>NC_073232.2:117532500-118157500 GCF_029281585.2 Gorilla gorilla gorilla
ATTGTCTCTAAGATAGAAAACGCAGAGGAGTGGGCTGGTAGTATATGTACCTGCATGAATCCTGGCAGCGGCCGACATCCCCTGTGTCTATGACTTCATCAGATTACAGAGCTAATGATGGGTTGAACTTCTTTCATTGGAACCCATAACAGGTCTTTTTAGAGTGTTTTAAAGGCATGGATAAAAGAGCTGTGAACTAGGAGTTGAATGAAACATCTATGTCTATTATAGCTCTAATTCACCAGTGACTGTAGGCATGCCTCTTTCAGTCTCTCACTCTCCTCTCCAGAATAAGCAAATATTACCATCTGTAGTTGTCTCTCAGTATACGTAGGAGAATGGTTCTAGGACTTCTGATATACCAAATCTGTGCATCTTGAAGTCCTGCAGTTGGCCCTGCAGAACCTGCATGTAAGAAGTTGGGCCTCTGCAACATGGTGAAACCCAGTCTCTACTAAAAATACAAAAATTAGCTTGGCGTGGTGGCACGTGCCTATAATCCCAGCTACTCAGGAGGCTGAGGCAGGAGAATCGCTTGAACCCAGGAGGGAGAGGTTGCAGCGAGTCAAGATCATGCCACTGCACTCCAGCCTGGCGACAGAGTGAGATTCCATCTAAAAAAAAGAAGAAGAAGAAGTAGTTGGGCCTCTGTATATGCAGGTTTCACATCCTGTGAATACTGTATTTTCCATCCACATTTTGTTGAAAAAATCCACATAGAAGTGGATCTGTGGCCAGGCGCGGTGGCTCACGCCTGTAATCCCAGCACTTTGGGAGGCTGAGGTGGGTGGATCACGAGGTCAGGAGATCGAGACCATCCTGGCTAACATGGTGAAACCCCGTCTCTACTAAAAATACAAAAAATTAGCCGGGCGAGGAGGCGGGCTCCTGTAGTCCCAGCTACTCAGGAGGCTGAGGCAGGAGAATGGCTTGAACGCGGGGAGGGGGGGGCGGGGCGGGGCGGAGCCTGCAGTGAGCCGAGATCTCGCCACTGCACTCCAACCTGGGCGACAGCGAGACTCCGTCTCAAAAAAAAAAAAAAAAAAAAAAAAGTGGATCTGCTTAATTCAAAACTGTCCGCATGGTCTCACTCATAGGTGGGAATTGAACAATGAGAACACATGGACGCAGGAAGGGGAACATCACACACCTGGGCCTGTTGTGGGGTCGGGGGAGGAGGGAGGGATAGCATTAGGAGATATACCTAATGTTAAATGACGAGTTAATGCGTGCAGCACACCAACATGGCACATGTATACATGTGTAACTAACCTGTACGTTGTGCACATGTACCCTAAAAGTATAAAACAAAACAAAACAAAACAAAAACAAAACCGTATAGTTCAAGGGTCAACTGTACTTCCTTGGTTTCACAAGGCTCCAAGGGCTGTGAGAACCAAATCGATAAATATTTTCCACTATCTTATCCCTAATTGAACCATGGTGACTTTTTACCTATTGACCTTGTCCTTGGTTTCTTACCCCATGAGGGAGCATCATTGCATGTCATGTCACCCCCTGCATCCTGTCTTATTTTTTCAGATTGTAGAAACACTGTTTAATGCTCTCAACCAAAATTTGGTCCAGTTTGAGCTGAAGCCGGGGGTACAAGTCATTGTGTATGTCACACAGCTGACGTTAGGTGAGTGCCACTGGGAACTGGGGAAATGGGAAAGAGGATCTGTTATCCCAGAGAGAAAAGGAGGAGAGAATCGTGAAACCCTGCTGCATAATGTCTGAAAGTGGCTTTGTAGAAGGGTCCTTTTTGTAGTTATGGTTCAGAAGGATTGGTCACATCAGTCACATTGTTCTGAAGGCATCCTGCAAGAAGACTTTCTTAGGAGTAGCTTTGCCATTGAATCCCTAGACAGTCTCGGAGAAAACCTACAATTTCCTTGGGTCTTAACCTTATTCATTTGTTTGCTTGTATATTTCTTTATTTTGTCTGTGACAGTTGGGATTATATTGGATAGTCCTCTAGCTGTCTTCATTCATTCGATTATCTGATTTTATGAATCTTGGATGGTAGGCCACAGAACTTTAAAACTCCCTTCTAGTTTACAATGTGTGAGTCAAAGTAGAAACAGGAACAAACTCTAGTTGGCTTATTTGTGAAAAAATCTAAAAAGGCATGTCCCATTGGGCATCTACTTTGGGCTGTCTGGGAAAGCCTGTTTATTAAATGGTTCTTAATAATGTAAGACTTTTCCAAGGTGTAGGTCACAAATGTGCCCATCCAGTGGGTTTTTATCAGAACAGTGTAAAGGAAGAGAATGAAACACTGCATTAGTACTTAACCCAAAATTTCAAATGGGCTCCCTGTAATTATGGTGACAGGCATGCAGCCTATCTAAGAGAAAGAGCACTGGAGCCCTTATTCCACTCCCCTGAGCTGGACATACGTTGTTCAATTTATACCAAGAACTAGCAAGTTTCCGCAGGCTGAACAGAGAAGTTTACTTTCCCTAAGAAGCTGTACTCAGGTGCCATTGTCATCATTGAAGCCAGACTTTCTGCACCCAGATATCAGGCAGGGGAATTGGAGACTAGACCTAAGGATGGAGATCAGTGGCCTCCTTCCTGCAATGAATACTCCCTCCAGCTAACAGCTTCCAAGTGAGCATATCTGTTCTTTTCCTTATCTGTTCTTCTTTCCAAGCTCCATTGGTGGACTCCAGTGCTGGGCACAGCAGCTCAGCCATGCTTATGCTATTATCAGTGGTATTTGTTGGCCTGGCTGTGTTTTTGATCTACAAGTTTAAAAGGTATGTCCTATTATCACTCAATTTAGTAGTGGGGTTGGGGTCATTGCAAATGATTCTTCCTATAACTAACTTTACTAAACTCATCGCAAGAATGTGATTTTTAATTCTCCTTGAACTTCTGTTTGACAATGGGTAAAAGCAAGAATGGTTGAGGGTCGTGGATTAAATGGGTTTGAGACTCTGAACTCTATCTATTATGATTTATAGGTGTAATGAGTTAGGTAAATAAAGACTGGCCAATGAAATCAATTTATTATCTTCAAGAGAAGTGTAAGGGGTTTTCAAACCTCAATCAAACTTCTAAAGTAAGGTCTTATATATTCAGAAGATCTTTCTATATGGATCAACATCCATTCAGGTGGTTGAATAGGGAAAATGCAGCTAAAATTTGATACACACATGTACAGACACCGATGCATTTTTTTATCTCCTGTTGCAGCTATTCAGCATCTCTCTTTAAATTTGCATGCTAAAGATATTCAACTATCATCCCTCTCCCTCTTTTTCCTATTCTAAAGGGAAATTGATTAGGAGAACAAAACTCCACATGTCTTGAGAAATTATTTTTGAAAGCCACAAAAGGGGTGGTATAACAAGATATTATTAGAAACGTAAAATTGAAATCAATAATTTTTTACTAACATTCAAATTATAACTTCTACTAGGATGTATACTAATTAAGAGTATAAACTCTGAAATAAGATCCAATTTTAACTTTTAGCGTTTGTAACCTTGGGAAATTGTTATTTGCCTCTCTAAGTCTTAATTTCTTCATTGGTAAAATGAGAATAGCAATAATATTTTATAGGTTTGCTATATGATTTAAATGTCATAGTGTGTGTAGGTGCTACGTACTAAGTAATCAACAAAGCTATGCTATTATAAATAACAAAGCACATGCCTGCCAAAGATGCCCTCTGTGCCATAAACTGTCACATAATAGGCCCTCAGAAATTTTATCAGTGGCCTAGAAATGCGCTCCCTGGGAAGCCTGGGTAAAGTAAAAATGTCATTAATTATTGTCAGATGAGTTTGAAAGCCTCTTTTAGTCCTGGAGTCTTTCCAGGAACTAAAGATAATGCTTTTAGGTTTTGGTAGAGATCAGTGGTAAAGGTGCCTGACTCTTCCTGCCCCCCTTCTTCCTGCTTATCTCTCCTTTAGTGGCTATTTCATTTTCTTAAAAACACCAGTTTAATTCAATATACCTCTCAGCATTAGCCGCAGCAGCAGGAATTCTATCAACACCCTCCACGGTCTCTAGAAGGACAGAGTGAGATTCACCTTCCTACTCAATTTATAGACCAGTATGTGAGTTCATGTCCTCTTGGATCAAGATGTGTTAACCCACATACCCCTGTTCCCTTTGAAGGGTGGATAAAACCTTTATGTCACAAAGTGAGAAAAGGTTCAATATAGAAACAGCCTGGTTAAGGCAACACCCATTTATTTATAGATGTACTTCAATTATATGCAAAGAACATTTCACTTTTCACTCAGCCAAGAATTTGATTGTGAGGAAGGCTGGTGGTTGCTGGGCGTGACAATCAACTAAACCAAATGTCTCATCTCTGACTCCCAGAGCAGCATAGTTGCTGAGGACAAGGGCCAATAGAAGTCCTGTAAAGAGTCTTTTGTGGCTTTTGTGTCAGGTCGATCCAAAGTAAGGATACTTAAGGATCACTTATACTGTGACTTGGAAAACTTCTTTTTTTGTTTTGTTTTGTTTTGTTTTCTTTTTATAAATGCTGTTAAACTCCTTAGACGGTCAACTTACTAATGTAGGCATCTTTAAATGTATACACTTTAATAATGAATCCATACCAGGTAATGACATCTCTAAAAAATTCTACCTTTGTAGTTCCCAGGTATCAGCCCACCTTTTCTGTGTCCCTGACAGTGAGTCATGCAGCTGAGGCCACAGGAAATAAACTCCAATCAAACTGGACAATAGCAGCATCAGTTAACAGTAACTAGTCATCAGTTAACCTTTACTTTTCTGGCTCCTTTTCCTGGAAGTTTTACTCCCAATGCTTAAGCCCTTTGGTTGAAATTCTGTGGGATTTTCTTTTATTTTTTTGGTCTCTTTTCCCCACTCATCACATGGAACCCCAGTAATGGCAACATGGAGTGTACCTGGCTCGCAACAAGTACGTAGGTCAGGTTCCTAGCCCTGGATTCCCAAAGTCTCCTTTGCTTCTTTCATTACTATCCAATAGAACTGTGGCAATGTTTAAAATGCTCTATCATCGGTACTGTTTAATACAGTAGCCAGTAGTCTGACTGAGGAACTGAATTTTAATTATATTCAACTTTAATTAATTAAGTGTAAACAGCAACACCTGGCCATTAAACGCTCTGTTGAGCAGCACAGTTTAGTGTAAAGACATTTCTGTTTCTGTGTCCAGATCATTGGCCATACTGAGTTTCCAGATCCAAAGCTTCCTCTCTGTAATTGCCAGTATTAACACATTGAGACATTCATTCATCCTACAAACATTTATTGAGTACTTCCTGTGTGCCAGGCACTGGAAATGATCTCAGTATCCCAAGTGGTCACTTGACATAGAAAAAGAGAATAGAATTACTATGAGCCCCAAGCTTCCTTTAAATGAGTATCACCTGGCCTCTCGCAGTCTCTCTTGCTCTTGGATAGTGACTGCTATTTTCTTATGTCTCAAGTAATATAATTAAAAATCATCATGAGATGGCTTTTCTTTCTGAAGACTGCCTAACAAGAATTTCTTTCCATAACTGAAGATCTGCTTTTTCTCTATCCAGGAAAACATTTGAGCTTCTATATTCCTTCCAATCTTTTTTTAGAAGGGCTTTCCTTATAGTCCAAAGCCCACTTTGCTTTCTCTAAATTTCCTCCTACAGGCTTCTAACACTCATAATAGATGGATAAATAGATACAAACTGCAGTTGGGTTTTGTTTTTTGTTTTTAGAGGGAGACTTGAGGCTATCCATATTACTCCTCTTATTTAAACCCGTATGAATGTTGGTCCAAGACATGTCTCTTGATCTCTTCATTTCCCACATTCCTTGTATGCAGAAGTGGAGTTCAGACTTATATTCTCAACAGTCCTACAAGCGGATGTGTTAAGAAATGAAAAGCAACTTGACAAATTTTTAAAATTATGCAAATTGAGATACGAAATTTATTCTCTTCCAACCATCGATTGGAAAAAGATGAAAAATATGCCAGTTTTTAGATGTGTTATTTGGAAATTGAAATAAAGCGAATAATCTCTATAAGGGCAAGTTTATCCAAATCCTCATAGGTATTGTGAGCAAAGCAGGAAAGGGGAGGCAGTTGACTCTGGTTACAACTGTGAAGTACACAGACTTATGTGATCAGGAATGGTTTAACCACCCCCAGACCTAATAAATATTACAGTTGATCCCAACCTTCATGAGCAATATGTACTTTTATGATTGGGAGGAATCTAAGTTATTAGACTGTATTTTCATTTATATAAAAAGGAATATAAAGGCCAGCATTAATTTTTAATTATACCACATTTAGAGAGCCTAGTGTTCTGCCTCACGTGGATGCTGTTCACTTTGGGTTCTTGTAAATTATATTAAACTGGCTTAGACCAGTAGGGGTCATGGGGACACCTCCTTTAATGTATGGAAAGCAAACATTAAAGACATGAAAACTGAATGTAAAAAATAATTAGAAGCAACTATGTGTTTTAAACCTATTTTCAGATTTTTTCTTCTGAATTAGCTGCAGGAAACCCGTATTAAGTGCTTCCACATTTCGCATCATTTGGAGTTGGAGCAGATAGGGGAATGTAGAAGCTTGAGAATACCACTGCTTGGCACAAGGACAACAAAGTGATTTTCCTTTAGAGTTGCATGGGATGTCCTGGATTAGGGTGGGTGTCCGATGTCCCAAGTTTCAGTGATATCTATGCTAGTAATTGGCTTTGTGAAATGTCTAGACATTAGTCTAATTTCCCCATCCTTTGATGAGGTAAGAGGGGTCTCTTCTAGAAGTGATATTCTAAAATAAAAATATAATCTTTTTATTGACAAATATAGTATAGTAAAGTAGAAAGAGCACAGGATTTAAGGTAATTTATTCATTGATTCAAAAAATGCTTAATAAATGTTAACCATGTGCCAAACACTGTGCTAAGTCATGTGGATAGCAGAGAGGATAGAAAACATAGACCTTGCCTACATGGGGCTGTTAGTATAGTGGGACAGAAAGACAGAAAACAAGTCAATAAACATTGCCTATTACATCACCCTAAACCAACACCATATTTATTTCTTACGTAGGCAGTGTTGCATCGTTTCATGTTTATAATGGAAAGTTGGATAGTCAGGGGAAGCCTCTCAGAGATGACATGTAAGCCAAGCTCTGAGAAGAGCAGAGGGCAGTTACAGGCAGAGGGAACAGTTGGTTCTAAGTCCCCAAGATGTTGAAGAGCTGCTTCTATTAGAGTCTTGTAACTCAAAATTTGGGTCTCCAACTGAAGAGCAGCATCAGCATCACCTGGGAGCTTGGCAGAATTGCAGAATCTCAACCCATCCAGTCCAGACTTACAGAGCCACAATTCACATTTTAAGGAAGACTCTGGGTGATACTTAAGCCTGTTAATGTTTGAGAAGCCCTGGATTAAAGGAATGCGAAGGAGTCTCCCGAGGCTGGAACACACAGCGTGTGAGGAGATAATGAAGATGGGTCAGAAGATGAATGCCTCAAGAAGATTTCAGTGTGAAGCCGCTCACTTCTCCAACCCCAAGCTAGTCTGCCTTGTGTTTCCAAATCCCACCTACTACTTTTCTGTCTTTGAATGGAGCTATTTAGCTTCTCTTAATCCTTAATCATCTCCAAAATCCAAAAAGAAGCTATTGTCATCCCCATTGAACAGATGAGGAAACTATCCAAGTATTTAAGGTACTTATCCCATAAGTGATGCTCTGAAAATTGTAGCAAAGGCTATGAATCTGTTATTTCTTGACTATTTATTTTTAAAAAGCCAATGTGGATTGATTAAATTGATGCAACCTTAGAAATAGGTGTATTTTCACTCTGTACACACTTAGAGTTTCAAAGTCCAGCTCCTTTAAAAACTTAATACCAGGTAAATATTTATAGGGTTTTATTATCTAACTGCCTTTTTGTTTATACCTTCTTGTTTTTTACCCACAGGAAAAGGTGCATTCCTCAGGGAGTTCTATGGTTTACATCTTCCCTGGGCATCTGGGTTCCTGGCTGGCTTTGTGTTCCTTGACCTTGTAGCCTCATTGTCTCTGGGGTTACCAATATCTTTCCCTGACATGGACCCTTCCTATTAATAGCTTCTTCCTGCCCTTATCCCCCAGGATTTCCAGCTGCCCAAGTTTGGCACACCCTGTGATCTTAACCTGATTTTGCTCCTGTTCCATGTAGGAAAATCCCTTGGATTAACATCTATGCTCAAGTCCAACACGACAAGGAGCAGGAGATGATTGGGTCAGTCAGCCAAAGTGAAAACGCCCCCAAAATCACACTCAGTGACTTTACGGAGCCTGAGGAGCTGCTGGACAAAGAGCTGGACACGCGGGTCATAGGTACATGCTCCTGCTCCACTAAACTCCTCTGTTCTGTGTCCTCTAAACACTGGCCTGCTTCATCTGTCCCCCATACATTACTGGACTGGAGGGTGGGGACAAACAACTACCTACAGTGACAGAATCATGTTTTAAATTTGTCTGCCACCTCTGGCCACGCGAAATTGGCAGATATTTTTCCCCTTAGAAGTCAATCAGGATTGGAAATACTGGAGTCTGAGTGGGTTAGGGATGAAACCAACTATCCATTACTGACGGGCTTTTTCTTCTTTTTCTATAAAGCAAAAGTATTATATGTCCTTACTAATAATTACATGAATGTGGAATCTGGCATCAGATAGCCCTGGATCCATTTTTCTTGCTCTGCTAATCTACTACATCTGTGACCTCTCTGTGCCTCAAATTCCTGATCTGTGAAATGGGAGTAGTAGTACTTATGATTCATTTCTATTTCTGTGTAGTACCTAAAAAAAACAATTTTAAGACTGTTGTGGTAATGACATGCTGTTATGTCATTAGCCCAGTGCCTGCCACATAGTAAGTTTCAATACACATTGGCTGTTACTGTTGTTATCAATAGAATATAAGATGGCAGTCAATGTCTTGATCCCACCTATATGCTAGTGTGGGAGGTAGCATATGTTAAACATGGATGACATAAGTCAGTGAGCTGATAGGTAACGATATCCAGGTGCCTTTTAAATAAATTCCTATTAAGCACCTGTTCTGGGTGGCTTGGTATTTAGCAGTGAATAAAACTAAGATCCCTGCCCTTGTGGAACTCACATCCATTTCTCCCTGTGTCTTCTCTTCTCTGCAGGAGGCATTGCCACTATTGCAAACAGCGAAAGCACAAAGGAGATCCCCAACTGCACTAGTGTTTAATACCAGCAAGCCACGTGGTCAACCACCTTTCTGACTTTTTATTTTTGATGATTACTATTACTATTATTATGGAAAAATAAAAATGTCTTTTTTACCTTTTGTTTACCAAGGGCCCCTTCATAAATAGCAGGCAAATGCCTAGCTTTGGGAGAAAAGGGCATTCTTAGCTGATTGAAATGAGACAAAGGGAATAAATGGCTGTATTTGTGCTAAGAGCAAAGGATGCATCTTCCCACAGCCTCCTCGCTTTACTCTGCCATTGGTAGCTTAAAGACTTTCTTTTTCCTCGTGGTCTCCCTTTTTTCAAAATTGAAGTTGGGTTGGCTCTTTGTGAACCTCTCATCCCCACAGCAGAATCACCAACACTCTCCCCTTCCCCCAGCACACACACATACAACACAGATCATTTCCCAGTTAGATCCGCAGGAAGTAGGTTGGTGGGGGTGGATATAGCTGCAGAAAGCGTGCACAACTTTGTGAAAGAGGCCCTGCCTTGTGCATGTCCATAGTGAGGCTACAGATGGCTTATTGTATATAATTACAATGTAAATAGCTTTTTATTTCCTAAGAAATAATTTAATGTTTAGTAAAAAGGAAAACAGAAAAAAGAAAGATGCGTGTGTTGGTTTACGCACTGGCCCTCAGAGCTGACCAACCCGCCAGGCCTGCTCAATGCATTGGGTTTGGATGCTCTCCTGTTGTCTGTCACACTTAACTCTTGCATCTCCTTGTCCATGCCATAGCTGGTTTCTACTTATGTATATAAAGGGGGGTGGGGGGAGGGGCTTCTCTGGGGCAATTGATAAAGGAAGGACTCTAGTGACATCATAGAACATGGTAGTCATTTTTGTTCCAAGAATGACATGAAAGGTGAAGAAGAGGCCCACTAGAGGCTTCATACTGAGACCCAGATGGGGGAAAACAGCTTCCTCTCTAAAAGGAAAAACTCGATATTTATCAGTCTGAGAAAATATTTTTTTCTAAAGAAGGCAGTCAGTGGATCTTAAAATGACAATCTGTTTTTAAATTGGATTCTATGAAAATGCATAATGCTTATGGTGAATTCTCAGGCTATTCTGAGCTCAGAAAAGTCCCCTGGGCACTAGGTAAAGCCCAGTGAATGTCTCTTGGCATGGGAGGAGTTAAAGAGGTTGGAAGGGAGGAGGCATTTGTGGAATTATGAGTTCATGCAAAACTCTCCAGGCTAAGTAGGGGTCTAGCCTTTAATGATATTAGTCAAAGGCAATTTTAGCAAAGCTGTGCTATTTGCTTGTCAGATGTACACAACTTCCTTAAAGTCAAATGTCTGCCTTTAGTTCCCTTAAGGTAGTTCTTGCCTCTGGGGTGAATGGCTTTCAAAGCCTGTTAGCTTTTCCAGCACCTCAGCCCCTTCACACATTTACACATACCGATTTTTTTCAATAGGGTCATGTTAAGCCATGCTGTAAGCATTGTTTTTATTTTCAGGCTTAGCCTGAGCACACTTATTTTTGAAAATGATATAATGTATATATATGGGAGGAAAGGCCACATTTTGTACCTGTTAATTTTTGTGGGATGTTGTTCCCATTCTTCTTTGTGAGACAGAGAGAATGTGATATAGAGAAATCTGGCTGGCTACAGCGTAGATCAGTATTAGGAATATTTCTAAAGATCCTGCTTTTTTGTTTCAAGGGTTAAATGGGGCAGACAATTGCAATACTTGTACTAAACACTGGAATACAAATGCATGACTCATATCTATATATACAGTATATGTACATATACTGTTCTTGGTTTTATTGTTCCACTTGAATATTTCTACTGTAAAAAAAGACAGTGGTTTTGAAATTGTTGAAAATAAATGTATTTTTGTACATCAAAGCTACAGACGTGGCTGAGTTTTCTCTTTGGGGAGTTTTCTTTATCCACTGTGTCTGTAAACTATTGCTATAGTGATGCTACATGGAAAACAATGAATGGCTTATAACAACAGATGCTTGGTTTTTGCTCATGAATCTTTAGGTTGGCTCTGGTTTGGCTGAACATATCAGGACTGACCAGGCTCTGCTGGTCTGATCTGGAAGGAGGTTTCAGGTAGTTTGAGTCTGCTCCATGAATTATCATCATCCTGGAACCGCAGCTACCCAGGGCATGTTTTGTCATGGTGGATTGTAGAATTCCAGGTGAGGCCAGTAGAACAACCCTATGTCTCTAAGGCCTGGGCTCAAAATGGTCACTTTATTTATCTTCATCCACATTCCGTTGACTAAAGAAAATCACACAGCCAAGTCCAACCTCCATGGCTAGAGAAATAGATTCTTTCTACTCTGGTACTAGGTACTATAATTGGAAACAATAATCTGATTTACTCTGCCTATTCATTTTCCACTGCCCCATGGAGCGCTTTCACTAAATGACCTATTTGAACCCATGTCAAAGTTTTTCATTCACATATATATGGCTGGGACCTCTGAGCAAAAGTCTTGGTAATTGCAAGGTCTTTGAGTTTGATATGAGTTCCCAATGAGTGGTAGAGATGATGGAATGCCAAGTCAGGTATGAAGACTTATTAAGCAAGAGAAATGAAAAGGAGAAAAACAACATGTGTCCATTTTGTTTCCTTCTTCCAGCTGTTCGATGCATGAAACCAACAGCAAATGTCGTTTTTTGGTTCTTTGCTTATTGGTGGCTCTTCTTCACCAGGTAAATAAGGAAATGTAAACTGGGCACCCAGAATAAGGGCTGTAAGTTGGATGTTTCTTCTTATTTCTTTAGTGTTTCAAATATGTGATAAAGTTCCATGGCTCTAAGAAACCAGAAATCATTTGTTGATAATTTAGTTGCATATTTTGGAAACTGGCTCAATCTTCTGGAATCATATTTTCTGCACTTAAGTTGAAGATAAAGAACTAAGCAAAGGTGGTTTTCTTTTGATTTGGGAATTTATTTTAAAATCATGTATAATTCTTGCTATAACTTTTCGTGAGTTATACTCACCTTTTGAAAAATTTATATAAGTACCTGCCTCACATATTGAGAATGTCACTTAAGTATCTCAAAAAGAAGCAGGGGGTTTTCTTGGTCTAAGTGCCTATACTTCTTTTAGGGATTTTGACAGTTTGGAGCTTTCAAATAATGTAAAATGTCTATTATTTCTATCCTAAGCCAAAGACGAATTTTCTAAATGCATTAGTTTTTGCTTCCTAATGGGATCTGAGTTTTTCTTGTTAATTTTCTGCCCAGGTTGGGGAAGTTTCTTCCCTGGATTAAGAGAGATGAAAGAGAAATAAAGCAGTAAGAAAGTCTGAGTCAGTTGGGTCATTTGGGTAAGCCATGGCTAAGAATATAGACACTGTATTCACCATCAGCATGAGTTTGTTAGATTTCTCAGTAGTAGACTGAGGCAGAGGCAGATAGCAGAGAGTGTGGTTGGCTTTGCAGCTATTTCCATGCAGGGCTTCTCACCAGTGGTGAGGACACTCTTTGCATCAGAATTGCCTTTAAGGGAATTGTAAAGCTAATAACTAGGCCCATGGAAGCACTCCAGGGCTGTATTCTTCCAGGATTCTCATGTACATGAAAATTTGAGAATAACTGCCTTATCTGCCACTAAAATAGTTCAGGAATAAGTATTGGGTAAAAGTCACCTCCTTTGACTCCTGTTATCATAATACAAGGTACCTTAATCTACAGAAGTGAGAACAGCTTCCAAATTGGCTCATTTCTTCCTGGGCAACAGCTGCAACTTTGAGAGTCACTCAATGAGCTATCTGGGACAAAAATACACTGTGAGTTAAGGTGGTGATGGATTGTGCCTTGGAAAGAATACTGTGCTGGAAATTAGTAGATCTCTAACTTTCAGCAAGTAATTCTGGACCCAAGTACCTCATTCGTAAAAGGAAAACACTTCATGGCCTGCCTTCCTGGCTTGTTTTGATTTCCAGAGGTGTGAAAAGCACATTGCCAATTCCAGAAGTATGGCAGTATTAGGAGAACTCACATCTGCAGAGCAATAGACAGAGAGGAAAGTGACTCCAAAAGTCACAAAGCAAGGTAATACAGAGATGAAGATGGAGTCCAATGTTTATTATAATAAGGTGGGATCCTTACTATCACACATCTCCCTCAAAATGCAAAACAGATTGAACTGCATATCACTGGGCAACAGCGGAGAGCCTGACGGTAATGCCAGTCATGTGGCTCCCATATTTTATAATGTCCAGAACAGTTTAGAATCTCACATCCCAAGTACACTCATCCTTCAGTGGCTCACAGCCCTCCTCATGCCACTGCCCTCTGGACCCGCCTGTTTAGCAGCCCATGGCCTGACGCCCTTGCTTTTCCCACTGGACTGAAATGAAACTGCTCAGCAGACAGCTGCTCACCCCAGTTCTACCTGCTGGGCTGCTCATCTTTTAAAGTGATGAGCCTTATTCAGAGGGAAGAAGGCCAGAGAACAACATAAGCAATAAGGATGCCTCATCTGGATTATACCACATCCTGCCAAAATTCTCTCGTCTGCTCCAACAGTACTGCCAAAGGGGACCAGACATAACCCAACCATTAATTCCCAAAGCACTATGCATCTTGATGTTCCTTAAACTTTAATCACCATGTTCTTTACAGTAGCAGAGTGTCCTTCAACAGGCTCTTTGCATTTCTGACCATGTATCATGATGAGACGTAGGTTCATTCAGAGATGAACCAATGGAACATTGTATACAAAAAATGGGGGAGACTCTCAGTTAAGAGTTCAGTTTACTGGAGACTAAAACTTGGATCCATCACTTTTCAATTATCTGAGACTCAGAGGGGTAAAATGACATAATCAAGGTACAATTTCCTTACCTATAAATTACAAATAATGACATCTACTTTCCAAGGTTGGAATCTAGATTAAATGAGATAATTTGGGTAAAGACACAAATAATAAATTGATTCTGAGAAGTGCTAGTTTTATTGCACTGGATCTTTGCCCACATAGCACTGTCTCTGGCCTCGAGTTGTAAAAATTATCCAAGCAGTCTCACTTAGGGCTGTACCTGCAGAGGAAAAAATCCAGATTTACCTGAAGAGACATGCCTTCTCCATCAGTTCCCCTTCAGGAGGAAGATAATTTTGTTTAAAATTTACTACTTACACATTGATCCCAAAAGTCATTGCTTCTTTTATTGCTTTTTAAATAATATGACTGATCTAATGTTGCTTGGACCATATGGAAGGGGCAAGAGGTGGACTCTTCTAGTCAGAATTGCCAAGAATGCCTCATAAAGTCAATGACTGGAAGCTCTCAGTTTCTAAAACATGTTCACTCTAACCATGTGTGGGTGCCCCGGACGTAGCCATGCTAATGGGACAAAAAACACTTTGGCCTTGCTTGTTTATGTTCTTCAGCTCAGGTATTAAAAACATCATTTGCATCTCCCTCACTGTCCCTTACCATATAGTGCTTTTGTTTCGTGAGGACGTGTGCAGTCCCAGGTCCTGGGGTCACTGACTTGGGTTCCTTTGTCCACACACATTGAAAAAAATATCTGATAAACAATTACTTGTAAAAATATACCTCTTAGATAGCCAGAGATGCTAAGGGCACAGTTTCCCAGTGCCTTCCTTGAGCTGTGGTTCAAGAAGAGCTGTTCTAGAGTACATGCAAGATCCAGACTCTTTACAAAATGCCAGGGAAGACAGGAAAATAGATCATGACAGGCACACATGCCATCTGTCATTACAGCTTAGTCTCTGGGGAACAATGCTGTTTGCAGCTATTAAAAATGAACCAGATAATGTGGAGCCCTCAGTGATTTGCTCCCGAGGAAATGTGTGGTCTGTTCCCCAAAGAATAGAGACTTCCTCAGCGGAAATGTCTGTGCAGTGTCCTACATGCAGATGGCTTCTGGGCTCCAGGGATACTCTTACCACCAAAAAGGCCCCATTTCTCCTCCCTGGGGCCTCTCCCAGAAGATTCTTCCTACTGTGCAAGGTTTTTCATTGCTTACTCCCACTTACGAAGGGTTATTGCTGTCAGTAGCCCAGGAACTGGCTGCAATTAGCAGTCTGTCCAACCACAGTGCATGGGGAGAGAAAGGAGGATGCTGTGGTAGCAAACAGAGAGCAAACAGGATTGTTTTTCTTGTCACTATTCTGTCTTTCTTGGTTTCGGGGTAGACTCACCTGGGAAGCACATAATTGTCTCCATAAACAACACATCTGGTCCTTGGAGTGCCAGAATGGTTTTCTTGCACTGTCCTTCCAAAATCTTATGGTTCAATTGGAGAATTGCTGGGTTTCTGTCATTGGCAACCAGGACTTGTCAAGGGAGGAGGTATCAAAGGAAGAAGAAGGGAGAGATGGGTCTAGAGAAATAAAGTTAATCTTTGTCAATTATGAAGCTCTGCTTGACACATTTGCATTTCAACTTGTCAATTTCAGAGTCTCCTCTGTGAGGGGAAGTGCAGATGCTCCCCAGATTTCTAATCTATTTATAATAGTAACAAGGCAACTCTAGGCAGCGTGTGCTCATCATGAGCTAATCATCCTCCGCTATGCCTTGTGCCTCCTAATTAGTGGCATGTTGGTTGCCTACTGATCAAGTTGGAGCCTCATCCAGGCAATATGCGTGGGGAGGGCAGGTATGGGGAGAAGGAACACTGAACTCAGTGGAGCTCAGATCTTGGCAGGCTTTTTAATAACAGGTGGGCTTCACACCTTGTCTTGAAATCCATCCTTTTTAAAGAGGCATCCACCATGTCCATGGGTGCTAACAGGAATATGGCAAGTCTCCAAACACATGTCTCCTTTGTGTCTAGGAACTCTCCATAAGGAGATGCTGTCCTTCCAAAACCTCTTGGCTCGATGATATAGACCAGCGGGAGGCACAAGTAGAAGAAAAATAAATATTTAAATGTGCATCTGTAGCTGATAATGGGGCAAGGCCCCTTTCATTGATTTATCCATTCTTTCCTTAATAGAATATTTATTGAACACCTACTTTCTACCAGGCTCTGTTCTGGGTACTAGGGATACATCAGTGGCCGTGACACACTTAAAATAGGGTGGCCATATAATTTATCATACACACATTGGAATACATTTGGGGATGGATGAGCCACTATCAATAATTACTCTGGGAAAAGTAGCATGAAACAGGGCTGTCTCAAGCAAACCAGGAAATGTGGTCAGTCTGACTTAAAACCCAGAGGAACCATTTATCCAAAGTCAGAGATTGTGTCCATGTTCCATTTACCCTTGAATTGGCATTTTTTTCCCTTTCAAATCCTGACCTATGAGTGAAAATTCAACTCTCTAAGCCCCAAAACTATATTTATGGAGATCTCCCATCAGCTTTGGTGTCTTCTGAGGACCTCTCATGGGGGTGGTGAACCCCAACATACTCAGAGGTCAGTGAGCACAAATTGAGATGGTTTTTGAAAAAGTCTTTAAAATACTGTATCAAATAGCGTTCTTAGTTGCAGAAAATAGACACTGATCCTGGCTAGTTCAAACAAAAGGAATTTATTACAAGGCTATCGGGAACTCACAGAATCAGGTTTGAAACACTTATCTTGGAAAGAGGCAGAAGCCAAGATAGCTTTGGAGGGATGAGAATCAGGAAGATTAGGAATATTTTTCTAGCAGACAGCATCTTATCAGACCTTTCCTCTGGGATGAATGAACTGCAGTCATCTCTTCTACCTTCATGTTACTGAAGATTAAAAATTCCAGGTAGGTTCCCATAATGCATAAAGTTTAGCTCCCATGCTCACTGCGTGTGCAATGAATGTTACAGGCTGCATTGTGTTCCTCCAAAATTCGTGTGTCAGAACCCTTAACTCCCAGGGCCTCAGAATGGGATAGTATTTGGAGAATAGGTCTTTCATAAAGTGATTATGCTAAAATGAGGTCATATGGGTGGGACCTAATCCAATGACTGGTGTCTTTATAAGAAGAAGAAACTAGGACACAGACAGGTACAGAGGAAGGTCATAAAAAGATACAGGGAGAAGATGGCCATCTTATAAGCCAAGGAGTGAATTTAAAACTTCTAACTTCCAGAATTGTGATGAAATAAATTTCTGTTATTTAAGCCAGCGGTCCCCAACCTTTCTGGCACCAGGGGTGGTTTTTTTGGAAGACAGTTTTTCCACAGACAGGGGGCAGGGGTGGGGGAGATGGTCTCGGTATTGAAACTGTTCCACCCCAGATCATGAGGCATTAGTTAGATTCTCATAATAAGTGCGCAACCTAAATCCCTTGCATGCGCAGTTCACATTAGGGTTCATACTCTTATGAGACTCTAATGCCACCGCTGACCTGACAGGAGGTGGAGCTCAGGTGGTTATGATCATTTGGCTGCATTAGAGTCTCATAGGAGTGTGAATCCTATTGTGAACTGTGCATGCTAGGGATCTAGGTTCCTAATAGGCTAGGGACTGGTATGGGTCCGCTGCCCCGGGGGTGGGGAATAGCTGGTCTATAGCACTGTTATGACAGCCCTAGCACACTAAGCAGTGAAGAAAACGATTAGGGAAGAAATCCCTAACTATTGTTCTGGCTTTTGAAGTAGTAGTAGAAGCATTTGGAGTTACTGTTCCTCTTATACAACATATACTATAGGAAAAGTTATCTCTCCTATTCCCTTCTAAGGAAATAAGTGAATGGTATGAAGGCAGAATGGATGCTGGACAGAGAATGAATGTCCACTACAATAATTCCTCAAGTGATTTTTAAAATCACTGTTCTTTGAGTATTTGTTGAGCATAAACTAAGAAACCAAGTGGCTGGTACTATGTTAAATGTTGGAATTTCAGATATGAATACAAAACTTCATTCCTGGTCTGGTGGAACTTCTTACTATTTAAGGAACATTCCTGTAAGTTGTTTTCAATCTTCTATCACACACTCTTTTGGGAGACAAAGTGCTTTAATAATTTAGGGAAAGGTAACAAAGAGAGGAAAGGAATAACTCTTTTATTCCCCAGAGGAAAAGTTGTGGTGAAAGTTAAGGAAGAATTCTCAAAGGAAATTTCATCTACACTAGCTATTTTTAAATGTTGTAATTTTCTCACACTTTTTTATTCCATCTAGAATAGTCCTTTCCCCTTCTCTCAGGAAAAATAATGGAATGCTGAAAGTTGGAGAAGGGACAGAACTGGAGGTTTAATGGGGATGGGGGAACAGTCAGAAATGAGCTAGAAAGCTGCTAGTCTGCAATGACAAGGTATTTATTTTCTATGTCATTTCAAGTTTTTAAAAATAAGCACATATTCATTTCATAGTTATCTGTTAAAAAAGAAAAGTCACGTCAGATGTTCATAATGGTTCTCCAGGTCTTGTGGATTTTAGGGTATTGCCTTAGAGTTCTTTTAATAAACTTTTTAAGAAACATAATGATATTGCTCTGCAATACTGATTATTAAGCATAGTTAACACAGGCACATTCATAGGACAAAGACAGACAATAATTTCAAGAGAGCTTATAGTAGTGTAATATCTGCTAGAGGATGGTTTATTGGTCTTTATAAGTGGAAAAAGAAACTGTAATTTGTTCGGTCCTTCACAATAAGTATTAAAGATACAGGAAATCATTACTCAAGATTCTTGGCAAAGAAAATGGCTCTAATGTTGCTCTCTGCTTCTCTTTTATCTTTCTCCTTTCACAAAAGCAGAGAAACTTTTTTGGTTTAGTAATTTCGCTGGCAATGTACCATCCATAAATAATTGCCATTGTTAACAAATGTTGGAACAAAACAACACCAATTAAGGTTTTAAGTGGTTATCAAACAAGGCAAGAAATTCTGCATAAACTGCGAGGTGAAGAACTTAGCTTGGGGAAAGCATCCCTGGTGCTGAGAAAATATTTTAAACAGAAGGGAAATTTTCCAATAAAATTTCTTCCTTCGACTTTAGTACCTACTTGACGCTCTGGTACAAGGTGATGGCTAGGGATTCAGGTTTGGAATTCTGGAAGCCTCGGACTTGGAGGACATGGAATGGAAGGTGAGCAGGCTCAAACTAGCCCCATCCACTTTGGAAAATGATCTACTCTTAAATTTTTTCCATTTCCAATATGTGCTTTTTGTGAGTGTTTATTGACATGTGGTATAACCTTTCTTCCTTCAGATGAATTGTCTCCAGCTCTGAGCTCTCAGAATTAATGTCATCACTCCCCACCTCACACTCATCAAGGGCTTTTCATCTCCCTTTGGCGACAGGAGCATGATGTATAATATGAATTTCTCCTTTGAAGGGCTAGAGATCTGCATTCAATTCCAGTTTCTGCATTTATTAGCTGTATGGTCTTGGATAAGTCTCTGACCTCCCCAAGCCTCAATTTTCTCTTTTGTCCTTGTGAAGAAAATAAAATAATAAATATAAAGCTGGCCAGGCATGGTGGTCCATGCCCTTAATCCCGGCACTTTGGGAAGCCAAGGTGGGAGGATCTCTTGAGGCCAGGAGCTCAAGACCAGCCTGGGGAACATAGCAAGACCCTATCTCTAAAAATATTTTAAAATTAGCCAGGCAAGGTGGTGAGCACCTGTAGTCTCAGCTACTCCTGAGGCTGAGGTAGGAAGGGTCACATGACCCCAAAAGATCAAGGTCAGCTGTGACCACACCACTGCACTCCAACCTGAATGACAGAGAGAGACCCTGTCTCTAAAATACATTAATAAATATAAATAAAAATATAAAGCATTTGAAGTATAACAGATTCCGCATCAGTAAGCATTTCCTCCACCCCCACCCTCCTTCCATGCTTTTCTAGGCAAGTCTTTGCTTGGGCCGAAGCAAAGCAAGGTTCAGACCCCAAGGCATCCTGTTTGCCCCTCAAAAGGGCTCTACTCCAACCCATCCAACAACCCAGTGGTGCCTCTTCTCCCTCCTATAGGAAACAATGAAACAAATTTTGAAAAGATAGTCCCTAAACCAACCCCATCACCCCCACTAATATTTACACCTGTTCTTTTGTCAAGTCTCAGAGAAGAGCCACAATACCAATAATTTTGTAGAAGCAAAATTAGAGCCGGGACAGTGTAGGAGACAAGTGGCTGGCCCATGATGTGGCTGGTGGGCTGCTGGAGGATGAATGCCAAATTGCTAAATGCAGCCATCCCTGCCAACTGAACATCTCCTTTTCTTTATAACAAATATGACACCATGCAAGGTCCTCCCTCTCCAAAAGCCTATCATTAGCTTTGTTATTATGGTTATTATCAACAATGTGGCAATTTCCTTGCATCTTTTAGGATCTTTCAATTATTCCATGCTTCTTTCTCATCCCCTTTTTTTAAGTCTCCCTGACACCCTCAAATTCCTCCCTCTTTCTACCCCAAGTGCCACAGTTTCATTTCTTTCCCCCTCCCAAATTGTTTTCTGTGTAAAAGGATGGCAGTGACAGGAACTGAAACTAGCAGAATCTAGAATCTCTCTGATTGAGGGGAAAGAAATGTTTGTATATTATTCAACGTTCTCCACATTAATCATCTGAAGTTTCATTTTTGACTGAAGTCTTTTCTTTATCTTAAAGTCACTGACATAGATATATATCATGAAGTTAAAAAGATTGAATTACATCCTGTCAGCTACCTGCTAAAATGCATGGAGCATCAAAGCCCCAGCTCATCTCTGGATGTACCAACTGTGGTATTTTACCTTTGGGTTTTTCTTTTCTTTTCTTTTCTTTTCTCAGTGAACACACACTAACAGGGTTTATCTCTTCATTGTGATGTAGGAATGATTGAAAATATTCTCTGTATTGTTTGATAAAAGACCTTTGCCAAAAAAGAGAACAGTTGTCATGTGAGCACATTTCCTAGTGGTGTTGAGATGTGCTTGAGTCAGGTTTAATGGGATGTGTTTGAGCAGCGATGTTGCCTGATGAGTCCAGGGCAGGAGCTTCTGTGTGAGGTCATGGGCCCCAATGGACTGTGGAAGCTCCCAAGTTTCAGTGCAGATTAGATACACAGCTGACCTTGTTTCCTGATAGCTGAGGTACCTGGGCTGGGGACATCCTGGGGGTTCATCCACCCACCGTGTTGTTACTACCTGAGAGTGAACAGCAGCTAAAAGCCTGCATTAGTTTCCTACAGTGCTGTGGCAAATGACCACAAACTGAGTAACTTAAAACAACAGAAATTTATTTTCTCATAATTCTAGAGGCCAGAAGTCCAAAGTCAGGGAGTTGGCAGGGTTGGTTCCATCCAGAGTCTCTGAGGGGTAATCTGTTTCATTTCTCTCTCCTGGATTCTGGTGGCTGCTCGAGCTTCTCTGCGTTCCTTAGCTTGTAAATGCATCACTCCAGTCTCCACCTCCATCTTCACCTCACCTTCTCAGTGAATTTTCCCTTCCTTCTTATAAACATATGTGTCAGTGGATTTAGGGTCCATCCCATTAATCCAAGATGATCTCATCTCAAGTTCCTTAATTATATATGCAAAGATCCTTTTTCTTTCTCAAATAAGAAGACTGTCACATTCATGTTCTGTATGGTCATATCTTGCGTAGGGTCACCATTTAACCCACTACACAGGCCTATCCCAGAAAAAAAGTTAAAGAAAGATACAGGCAAAAGGATAACAGTTGAGATAAGCAACATATCTGTGTGGATTCCGCAGCAGCTCTCCCAATACTTAGCTGTTAACACGCAATGCTAGGCTCCATGCTCCATGTATTTTCCTTCGCTCCTCCTTTCCCAAGGAAACTTACCAGGCCAGGACTGTGGGTTAGAGTGAATCTGGGCTGTCTGTTACGGGATTGTTTTTGTGGTCTGTGTTTTGTAAATTACTATTGTTAGGTACCTTCAGTTATATAAGCCCTTTAATCACACCAGCCTACGGACTGATTATTAATAAATTTCCCACTGATGGCGCTGCCCCCACTTCCACCTGAAGGAGAAAAGAGAGTGATCTGATTTCCAGTTTCTAGGACCCAGGTGGGGCTCCCTTTGCTAGTTATAGGATCCACCCTGCTGCCATGCTGTGGCCATCTCTCAAGAAAGAAGGGAGTTTTCTTTCATATGCCCTCTTGCAGGTTTCTGTGTTTTCATAAAATAGACTGAGCCATTAGATCCCATGATTTTCAGTGGTGCTTACAGGAGAGGAGAGGCTGGTGAAGAGGCCTTATAAATATCCAGGCTGGGTCACACGCTTCACTCAGGTTTCTCAAAACATTCTGCATTAGGGTTAGCGGTCCAGGTCTTAGGAACAGGAATGCGGCAATTTGTTTTCCTTTGTCTTTCCTCTTGGGACTCTTGGGAACTTCATGGATAGGTGTGTTTGAGACAAGAGTGGAGCAGTTTTGAGTACCTTGGCCTCTCCTAAACCATCTTCATTCTCTAAAACCCTACTGTTGCTTCGTAGGAAATGCATATTGAATTTAAATGGCTTTATTTATGTTCATCTAATGGAGGAAAGCAATTTCATGCAACTCTCCACTGCTCAGGACCAGTTATTCGGGAGTTAACAAAACGAGAAATGATAGCCAAATTTAAAAGCTAGAGAAGGGTGTGTGTTGGGTAGATGGAAAAAAACCATGTGGGAGACAAGTGAGAGGAGAGACAGGCTGAAGTGGCTGACAGCCCTCTCCCCAGCATGACACACAGTTTACCATTGCTTATCCTACTCTAGTCTCTCTCCAGAATGGGCCACATGCTCTGCCTAGATGGACCCTAGGTCATTCTGGTCTCTGGACTACCTGAGCCTGGAAATGTCTCATCTTTCTATCCAGCTAAATCTCAACCACCATAGAATACACCCAGCACAGATGTGGTTCCCCACCATGCCTTTTTTTTTGTTGAGTTCAGCTCAATTCTTATCACCTTTATTTACTTCTTCCAGTATTTGTTTGCTATACTACCTGTATGCTTGCTATCACCATTTAAGCTTTCTCATCTTTTATCATGTGAGATACAGAGCAATATAGCAGAAAGGACACAGATCTTGAAGTTGGATATCCTAAGTTCTAGTTGCAACTCTTCTCATATAATCTGGCTTACTTAGGCCAGTAATGCAGTCAACCTGGGCACATTTCCTTTTTTGTAAAATAGCAGTCAGTACTGAAAAGAATCGACATCTGCCCTGCCCACCTTATCAGGTCATTATATGTATCAAATGAGATACACTATTATGTAATGAATTTAATATACAAGCTCAAGCTGCCACAATGAGTTAAATATGAAGGCAATTCCCTGATTTCTCTCTTTACTTATTGTTACATTCCTTTAATGACAGTGGCGCACCCAACACCAGCATCTGTGAGTGTTGGGTGCTAATGTTTCACAGCTCCTGCCCCAGAATAGTCCCCATCTCTCCTGCAAGTAACCCCAACTCCTTGACAGGGCAAGTCTGCAGCATAATTCATGCTCCAGAGTTCCTTGCCAGACAAGTCAAAACTGAATGCAACCTGGGACTACATCCTTGTTCCGCTCTTTCTCCCCTTCATCCTTCTCTCTTTCCCTTACACCACTCTCTTAATAAGTGCCCTGGCCAGGCGCGGTGGCTCATGCCTGTAATCCCAGCATTTTGGGAGGCTGAGGCGGGTGGGTCGCCTGGTGTCAGGAGTTCGAGACCAGCCTGGCCAACATGGCAAAGCCCCGTCTCTACTAAAAATACAAAAATTAGCTGGCGTGGTGGTGGATGCCTGTAATCCCAGCTACTCGGGAGGCTGAGGCGGGAGAATCATCGCTTGAACCTGGGAGGTGGAGGTTGCAGTAAACCGAGATCATGCCATTGCACCCCAGCCTGGGTGACAAGAATGAAACTCCATCTCAAAATAAAATAAAATAAATAAAATAAGTGCCCTACATGCCCCAAATCACTGTGTCAGGCTGTGCTTCTAGGAAGCTTGACATAAGGCACCATCCTGCAGTGGTCAGACCACAAAACAAGGATCCCTTCTTCATCCCTGTGATTCAGAGTGTCTTTACAGACTGAAGAGATATAGGACAATGTAAGAGATATAGACAGCTTCCCCCTCCTCACTGTAATAATCTGAAGAAACAAGAAAGGCAGCTCCCGCAACCACCCACAAACACGAACAGCTGAGTTTCACAGTGCGCATCTCCAGCAACGAGCCAGAGCAGAGGACTCTGCAAGCCTAGGGATAGGCAGGGGTTCTTGCAGCTCATGAGATACAGAGACATGGATACCCCTGCCAAAGCCAGAACACCATGGCATGCCACAGCAATGGGCAGCTCTCACCCCTGCAGGAATTTTCTTCCATGGCTGCTGAGCTCCCAAACTCAACAATGATCATCATCCGCGCAAGCTTAGCTTTCTTGAAAGTGGTTGTTTAGTGGGAACATCTGGTGTGTGAATGGAAGGCCTATTTTTTTTTCTCTTTCTTCCCTCCAGTCAACACTAAAGTGAATACTTTCGAAAGCTGTCCTGCTTCCCTCCCAGAGATGGGAGAGCTGCTTCATTATTTAACTCTGTGTTTCCATCACTGCACAAACTATTTCTGTGCAGCCCTTGGCAGCCTGGAGGGGATATAAGCCACAGCTTGTGAGACTTTCTGGATAATTAAAAGTTTCCAACATCTTTGTTTACCAAAGAAAACACTGACATATTACCTTGTTCAGTTACATATAATTAAGTATGACCAGCTCACCATTTTCAACAATTGCTGTAAGTATTGTAGACCTTCCTTCCTTCCTTCCTCCCTCCCTCCCTCCTTTCTTTCTCTTTCCCTTTCTTTCTTCCTTTCTTCCTTTCCTTTCTTTCTTCCTTTCCTTTCTTTCTTTCTTTCTCTTTCTTTCTTTTTTCTTTCCTTTCTTCCTCTCTTTCCTTCCTCCCTCCTTCTTTTTCTCTTTCTCTCCTTCCTTCCTTCCATCCTTCCTTCTTTTCTCTCTCTCCCTTTCTCTTTCTCCCTTTCTCTCTCTTTCTCCCCTTCTTTTTTCTTTCTTTTCTTTCTTTCTTTCTTTCTTTCTTTCTTTCTTTTTTCTTTTTTCTTTCTTTTTTCTCTCTCCTTCCTTCCTTCCTTCCCTCCCTCTCTTCCTCCCTCCTTCTTTCTTCATTTTTTGCTGTAATAGGCCTGAATATTAATTAATATTTACACACACATATTTTTATTTTTATGTGTGATGAGATAAGGACATTGAATATCTACTCATGCATTATCCTTTATTTGATTCAATTCCACATTTTCTAGGTTGTTCTATGCAACTGTTCTTCCCAAAGAGAACAGCTACTCTGAGGGTGATGAGTGAAAGTGTAACTTACACTGTTGATTATCTTGCTATTGCCAATGATATGAGTTAGTTTGGATAAGAATATGTAAGCATGATGTTTCCTGCATAGTGTCATAATGAAGACCATGGAAATACAACTGGACCTAATCCATTACCTCTGGCTGGTGACCTTGGCAAGTTGACTTAACCTCAGTAACCTTTAGGTTTTTTGTTTGTTTGTTTGTTTGTTTTTTAATCACAAAATGTAAGTAATGGGCCAGGCACGGTGGCTCACACCTATAATCCCAGCACTTTGGGAGGCTGAAGTAGGAGGGTCGCTTGAGCCCAGGAGGTTGAGGCTGCAATGAGCCATGATTGAAACACTGCACTCCAGCCTGGGCCACAGAGTGAGACCCTGTCTCAAAAAAAAAAAAAAGGAAATAATAATAGTAGGTACTTTATGGTACTATTTAAGGATTATGTGAGATAATTCTTGCATCCTACTTAGCTCCCATTTACCAAATCCTAATCTAGGTGCCTCAAGTCTGTGCATTATTCTTGCTTATTGGTTTTGGGCCTCTTAATAGGGAACAAAATATGTATTTTTTAAGAATTAGCCATGCCACCTCAAGATATTCCTCTTGAGAAAACCAAGAAATAGCATTCAGACTGTGGCCTTGTAGCAGAGAGAAACCAACCAGACTGTCAAATGGGCTAGTAGATCTATACTGTCTGAAGTGGCGAACCAATGATTCTAAACACAGATAAGCTGCAGATACTCTGTGGCCAGCTATTTGAGACTGAGCTTCCTTGATTAGCTGATAGAAAATCAGGCTGCCCTTCAATTATTGCAGAAACACTCTACCGCCAAATTGTGACGTTAGGTGCTGTTTCTAATTTTCCCTTTTTCCCTTTTTCAAGGACACCTTACTTAGCAAACAGAGATTTTTTTTTTTTCTATTTTCCACTCAGAGAACTGAGGACAGGGAAGATAGGGCCTTATTCTCTGTGCATCTGGCATAGAGTAAGTGTTTAGTAAATGCAAATGTAATGTCTGGGATAAAATCCACGTCAATGTTAAGGAGGGCTCTTTTGTTGTAATCAACTGAAACCTTGAGTAAATTATCTTTACATTTGACATTGTCCTTAGTGTCCAACTTTCCAGTTCCAAAGTTCCAGTTCTTGTAAGGCTCAGCTGTAGGCTTAAACACTCTATATCTCTCAGGAATCATGTGGTCATCTCTCTACTCTGATTTTTTCTTCCTGCCTATCCATATGCTCTCTATTTTTATTTGCACTTCCAGCGCATGCTGGAAGGAGTCAAGCTAAAAGTCCCGGAGTGAAGTTTAAGAGAGAGGTAATCTGATTATTTCAGCTTGTCTTTGTAAGCCAGCAAGTCCCTTTCCAGATTTTGAGATGACCATCTGTTGAATAGTTGTCCATCCTCAGCTCAGCTGGCTAAGACCTGGGTAGTAGAACATCATGGTACAGAGTTTGACCACACCCTCTCCATATGCATGCAGATGAGGCCACCCCTCTTGGTTGGGATGGGGTGGTTACTGCCAAGTAGGCAATGTAATGTCTTTTTCCTCCTCTTCCACAAACTTGCTGCATATTTTATGAATTAGAAATGAGCAAAGAAAACATTCTCTCTTGGAGCTTATGTTCATGGGGTAAGAGCAGGGCACTCCCTGAGCATGAAATTTAGATTCCCCTCTGAGCAGAAAGCTAGAAAGAAATTCAGCATATGGGAAATGAAATTAGCCATCTGTAGAAAAACCTATCATAAACGATAAGCAGATGAACTTCCAGGTTCAATGATTTGGGAGCCATCAGTCTCAGGGGAGCATGGTTGCTCAGCAGAGCTAAAGCTGTTGCCTTCTTCATCCTCCATGTGAAAAAGGAATATGCTAACAGAAGGGCATATCCTGCATGAAGAAAAAAAAAATAAGAATCCACGGGGTGAGGCCTGGAAAAGGAAGATTCAACTTTTTTAAGAAAGGGGTTCCCAGTCAACAGACATGCACTCTCTGGTCCTGTATCCTTGTAATCTCCAAAACATATCCTATTTACTTCTCACCTTTCTGCATCTGACTTCATTCCCCATCACTCTTGGAAAATGCTTTGTTCACGTTTATCAAGGATTCATCCCACCCCAGCCACCGAAATTCCTGGACACCTTTTAAACTTCGGTTTTAAAAGATTCACGTAGCAAAGTGGAACACTTTCTTCTGGAAATTTATTACACTTTTCTTGTTAAATTTCTTCCTTATACTTCAAACCTGAGTCATTTAAATCTCTTCCAGGGCTTTTTTCCTCCATTTTTCTCCTCCACTAACCATTGGAGTTTCTTTCTTTCTTTCTTTCTTTCTTCTTTCTTTCTTCTTTTTTTTCTTTCTTTCTTTTTCTGTTAAGCTCTTTTCTCAATCCTCTGCTTTTATCACTCTCTCCAAAGCTAGCTTCTCTATCCCAAGACTTTATCCTCTGCTTTTCTAACAATCCCTAAACTTAAATACAAAATTTAGAAGCCAAGGATGCTAAAATCTTTCTCCTGGTCCACATATCCAGCCCTCTCTGCCTCTACCCCGTGATGTGCTGGTAAATCTTGTACAACCAGCTGTCATGGGAAGAGGAAAGAAAAGCCCTAGTTTGAAGTTTGTCAATTGCCATGGTGTAAAAATACTGACTATGGCTGATACATCAACCAGCTTACAAAATTCCTGAAAATTTAACAACTGGCTCTTCATAGCTGCTGTGAGCGAGCTGTGGCACAGTACTACCTCTCCTAGAAATGTCCTCTTAGCTAACCCACAGATACCTCAAACTACATAGTCAAGGCTGGGCTTCGATGACTTGTGTGTCTACTTTCCTCCCAGTTAGGAATCTGAATCATAGCACTAACAGCATAATCACCATTATAGCAGGGACCTTGCTGATCTCATTCACTATGGTTTTTTTTTTTTTTTTTTTTTGGAGACGGAGTCTCACTTTGTCACCCAGGCTGGTGTGCAGTGGCACGATCTCGGCTCATTGCAACCTCTATCTCCCGGGTTCAAGCAGTTCCTCTGTCTCTGCCTCCCGAGTAGCTGGGACTACAGGCACCTGCCACCACACCCGGCTAATTTTTGTATTTTTAGTAGAGACAGGGTTTCACCGTATTGGTCAGGCTGATCTCCAACTCCTGTCCTCAGGTGATCCACCTGCTTTGGCTTCCCAAAGTGCTGGGATTACATGCGTGAGCTACGGCGCCCAGCCTCTCATTCACTATCTTATCCTTAGCACCTATAATGATGCTGGCACCTAGCACACTATAACACTATACACATTTATGCAATGGATGAGACATTATGCCCAATATTCCACTATTCTACCTTGTTTTCTGAGCATATTTTGTCTTTTAAGTAATAAATTAAACTTATTTATCAGGTTCCTGTGCATTTAGCAAATTCACTCCTGATGATGGACAAAATTGATTTTTTTTCTTTTTCTTTCTTTTCTTCTCTTTCTTTTTTTTTTTTTTTTTTTGAGGCAGGGTCTCACTCTGTTGCCCAGGCTGGAGTGCAGTGGTGCAATCTCGGCTCACTGCAACCTCCACCTCCCGGGTATAAGCGTTTCTCATGCCTCAGCCTCTGGAGTAGCTGGGACAACAGGCTTGTGCCACTATGCCTGGCTGTTTTTTTTTGTATTTTTATAGACATGAGGTTTTGTCATGTTGGCCAGGTTGGTCTCAAACTCCTGACTTCAAGTGATCCACCTGCGTCGGCCTCCCAAAGTGCTGGGATTACATGCATGAGCTACCATGCCTGGCCCAACAAAATTTATTTCTGAACCTAAAAACTGAGAACCACAACTGCACCGTAGGAATTTACCAAGGGCCTATGCAGCCAGACAACTCCTACTATTGTAATGCCCAATAAAATGTTCCAAGGATAATAGATGTGAACATGTTTGCTGAAGTGCTAAAATATAGGAAAGCATCATCATATTCAAACCACTAAAAGAGGCTGGGTAATCTACTGAGGTGCCTGATAGTGTGGAAGGTGCGTGGGTTTGAGATATTTCTAAATTTGTGTTCAAATTCTAGTTTGGGCAGTTATGAAGCTTGCAGCTTTGGGTGAATTGTTTAACCATTGTTTGGTTAAACTTAACTTGCATTGTGAGGAAAGGAATGATGTATGAAAAACAGCTGGTACATAATAATGGCTCAAAAAGATAGTTTATATTATTAATGATGGAGAGAAAAGTAAATTGTGTTGGTTTCTAGTAGATATAGATTTTAATCTTAATTCCTACCAAAAGTCCATGAATGACCTGTACATAGTAGGTAGTTATATATTAACTACTCATTGAATAAATGAATGCATGAATAACTGGAAAATAAAGTACTGAGAAGTTAAATAATCTGTCCTACTCAAGATGCAATGAAATGCTTTTCTGGAGGATAAAGATTGTTAGGAAGATGTCATGAGGCTACCACAAACGATATCATATGAGGACCCTTATATCTGAGTTACCTGTTGATCTGGCTGCCAGTGACAGAAAAGAGACTAAATCCTCTTTGTTCCCCAAACTGGCATAGATTCTGTTAGTAGAGAAAGTGTTGAATCCTCTGCAGCTGACTTTTCTCTATGCCAGGGCCGAAGCACACTGCAGGAGTGATGGAGGCCAGTGTGCATTGCTGTGCTTTGGGTGCCTCTATCTGGAGGAGACAAATTCTCTTCTGCATTGCCAGTTCCTACATTTCTGCCCAGGCATCTGATATGGCTTCATGAGAGCTCCAAGCTGGGAAGCTGGCTCTGCAAGGCGGAAACACCAGATAGAAAGACCTCTAAGTGGACCCTGGAATAAAAAATTCAAAGGATGTAATTAGAATAATTTTTCTCCTGTCCCAGATGTGATAAACTCATCTTGCTAACTGAGGCTGGCTAGAAAATTCCTCAGGGGATTTACTTTATCTTTTAAACCAAAGGAATCCTTGAGATTTGACTATAGCCAACCCTATTGGCCACTACTAACACACTAAAAAGCAGCAGTTGATAACAGCAGGGATCCAGATATAAAGTCATCTAGAATCTTTAGGAACTGGGTGTTGAACCGTAGAAATCCCCCTGGCTTTGCAGAACCTGGTGCTAGCAAACTAATTATGGCTGAACAACTTATGACAAGGTGGGGGAAGGCAGTCAGCCACAGCCAAACAGTCCTTTGGAAGGCTGGTTTTCTTCAAATCTTATAAGACAGAGAAGGAAAGTTTCTCTTTCCCCGCAGCATGTCATAGATACACAAACTTGGATCATTCTGTGGCAGAATTCTATTTATTTCAGGGTGTCCTTCTGGCTTTTGTGATATTCCTGACACATGAGACTTCAAGCTGTTGGGCCACAGCCAGGCCACTCTGGCTGGAAGATGTGCTTTGTGGGCCATATAATTGTTTAAAACACTTTAGGGAGGCATCATTGAAGTACAATAAGCTGCACATATTTAAAGTGCACAATTTGATAGGTTTCAACATATGTATACACCTGTGAGACCATCATTACAATTAAGATAATAGGTATTTTCATCATGAGTTTTCTCATGCCCATTTAGAATCCATCTCTCTCTGTCCACCCTATCCCTAAGCAACTACTTACCTGCTTCTGTCACTTGTAGATTTATTTGCATTTTATAGAACTATATGTAAGTGTAATCTTACAATACATACTGTGTTTTTGTGTGACTTCTTTTACTTAACATCATAATTTTGAGATTACATAATTTTGTTGTATGTATCAGTAGTCCATTCCTTTTTATTACTGAGAAGAATTCCTTTATTTAGGTATACCATACATATCACGTGGTATACAAATAAAATATGTATTAGCCCACTCAATTGTCAATGGGCATTTGGCTTTTATTTTCTGCTTTGAGCAATCACAAAAAAAAAATCTTCCATGGACATTTGTGTACAAGTCTTTTATGAACATATGTTTTTGATTGTCTTGGGTAAATATCTAGCAAGAAAAGAGCAGGGTAACAAACTATTTATATATTTACATTTTTAATAAACTGACAAATCAGTTTCCAAATTATACTTTTTTGCTTTTCTGCCAGTAGTGTATGAGAGTTTCCCTTGTCCATGATCTCCAGCTCTTGATATGGCTGGTCTTTTACATTAGAGCCTTTCTAATGCGTGTTCAAAAAGATTTCACTGTGTTTTAATTTGAATCCTAAAGACAAATGATGTTGAACATCTTTTCATCTTTTTATTAGCCATTTGCATGTCTTCTTTTTTGAACTACCTGTTCAAATCTTTTGCCCAAGTTTAAAGCTGGGTTGTTTCTCTTTTCACCATTTATTTGCAAGATTTCTTTATGTAGTCTTGATACAAGCCATGTGCGTGATATGTAAGTTGCAAACATGTTCTCCTGGTCTGTGGCTTGCTTTTTCATTTTATTAATTGCGTATGTATCAGTTTTGTGTCTTAGCTAAGAAATCTTTGTCTAACCTAAGAAACAGGCTCTGTTTCTTTTTCTTTTTTGTTTTTACATGTGGATACCAAATTGTTTCACTATCATTTGATGAAAATGTTATTTCTTCTTTCTTTTTTTTTTGACAGAGTCTTGCTCTGTCACCCAGGTTGGAGTGCAGTGGCACAATCTCGGCTCACTGCAACCTCCACCTCTCAGGTTCAAACGATTCTCCTGCCTCAGCCTCCTAAGTAGCTGGGACTACAGGCATGTGCCACCACATCCAGCTAATTTTTGTATTTTTAGTAGAAATGGCGTTTCACCATGTTGACCCGGTTGGTCTCGAACTCCTGACCTCAGTGGATCCGCCCGCCTGGGCCTCCCAAAGTGCTGGGATTACAGTCATGAGCCACCGAACCCAGTGAAAATATTATCATTTATTAATTGAAGTTGTCTTAGCTTCTTTGTTAAAAATCAATTGACCACATATGTGTGGTCTGTTTCTGGACTATATTCTGTTCCTTTTGTCTATGTCTTGATTACTGTAGCTTTATTATAATCTTGAAATCTGATAGTGTGAGACTTCCAACTTTGTCTTTCTTTATCAAAATTGTTTGGGCTGTTTTAGTTCCTTTGCTCTTTCATATCAATTTTAGTATTTTCATGTCTACATGATGAGATCTGCATTAAATATATTTACCAATTATAGAAGAATTAACATCTTAACAATATTAAACCTCCAATCCATTAATGTGATTTATCTTTTTTGTTTTTTAAGTGTTCCATGATTTGTTTCAACATTTTTTGTAGTTTTAGCATAAAATATTGTACATATTTGGTATTTTATCGCAATGTGTTTTATATTTTTTGTGCTTTTCTAAGTGATACTATATTTTATTTCAATTTCCAAATGTTCTTTGACAGTGAAGTTTCATATGTAGCTTCTGTGTAGATTCACGGAGGTCCCTTCTGAATATAATTCCCCTTTTGTCTTTGATATTCGATGCAATAGATTCCAGCCACTTCAGCTGCCCCCAATTCTGATTTCTGCTTCTTCACCTTGGCATGTCTGCCATGGCCTGTTTCATTTCAGCTCTTTGTACCACGGTCAGGAGATTATCCCCATGTAGAAGGCTGGGCAATTGTGGGTCTCAAATTTTTAGTTTTTCCACTCTCAGGGATCACATTCTTATGCTGTCTGTTGTTCAGTGCTGAAAATACTGTCTCATATATTTTATCCAGTCATATAGGTATTTATGATTGGAGAGCTAGTTCGTATCAGTTACTCCATCATGGCTGGAAGTGGATATTCTTCCCATAGTTGATTTAACCAGATATCTATTAATATTAATACTGTTTTCGATCTTATTTTTTACTTGAAGTGTGGCAATGAAGGTCTTATAAGTATGCCATTTGGCACATATATAAATGTGTCTGTAAGATAAATACATAGAAATTGAATTGTTAGGAATGAGCACTTTAAAATTTTTAGCAGATTATTGACAAATTACTATACAGTTTATAATTCTATAATCATCATAAGTGGATATCTGTTTCCTAGCTCACTACAGCAGTTTTTTTGGTCTTTGCCTAATGGAATGAACAGACAATTCATGGAAAAGGAGAAAAAAATTTCTCACCAGTGTTTGAAAAGATGATCTATCTCATCCATAACACTTACAATACTCTAAAGATACCATTTCTCACATTTATCAGATTAGGAATATCATGTGAGGCTTTCTTATAAAAGTGAATCTGCAATCTGCATATCGATGCATAAAGAGTAAGCGAAAAATGAAAAAAAAAAGAAAGCAAAGTCTAGGCAGATTGAGGGAATGGAAGTCCCGTTTTCCCCTGTCATTTGCTGCTAATGGTTACCTGAGAGGAACAGTAACCACAGCCAAAGGGTCCTTAAAACTTCTATAGGTTGCTGCCAAAGTTGGACTCCTCACTTGGTACCATTGTTCTTTACTGCATTCCAAGAACTGACTTGTGTCACTGGCATCGCCATGCACAAATGATGGATTGCCTGAACTGCTTCCACCAACATAAAATCTGCAGAGCAAAAGCAAAACCAAGTCCTGGGCCAAACTCTTAGCACACTTTTAAATTACCCCATTAAATCTTGTGCAGGACTGTGGTGAATTCACTCCATTCTTGGCAGCCAGCTGCTAGGAGGAAGAAAACCTGTAGGGATTTAAAAATTGAGTCTTATTTTGGACTGGGGAGTTTGGATTTTTTCCACCTCTTGGTTTTCAAGTTCCCTCACAGCCATTCTACATGTTAAGTCCAAGAGAATGCAATCAAGTTTAAAGTCATGATTTGGAATGTAGACAGTCATTTAATTAGATCCTAAATGTAGATATGCTTTGACAAATATCCCTATTTAGATGAGGATGCCCAAATTAAAAAATATATATTTTTTAATTTTTATTTTAGGTTCAGAGGTATATGTGCAGGTTTGTTATATAGATAAGCTTCTGTCATGGGGTTTGGTGTACAGATTATTTAATCACCCAAATATTAAGCCTAGTGCCCATTAGTTATTTTTCCTGATCCTCTCCCTCCTCCTCCCCTCCACTCTCTGGTAGACCCCAGTGTGTGTTGTTCTCCTGTGTGTCCATGTGCTCTCACATGTGTCTCATGTCTTTATATATCAACTGAAATAATAATACTATATTATAATACATATCTTATATGATTGTGTTTTAAATTATTTAATTCATTAAATTATTAGTTCATCAAATTATTTAATTCATATAGAATATTAATGCTGATGTATTTGTTGGAAAGTATTGTCATTACATTTGTGATCATTATTTTGCTTTTATAACCATGAGTAGATGCACCTCAGAGAATGGCTGCAAGAACAGAGGGAAGATGCCAGTTTATAGATTAATTAGTAAATTAATCAAAGATTTTGATTAGAAACTACATCCTCACTACTTTGTTAGCCTAAGATTCTGAGACTTGTGGAATCTGTGGTCTATTTAAAATTCAATGGATAACGTATGTGAAAGTCCAATAAAAGAGTGAAAGTGTCGGAAGAATGTTGGTTACTGTTATTATTAATAGTTGACAGTTCCTTTTTTATGCTACACAAGACGTTTGAAATATAAATATCACCATACAATTCTCTGGATGATTCTGTCTAGACTACACACACATACATATACATGAAAGTGCATATATATAATACAATTATTCGAAGACACTATAGCCTAATGGCCAAGTGCTTTGTTTTTGAAGTTACACAGTTCTGAGCTTAACTCCTTTCTCTGCCACTTACGAGTAATGTGACCTTGGACAAGTGACTTGACCTTGCAGAACTCCAGATGCACCATCTATAAAGCCCTCTAGGATTGTTTTGAGATGTCAATGAGATAAACTATGTCAAGTCCCAGTATATGAAGTCCACAGTGCCTAGCGTGTAGTGTTTTCTCAGTGAATTTCCCCTGAAATGCTGTTAGCTCTGTGGAGCAGGATCACTATGTGATGGGTTTTATATCAGCGGGGTGATTTATAACCTAGAAATATACACAGGGGTTGTGCTTAAAACATCTTGCTGGGCAGAAGAATGAAAATGATTGCTTTCTGATAATGCATACTCCAGACTGTAAAATTCTATGAGTTCATGGGTAAGAGTAAAATGCAAACTAAGGTAGTGAGTGAAGTCTTTCAGAGAAGTTGGAAGAACTAAGGTGAGCCTTCAAGACTGAGAAGGATATGAAGAATTAGAGAAAAGGAGCAAGAATAATGGAGACAATGCATTTTGCTTTAGGAAGAGAAAATCCAGAAGACTTGAACAACCTTACATCTCTGGCTGTGATATGGCTAAACAGAGCAAACCAGACATTGTTCAATCATGCCATACTCTCTTACTCCATGCCCATGGAAAAATAAAGTAGGAACAGCAACAGCAAGCCCTACTTAGACATCGCTCCATGAAAATCTAGCTTCAGAGCTGCTTTGCCCTCTTGCAAAAATATCTCCATTGTAGTCAAGTCAGAAGCTTGAACCTCATCAAAGATGTTTAGATTGTGAATGAAATATTGGTGGGAAGAAAGCATATGAAGTAAAGTGGATAAAATCCTGAATGGAATGGCCATCAATGAGTGACTCATCACTCATTGCTTGGAGACCTAGTAAATCTCCCACCTCTATTTCAACTTCGTCAACAGCAAAATGGAAAAAAGTAGTATCTGACTTACCTCCACTGAAAGTCTTTTTAAGTATTCAGGTGTAAAATCACTTTGGAGAATTAAAACTGCTTGCAATTTTACTGAAAATGATAGTTCAGGGAAGTAGCATTGTGTCATTTAGGGAAGAGAAATAAGAATTGTTGTGGTTAGCACATTTTACAGGTGATAATGCTGAAGAAGTAGCTGCTTTTGCTCTGTTTCAATGGTATTTTAGATCAATGTGAAGTCCAAAAGGTTGGTACAGACTCTGTAGCTATTTCTGGATATTTAATTGCGGAGGGATCCCTTGTGGAAAGCTCAGGTCTCTTTGAAACAGCCATGAATAATAACATTAGTAATGTGGTCAGTATGTGGATTAAAGATGCCCATAATTCTCTGATATTTCTCTCATAAGAGATCGACCTATCTATTCTCTCTCTTTGAATCTGGGCTGGCCTGTGACTCCTTTAATCAAGCAAATAGAATTATGGTGACATGTGCCTTTTCTAGCTCTAGTATTCAAGAGAACTGGAAGCTTCCGTCTTAGGCTTTTGAAGTCCTGAGTCTCCAGGTAATAGTTCGACTATGTTGCTGGAGAGACCATCTGCAGAGGCTCAGACATTAGATGAAGAGGTACTCGGCTGAGTCTGCCTTTCCATCTAACTCTGCCAAGGGACTGAGCTTGTAAATAAAGCTAGCAGACACTTCAGTCTGATGCAGCCACCCCAGCTGAACACAACAAAATGACACCAGTCAATATCAGGTGGAGCAGAAGAATTTCCCGGCTATTTTCATATCCCTTACCAACAGAATTATAAAATGTAATGAAAGGATGATTGTTTTAAGACGTTAAATTTTGGGATAGCTTTTTTTAAAAAAAACAGCATATTTCCATGAGTAAGGTGCATGCATAGAAAGTCACATGGCAGAATTAGGGGAAATGGTGGACAAAAAAGGTCAACACACTCACAATTAGTAATGTCGAGCCGTCAATGAAAAGTTTATTGATGAAAATCTAAGTGCAAGGTTGATTCATTAGTACTGAATATCATTTACAATGACAAAAGAGATAACATGTTGTATAATTCTAAATTCAACCAATATCCATTTCCAAAAATATTTTACTAAAATTAAACTTGATGTGTCATAGTGTAAGCAGTATCTCATGTCTAGATTCTTCTTTCAGAGAAAGCCAGGTGCAGATCTTTAAAAATGCTTAGTACTTAATGTCTGCTAACTTTACCACAACTTGCACCTTGGAAGCTGTACACATTTTAATTAATTAAGCCTCACAATGCCTCTGTGATGGCAAAAAGAAATAACAAGGAATCATTTTACCCACTACTGAAACGTAGTCACCTCTTGGGTTGAACACAGCAGCTGTTTAGCAGCTGTAAGGGAATCCTGAACTATCATTCTGGGCAGCCATGCTAAGGAGGATAACGTATCTGATTGAAATTGCAAAGGAAATTTGAGCAGACATGATGCAATTACCTGAATTGGAGCCCAGCCAGCTCACCAGGGCTAAGTGGCAAGGAACTCAAGCTGGGGAGCTTACCTTCTGCATATTTCACAGATTACTGGGGATGTTCAGTGCCCTGTGTGGACAATAATCAGAGGCTGTGGAAGGCTGTCATCCTGAACCTGCATTACATCTCCCCTGAACACATCTGTTTCTAGAACAATACGGTCATTTGGTTAAAGATATTTGAGAACATAGGCTCATATGGACCTAAACCATGCCATTAAACCTTAAAACTGCTCATCCTGACATACTTCAAGGCACAAATATTTTACTGTCTAAAAAAATTGTAAGAAAAATGTCATGAAGAGGTGCATAAAACTCGTGTATTCTACACTGACAATATACTTATAAATGTGAGGATATTTTTTGTAATGGATGAATCTAAACTTGACTTTTATTTTCCATTTTGTTGATAACATTTCTCCACATTTTGTTCTGGAGGAAACACGGCACTTGACGAAATGTCTCTAATGTCCTTGGAGTGTTTGTATTGAATTCTAGTAGATATGCTTAAGAGTTTCTAAGTAACAGGTTAGAAATTAAACTATTACCAATTTGTCCTTAAGAAACTAAGAAATATTGCCAACAAAAACATCCCTAGTCAAAATAATCCAATTAAAACACCATCAGCACACACTATGCCCGAGGCCTGTGCTGTGAACAGTGACCAATGAAAAGAGGAATGAGATGTGGCTCCTGTCACTGGTGACTGTGGTGTAGCTGGAGATGGGGACTTGTACAGATACCTGATGCTCACTTAATGGTCCTCACAGATGCTTACAGTTCCAGCCATCTTTGAAGATGCAATTGAGTGACCATCACCTCCAGAAGGTCTTTCCAGATCTTCAACTTTGGATTTAATCTATTTTTCTTCTGTTTCTCTTTATACTTTGTTCCACTTATCGCAGTCTATCTTGATTTAGAGTTAATTGGTTACATACATATTTGTTTATCCCCACTATCATTGAAATTCATTTAAAAATGTTTATTATATATTGACAAATTGTAGTTGTAGATATTTGTGGGGTACAAAGTATTGTTAGGATTTTTTTAATATAATGTGGAATGATTAAGCTAATTAAAATATTTATCACTTCAAATATTTAACTTTTTTGGTGATGAGAACATTAGAAATATATTCTCTTAGCAATATTGAAATGTACAGTACTCAATTATTATTATTCAGCATGCTGCACTATGCATTTCAAAAAAAAATCAGACTTCAAGATGGCTGAATACAGGTATCTGGTATTCACTTCCTCCACAAAGAAAGAATCAAAATAGTGAGTAAATAATCACACTTCTAATAGATCACCCAAGAGAGAACACTGGAATTCAACAGAAGTGACAGGAGACACCTAAGACAAGGAAAGAGAGAGAAGCGAGGCAGCCTGGCTGGCTGGGATTACCTAAGAACCTGAAGAGGCTTCCCAATGTGGAGAAAGGGTAAGTAAGTGACCCCTAGCAGTCCATATTCCCACCATGGACTCCTGCAATCTTAGCCATAGGACAGCCCCTTCTACCCATGTGGCCCCTCATTTTGAGAGCCCAGCTCTCAAGATGGTGCTTCGCTGTAACTGCTTAGATTCCAGGTATTTTGGGAACCCAGTGTGAGCTTCCTCTCTGGGACAGTGCCATCATGTGGTCTCCAGGTAGCTCCCTATGTTAATTTCAGGGTCCCAATAGCACTTGGGGCCCAACAGCACCTGCATCTCTACATCTCTGGATCCCTGTTGACATCCCCTTCCTGGAGCCAGGCACCACTGCAGGCTGTCACCACCAGCGCAGAAGCACGAGTCATTGGCAACAACCCTGCTGCCCTCAGTAGCAAGGTCAACATGCATTTAAAAGCACCTAAGAAAGGGCCACTCTGGTTATAGCCACCACCTGAGGCTGAAGCATAAGCTCCCCAGCTACCTGCTTATAGCTACTACTATTGAAAACAACCCCACCCTCCCCCGCAGCAGGGCCGCAGCACAGCCACTGCCACCCACACCTGAGCGTTCCACCAGGGATTTGGAGATTAACCCAGCCCTGCCTACCATATCCAGCTTCTTCATGCACCACTAGAGGGCCTGAGGATAGGCTAACCTCACCTGTCTCTACTCTGACCCACCAGTGCCCAAACATGCCATCTGGAGGTCTGGGGAGTATAATGCCCTACTTATTATTGGCAACTGAGCACTCCTTTAGGAGGCCAGAGTATGAGCACACACAACCTTCTGCTACCACAAAAGCTGGTACCCACCCCCACATGCCACTTGTGGGCCTGGGGACTGACCAACCCAGCCTATCGCGGCCATCATCAACACCAGTGTGGACCACCTGAGCATTAGAGAATTGTCCCACCACTCCTACTGCCATCACTTATGCCACACTTGTTGCCCAGGAACTGAGGACTCACTCATGTGCCCAGCCCAACACTGCCACTGCTATCACCCAGGCAAGACATCCTGAAGGCTCCAGAATCCCCCTGCCTGTACCCACTAATACCAATGCTAGCATATGCTATACTGGGGTCCAGACAAGCATGCTTGGCCTGCAGCTGCCACTAATGGGGCCTGAGAACTGGCTCACCTGATGTCTTTGTCCCTAGCAAAACATCATCACAGCCTCCACAAACAACCACACCCTAAGCCACTGAGGAAATTACAAACATTACTGATACTGTTTAGACCCAAATAGATCATATGAAGACTATACTACTGCATGTGCTCAGAATCAAAAACAAAATTCCTTATGTAACCAGGACTACAGATATGTCTTCAGGAAAAACTCCTCTCCAATGAAAGCAAATCCAAAAAATTAGAAGTTATTACACCGGATGTGTACATATAAACATGGGGACACAGGAAACATAAAAAAGCAAGGAAATAGGACACCTCCAAAGGAATACAATAATTCTCCAGCAACAGATTACAATGAAGAAATATATGAAATCCTGGAAAAAGAATCAAAATAATGATATTAAAGAAGCTTAGTAAGATACAAGAGAGCTCAGAAAAAGCAATACAAAAAATCAAAAAAAAATTTAGAATGTGAATGAGAAATTTAGCAAAGAGATAACTATCATAAAAAAGAATCAAACAAATTCTGAAACTGAAGAATTTATTGAATGATATACAAAATACATTTGGAAGCTTCAACAATAGACTAGTTCAAGAGGAAGAAGTAACTTGAGAACAGCTCTTCTGAAATAACTCAGTCTGAAAAAATTTTTAAATTCTTTTTTTTTTTGCTTTTTGAAAAATTTTATTTTTCCATAAGTTGTTGGGGTACTGGTGGTATTTGTTTCCATGAGTAAGCTCTTTAGCGGAGATTTGTGACATCCTGATGCACCCATCACCCAAGCAGTGTACACTGCACCATGATTGTTGTCTTTTATCCCTTGCCCCCTCCCACTCTTCCCCCAAGTCCCTAAAGTCTATTTTGTCATTCTTATGCCTTTCTGTCCTCATAGCTTAGCTCCCACGTATCAGTGAGAACATATGATGTTTGCATTTCTATTCCTGAGTTACTTCACTTAGAAGAATCATCTCTAATCTCATCCAGGTCATTGCAAATGCTGTTAATATGGTTTTAAAAACACAGCTTGATTAAATGAACATTTTCCTGCATTGATATTTAAAAATTAAGTCTTGCAGCAGGTGGCAGAACTCAAGTTTCTTGAGAAAGGAATATGATTGAAGATTGTGACTGGAATAACTTACCTTTTCTTTCCCAGATGGTTTATTTTTATTTTATTTTATTTTTTATTTTTATTTATTTTTATTTATTTTTTAAAATTATTCTTTAAGTTCTAGGGTACATGTGCACAATGTGCAGGTTTGTTACATATGTATACATGTGCCATGTTGGTGTGCTGCATCCATTAACTCGTCATTTACATTAGGTAGAGCTCCTAATGCTATCCCTCCCCGCTCCCTCCACCCCCAACAGGCCACGGTGTGTGATGTTCCCCTTCCTGTGTCCATGTGTTCTCATTGCTCAATTCCTACCTATGAGTGAGAACATGCGGAGTTTGGTTTTTTTGTCCTTGTGATAGTTTGCTGAGAATGATGATTTTCAGCTTCATCCATGTCCCTATAAAGGACGTGAACTCATCTTTTTTTATGGCTGCATAGTATTCCATGGTGTATATGTGCCACATTTTCTTAATCCAGTCTATCATTCATGGACATTTGGGTTGGTTCCAAGTCTTTGCTATTGTGAATAGTGCCACAATAAACATACGTGTGCATGTGCCTTTATAGCAGCATGATTTATAATCCTTTGGGTATATACCCAGTAATGAGATGGCTGGGTCAAATGGTATTTCTAGTTCTAGATCCCGGAGGAGTCGCCACACTGACTTCCACAATGGTTGAACTAGTTTACAGTCCCACCAACAGTGTAAAAGTGTTCCTATTTCTCCACATCCTCTCCAGCACCTGTTGTTTCCTGACTTTTGAATGATCACCATTCTAACTGGTGTGAGATGGTATCTCATTGTGGTTTTGATTTGCATTTCTCTGATGGCCAGTGATGATGAGCATTTTTTCATGTGTCTGTTGGCTGCATAAATGTCTTCTTTTGAGAAGTGTCTGTTCATATCCTTCACCCACTTGTTGATGGGGTTGTTTTTTTCTTGTAAATTTGTTTGAGTTCTTTGTAGATTCTGGATATTAGCTGTTTGTCAGATGAGTAGATTGCAAAAATTTTCTCCCATTCTGTAGGTTGCCTGTTCACTCTGATGGTAGTTTCTTTTGCTGTGCAGAAACTCTTTAGTTTAATTAGATCCCATTTGTCAATTTTGGCTTTTGTTGCCATTGCTTTTGGTGTTTTAGACATGAAGTCCTTGCCCATGCCTATGTCTTGAATGGAATTGCCTAGGTTTTCTTCTAGGGTTTTGATGGTTTTAGGTCTAACATTTAAGTCTTTAATCCATCTTGAATTAATTTTTGTATAAGGTGTAAGGAAGGGATCCAGTTTCAGCTTTCTACATATGGCTAGCCAATTTTCCCAGCACGATTTATTAAATAGGGAATCCTTTCCCCATTTCTTGTTTTTGTCAGATTTGTCAAAGATCAGATGGTTGTAGATGTGTGGCATTATTTCTGAGGCCTTTGTTCTGTTCCATTGATCTATATCTCTGTTTTAGTACCAGTACCATGCTGTTTTGGTTACCACAGCCTTGTAGTATAGTTTGAAGACAGGTAGCGTGATGCCTCCAGCTTTGTTCTTTTGGCTTAGGATTGTCTTGGCGATGCAGGCTCTTTTTTGTTTCCATATGAACTTTAAAGTAGTTTTTTTCCAATTCTGTGAAGAAAGTCATTGGTAGCTTGATGGAGATGGCATTGAATCTATAAGTTACCTTGGGCAATATGGCCATTTTCACGATGTTGATTCTTCCTATCCATGAGCATGGAATGTTCTTCCATTCATTTGTGTCTTCTTGTATTTTGTTGAGCAGTGGTTTGTAGTTTTAAAGCCTTTGTGAGAAATGTGACACAATAAAATGACCAAATATTCAAATTTTGATGTCCCAGATGGTGAAGAGAAAAAGAATGTGTTAGAAAAGACTATTTAACAAAATAATAGCTGAAAACTTCCCAAGTCTAGCAAGAGATTAGATATCCAGAGACAGGAAACTCAGAGATCTCAAAACAGATACAATACAAAAAGGTTTTCTCCACAGCACGTTATAATCAAACTGTAAAAAGTCAAAACAAATAGAGAATTCTAAAAACAGAAACAGAAAAGCATGTAGTCACTTATAAGGAATCCCCTATCAGACTAAACAGTAAATTTTTCAACAGAAATCTTGCAAGCCAGGAGATAATGGGATGATATATTCAAAGAGCTGGAAAAAAAAATGTTGCTAGTCAACGAAACTATACTCAGCCAAAATATCCTTCACATATGAAGGAGAAATACTTTTCTAGACAAGTAAAAGCAGAGGGAATTCATCAACACTAGACCAGCCCTAAAAGAAATACTTAAAGGAGTCCTACCCCTGGAAACAAAAGAGCAATATCTACCATCATGAAAACACAGGAAAGTATAAAACTCCCTGGTAGAGCAAATACACATGTAAGGAAGAAAGAAACTCAAATATCACCACTACAGAAAACCACCAAGCCACTGTGATAAACAATAAGAGAAAGAGAGAAAGAAGAAAGAGAAAAAAAGAAGAAAGAAAAAAAGAAAAAGAAAGAAGAAAGAAAGAAAAAAAGGAAGAGAGAGATGAAAGAAAGAATGAAAGAAGAAAGAAAGAGAAAGGGAGGAAGGAAGGAAGGAAAGGAGAAAGGAATAAGGTAAGGAAGAAATGAAGAGAAAAAGGATATACAAAACAACCAGAAATCAATTAATAAAATGACAGGAATAAGCCCTCACATATCAATAATAATCTTTAATTGGAAGAAACTTTCCAGTTAAAAGATATAAACTAGGTGAATGGATAAGAAAACATGACCCAACTCTATGCTGCCTATAAAAAACTCATCTCACCTGAAAAGACATAAATAGAGTGAAAGTGAGGGGTGAAGACAAATATTATATACAAATGGAAACTAAAAATGAGCAGAAATAGTTATATTTTATAAAAGAGACTTTAAGTCAAAAACATGAAGAAGAGACAGAGAAGGCCATTAAATATAAATAAAGAGATCAATTAAGTCAGAATATATACCAATTCTAAACATGTGTGTACCTAACACTGGAGCACCGGCATATACAAAGCAAATCTTATTAGATCTAAAGGAAGAGATAGAATCCAATACAGTAATACTTGGAGACTTCAGCATTCCACTATCATCAATAGACAGTTAATCTAGACAGAAAATTAACAAAGAAACATTGGATTTAAACTGCACTTTACCCCAAATGGACCTAATAGACATTTACTAAACATTTTATCCACCAGATACAGAATACACATTCTTTCCTTCAGCACATGGAACATTTTCCAGTAGAGATCATATGGTAGGACACAAAACAAGTATCAACAATATTTTTAAAAATGGAAATCTCTCCAGTGTCTTCTCAGACCACAATGGAATAAAATTAGAAAGCAATAACAAGAAGAACTTTGGAAACTGTACAAATACATGGAAATTAAATAACATGGTTCTTAATGATCACTGAGTCAAGAAGAAAATTTAAAAACTATTGAAGCAAATAAATATAGTAACACAACATACCAAAATCAATGAGATACAGCCAAAGCAGTGGTATAAGGGAAGTTTACAGCAATACATGCCTACAACAAAAAGTAGAGATATTAAAAAAAAAAACCTAACTGTACACCTCAAGAACTAGGAAAGCAGGGATAAACCATAACCAAAATTAGTAGAAGGAAAGAAAAAATAATGGTCAGACTAGAACTCAATAAAATAGAAACTAAAAAAAATACAAAGGTTTAATGAAACAAAGTTGGTTTTTTGAAAAGATAAAATTGATAACCCTCTTGCTAGAGTAATCAGGAAGAAAAGAGAGAGGACCCAAATCAATAGAATCAGAAAGGAAAAAGGAAACACTAAAACTGATACTACAGAAAAACAACATCAGAAACTATTATGAATAAACTATATGCTAATAAACTGGAAAACCAAGAGGAAGTGGATAAATTCCTGAACACGTATGAACTGCCAAGTTTGAATCAGGCATAAATAGAAAACCTGAACAGACCAATAATAAGTAATGGGACTGAATCAGTAATAAAAATGTATCTAACAAAGACAAAAAGTTATTCAACAAAGATAAGTCCAGGACCAGATTGTTTCACTGCTGAATTCTACAAAATATACAAAGAACTAACAACAATTCTCAAACTATTCCAAAAAATTTGAAGACCTGGGGTATATTAGTCAGTTTTCATGCTACTGGTAAAAACATACCTGAGACTGTGCAATTTACAAAAGAAAGAGGTTTATTGGACTTACAGTTCCACATGGCTGGGGAGGCCTCACAATCATGGAGGAAGGCAAGGAGGAGCAAGTCACATCTTATTTGGATGGCAGCAGGTAAAGAGAGAGCTTGTACAGAGAAGCTCCTGTTTTTAAAACCATCAAATCTCGTGAGACCTACTCACTATCACAAGAAAAGCACCAGAAAGACCTACCCCCATGAGTGAATCATCTCCCACCAGGTCCCTCCCATAACATGTGGGAATTATGGGAGCCACAAGATGATATTTGGGTGGGGACCCAGAGCCAAATCATATCATGGGGTCCCTAACTCATTCTATGAAGCTAGAATTATCTTGACTTCAAAAGCAGACAAGGACACAAGAAAAACAACAACAAAAAATGCTATAGAACAATATTCTTGATCAAAATAGATGCAAAAGTCCTTAACCAAATACTAGCAAACTGAATCCAACTATACATGAAAAAGATAATACACCATGATCAAGTGGGATTTATCCTAGGAATGCAAAAATGGTTCAATATAAACAATATGCAAATCAATAAACATGATATGAGGCATCAACAAATAAAGGAGAAAAAGCATATGATTATTTAAATAGATGTAGCAAAAGCATTTAACACAATTCAACGTCCCTTCATGATAAGAAACCTTCAACAAACTAAGAATAGAAGGAACCTACCTTACCATAATAAAAGCCATATATGACAAACTCACAGCTAATATTATACTAACTGGGGAGAAGCTGAAAGCCTTTCCTCTGCAACTGGAAGAAGATAAAAATGCCCACATTCACCACTCCTATTCAACATAGTACTGGCAGTCTTATCCAAAGCAATTGAATAAGAAAAAGAAATAAATGATATCCAAAGTGGAAAACAGGAAGTCAATTTTACCTCTTTGCAGGTCAAATGATTTTACATCTAGAAAAAAACTAAAGACTCCATCTAAAACTCTTAGAGCAGATGAATAAATTAAGTAAAGTTGCAGGATACAAAATCAACATACAAAAATCAGTAGCATTTATATATAGCAATAATGAACTAGCTGAGAAAAAAATTAAGACGGCAATTTCATTTACAATAGCTACCAAAAAAATAACTAGAAATAAATTTAACCTAGGAAGTGAAAGACCTCTACAAGGAAAATTACAAAACAATGATGAAAGAAATTGAAGACAACATGCAAAAAATGAAAAGTCGTCCCCTGCTCATGGATTAGAAAAATTAACATCAATAAAATGACCATTCTACACAAAGTAATCTATGGATTCAATGCAATTCCTATCAAGATACCAATGTCATTTTTCACAGAAAGAGAAACAAAACTCCTAAAATTATATGGAGCCAAAAAAGAGCCTAAATAACCAAAACAATCCTCAGCAAAAAGAACAAAGCTGGATGCATCACATGATGTGATTTCAAAATGTATTACAAGGCTATAGTGGTATATTTTGAATAATTTTTATTTATGTTTTGTGCACCTATTACAGATTTTTGCTGTTTGGTTACCATAATGCTTACAAAGAATATCTTAACTTATAACACTTAGTTTCAAGCTAATAAAGCTTCACTTCGGTTGCATATAACTCTGTATTTTTACTCCCCCACCACAGAATTTCGTTTTTCATGTCTGAATTTACACTTTTTATGTGGACCCCTTGACAGTTTATTTTAGCTCTGGTTGTTATTAATAATTTTATCCTTTAGCCCTTATACTAGGGATAAAATTACATTGCACACAATCACTACAAGTACTAGAGTATGCTGAATATTGCTCAATGTTACTTATGCAACTGGGTTTTGTTCTTTTGTGTGTTTTATGTTATTAATTAGAAGAGCTTTTCTTCAGTTTAAAGAACTCCCTGTATAATTTGTTGTAGGACAGCCCTAATGATACAAGGATAGTAAACTCCCTTAGCTTTTATTTGTCTGGGAAAGTTATTGTTTTTCCCTTGTTTCTAAAAGACTGCTTTGCTGGGTAAAATACTTTTGGTTGATCATTTTTTTAATGTTTTTCCTTTCAACTGAAGAAAAAAATCTGCTAATGCAGAATATTATGAGGATTTTAATTTGTTGAAATTTCACAAGATAAGCAATATTTGAGTTTAAGGTAAAGAGGCACTGAGGCCCACATTTTCCTTTAAAAGTTCAAAGAAAAACTGAAGATATGGATACTAATTCTTGCTCTACATTCCTGTGTGATGCTGGGCACATGACATCACTGAGATCTCTATATTCTTACCTGAGAAATGAGAATTTTAGATGACACACACTTTAATCATCTGCTAAATGTAAAATTTTGTGAGTATATGATTCTAAAGAAGAATTACTGACTTTTTAATGAATCAACTCATTTTTGTGAAAGTATGTTTAGATGAGGTTACTAACCAAAAGATATTGGTGAACTAAAATAAATTTACCTGAAAAGAACATATTTTATTGTAAAAAGAGCCAATTGCAGGACCCAATGTCAACATCAGGGTATTTGGGTTATGAAATACTTTAGTTAATTTGTCTACATAATTTGCTTAATACATTACAACAAAATGCCCCTTATTTAGTGCTTAGTGGAGGTGTGGATGAGAAAACAAACAATGGGCTGACCTTAAGGAATCATCCTACTCAGTAAAGGTAAGTCATACGCACAAATTTCATAATATAATAGTCTTAAAATTTTCCTCCATCTTCCCACAAAAATATGCAATATCAGAACTGCTGCACTATGTCTATTCAACTTTCTCACATAAAGCCTGCATGCACTTTAGCACTTTTTCTCTCAAAGCATGGCAGCAGACCCGCAGCATTTGCATCACATGAAAAATGTGAAATCACAGGTCTCATCCCAGACCTGTGGAATCAGAAGCTGCATTTTAGCAGAATCCCCAGGTGATTCATAATCACATTAAAGATTGATCTGCTCTGCTTTAGATTATTAAAATTTTTAGGACTCCTGCACCCACATAAATTATCTGATCTTACTTAATTCAGCATCTGTCAATTTTTCTTTAAGGCACTGTCATAGACTATCATCAAGGACGCATACCCAAATATACAATTCTTTTTCATTAGCATTCATTGGCATTAAAATATATGTATGTTTTACTTTTGTCTTTTCCAACTTTTATTTTAGATTCTGGGGGTACATGTGCAGATTTGTTATAAAGGTATATTGAGTGATGCTGGGGTTTGGAGTAGGATTGAACCCGTCACGTAGAAGGTGAGCATAGTACCCCATAGGTAGTTTTAGAACCCTTTCCCCTCTCCCTTGCCCCTTTATATTATCTGTTGACTATTCACATCTTTATGTCCATGTGTACCCAATGCTTGGCTCCCACTTATAAGTGAGCGCATATGGCATTTGGTTTTCTGTTACTGCTTTAGTTTGCTTAGGATGATGGCCTCCAGCTGTATCCATGTTGTTGCAAAGGCCATGATTAACGGTCTTTTATTACCTCCAGCCTTATTCACTTCAGATTTTCAATAATTTTGTACTCTTATGTTTTCCAAGTAAATATTGTAATAATTTCTTTGCCTTTGATTCTTCATGGTCTTATGTTGAAGGGAGACTTTAAACTACAGGTAGTGTCTTTGAAAACCAAGGACTCAATAAATTTTGCTCAGCCTTCAATTTCTCAACCACGGCAATTATTTCTCTTATGTTAAAGGATTAACATGTTTGTGATACATCACCATGTTATAAAGGCCTATCGTGAGTTGTAATTTTATATAAAATTATTCCATTTAGCTTAATAATATCCACTTATAGCTCAGTTTATAATATATTTTCTACTTGAGAGCAATAAAATTGCATTTTGTTAACAAAACGTCTGTAATTTGGTTTTGTTACTAAATCATATTAGTCTCATTATTCAAAATTAGTGAGGCTTTACCACATATGTCATTGATGCAGAAAGTAGCTGGAACAGTGTGAATAATGTCAACACTAAATATAAGATATAAGATTTGGAACTTGTTTAGAGAACAGACTGTCCAGGAGTGTATAAACATGCTTCTCCAATCCCCCCAAGTCTTGGAGTTGAGAGATAAAAGTGGGTCTGCTTTGTACTGTTTTGTGTTTGTCCTTTATGTCAACTTTTATTTGAATAAAGTGTTCCATAGCTAAATATTTGAAACCCACTCATTATTTTCCAGTGTCTCCTTCACCACGGACATGTCTCATTAAAGATAAACAGTGACCAGTGCCACATGTGCTGCCACAACTGCGAGGACTTCAGAGCTATGATGATCATCAGCACCAGATCCTGCTTCCATCTCTGTGCTGCCTGCCATATTGTGTGTTCTCTGGAATGTCATAGCTGTCTCAGAGAGCAACCCTGAATTGTCGTTGGGTCATTCTTTGCTTCCCGTGTCCTTCGAGCATCAAGAATGATGTTCAGCTTGTCCTGGTTACCATCTCCCTAGGGGAGATTCCTAAAGCTAATCCAATCATGCCCCCCATCTCTGTTCTCTTCTGTCTCACCACACTTACAACATTAATTGCAAGGACTCCTTCATCCTACACTCAACAATTACTAATTACACCTGATTTCCCACATAACTTTTTCACTGTGCTCCCTGGAATCATGATCTCTTAGCTGTGAACTACCCTATATCCATGGTCCTTTCTCTAAACTTTCCTTTCACCTTCTTGCCATAACAGAAATCTAGATGTTCCCTTACACATCATCTCCTTAAAGAGAGCTGCATGAGACACATTATTTCTTTTATCTCAAGAACTTCAGAGCATGAAGACAACCAATTATAAACCACCCTCTCCCCCTCCTTCAAAACCACAGTTTCTGTGAAAATCATGCTATAAGATCTTGCCAGATATCCTGCTGCAGTCATATTATTCCTTCATTCACTGATAACTTTTTAATGCCTGGTTCATTGTCTTCTTTTCCACCTCTATTCCTGAGACAATTTTCAATTATCTCAATGTACATTTAGCAGATTTTGTCTCATTCCCTTGACTGCCAATAATCTTTCTTTCATCCCACTTAAGCCACCTATTTTTATATCTTACTTTTACCAATAATTGGAATTTAACTGGAATTATCCTGTTTTTTCTCCTGCATCTTCAATGTCACTCTCCAATCAAACATTCCTAACACAGAACACACTTGTTCTAGCATCTTTCATCCTAGATGTTGGGGGTAGGCTTTCCTTTGAACCCACTTTCATTCTAGCTAAAGCCCTATCTGTGCTCCTATTCAAAGCAAGTCCTCTAGGGTGAGTTATGTTGTATTTGCTGTTTCAGTCTTCTCCCCTTGTATTTTGTCCTGCCATACCAATCAGACTGTAGCTCCTAGCATGCAGAGATGGCTTTTGTCAGAGTTGTCTGGATGTGAACACAGGTAGTGAGCTTTCTCCACTTTTATTTGACCTCTGCAGTATTCAACTTAATTTCTTCCTTCTGGAGGCACTTTCTTTTCTTGACTTCCATGATTTATGCCTTTGTTTCTATCACATGGGCTGTGTCATCTCAGGCTTGTTGCTAGCTCTCCTTATCTGCTTGACTTTGAAACATTAGAGGCTTTCCTGGCTATCATCTGAGCTCCCTTCTTTTTTCTAATTATACACCTTCCCAAGTGGATTATTTCAAAGTCATTTCAGTTTTAAATGTCACACTTGTTCACAAATCTCACGAATTTGAATATCGACTTCCTTCTTTTCCCTAGAAACCTCAATGTGCCAAGGTAGACTTGGCATGTCTACCTTGGATGTCTCATGGGCTTCTCAAGTTCACTGTTTTCAAAAGAGAACCCTCATCCTGCATCTGCCCATGTGTTCCCATCTTAGGAAATTACACCACAATATACTTAGATCAATGTTTCTTTTTTTTTTATTATTACCACTATCCCCATTTTTTAAAGTTTTTTTTTCCGTATTGATCTCCCCCGTGAAGTTTTAACATCAGAGATATACTGTATACCTGTTACTGTATTATGAATATCTATGCTTTATACATACAAAAGAGTGAGATATTCTTATTCCCCCACCTCCCACAAATATTTCAGCCTCTTGAAGGCAATATCACCTCATTGGTAATGCACACCCTTGATGTTCAAATCATCCATCTCTTACCTTGATTCCTCCTGTTTCTTGCCCTCCAAATGGAACCCACTTCTAATTCCCACAGTGTCTCCTTGCACTCCGTTATCTAAATCTTGTCATGTGTTCCCATCTCCTAGACGACTAACCTGGGCTAAGCCACTATCACCTCTCAAAGAGATGAATGCAGCAGCAGTTGAGGACCTACCTTCAATACTTGCCATCCAGATACATTTTTAAAAGAAGTCATTTATGCTATTCCCATGTTTGAAATCCTTCCATGACATTTTATTGTATTTAGAGTAAAGGAAAATACTCACAACCCTGGGATGAAAAGGTCTCTGGACTTACAAATCTCTATACGATCTGGACTTCATCTAACTCTCTCCCTCGTTTTCGATTCTGCCCACTGCCTGTTTTCTGTTTCTCTAATATGTCAAGCTTGTTTCTGTCTGTCAGACATGAAAAGTTCTTTACTCAGAGCATCACATGCATGGTCTCTTTGTCAATATCTCAGGTTAAATATGTGTCTTCTCTACAATCCCACCTACTCACAATTTAAAAGAGCCACACAATCACTCTCTATCTCATTGTCATGTTTTAAATTTTTGCACAGTTAATATTACTGTTTATTTGTGGGTTTATTTGTTATTTGTCTGCCTTTCCTCATTTGTTATTTATTTCTTTTATTTATTTATTTATTGAAACAGAGTTTTGCTCTTTTTGCCCAGGCTGGAGTGCAATGGGGCGATCTCAGCTCACTGCAACCTACGCTTCCTGGGTTCAAGCGATTATCCCTCCTCAGCCTTCCAAGTAGTTGGGATTCCAGGCGCCTGCCACCACGCCTGGCTAATTTTTGTATTTTTAATAGAGATGGGGTTTTACCATGATGGCCAGGCTGGTCTCGAACCCCTGACCTCAGGTGATCTGCCTGCCTTGGCCTCCCAGAGTGCTGAGATTATAGGCATGAGCCACCACAGCAGGCCTGCCTTTCCTCATTTGAACACCAACTCTATGTCTTGTCTTTTCTTTCTCATTTCTATTCTCCCTTTGCTCAGAACAGGGGCCAGCACATAGCAGGTGCTCAATAAGCATTCACTGAAAAAATTTGTAAATGGCATTCCTCTACAGCAATATTACACCAAAGCTAAGCTGTGCCAGTCCTTGCCCTGTTTTCTCTCTCATCTATTCAATCTATTGAACATTTTATCTTGGTTATGATACAGACAGTTTCTTCTTTGGGTTGTTAACTTTAGAATTGAACTTATTTGGTTTTGTTGGTTATTTCTTCTTGCTGTGATTTTCTGTTTCATTAATTACTGTTTTTTTCCTTATTGCCACCCTATACATTCTTTGGGTTTACTCTGTTCATTTTCTAGTTTCTTTCCTGTCCATGTCTTGATTGCTATTGGATCCCTTTATCCCCTTGCACTTCTCTGTAGTTGCATTTTGTAGACTTCCGAGTCAACTGTCTCCCAACTTGGTTCAGCCAGTGGAAGGCATTGTGGGGAAACTAGAGAGCAAGGGGAAAGGAGAAGTCATAGTGTTTCCCCCAGTCTCTCTGCCTCAGTGAGTATCTCTGGCAGTGACTGTATCTCCTCAAAGGTCTGTCACGCTTTCTGTTTTCACTGGGTAACACCAGCCCTGGCATCGAACAGCTCTGGCTCTCTACTTTTTTTCCTTATACTCTTGGAATGGTAATGGCTTTTTTCTGTGGCTAAAATCAGGTTGGCCCCACTTCTCCATATGGCTTTTTAGATGTTTCATAACTTTTGTCATGAACTGCCTCTATTCAATTAAAACTCTAAATACATATAGTGACTGCTGCTTTCTTGGAAGGACCCTCTCTGATACAGAGAGATAATAAAACATTACAAATTAAAGACATTACATCCAGAAATGTCTTTCATTTTAAGTAACTGGCAGAGCTTTCACATTAGATTATTGAATCACTGTAAGTAAATTTTTACTTTAGTGCAGTTACAAGTATAATGAATTTTTGAGCTCCTAAAGGGTATAACAGATACTGAGATGATTTAACACCGATCAGTGCCTTTAATAAAAGCTACGATGGTCAAATTGTGGAGGAAAGGAGGGGTGCCAGAGCACCAAGGCAAGGCAAATGTTTCACTCCTTAAAGAAAAAATGAAATAAAGTGTTAAGGGAAGGGAAAAGATTTCCTCAGAAACAAAGTAGTGCAGTAATTTTCAAAGTGCAGTCTGCAGGCCTCTGGGGTGCAGCCTGCGAGGCTGAAATTCTAAACAGTCCCCAGGTGATGTTGAAGCTACTGGTACATGGAACACACTTGAGGGCTTGCAGGTAATTAGAAAAGATTGAACTAAAGCAGGATTTCTCAATTTGGTTTGGTTTATAATTATCACCTGGGATTTTTTTTTTTCTTTTGAGATGGCGTCTGGTCCTATCACCCAGGCTGGAGTGCAGTGGCGTTATCTTAGCTCACTGCAACCTCCGTCTCCTAGGTTCAAGCGATTCTACTGCCTCAGCCTTCTGAGTAGCTGGGATTACAGGCATGCACCACCATGCTGTGCTAATTTTTGTATTTTTAGTAGAGACGGGGTTTCTCCATTCAGCCAACCTGGTCTCAAACTCCTGACTGCCGGTGATCTGCTCTCCTTGGCCTCCCACAGTGCTGGAATCACTTGGTATGTTTAATACAGCTCTCTATGTTCCTCCCTGGAGATTGGGTCTTAGTTCATCTGGCGTGGAAGTCTAAATCTTGCGTGTTTAACAAAGACATTCTTATGATTCGGTAAATTTGGGAAACACTAGCTACATCATCATGATCTTTTCATGATGCTATTTTTCTGTATTTCCCATACGGCTGGCTATTAATTACATATATCTTTCCCCTAAAATCATTTTGTCTACTTTTTTCTGTTTTCTTTTGTCTTTTTTATTGTCCCCGTGACAGTAAGATTGCTATCAGAAGGAATAACAAAATATCCTCCCTTTTATTTCTTAACTACCAAGATAAGTGCTGAATACGTAAACCTGCTGATATGGTTTGGCTGTGTCCCCACCCATATCTCATGTTGAATGGTAATCCCCAGTGTCGGAGGAGGGACCTGGTGGAAGGTGATTGGATCATGGGGGCGAGTTTTCCTCTTACTGTTCTCATGACAGTGAGTAAGTTCTCACGAAATCTGGTTCTTTGACTGTGTAGCACTTCCACCTTTGCTCTCTCTCTCTCCTGCTCTGGTCATGTGAAAACCGTGCCTGCTTCCCCTTTGCCTTCTGCCATCATTGTAAGTTTCCTGAGGCCTTCCTAGAAGCAGAAGCCTTTGCATTCCACAGTGAGCCAATTAAACCTCTTTTCTTAATAAATTACCCAGTCTCAGGTATGTCTTTATAGCAGCAGTGGGAGAACGAACTAATACACCTTCTATTATCACTTGGTAGCTAAATGATTTGGTGAAGTGATGTAATCTTATCTGTATAACAACTCTGTGAAGTTTATATTAGTTCCTTCATTGTGCGGACTAGAAAGCTGAGGTCCATAGAAGCCAAATGCCTTGCTCAAGGTAACACAGGATGGAAGAGGTTGTGGAGTTAAGGGTGACTCTCATCTCAGTCCAATACCTGCTCCTTTAGACAGTGGACACTGTTTACCTGTGGTACCACATTTTCCTATGTGCTGGTGAGGCACAGTGTCTGCACACTGTTGGCATCTTCTGCTCTTCTCTCCTTACTGTAGTTCTCCATTTATCATGGCTTTATATATCCTGCTTAGGACTTTACAATCTGAGGTTTGTGCCTGCTCTCCCCAGACACAAAAAGATCAGCCCTGATTCTGACCATCATCAGGTTCTAAGTTGCTCTGTACAATATCTCTGGTCTTCCATATCCGTCTCAGTCTGCAGAGAAAGCAAAATTACGATTCAGTGATTTTCTTGATCTTAGTCTCTTCAGCACAACATTAAAATGTATTTCCTTAAATATTCTTTAATCAGACCAGCTGATCTGCGCAGAGCCATGCAGTGCGGTTGGTAGGGTAGGGAAATAAGTTTTACTTAATCGTTTAACAATGCTTTTCATTGACCATTCTTGTGTCTGAGGTATTATCAATACAAATTTAACAGAGATCATTTATCTATTTATTTACCAATACTCACTGAGTACCTGTCCAGCACTGTGCAAGATACTGGAGAGGCAGTGCTGAGCAAAAGTTGACATGGATGCTGTCCTCATGGAGCTTCTGATTAAATGAAGGAGATAATTTTAAATAAGTAATCATGAGTGAATATATGATGACCAACGGAGGTCAGAGCTATGAAGGAACACAGATGTTAGAAAAAAAGCAACAAATTTGTGGCAGAAGTCAGCAAAGATATGGCCAGGGTAACCTGATTTTTCCTTTTATCCTTTTTGGTCAAGTTACATTGTTTATGGATTGAAAAATAATGAATATTTATCAAGTCACTATTACATACAAGTGGTTGCTTGTAAGCATTTGATATGCTTTATCATATTACATCTGCACAGAAACGATATTACCTTGATAAGTAGCTACTCTCATGAAACCTCAGCTTCTTCATTTGTGACTTGTGGACAGACGACTTATGTAACCTGTTCGTGGTCACAACAGCTAGCCAGGGGTGGGTGCTGAATTGAACACTAGTCTGACTCCGGTGCTCAAGTTTATAGTAACTGTGGATTACTGCCTTAGGGAAACATGGTAGTTGTTGCATCTGGGAAGCCAAAAGGGTTTTATGTCATAGTTGGGCCATGATGGAGAAATAGTGGTAATACATAAAAACAATTAGGTAGACTTGTAACTGGTTGAACCAAAAAATCCCAAAGGGAATTGTTTGATGGATGAAAATTGGGAGAAAGTTTTTAAATAGCATGATCCAGGGCTCCGTCGTTGGTCCTGACTAAAATGTTTTGTCAGTGGACCTGGAGAAAAATATGGAAAGAGCGGGTTTATCACATTTGTGGCCAAAAAAAAAAAAAAAAAAAGCTGAGAGGAGGAGCTAATATGTTGAGAGGAGTTACTATGTTTGATTGAAAACAATCAGTATTCACAACAACATCCACCAACTGAAATGAAGGTCTGAATCTAATTATATGAAACCTAATGCAAATGCAAAACCTCACTTTTTGAGTTCAGGGTATTAATTGCATAAATAGAGAAATGGGAAGATGAAGCTGAACGTTTTCATTTAGGGATTTTTGTAGTAAAAAATATCAAGATAGGCAACATATAAAATGACATGTGAAAACCTTAATGAGATCCGTGCTTCACTATAAGATGTATAGAATCTGAGGAAAACTTTAGAAAGCAAAGGAGGTAAGAGGTGGTATTGTTTTATTTGGGCTGGTCATTTATGGGAGGAAGTGTTTTCCATGGTCTGAATGTTTTTGATCCCCCAAAATTTATATGTTGAAACCTATGTCTAATGCAATCATATTAAGAGGTAGGGGCTTTAGGAGGTGACAAAGTCGTGAGGGCTTTGATCTCATGAATAAGATTAGTGCATTTAGAAAAGGGACTTGAGAGAGACTGTTTGCCCCTTCCACCATGTGAGGGCACATGGAAGGCACTATCTGTGAGTAACGGGCCCTCAACAGACGCTGAATCTTCTAGTACCCTAATTTTGGAATTTCTGCCCTCTAGAGCTGTGAACAATACATTTATATTTTTAATACATTATTCAGTTGAAAGTGTTTTGTTATAGCCACCTGGAATGGACTAAGAGAGTATTGTACATAATTTTAGCACCTTATAGAAAGGTTGTACATAGACCAGTCAAGTCATTTAGAGGAGACAAGTAGGATGGGGAAAAGCTTAGAAATAATTTCATCTGGGGAACAGATAAAAATAAAATGAATAAATAAAACTATGTTGTTTGGTCTAGAAAAGCTGAGACTCCAGGTAGATGACAAGCTGCCTTTTGCATTTTGACTCTCCTGGGAGAGAATATATGAGATCAAGGCAAAGGTTGTGGTGCGGAGTTTTGGATGAGACCACTGAGCACAGGAGCAGAAGCTATGAGAGAGTAACTGTTATTATTCCCCATTCTACAGACGAGAGAGTAGAGATCTAGAAAGTTTAAGTAATTTATTCTGGGTTAAGAGCTTACTGGATAAATCAGAGAGAAGGATAGCAGACAAGGTGATATATTTTAGGGAAGGCTTCAAAATGCAAATCAGAAGCCAGTCCAAATAGGCATCCAGTAACAAAAATAATTATAGGAAAAAATGTGTCGATATTATTTTATACCAAGAACTCTGTTATATGTTTTGCATAGCTGGTCTTATTTAATATTTGTAGCAATACTTTTCTTCATTTTAACAATGGGAAGACTAATGCTGGGGAAAATTAAGTAGCTTGCTTGTACATAGCAGAACTGGGACTCAATCATATCAGGGTTGATTCCAGAGCCTATGCTAATAACCAGCTCTGTTGCTTCTAATAGTATAGAGCAGGTGGAAACCAAAATATTATAGTGGGAGAGCAAAGGATTCAGGGGCTAGGAAAAAAAGTGGCATTTGCTCAAGGAGAAAGGTTGACGGTATCTAGTAATGCATTGAGCTGGAGATCCAAGTGGTCTAGAGGGGCTGGATGAAGTCGGTGAAATAATCAAGATTGTGCTGGAAAGCAGTGGCTGTACCAAGTCCACTGACATCCGCTTTCCCTGGGGTTGAGTATTTCGCCACAACACATTAAAATTAGACAAATGCATCCAGGACGTCCTGAGGAGACGTTCATGTCTCTTCAGGACAATACCACTCTGCTTGAGTGCTGTTTTCACCTTCTTTTGCCTAGAAAGATTTTCTGTTCTATTTTTAATGAAAAAAAATCATTAAGGATGAACAAGGCGCATACAAAGTGCTTTGAACAGCAAGGCTGTCACATTGACATTGTAATTTGTATTGAGGTAATGCCTCCCTGCCCAAGCTTTACATATTTTCTCTCTTGTAGACTTCACACATATAGCACAAGAGATATTATCTTTCTCTCCAGACGTTGGGGAAAGAAAAGTCATCATGCATTCTAACATTAGACTTACTTCTGGGGAAACTGAGGCTGACAGGACACAATCTGGGTCTCATCAAAAAAGACCAACCATAACGGAAAAGCCTAGGCTGGACTCTGCTTCTTGGGGCCTTTATTTCCCACAGCTTGCTGCCTCCCTGCTTAAGCCAGAGGAATCACTTTGTTTTCAAAAGTCTTCATCCAGAATGTAATATACCCACTTCTGGAACAGGCCAGGGGCCTATTGGTGGAAAAAGTATCTCAAGCCTACCCTGTTGAGTTCTTGCAGCTGGTGGTCTCTCTTCCCTGCTAAGCAACAACTGCTTCATGATTTAATTTTTCATTCCTCAGCATCTTGCTGTGCACTGCTTTATTAAGAGGAATTTAGTCTTCAGTTTCCTGTAGTGATTTCAAATTCCCAAGGTTATTGCGGCGTCTTACTTTATAGCAACAATTATACACCACTCCCTAAGGTCGTAAACAATTTGAAAATACATCCTCAGAGGAATCTTTGGATGTCAGATGACACCAGCTTGCAACAACGTTAACTCTCTCATAGGAAACTCTCTTGTGAGATGTTAGGAAGTGGGAGAGAAGAAGGAACTCAAACAAGGATACGGTCTTTTACATGTCCTGGCCAGGTCTCAGCACTCGGAGAGTGCCTTAAGAGAGGGGATCATGGAGATAGTATAGGCTTTCTCTTACAGGGAGTAGTTTCATGCTTGCAGGGGGTCAAATTTGTTTCCTCAAGCCTATAATCATCTAGTCACATAACTCTCCTCACAAGAGTAGTTATTTTAAATGTGCAACATTTTCAAGGAAAGTTACTGCTGAGGCTCCTTTAATCTTTAGAGCCAGTTGGTAGGTGGGCCTGTATTGTGCCTATTTTATGGTACTCTAACAATTCCTTCAGGGCAGCATCTGGGAGAATCATAAATTCTTCAGATGGGAGGTGGGGAAGATGCTATAGACCTTCAAATACAACTCCTGCATTTTATAAGGAGGGAAACTGAGGCTCTGAGAGGGTAATTCAGTTAACATACTAACACATTGTAAGGAAACTGGAAGATATTTTTCTTATTGCTTTTAGTTATCCATAAATCCCACATTCACTATAGAGAGAAGAATAATGCAGAGGATTCACAGATTATTTTTTCATTTCTATTCAATTTGATATCTTCTTTACTTCAATTTTTCTTTATAACAACCCAAATTTTTGAGACTTATTTAAAAAATAAGTGAGCAACCTATGGGTCTTGAATTAATTTAATCTTAGAGGAAAACAAAATGTTTAACCTCAGTTATGACAATAGTTAATTAAAGGACCCATCCAGAGGATACCATGGCATAACTTTCCCATCTCATCTTTGCTGGAGATTAGCAGCATCTGCAGCACAGATGAGATGGGAAAGTTATGCCATGAAATGGTAACTTTCTACAGGCCTTTCCGAGACAGGAGGATTGAGAGGAAGATTTCAATCACCCTAGAAGATGTGAATCAAAATATCTGTATCGGTTTTGTTCTTTATTATCAATCCCCAGCCTCAGGTTGGTAATGAAATCATGATTTGTAGAAATATCTATTAGTAGTTGAGTAAGTTTGTATTTCACATGACTATTTTGTAAAGAACAAACTGTAATGTTTTATGTTTCTCTCTCTGGCTGTGTCAGTAGTGGGAATGTCCAAAGGAGAGAAGTAAGTTGAGGAGTATATATCAGTGACCTTGTTTGAAAAAGGTTCTTTCTGGAATAGGGGAAGACCTAGGAAACTGGCTCCTGATCAGAAACCTTGCCAAAAATTTACTTTATTCATTCAGCAAGTTGTGTTTGAGAATTACTGGGTGCATAGTACATGTGTCAACCTTTGTTTTCCAGTGGGAAATAGAAATCACATTTGAGAAGGGTAGAGAGAACACAAATGGGACAAAATTATGACTAGTGACCTACAAAGAAATTCAAGAAGTTTAGGAGAAGTGAAGAAAGATTAACATCTGCTGAACCTCTACTCTGTCTCAGGGACTATGTGAAATGCTTTGTTAACACAGTATTTTCATTTGTGAAATTAATTTAAACTGGATGACTTTTGATGTGGAAAAGCTTAATCATAGTAATTTTCCCATGCTGTCACTGCTAGTAAGTTGGGTTGGGTCTGGGTTGAAACCAAAAACTTTCCATTATTCTAAAGGATAAAGGAGGGAGAATGTTGGAACCCATAGAAAGATGGAGAGCCGTATGGAGAGTGATGGCTGGCAGAAGCTGCAGGCTTTCAGGCTTTCATTAAGACTTGCATCCATCCAAAGAGGAACTCACAGCAATGGAGCTGGAGAATAAGTACCCAAACCTCACTCTCATCCTTTCCTCCAATGTCCTGCTCCTCACTATCGGAACTGAAACAGAATCCAGAAAGAAGAAATATCTTTTCCATAGGTTAGCCTCCCCAGCATTCTAGCAGAATGGGGAATAATGTAAATTGGATCTAGAAGAGCAAATGCTTATCTACCTCTGAGAGTTATTGCAAGGATTACATGGCATAAAACATGTGAAATACTGAGATTGATACCAGTCACATGATAAGCTCTCATAAAACTCCAGAGTTGAAATGGCTCAGAATTCATTTGTATTTACTTCAACAGCTTCATTTGACAAATGAATACACAGATATGCTTAGAGAGAAGTGATTTACCCCAAGTCATACCTATAGAGAGAAAGTCAAGAATAAAACTCAGTTCTGCTGTATAGTTGCTAGAGACCTAAATCTGTAACCCGTTTACCTAAGGGAGTGCACAGAGCCAGTCCCATGTCCAAATAGGACTCTGATCTTTTGACTTCACATCTCACTGGACCTCCAGCAAAGGCCTGGGACTTCCAGCAAATGCTCTGTAACAATCTGTATTTCACAGAGAGAACCATGCCTTTCTTGGCTGCTTGGCACTCTGGCTAGCCTGTATCTTTCTTATAAGTTTCTCTGTGAGAATGAGAATATATCTTATAAATTTCAAGAAAGAAGAAGCAAAAAGTGAGGACCCCCTGTTACACGCCCAGCAGTTTTGAAAATGGATTTTTTTTTTTTTGGTCGACAGTAACCATGCCAGAGTAGGAAGCAGAGCCAGAAAATTTTAAAAAGCAGCACCCTCTTCCCAGGAATATGAATGCTGTGCAGGGGCAGTAAAGAGGACAGGGTCCTTCATAAAAACTTCAGCCAGTTATGTGGTGACTAGCCACACAAGTTTGCCTAGGATTTTCTTGGTTTTATCATGGAAAGTTTCTCACCCCAGACAACCTTCTCTCTCTGGAATCCAGGGCAAACCAGGATGACCAGTCACCCTAGACAATTTAGAGTTCTGTCTAGGCATGAGCCCTGTGTTCAGGTTCTTACCTGATGCTTATTTGGGTTCTTTTAGAATCCAAACAGTTGCATTTCCAAGTAATAATCAGTATTTGCCTCTGGGAATACTAATGAGCATATGATAATCAAAAAGTGGTCACAAGGATAGAAACAAAAATTAAGAAGCAGCTTAAAAACAAAACAGGGAGCAGATGATATAATTATTTGTCATTCAAAATGCACTACTTTTCTTCAAGAGAATGCTCAAAGTGCCAATGTATCTAGTGAACAAAGACTGGGCTAGTGGCCAGTATAAGACTGGGTGTGAAATACAAAGAATCTCAGGATAAGGAAAAGAAAAAGTTGCCTCAAAAGCTACATTTTGAGAAGGGTTTCAATGTCATTATTTCTGTATGGTTCTGAACTTGAATGTAAATAGGTTTCCTTGGCTAACTTGCTTGTGTCCAATTTCCATCAGGAAGCTTGTCCAACATATTGATTCATTGTCAATGTACCTAGTAAGTCTGTGTGTACTAAGAGCCTTGAATAATACCCAACATGTGCTCAGTGAAACCCTCACACTTGTGATGGGGAACAGTAAAATATAATCTATGATAATCCTAGCCTTCCTACTTTTCTGAATGGCCTGGTCGGCTTTGTCTTTATTTTTTGAATTTGACAATCTGAGGGAAAACTTTGTGGTGCCAGATCAATTCTTGAGATTTCTGTGGTGGTAAACTAGGTGAAAAGGCAGGTGGTTTGGTTTTTTGAAGAATGATGAAGTAGACAAGAGAGAGCAATGGAAAGTTTTCAAAGACATCCAAGCGACCATGATTGACCCTTGTAATCGCCTAGAATGTAACTTAGAAAATTAAATGATGGTTAATTTTCTCGCATGAACTGTGTTCTTTTAAAGATGGCACAATTATGGGATGGAAGCACATGAATCATAAACTTACAAGTTTAAGATAATATTCTATGTACACGGTTTTATACTACTGATAGAATATGGCAGAAAAAAGCTATTCTGTTATTTCAAAATTGATGCATATCAGCTACTTTATATCAGTGAACATGGTGTGCTTTGTCATATATTAAAATCTATATAACAGCAAACAGTATTTTCTTGGCATTCTCATTTTTGAGACAAGATCTGGTTCTGTCATCCAGGCTGGAGTGCGGTGGCGCAACCTGTGCTCACAGCAAGCTCTGCCTCCTGGGCTCAAGTGATTCTCCCACCTTAGCCTCCCCAGTAGCTGGGACTATAGGCATGTGCTACCAGGTCCAGCTAAATTTTTTGTGTTTTTGTAGAGAAGAGGTCTCACCAGTTTGCCCAGGCTGGTCTCAAACGCCTGGGCTCAAGTGATCTGCCTGCCTTGGCCTCCCGAAGTGCTAGGATTTCAGGCATGAGCCACCAAGCCCAGCCTGTTGACATTCTTTAATGTAAAATTTTACATACAATTATTACATTTTCAAGTATGTCTATGCTGTAAGCTAGTCTGGATATTAAAATAGTCTCATTAATTTAAATTGCCACAATTTTGTTTTTTGTTTTTGTTTTTATTATGCTTTAGGTTTTACGGTACATGTGCACAACATGCAGGTTAGTTACATATGTATACATGTGCCACGTTGGTGTGCTGCACCCATTAACTCGTCATTTACATTAGGTATATCTCCTAATGCTATCCCTCCCCACTTCCCCCACCCCACAACAGGCCACGGTGTGTGACGTTCCCCTTCCTGTGTCCAAGTGTTCTCATTGCTCAATTCCCACCTATGAGTGAGAACATATGGTGTTCGGTTTTTTGTCCTTGCAATAGTTTCCTGAGAATGATGGTTTCCAGCTTCATCCATGCCCCTACAAAGGAGGTGAACTCATCACTTTTTATGGCAGCATAGTATTCCATGGTGTATATGTGCCACATTTTCTTAATCCAGTCTATCATTGTTGGACATTTGGGTTGGTTCCAAGTCTTTGCTATTGTGAATAGTGCCGCAATAAACTTACATGTGCATGTATCTTTATAGCAGCATGATTTATAATCCTTTGGGTATATACCCAGTACTGGGATGGCTGGGTCAAATGGTATTTCTAGTTCTAGATCCCTGAGGAATCGCCACACTGACTTCCACAATAGTTGAACTAGTTTACAGTCCCACCAACAGTGTAAAAGTGTTCCTATTTCTCCACATCCTCTCCAGCACCTGTTGTTTCCTGACTTTTTAATGATGGCCATTCTAACTGGTGTGAGATGGTATCTCATTGTGGTTTTGATTTGCGTTTCTCTGATGGCCAGTGATGATGAGCATTTTTCCATGTGTCTGTTGGCTGCATAAATGTCTTCTTTTGAGAAGTGTCTGTTCATATCTTTCACCCACTTTTTGATGGGGTTGTTTGTTTTCTTCTTGTAAATTTGTTTGAGTTCTTTGTAGATTCTGGATATTAGCCCTTTGTCAGATGACTAGATTGCAAAAATTTTCTCCCAATTTGTAGGTTGCCTGTTCACTCTGATGGTAGTTTCTTTTGCTGTGCAAAAGCTCTTTAGTTTAGTTAGATCCCATTTGTCAATTTTGGCTTTTGTTGCCATTGCTTTTGGTGTTTTAGACATGAAGTCCTTGCCCATGCCTATGTCCTGAATGGAATTGCCTAGGTTTTCTTCTAGGGTTTTGATGGTTTTAGGTCTAACATGTAAGTTTTTAATCCATCTTGAATTAATTTTTGTCTAAGATGTAAGGAAGGGATCCAGTTTCAGCTTTCTACATATGGCTAGCCAATTTTCCCAGCACCATTTATTAAATAGGGAATCCTTTCCCCATTTCTTGTTTTTGTCAAGATTGTCAAAGATCAGATGGTTGTAGATGTGCGGCATTATTTCTGAGGGCTCTGTTCTGTTCCATTGGTCTGTATCTCTGTTTTGGTACCAGTACCATGCTGTTTTGGTTACTGTAGCCTTGTAGTATAGTTTGAAGTCAGGTAGCATGATGCCTCCAGCTTTGTTCTTTTGGCTTAGGATTGACTTGGCAATGCAGGCTCTTTTTTGTTTCCATATGAACTTTAAAGTAGTTTTTTCCAATTCTGTGAAGAAAGTCATTGGTAGCTTGATGGGGATGGCATTGAATCTATAAATTTCCTTGGGCGGTGTGGCCATTTTCACGATATTGATTCTTCTTACCCATGAGCATGGAATATTCTTCCATTTGTTTCTATCCTCTTTTATTTCATTGAGCAGTGATTTGTAGTACGCCTTGAAGAGCTCCTTGACATCCCTTGTAAGTTGGATTCCTAGGTATTTTATTCTCTTTGAAGCAATTGTGAATGGGAGTTCACTCATGATTTGGCTCTCTGTTTGTCTGTTATTGGTGTATAAGAATGCTTGTGATTTTTGCACATTGATTTTGTATCCTGAGACTTTGCTGAAGTTGCTTATCAGCTTAAGGAGATTTTGGGCTGAGACGATGGGGTTTTCTAGATATACAATCATGTCATCTGCAAACAGGGACAATTTGACTTCCTCTTTTCCTAATTGAATACCATTTATTTCCTTCTCCTGCCTGATTGCCCTGGCCAGAACTTCCAACATTATGTTGAATAGGAGTGATGAGAGAGGGCATCCCTGTCTTGTGCCAGTTTTCAAAGGGAATGCTTCCAGTTTTTGCCCATTCAGTATGATATTGGCTGTGGGTTTGTCACAGATAGCTCATATTATTTTGAGATACGTCCCATCAATACCTAATTTATTGAGAGTTTTTAGCATGAAGTGTTGTTGAATTTTGTCAAAGGCCTTTTCTGCATCTATTGAGATAATCATCAGGTTTTCGTATTGTTTCTGTTTATATGCTGGATTACGTTTATTGATTTGCATATGTTGAACCAGCCTTGCATCCCAGGGATGAAGCCCACTTGATCATGGTGGATAAGCTTTTTGATGTGCTGCTGGATTCGTTTTGCCAGTATTTTATTGAGGATTTTTGCATCGATGTTCATCAGGGATATTGGTCTAAAATTCTCTTTTTTGGTTGTGTCTTTGCCAGGCTTTGGTATCAGGATGACGCTGGCCTCATAAAATGAGTTAGGGAGGATTCCCTCTTTTTCTATTGATTGGAATAGTTTCAGAAGGAATGGTACCAGCTCCTCCTTATACCTCTGGTAGAATTCGGCTGTAAATCCATCTGGTCCTGGACTTTTTTTGGTTGGCAAGCTATTAATGATTGCCTCAATTTCAGAGTGTGTTATTGGTCTATTCAGAGATTCAACTTCTTCCTGGTTTAGTCTTGGTAGGGTGTATGTGTCCAGGAATTTATCCATTTCTTCTGGATTTTCTAGTTTATTTGCGTAGAGGTGTTTATAGTATTCTTTGATGGTAGTTTGTATTTCTGTGGGATCGGTGGTGATATCCCCTTTCTCATTTTTTATTGCATCTATTTGATTCTTCTCTCTTTTCTTCTTTATTAATCTGGCTAGCGGTCTATCAATTTTGTTGATCTTTTCAAAAAACCAGCTCCTGGATTCATTTATTTTTTGAAGGGTTTTTTGTGTCTCTATCTCCTTCAGTTCTGCTCTGATCTTAGTTATTTCTTGCCTTCTGCTAGCTTTTGAATGTGTTTGCTCTTGCTTCTCTAATTCTTGTAATTGTGATGTTAGGGTGTCAATTTTAGATCTTTCCTGCTTTCTCTTGTGGGCATTTAGTGCTATAAATTTCCCTCTGCACACTGCTTTAAATGTGTCCCAGAGATTCTGGTATGTTGTGTCTTTGTTCTCATTGGTTTCAAAGAACATCTTTATTTCTGCCTTCATTTCGTTATATACCCAGTAGTCATTCAGGAGCAGGTTGTTCAGTTTCCATGTAGTTGAGCGGTTTTTAGTGAGTTTCTTGCTCCTCAATTGTAGTTTGATTGCACTGTGGTCTGAGAGACAGTTTGTTATAATTTCTGTTCTTTTACATTTGCTGAGGAGTGCTTTACTTCTAACTATGTGGTCAATTTTGGAATATGTGCGGTGTGGTGCTGAGAAGAATGTATATTCTGTTGATTTCGGTGGAGAGTTCTGTAGATGTCTATTAGGTCTGCTTGGTGCAGAGCTGAGTTCAATTCCTGGATACCCTTGTTAACTTTCTGTCTTGTTGATCTGTCTAATGTTGACAGTGGGGTGTTGAAGTCTCCCATTATTATTTTGTGGCAGTCTGAGTGTCTTTGTAAGTCTCTAAGGATTTGCTTTATGAATCTGGGTGCTCCTGTATTGGGTGCATATATATTTAGGATAGTTAGCTCTTCTTGTTGAATTGATCCCTTTACCATGATGTAATGGCCTTCTTTGTCTCTTTTGATCTTTATTGGTTTAAAGTCTGTTTTATCAGAGACTAGGATTGCAGCCCCTGCCTTTTTTTGTTTTCCATTTGCTTGGTAGATCTTCCTTCATCCCTTTATTTTGAGCCTATGTGTGTCTTGGCACGTGAGATGGGTTTCCTGAATACAGCACACTGATGGGTCTTGACTCTTTATCCAATTTGCCAGTCTGTGTCTTTTAATTGGAGCATTTAGCCCATTTACATTTAAGGTTAATATTGTTATGTGTGAATTTGATCCTGTCATTATGATGTTAGCTAGTTGTTTTGCTCATTAGTTGATGCAGTCTTCATAGCCTCGATGGTCTTTATAATTTGGCATGTTTTTGCAGTGGCTGGTACCGGTTGTTCCTTTCCATGTTTAGTGCTTCCTTCAGGAGCTCTTTTAAGGCAGGCCTGGTGGTGACAAAATCTCTCAGCATTTGCTTGTCTGTAAAGGATTTTATTTCTCCTTCACTTATGAAGCTTAGTTTGGCTGGATATGAAATTCTGGGTTGAAAATTCTTTTCTTTAAGAATGTTGAATATTGGCCCCCACTCTCTTCTGGTTTGTAGAGTTTCTGCCAAGAGATCAGCTGTTAGTCTGATGGGCTTCCCTTTGTGGGTAACCCAACCTTTCTCTCTGGCTGTCCTTAACATTTTTTCCTTCATTTCAACTTTGGTGAATCTGACAATTATGTGTCTTGGAGTTGCTCTTCTCGAGGAGTATCTTTGTGGCATTCTCTGTATTTCCTGAATTTGAATGTTGGCCTGCCTTGCTAGATTGGGGAAGTTCTCCTGGATAATATCCTGCAGAATGTTTTCCAACTTGGTTCCATTCTCCCCATCACTTTCAGGTACACCAATCAGATGTAGATTTCGTCTTTTCACATAGTCCCATATTTCCTGGATGCTTTGTTCATTTCTTTTTATTCTTTTTTCTCTAAACTTCTCTTCTTGCTTCATTTCATTCATTTGATCTTCCATCACTGATACCCTTTCTTTCAGTTGATCGAATCGGCTACTGAAGCTTGTGCATTCTTCACGTAGTTCTCGTGCCGTGGTTTTCAGCTCCATCAGGTCCTTTAAGGACTTCTCTGCATTGGTTATTCTAGTTAGCCATTCATCTAATCTTTTTTCAAGGTTTTAAACTTCTTTGCCATGGGTTTGAACTTCCTCCTTTAGCTCGGAGAAGTCTGATCATCTGAAGCCTTCTCTCAACTGGTCGAAGGCATTCTCCATCCAGCTTTGTTCTGTTGCTGGTGAGGAGCTGCATTCCTTTGGAGGAGGAAAGGCTCTCTGATTTTTAGAATTTTCAGTTTTTCTGCTCTGTTTTTTCCCCATTTTTGTGGTTTTATCTACCTTTGGTCTTTGATGATGGTGACGTACAGATGGAGTTTTGGTGTGGATGTCCTTTGTGTTTGTTAGTTTTCCTTCTAACAATCAGGACCCTCAGCTGCAGGTCTGTTGGAATTTCGGCAATTTTGTAAACAAAACTTTGAAGTACATAGGATCAAAAATAGAAAAGCTTGAATGGTAACCCAAACTGGACCACTAATTTGCTCAGTGAATTTAGGAACTTGGCTCTACTTCTTTAGGTTTTAGCAACTGAATAGTTATACAAGATTTTGGGGGATCGAACTTGACCCAAGTAAACCCATTGAGAAAAATCTTAAAGTTCTATGCAAATGCAAAATTACTATTATATACATTGCATGAATATTAATTTTCTAAAGGGTTAGGAAGCTGTAAAGTGTACTTATCATTAAATGGATTCTACTTTTAATCTTCCTGTGATAATTTAGAAAGCACAAAGGCAAAGCTGCCCCTATAAAATAGAGTGGTAAAATTTGGTTCAGTGGTAGTGCTTCTATTTCAGATTTGACCATCAGGCTGTTAAACATGTGTGATAATTTACATTTGAATTTATTTTATGTTTGCCCTGTACTGAGTTAAAGGCCATTTCCCATTGCCTTTCCCATCCCCTCTATATATACTGGTTCACACTTACTAGTCTCTAAATCTATTATAGTAAACACTACACATTCTCAAGCCAGGTAAGGCATAGGTGCCTTATTTTTACCTTTTGTCTCAAGGTTAATCAGCATTTTGGAACCCTGGCAGGAAATTCCAACTGGTGGCGGAATGGAGCAGTCTGTTCTGCATTAAAACCCTAACTGCAGGATTGGCCTCTACCACACGAGATGTAGTAAGTGGTCAGCAGGAAGTGTTGATGGTTGGTAGAAGCACATTCTGTGATTAGGTATTAGCTTTTTTGAGCCTCAGTTTTCTCACCTATATAATGAAGTCACCACTGCATGGCTTTTTTGAGGACATTTGGGAACACTCATGTTCAGAATTCAGCACAGTGCAGGATACATAGCAAAGCACAAGGTCCATATGTATTAACTATTATTATTATCTGACCCTCCATATAAGTCAGATTCCATTGTTATATAATGCTCAAAGAACTGGATTCATTTCCGTCATGATCCTAGTAATGGCTTGTACTTTTACCTTCATTATTGTGGCTATTTGCTTAAAACCCATCACCTCCATGAGCACAGCATCTCTGCCTCCTTTTTTCTCAGTAGGGTATCTCCAGCTATCAGAATGTGCCTGGCATGTTGTAGGTGCCCATTGCATATTTGTTAAATAAATAAATGATTTCCATGAAATTTGTACTGATAATCACAGAGACATAAGAATAATCAGTGAAAAGCAATATTAAACCCTAAAGGAAGACTCATTTCCCCATTCCACCAGCCCTACCACATGGCTCTGTACAGAATAGTTGTTCTGAGTGAAGAATACTCAAGGGAATACATTTTACTGCTGTGCTGAAGAGCCTACAATTGAGAATCTCACTGGATCATAGTTTGGCTTTTTCTGAAGACTGAGATGAATATGGATGTTCTCAAAGATCAGAGATACTGGACTGAGCAATTCTGAACCTGATGCTGGTCAGAATCAGGACTGATCTTCAGGGCTTGAAGGCCTGGGGAGGGCAGGCACAAACCTCAGAGTGTAAAGTCCTGAGCAGGAGACATAAAGCCATGGTAAACATGGTAGGTTAAGGAGAGAAGGGCAGACAATGACAACAGTGTGCAGACACTGTGCCTCATAAGCACACAGGAGGAGGCTGTACCACAGGTGAACAGTATCCAGTGTCTGAAGTACCAGCTACTGGATCCTTCAGAGATAGCTTCACAGAATCACTTAACTACAGGATGATTACAGCAGGTTTGCATACTGAATATTCATTCTTGGTTATTAAAAACAAAAAGGACATTATTCTTTCTAGTAGGGATTTTAATGTTTATGGGATGAAACAACATACCAAAACAAAGCTGGAGATAGGAATCTGTTAAAAACCTACTGTATAGCTAGTTCTCTGAGTAAATAAAGCAGAATGATGGAAAGTCAACATTGAAAACCATCCTGAAGATCATTCAGTTAGTATTTCCCCAAATTGGCTGATTGTAAAAATTATCAGGTTAAAATCACAGATTCTAAACTTCCACTGAAGAATAACTAAGACATAATTCCCAGGGTAGGGGCCTAGTTATTGTTATTAACAAGAGCACTAGATGATTCTTATGACTGGATGAAATTGGTAAACACTGCAGTTAGTTCAATCTTTGTTGATTGCTTGAATCTCTTTAAGTTCTTACTACTCAAACAGCAGGCCTTAAACCACCAATAACAACACCACCTGGGAGTGTTAGAACTGTGGAACCTCATACTGCATCTTGGACTTAAGGCATTCAAATCTCTAGTTTAACAAGATCCCAGGTGATTCTTACACATGTCAAATTTTGAGAAGCACCAGTCTAAGACATCTTCACCTATTCTTGCACACAGTCAGTAACAAAGAAATCTCTCCCAGGAAAACTTTTCTTTTTTTTTTTTTTTGGCATCTCTGATTATTTAGAATAGAGGAGCATCTACCTTCTCTGAGGTGCCAGCATTTTTTTTTTTTTTTTAGAATTGAGCCACTGATTGCAACACAGACTAGTTAGACCTAACATTTCCAGGAGTCCTAATAATGGTTGGTATTAATGAACTTCCACAATACCAATCCTCAAAATCAAAAGGTGTTTTGTGTTTCTTCCTTTATTTTTTAAAACTTGTGTTAAAAAACAAATAATGTAAAATTTACCATCTTAACCATTTTAAAGTACATCTCAGTAGCATTACCTATATGCACATTCTCATGCAGCAGATCTCTAGAACTTTTTCATCTTGCAAAACTGAAACTCTATCCCTACTGGACAATGATTTTTCTCTTCTTCCTCTTCCTGGTCTTTTGCTCTCTTTGAAAAAGTTGGCCACCATGTTGTGAAAGGGCCCTGAGAAGCTCATCTGGCAATGAATTGCAGCTGGCTTCCAGAGGAACTAAGCATGGCTGACACATTGATTGAAGCCCTGTTTTGTATGTCATGTGTTATTTTAAGCCACCAAGTTTGCATTAATTTGTTATGCAGCCATAAAAAACAAATACGTCTTTAGAGTGAGACTTAGAAACTGTGAGAATATCCTGTTCCCATCAATGTTTTATCTAACAATTTCATTATCATCTTATTCTTTTTACATTATTGTTGAAAGAATTAAATTATTCCATGTTGGTATAATAATCACCTCCAAGATGGTAAATGAGGTTTTTCCCCTTTATTATTATTATTACTAATGAGTTTTATTTAATAAATATATTACAAAGAATTATAGCCACTTTCATACTTCACATAGCTTTTGAAATATCATTTATTTTGACAAATAAAATTGGTTTACCTAAGTTGTAAATGAAGTAATGGGTCTTGTACTAATGGACCTTTAATAGAAGGGATAAGTGCATTTTATGTTATTTAGCAACCTCAGTATTCTGGGCTTTGATTTTGCAGGCCCTCTCCAAATGAAGGTTGACTTCTAGCAGATTCAGCTACAAATCTGGCCTTTTTGCATTTGTTAATTCACATCTTAGTTTTTGAGAACCTTTGAGTAATTCCTATGAGATCACCTACAGCCAATAGATCAGTATTTCTTTAAGCAAGTATTTCTTGCAGCAAAGACTCTCCCATACAGTTTCATGAGGTGTTATGACTCCATTTTAAAACACACAGTAAGGCATTGGTAACTGGCTTCTTAGCACTAAACTTTCCGGTGCTTTCTTCTCTTGCAAGAGCCTCATTCTGAACTTTAGTTCTGATCTGAGTGGGAATGTTGGCTCCATGTTTTCTGTAGAGTTTTCCTTGGACTTCTTGAAATACGGGCCCCTGAAAATGCACTCTCCTCTGTTTTCTATGAAATTGATGAACTAGGAATCCTTGTGAATCCTACCCAAGTAACTTCTTCAGGCAGGAAAAGGCAGAAGCTCTGGACTTCCCTGGAAAGTACACAATTTGGCATTTGCTTGAGGAATAGAAAACACCATGAATCATTAATGGTCAAAATGCAATAGGCAATTTTACACCAAACACAATTAGTATGTGTCTTGAGAACCAAGCCTACCCTACTGGTAAACCAAGAAAATGTTCACAGTCTCAGGGACAGTAGAAACTCAACACACTAAGAGTCCAGAAGAGAGATGGCTGCTCCAAAGGGATCTGGGAAATGCTTATAGAAGAAAGAAAAACGTATACTATCGTTGCAAAATGCATAGTCATTGAGAAAATGAAAAAGAAGGTTCCTGTGAAGTTCAAGAGATTTGTACTTTTTTTTTTTTCTTTCAGTGAAAAGAGGCTTAGAGACTCAAACAGCTCAGTAATGCTTCTGCTGTTGATTACTGCATCTAAGACAGGGTAAGTAGAAATAGTCCTGGGCTGTGACCTAGGGGATCTGAATTCCAGCTTTGAGTTCCTATCCCTAGTTTTGTATTCATCTCTTTAAAGAATACTGTTATTTTTTTCTTCCACCATTTATTTTCATCACTACATGGAAATTGTTTTGCTACATTTATCAAAATGGTGAATCAAACACTTAGAATTTTCTGTAGAATAACCGAGTATTAGAACTGGAGGAGGTCTAATAAATCTATGAGTCAAGGACCTGGTTCCCGTGGGTGTTTAATAGAAAATGGATGAAGCAGCCTGGGTTTATTTTATAGTGGGGACTTAAATTATATTACTTCCCTGCCTACATATACACATGGAAGAGAGTCCTTTATCTCCAGAAAGACATATGTTCTCTCTCACTTTTCTTGAAACATATGGTCACTCAGTCCTTCTTTGGTTTATTTTCTTTGAATAGAGTGCTGGGACAAGAGCCAAAACACTTTCCACTTAACAGTATCATAAGAGAAACAAAAGAAAGAATGCTGTATTAAATGATCACTGGCATGCATCCTCAGGGTCCAAAGACAATAGAGGCATGGGACTATGATAAACAGAACAAAGGAAAACTAAAAGGGGGCAACCTCTTCTAAACTCAGCAAGTTGTTGCATAGAATTGTAAATCTCTTAAGATAAAGCTAGAACTCCAAAAATTAATGTGAAAATGCCAGATTTTTAAATGTTGGCCATTAATTTTAATTTTTAAAGACAATAGCTACTACTGTGCAAACTGGATCCCATCCGAGGCCAATGCTATTCAGACTGGATCCTATCCAAGGACAACTAGCTAGCAATTTGATTTTGTTTACAGATCATTTTCCCATTTCTGAAATTTAAATGTGCTAAATCTGGTTAACTATAAAACCTAGAACAGAGCTTTCTTTTCCAAACCCTCAGATTAGGGAAACATATACAAGAAATTCTCCCTCAAAAGAGACAATGTAAAATGTGTTCCCCATGAAGTCTAAATCTTGTTATATGACTTGTTCTTCTATTTCTTTTTTCTGAGAGATAATCTGGTTGATCATGGAGCAAAGCTTTTATTCCATTTTTGAACTTTAATGCTGGTTAAAAAATAATAATTCATCTTTAAGGCATGGATTATGGTGGTGAATATTTAAAGTCTTATAAATCCACCATGAAACAGAGATTCCGAAGTCAATGAAAATGGATAGCAAAACTGAAATGTTTACAATTTCCCTTTGGAAAAATGATCGAAGAGGACAGTTCTCTCCCCAATCCTTCTTTCCCTTTTGCCTTAGTTCGGAATTCCTCATTTTTCTAAATAGAAGCAATTATGGATATTTATAAGGGGGCTGTCAGTCTTCTTAAAATTCTCCCCAATCTAAGGATTTTTCATGATGAAGCATACTAAGTGAGAGATCTCACATACGGTCCATAGGAAAGACTGATCATCATTGACTGTTTCCCCTCACATTTCTCATCTAGCTCAAAGGACACATTAACTTTTCTGCTTCTTTCTGACATACTAGTCAGTAAATGATTCATAGCTTACTTTCATTCAGGTCTTGGCTTAAATTTTTTAAAATATATATACATACACAAATAATATAAACATACACTTATATAAATATATATAATACTTAATATTATATAGCTATTTTTCTAATATATAGACCATGTCAGTGTGTCTATTTAATATGCTCGGCTTTTATTAAACCAGTAAATATTTCTCAAGTACCATTGTGTGTTTTGGTGGGTTTGGAGAACACATAGCACAGAATATTTCTTATTTAGTTAAACATGGCGCCATACAAACTTATAATCTCTCTGGGAACTGAAATAATTAGAAAATGCAACAGAAGAGAATGTAATTATATAAGCTGACTTTTGAGGCATTTATGTAACTTCTGGAAACAATCTTTTTAGAAGAGCTGTCCCAACACACCCCATGACTACTCTATCTACCAAAAGGGAGGAACAGAGGCAGCCATGTATATGGGCCACGAGTGGATAACTGGCCCAAGATGAGCCAGTTACATTTTCTCTCCTTGAAATTTGGAAATGTGCTTGCTTCAACAGTGGTTGTATATACTTGGGAGTCATAGAGCATTATCCTTCAGCATGGGCATGAAGAAGAGAGGAGAATAAAACAGATGAGAAAACAGAAGTGGAGTGCTTTCGGAATTGTTTCTGAAATCTTTTCCATTCTGGTTTTAGTTTTTTGCCAAGCCCCACAGAATTCCTTGTCCTTGGTCTTTGTGAGACAGTCACTTTATCTTAAACACATAAACACAAATACATACCTCTTTATTTGCTTAAACTTCTTTGAAATCAGTTCTTTGCTTGCCACCAAAAAGAAGTGAGGCAGGAATTACATGATACACTTTATTTTTCAGACGATGAAGACTATAGAATGTAGTTGTAGGTGTTCATAAATAAAGACTGGATTTGACAGTCTTCAGGACCTGGGCCTTCAAAAACAAAAATATACATATATATATATGAGTGTGTTAAAAAGAAGTGAAAATAAGCCAGGAAAGAAAATGGCATCAACCCAACATTTGTATAGTGATTTGTGGCTTACAAAAAAACTAAGTTCTCGTACTATCCCCAATGGCTCAAAATAATTATTCCCATTCTATGGAGCAGAAAACTGTGGCTCAAGGATGTTAAGAGACTCTCCTTGCATCATAGCTGCCTCTTTGCAGGGTCCAGCACAAAGAGAAAAGTCAACGTACAGTAAGCAAATGTATAGCTTAATGTAGAATCATGGACTTTATTATTTCTTTGCAGGGGATTAGATGATCATGCTCAAGGATTTATTAGCTGGAGTCAGGTGGATACAAGCAATGTACAAAACAGCAAAGGAAGATTTGTTTTAATTCCGTAATACAGATCTATTTGTAAACTAATCAAATAACCAAGTAGTTGAAGTGGCAAATGTAGAGAATTGTGTTTTCAATTATTTGATGCAAGATCTTAGGTGCAGAAATCAAGTTTTATATTTATTTTCTTATTTTGTAAAAAAAGAAAATATTATTACAAGGCAGCATAGTTTAAGTGCTAAGCAATGAAGCTGAACACAACAGTTAAAAACAAAAGATACCTTACTTCAGACAAAGATAGATCTTTCAGTACACACAACTTTAAGGGTAAATTTGTTTCTGCCCAGAAAATGTTTTCAAAATGGCATAAACCTGCCCATTTCACATGATTAGCTCTCTCCTTATGACCATCTATAACGCAGACTTAGCGAGCAAGTGTTTGCACCCGTGCTGGGAACCCAAATGTTCACTTACTCACCTTGTTTTCTATAAGGAACAAATAAACATCTGTGTGCATGACAGAATGCAGGGCCTTTTCTGGCTGTGTGGCTTTGGCTCTGGGCACCCACATGAGCTTTGTGGGAGCTTATTTTTTGATGCCTGGACTCCCATGTGCTTCAACCAGACATTTACCCATTTATCTGAAACACAAGAGAAGAATATAGAATGTGTCTGGTTATGTTTGAACAATGCAGAGCATAAAGTGGGTACTGAAGTATTCAGTGAGAAAGACTTTAATCCAAAAAGAGAAGGAAAAACAGAAGAGAGGAGAAAAGACAAAAATAAAAACAAAAACACAAAAGACACAAGAAGGAATCAGTGAGGAAATATTATGAGATTTATATTGTCTTGCAAATAGCAAACATAAACTGAGAGCCCAGGAGTTTGGTGATTATTACTCTCAAAATAAAATAACGAAAAACCTAACTCCTTACTAGAAACTCGGTTTCTCTCTCTCTCTCTCTGTGTGTGTGTGTGTGTGTGTGTGTGTGTGTGTGTGTGTGCGCGCGCGCGCGCGCGCATGTGTGTATGTGCGTTTGAAACAAGGCTAAGGCCATGGAGCTGCAGAGGCTTTGATTGTGGGAGATGCATGGTAACATTAAGTAATAATGCTCAAAGATCTCATCATCCTGGCTAGATGTGGCTGAGAAATGAAATAAGGCCGAGAATGATAGAGAATCCAGAGTGAGGAAATCTCTGCTTACTGGACAAAGATAAGATTCCCGGACATGGTAGAGTCTGAATTGGAAACATTTTTCTATAAGGATATTTTTCTAAACCAAACTCTACATATTTGAACTTAAAAGATTAATGAACATTAGAATACAAAATTAAATGAGATTAAAAGAAAGTATGAAATTAAGGGTCACACAGTACATATGATACAGTCTTACTACGAAACATCTCTCAGTCAAAATTATTTTGTTTTCCGTAGGCTTGTGGTGCCTTGCACTTATGCCACAAATAGCACAATCTGTAGTAAATTCAGACAGAAAAGAAACTGATATTTGTTGAAAGACCATGGTATGCCATGTACGTTCCTATATTGTCTTTTTTAAGATACTCATAAAACAGGATATCTGGAATATTAGCCTTGTTTTTCCTGCTTTGCAGAGAAGGCAATTGAGGTACAAGAAGTTAAGTAACTTTTTAATTAGTAAGTTACGGTGTCAAGATTTGAATTCACATTCATCCATTTACATTTCTCTGCATGGTTCTGCCTATGCGTAAACATCTGGAAGGAGGCATTAGTATCTTTCTTGACTTAAATGACCTACTCTACTGAGTAAATGCTCACTAAGTCTGATTAAATTGACCATGGTCAACACATAGCAATTAGGTGTTTCATTTTATAAGGTGAAGATGCAAATAATAACCTTTAGAAGGTTTATTCGAATTGTAATACAGCGATGAACTTCAGACTATCCTCAGCTTATTTTATGGGCAGTCCCTAAAAGTTCACAAGAGAAATAATTATTCAGAACTTCTTAATCTTTATGTCAAGAATGGACTTGCCTTACAGATAGTAGAATGGGCAGCCTTGCCTCTTTCTTAGTCACTTTGATGAGTTCTGAAATGTCTACATGTCTCAAATTCTATCCCTTCCTATTTGGCCCTAACACCAATAGCATGCTTAAAATTTCTACTAGTGGAGCTAATTTCTTGTGTAAAATTATAGTCATTCAAAGACTTCAGTTAAATCACTCATCTGCACTAGGGATAAATAAGACATAAGCCTCCATTTTGTAGTAACACACACACATCAAAAAATTAATTTACCCTAAAGAAGATCAAGGGAATTCTACATGCAGATTTGGAAGGGAGATGAATTAAAGGGTTAGACACCAAAGGGTTAGGTAACCTCATAATCTTGCCCAAGGGTGGTTCTGAATTAGAAGCACATTTACCATGTGTGAATGATGTAACTAAGTAGAATGTAAATCAGTGTGACTTTAATATAAATGGTGTTCTTTGCCTCCTATGTAATGCTGTCAAGAGTGCTAGACATGGCAACTCTCCAGGGCCTGCAGAACTCTCCAGAAGACCTGCAGGGTTTCTAAGTCATCTTTGGCATGGGAGTCCATGGGGAAATAAAGCTTTTGGTGGTAAATAAGGCCAGAGCCCCTGAATGTTTCAGTGTTCAGCAAGTCTTAGTGACTGATGTTCCAGCAAAAGTCCTAAGCAAAACAAACAAACAAAACAACAACAACAACAACAACAGAAAACATTGTGGAAGTTGTAGGAGAGAATAAAGGAAGAGATAGGAGGTCCCTGGACTTTAAGAATGACACAATCTAACTATGGAGAGGGTGTGTATGACAGAGAGAGAGAGAGGAAAAGAGGAAGAGAGAATAATATCAATGAAGAATGAATGAATGAATGAATGAATGAAAAATATTGGGACATTGTTTTAAGGTTACAAAGTTCTTTTATGGTTTTTCATCAAATTTTCATAAAGACTGTAAGAGAGAAATATTATTAAAGCAGGAAACCAGGCCCATAGAAGGTAAATTTCCCCAAGAGAAACTAGAAAGGAATAGCCTGAAATAAACTTTCCTCTTCTAGGTTCCCCATCTCATGTCTTCAGGTAGATTATGCTCTCTTCTGCAAAGAATACAGAATGCAGGACATTCTACAGTTTAGGTGCTACATTATGTCACATGAGATATAGAAAAGTACTGGAGCAGTCAAGGCTGGCTTCCTAGAAAAAGTTGGGTTTGAGGTAACCTATGCAGAAAAGGTGGGGAGGGGAAGTGGTTGAGAGTGGGGTTTTGAGATCTGACATCCTGAGTTTGAACTTCATTACTGCCACTTTTCAGTGGCAGTGATGTGATCCTGGCAAGTTAAGTCACTTGTAACATTTTGCTACCTCGGGTGTCTCACCTGCAAAATGTGAATGATTCTTGTGAGCATAAATGGATTAAGATGTGTAAAGTGTTTTGAACGGTCCCTGCAAATTGCAAACTCTCAGGACTGTAAAGGGTGCATCAACTCTAGGAGGGAGGTGTTTGTTTATCCAGCCACCCAGTCTTTTAGAATTGATTGAAAATCTCCATGAAGGCGGAAAGGCACTGTCCATGATACTTCAATGAATGACTCAATCTCTCAGTCTAGGCTTTGCATGCCAATCACAGAGCAATGCAGAGCTATGTTGTCACCACCTGAACTCACTGAGATCAATCTTAGCATCACTAAAAGTGAGACGGACACTACGTGCTGCCTGGTGAGAGGCAATCTGAACGGCGCCACCTGTGAAACGTTCTTACCAAAATTACATAACCTGAATCTAATTTACAGTCTACAGTCCATGTAGAAACCACAAAAGATGGGGGATAGGTAAATGATACACAAGTAAATAATTAGTCAAGTTAAGAATGGGGAACTTTCTACAAGACAACTAACCCAGTTTATACAACAAATAACAAATGTGAAAAAAGAGAAGTGAGGGTGTGCTTTAGATTAAAAGTGGCTGAAAAAGACTTAGAACAACCAAAGGTAATGATGGACTTTTTCCTTACACATCAATTAAATAAATCACTTGTAAAAGACATTTTATAGACAATCATGGACAACCATAGATATTAGATAATTTAAAAAAATACTGTTATTGCTATTAGATTTGAAAATGACCTTGTAGTTATGTAATAATACCTTTCTTTTTGAAAAAAGAAAGCTTTGAATGATTTTTTTTTCTTTTTTACTTTTTACTCAAGAAACTAATTTGACAAAAGTGAAACGGAGTGATATAGGATTTCAGAGGATTTCAAAATAGTTGGGGCTATTTTAGAATTAAGCTTTCCCTGTCCTTTCCTCAAGATCCCAGCAAATGCCCACTAAGTATCCTGGGCCTTTATAGGAGCCAGCATCTAATTTGTGACCTCATTCTATTTCAGAATCTTAAATGCTTCACCTGTACAGACGAGCTTATCTCAATGTAGGAGCCAGAAGAAAGATAAAGAAAAGTGAGGGAAAGACTAGTAGGTAACAGGAGGAATGAGAAGAATGAGTAGAGAAGTGGGGAGACAAAAAATAAATCAAGATAAATAGCATAAATGAATGTGGACAGAGATTGAAGGAAACAGAAATATAAGAAGACAAGAGGAGGGGAAATTGAGGTTAAAATAAAGGTGAGGGCACAGAATCTGAGAGCTTCAGAATACTTCAGATTACAACGTTCTAACATTTACTCTTTGCTGGGGAAAGTAAGCAGAGTTTATCAAGAAGGGGCAAATAACATACAGAGGACCATAAAAGCAAATTATGGACAAGTGGCATGCACCACTATAGCTATTGTATTTATTTAACACTCATAACAATACTATGAATATACTATCAAGTGTATATTATTGTTTTCTGTTTTTTAATTTTTAGTTAATTAAAACAGTTTATATTGATGTAAAAGTAACACATGTACAAGGTAGAAAACGCAAACACAACTAAAAGGTTTTCTTTGAAAAGCATGCTGCTCTCCTGTCCCATCCCCATTCTCTAGTCTCCCAGTTTCACCATCCAGAGGTCACTGCTATTGCCAGTTTCTTGCCATCAATATGCATGATTTTTTTTTACAGAAAAGGTAGTATAGCATACAAATTGTTCCAAATTTTGCCTTAAAACACCACCACCAAGAATAACCCATAAACATATACAGCTAGTATATATCTATAATAAATTAAAAATTTAAACACATCCATACCGTTTGACCCCTCAATTCCTCCTCTAGGTTTCTATTCCTAAGTAATATTCTCAGAAAATAAATACAAATACACATAAAAATTACTGACTTTTTTTATAGTCAATCACTGAAAATAATCTAAATGTCTTTCAATAGGACACTGGATCAATCAACTATGTTACATCCATCCAATGGAATGCTTCATAACTGTTAGAAAGAATAAGGCATGTTATTCTTTCTAACAGAAAGAATAAAACAGATCGGAAATGTTTTATTCCTGCAATCAGAAAACTAAAGCATAGGGTGTTTAAATAACTTGCCTAAGGTCGTACAACTAGTTAGTGGAGGTTTAGGATTCAAACCCAGGTAGTCTGCCTCCAGAAGCTGCACTCTGATCTATTGCACCACCACTGCCATAGGGTCTCTAGGACAAAGTACTAGCCTATAATTAGACTATGTAATATACTGTGATTTAAATGTTGCATGTTTACATTTGCATTTATAACTAGACTTCTCACTATCCTTGCTTTCATGAGCAATCAAATTGTATGCTATTTCAACCTACCTAGGACAAGGCAGAATGTGGGTATATAATGTGATCATAATGGATAACCCAAGCCCCATTCCTTCAGCAGTCCAAGAGGAGACACAACTACCACATGCATAGAACTGTGGAATGCTACTGCTAAAATGGATTCGGATAATACTTAGTCTAACATACTATTTTGTCAAATGAGGAAACTAAGTATGAGGTACTAAAGTGATTTACTCAAGTCTGCATGGCAAGTAATCATACAAATTGGTTGATAGTCCATATTTTCTGACTTTGAATGCAAAGACTTTTCCCCACAGAGCAGAGTTGGGTATTGTGTTAGTCTCTTTTCACACTGATATAAAGAACAATCTGAGACTGGATAATTTACAAAGGAAAGAGGTTTAAGTTACTCACAGTTCCACTTGGCTGGGGAGGTCTCAGGAAACTTACAGTCATGGCAGAAGGTGAAGTAGAAGCAAGGCACGTCTTACATGGAGGCTGGAGAAAGAAAGTATAGGGCAAATCACCTCTTTTAAACCATCAGATCTCATGAGGACTCACTATCATAGAACAGCATGGAGGAAACTGTTCCCATGATTCAATAGCTTCTCCCCAGGTCCCTCCCTCAACACATGGGGATTATAATTTGAGATGAATTTTGAGTGGGGAAACAACTCCAAACCATCTCCGGTATCTTAGCTATATCCTAAGCATTACTCTTAACAAGGACCATACAATCCAGTCATTCCACTTCTGGGTATGTACCCAGAAGAATTGAAAGAAGGGCCTTGAGGAAATATTTGTACACCCATGTTCATAGCAGCATTATTCACAATAGCCAAAAGGTAGAATCAACCCATGTATCCACCGATGGATAAATGAATAAACAAAATGTTTTATGTCCATACAATGAAATATCACCAAGCCTTAAAAAGTAGAGAAACTCTGACACAGGTTACAGCCTGAATGAACCTTGAGGACAGTAAGCTAAGTAAAAGAAGCCCATCATAAAAGGGAAAATATTGTGATTCCACTTTCATGAGGTACCTAGAATAGTCAAATTTATAGACAGAAAGTGGAATAGTGATTGCCAGGGATGTTGGCAAATGGTACATGGGGAGTGCTTGTTTAATGGGTATAGCATTTCAGTTTTAAAGATGGAAAGAGTTCTGTGGATGGATGGTTGTGATGGTAACACAGCGTTGTGAATATACTTAATGCCAATGAACAGTACATTTAAAAATGGCAAACGTGGCAAATTTTATGTTATGTATATTTTGCCACAATCAAAAAATAGATAAATAAATACAGCCTAGGAACAACAATAAAAAAGAAGTAAAGGCACTTTGGTACATTTCAGAAGTCAAGGCAGATTCAACCACAAGAATTTCAGCTTTGTCCTCATATCTTACCTTGATCGCATTCGGTTGTATTACAGAAACAAATATTCTGTGTTGACAGAACTATAAAACATAATTCAATATCTGTGCACTGCATCCACCATTGGTCATTTCTATTATGAAAGGTACAATATTACTTTTAAAAATATCTACAGGCCTTTGCAAGCATTGTTTCTTCTAGCCGGAAATCACCTCCTCCTCTTCTGAAGTGTGCCCCTGGGCATATGAAGGGCACACACAAGCATTCACACAATACCATATTGCCTCCTTTCAAAGCTCCTATTTATCCCTCAAAACCCTGCTCAGAATCTTCCAAATATTTTCGGAGAAGCCAGAAACCTTTGTGGTTACTCACCTCAGATAAAGACAATCTCAACTTTCCCTGTGTCTATTAATATTGCTCTTGTCTCAGTATATTTTCATTTATTTATTTGGATGCTTGCTTCAATAATTACACTGTGAACTTTTTCAGACTAGGTGCCCTCTTTCATCTATGTATTTCTAACATTTAGAACATTATACCTTATAGAAAATTCCTTAGCAAATTAATTAAGTGAATAATTGGAAGAAAAATTTCTGAGGCTGTGTATTGCATGTCTCTTTCGTGTCTGGCTCTCACACCTCTTAAAAGGCTTTTGCCCCTTGAATCAACCCATCAGTGTCAGTTAAAATTGTCTGTGACATCTAATAAACCAAATGTCTTGTTCTGTGTTCACACAGTGCTGCTTTCAAATATGTAAAAATGTCACGAAAGACAGCCCGCCCTTCTGGAAGAGGATGATTAAATGCTAATTAAAAATTGATGCAATTTTCTCCGATGCAACGTTATTTTGCTGTTTATCTTCCTGTAACATATAAATGGAGATGAACACAGAAAATGAATTGGGTTCCCAGTTCTTGGCACCCTCTTCCCTCTTCTCTGCTCTGGAGGGAGCAGAAACCTTGGTATCATTCTCCCCATGTTTGGAAAGAACCATGCAGTTACTGACTTGCAGAATCTCTCCTCAAATAAAACCATTATTCTGTACACATTTCATGGGGTATGAGGTTTCTAGACATGTATTGTGCTGTTTGCAAGCCATACAGAGATGGACAAGCTTCATGATAGATAAAGCAGAAAGAACACAGGTTTTTTATTCCAATGCCTCTAATTTTTTGCCACATGTGTGTTTTTATACCTCGAAATTTGTAAATCAAATGTAGAGAAAACTAATCTTATAAAATAGAGTAAAGGAAGAATTGTTTAGACATAAATTTTGTTTTTGTTTTGCTAAGTGACACTCCTTCTACAAGCACCCATGATTTCTTCTTCAATTTCAGGCTTTTACCTGTCAGTTTCTTTTAAAGGAGATAATATATAATTTTTGCTCTTGGAAAACTATAAGCTGGGTAATAGGGAGGCATAGGTATAGAAAACAAGAATTATGACAAAATAAATTATTATATAAGGCAAAATAATATTGGTATTAATTAGTAAAGATTTGATCCTTATTCATAGTCTTCTGCCAGTGAGTGGTTTATTCATTGTCATGATGGGGCTTCTTTCTTTTCCTCCCTTCCTCCCTTCCTCCTTCCCTCCCTTCCTCCCCTCCCTCCCCTTCTCCTCCCTCCCTCCTTCCCTCCCTTCCTTCCTTCCTTCCTTGTTAAGATACAAGCTATCGACTAATTAATCTTGTGCTGCTTTTAAAAGAAATTAAATTAAGTACATAAAATGATAGAAAATAAAGTAGAAGTTACATCTTAACATTAACTTCTAACTCCAAAACTTGTGACATTTTGTATGGCCACAGGAAATGCATATAATGCCTTCAAGCCTTACTTTCCTCCTCTGTCAACTATATTAATAATACCTGCCTTGCACACATTTTGAGTTTTGGTGAGAATTTTAGTCTGTGAGAGACAGATCCAAGGAAGCTATGATAGAATGTCTGTGATTAGAGAAAGGGATTCCTCTTGTGTAGGCTGGGGCCTCAAGACATGCTTCATGGGGAGGCCAGCAGGGGAATTAGGCTTTCTTGGTGGGTTAAGTTTAACAGAAGGTGAGGAGGAGATGGAGCATATTTCACAGGCCAGGAGAGTAACGTAGAATACAACTGAAAATAGACAACCTGTGAGTATGTTTGGGAAAGAGTGAGTTTTTAAAAATTAAGAAAGCAATACTATATCTATTTGCATTTAAGTTTTTCTTCTCGTGCAGTAAAAAGAATAAGAAATAACTCACCATAGCTGAAATGAAAGACTATTGGGCAGCCCTGTTATTGGTTCAACATATAAGGGCTGGGAGGGAGGAGGCTGGAGGGTGGAATAAATGCAATTAAACTGTCAATAAAGCTCTGCTTACATTTGGCCTTTCAATACATCCTTCCCTGTGCCGCCTCTCTCCACAGCATTGATTGGGTATTGTTAACCTTTATCTATCTCTTGTTTACGTTTCTCTATTAGGGGCAAACATCAATACTAGGCTTTTAGAAAGGACAGAGGCAACCAACAAAGAGACATTGGGAAAAGGTCAAAAATTTCTGAGTTGAGGTGTGCTGCTGTCGGCTAGGCCTGGGGAAACACTCTGGCTGAGACAGCAAGGTCAAATCTCAGAGGCTGGCATCCCTGGCTCCTGACTTTGGGGAAGAAGAAATATAGGCAGTAATTAGCAGCACCTCTTCTGTCAGGGAAGCCAGAAGCGACACCCAGCCTAAAGGAGAGGGAAGCGAAGAGGCTTCCTTGGAGTGTATGTGTGGGTGTGAAGGCAGGGAGAGGCACAAAACAGATCACCAGATGGGCAATCTGCACGGGAGGAGGAAGGGAACGGTGACTCCACTGTCTGCCATGTTACCTGGGATGTTCTTTCTCCTCATCCCTGCTCTGCTCTGCAAGGCCAGAGTACAAGTTTTCATTTGAGATGGAAGGAAACTGAAGCCATGAGAGGTTAAGCCACTTGCGCAAGGCCCCACAGAGGTAAAGCTACTTTTGGGTTCCTTAGTTTTGCGAGTCCATATCTGCATCTGAGAAACATAAGAAATGCCTTTCCTTTGCAAAATCTGATATGTGCCATGAATCCCCAGATGTCGTAAGAATTTGGCAGAATTTGTAGTAAGAAATTTTTTTTCTATTGTATATTACAAAAATAAAATGTGTATTTTAAGTACTAAATTATAACATTGTAATAATTATTATATTGAATGTGCTGCCTCCCTTCCCTCCTCCCATCACTCCTGTATTCGGGTTCACTATTCCGTAGTCATATTATACAAAACAGTTGTGCCCTGGCCATATCTTAGCTGCGAGGTGCAGTTAACCTCCCCAGGTTTCAGTTTCTGATTACTAATACTAATACTGCCCTAATACTAGTATTTAGAAGGTCATTCTCTTAGATTTTAGTGAATCATGGACTCATTCCCATTCCTATCTCACTTTAGAACCCACAGCCTTAATTATTTGGCTAAAGCACCTGCAAGTTTGGGCTATAATATTTGTGCTGCCTTCTTGAAAGGATGCTTTCCAGCATAAGATGCAAAAATAAATAAGCATTGGGAGATCAGGTTCGTAATGGTGGCCAACTTTTTTCTTCTCCACTGAGACCAGAAAAGAAGAAACAGGTCTCACAACAACTAAAGGACTATGGACAGACCCATGTATGACTCAGCTGCCTGAGCACTGCCTGGCACAAAGTAGGAACAAAACTTGTGACAGTTCTTTAAAGGAGATGGAAAGAATCTTAGAGACCATGTAGCACCTTGTACCCACCCCATGACCCCCATGTTGAAGGTGGAGAGCCTGAAGCCCAGAGCCATGACCTGGAATGCCAAAGTCAGCTAGCTGAATACTGACAGAGGAGGGAAGGTTCTGATGCGTCTGTTCATGACCCCTGCTAATGCACTACTTCTTTCAAACAGAGGATATAATATGTTTTGTGTGGCATTATACTTTAAAACTAAAACATAACCTACCAAACAAAGGAAATGCAAAAGACACAGAAAGCCCACCCGATTGTGAGCTGGGATAACGGTTCTTGTCCTGGGTTCATCAGCCGGTTTGGTATAAGAAAGCCACTCTGATCCTCATTTTCCTTATTTATGTAATGGAAGTATGACTTTCCCCTCCCTGACACATTATTTTGTTTTTGAATAATCGAATGTAATGAAAACATGTTTTGAAAAGAAAATGCTGTATGCAAATTTTAAAGGCATTAACACAGCACTGCTCTGTCCCTGATAGAGGGATGATCTTAGACAAATCACTTTACTGGCTGCCACGCTAGAAGATTTTAACATTCTCTTCTTCTCATTCAACATGGTTGGAAGAACATGCCTTTGTTACATCACCTTATGAGATGGTGCCTTTGCATGCTAAGCCTCTCCACAGCACTGGTCACACATGGCTAAGTCAGATGAGTCTCTCCAGGGGCTATTCTGCTAGGGCTAAGGCAGCCTGTTTACATACACATGGGTGTGGGAGAATACCACATTCAGCCTTTTCCAGGAAAGTCTGGATTTAATCAAGTCCATCCCTGTGTCCCATAAGTCTTTTACTGTCAGAGCACAAGGCCTGATCTTGGGTCAGGTCACGTTCACGGTTGTAGTGATAGTAGTGTTTGTGGGCTGGCCCTAGTCAAGGGAGGACCAGGTGTTTGGCTGCAGGAATAAACCAGGAATAGCCTTCCCTCCAGCCCTCACCTTATATAAGCAAAACTCCAAGTACACCTCATAATTGTGTATTTCAAGTTGATGGGGATGTGGTACAGCTTGATGACAGGTTTCTTCTTGATCAAAGGAGGAATAAAGGAGATTTCTTATGGGTATTCTTATTCACAATTAACTTTATACTTAAATGTCTTAGGGATAGATGGGTGAGGGGTGGTTGTGACTGCTGGATACCATAGAAAGGTCCAGCTTCTAAATGCTCCCTGAGCCCTGAAAAGCCATTTTTATATACCCATCCTCAGTTAAGGCACTGTCATTGATGAAAACACAAATATCTCTAAATGTGTTCATCATTAGCTATTTTGTGCTAATGTGGCAATGAGATTGCCTTTTTCCTGCTACCTAGACAGCTAGCTGTCATTAGCTTCATATTAAGAATAAGAAACATAGCAGATCTGATGACTATGAGAAAGAGCAAGAGAGAAGAACAGAAATGGAGCTCTGACTGAGAACTGGCACAGGCATATCAATGGAGGGTCCTGGGGCAACATTAGAAGAAAAGATGTTAACATTTTTATTCAGATTATATTAAGGGCCGAAAACCCAACTGGTTCTTCTTCCATCTATCTGTCCATCCATCCACCCATCCATCCACCCATCCATCCATCCATCCATCCATCCACCCACCCACCCATTCCATAGTTCTGAGTACTTATTAATTCCTATGCTGGTCTCTGAGAGTCTAATCTAGAAAGAGACAATTTCCCTTCCCTCAAGGAACTTAGACTCCTGGTTGAGATCATAAGTATGCAGAAAACAATATAAAACCTGGAAATAGCCACCAATGGGGTACATGGTACATGAGGGTACATGAGGAGTATGTCTTGCCTTGTAGCTGTGGGGAAGTCAGGGAAAGTCAAAGTCAAAATGTATTATTTTGCTTAATCTTCATATGAGTCCTGCCTGGTAATTTTTTTTTTTTTTTTTGGGATGGAGTTTCACTCTTGTTGCCCAGGCTGGAGTGCAATGGTGCAGTCTCAGCTCACTGCAACTTCTGCCTCCTGGGTTCAAGCGATTCTCCTGCCTCAGCCTCCAGAGTAGCTGGGATTACAGGTGCCCACCGCAATGCCCGGCTAATTTTTGTATTTTTAGTAGAGATGGGTTTTCACCATGTTGGTCAGGCTGATCTTGAACTCTTGATCTCAGGTGACCCACCCCCCTCGGCCTCCCCAAAGCGCTGGGATTACAAGCATGAGCCACCACACCCTACCTGCCTGGTAAATTTTTTACCTAATTTTTATGAAGGAGGCAACCAAGGCCCAGAGAATGTAACATCTATAATTATAGCGGCAAAATCAACCAGCCACCGTGTGTTGATCACTAAACCCCTTCCTTGCACCTGTCAATGAAATATCTAAAGTCACAAAGCCAAGAAGGCAGAAAGTCTAGATTTGAATTCATGGTGTACCAGAATCTAAATGTATACTTGATCCTCTCATCCTCTACTGTGAGGAGAAGCGTGAAAGGGAACAGGTATGTGTGTAACTCATGGTAGGGAGGGTGAGGGTGGAGGCTGAACCAGAATAGGGAGTATCCACCATTACTCTTCAGCCTTAATGACAGTTGTAATGGAAAATATGTACATGGAGGACTAACCATCAGGCAGCTTTTGTGTAGTGTCTTTTAAACATAGAGCACAGCAAGCCCACATTTTCAAAAATGTCGCAGATTCCCCAACCACCCTCATTCTGGCAAGAGGCTTGCTATTTTCCTTCATTTACAAAGTTGATTGGCTGGGGCTGGTTCCCTGCTCCTGCATCTTCTCAGTTGAAGAGGCCATGGCAACTGTCCTTTAAAAATCCTTGAGACAAGGATTAGAAAGAGTTGCAATTTCTATCCTTTACACAGAAGACACTGACTCAATAAAGAGTTAAATAATGTTCACCTGTTCCATGTACTACCCTGGACTAGGTACAAAAGGCTCTATATTAATAAGGTTTTGCTGAGTTTAAGAGATTTTCCCAGACATTTTAGGAATTGAATTTCTCTCTTGGCTATCAACAATCAAGTAGGAGGACAAAGAACACAGAATTGCGCTAAGAGGATTTGTGAGTCTTAAGAGAAGGAAACCTGACCTCACTCCTCTCAGGGCTCAGAGGAAGTCCCATCTTTGTAAATATCCCTGCCCTGATTGGTGTGAAGGAAGTGGGGTCATTAAGTCAGTTCCTGCAGATAGTAGCTGTTGATTGCCATACTGGCATTTAGGTGGCTTACTGGCTGGTTTCAACTGTGCACTTGCTCCCCAAAGCCTGCCGTTGGCCAAGGGTGCAGTTTTATAAATAGCAAATAAATAAACACAAGAATTTAATCCAGGAGAATGAACAAGCAGAGTTCAAGCTTCAGTGCAGGTTGCAGGAAGCGACAGAGGCGGCTGCAGATTTTCGGTGCTCTGACCCACCCTCATCATTACAGGCATACATAATGCTCAAGGCAGGGAAATGGGAGAAGCTCCGTTCCATCCCTCCCTCATGCCCCCTTCTAACTTCTCCGTGATTTTATCTTGCTCAGCATTACGAATACTGCAAACAGCAAAGAAACAAGAATATGAGGTTTGTTTTGGCGCTCCTTGAGCCTGACAAAATCCCTTTATCTTGAGTGCATCTCATAATTGTTTTAAATCATGGGAGATAGATCTGAGGACACGGGAATCAATTAAAGGTCAGGGTTGAGGTGTCTTCGTGAAATTATGGGAGACAAGCTCCTGCTACCCCTGCTTGCCTAACATGGTTAGGTAGAATGTTATCCTCAGCCCATAGTGTCATCAAAAGTAACGTGATGGACAACATCAAATACAATACAGAAGCCTATGATAAGGGGTCAGTGTACAAATTCATGAGGCAAAGGGCAGAAAAGATATCATTCTGACTTTTATAGCATCCATCTCTCTGAATTCACAAAGTCAGCATCTAATTAACAGAGGTAAGCTAGCTCATGAGAGGGAAAAATGCAATCACTAAGTCCCAGTTATTTTGTGAAGCCATTTAGAGGTAGAGTTGTGCCTGTTTGAGATGAAAGAAAGATACAAAGTTTGACAATTTGGTGAAAGAGAAAGGAACTGGCTGTTGAAAAGATAAACAGTGAATGAAGGCTTCCTGCCTCCTGTTTCTCCTGATCGAACAAAAACATTGTGCCATAGGGTTAATACTGGATTCCTCCATGAATACAGAATTAGAAAACAAAAAGCTTCTGGGGCTAAGTTGATGTTTGCAAAAATCATGAATATAAACACAATCAGATTCATAATGCATTGACTATATATAGTGCTTTTATTTTGAGAAGCTACATAAAGTCACCCAGGGTCTCTCCTTAATCCTTACTTTTCTCTCTCTCTCTCTTTTTTTTTTAAATAAGGTGAATAGCAGAAATGGGGCAAAGTATTGAAGATCAAGCCAGCGGAAGTGTCTAGGGAATCAACACTGTCCCCACTTTCATAACAAAAATAACTTGATAGAATTTCAGAAAAGTGACCATTCTGAGTCTTGCAACTTTACCTATAACAGAGGAGACTCCGTATTCATGCCTCAAAAAAAAAAAAAAATTCATTTGTAGACTTCTTTCTGTCCCATCATATTTTCTTTGAATTATAACAAAACAAATGGAATGGAAATATTGTTTTATAAACAATAAAATTCCAGCAGTTTTTTAATGGATTGTTACATATATGAAGCATTTCTACAATAACCAATTGAAAATATTCCACAAGCGCCCTTTGCCTAATAGGGAAATAACAAATATACATTCACCTTTTAAAGTTTTGGGGCTTTCCTTCCACCACTCCCTAAAATAAATTTTGTAACAACAATTTAAATAATTTGAACTGGTATATCCTAAGAGTTAAGATAAAAGGAAATAGGATTATTTAGCCTGAGGAAAGGAAAGGCCAGGGGAAGCTTTATACTGTAAATAATATGTGGAGAAAGATCTTACAGCATTAATGGGAATCGGCAATCCTTCATCCTCACTGAGCAAGGGATGAGAAGATTCTCTAGCTGCTATATAAGGGATTCAAATGGCCATAAGCTTTGCCACTACAGTTATTAAGATTCCCATTTCTCTCTATTGTCTCTGCCACTTCATAAGTCCAAGCCCACATCATCTCTCTCCTGGATTGCATTCACCTGCTAACGAGCCTCCAGTTAGCACTTCCCCTTTTACAATTTATTCTCTAAACAGCAGTTGGAGTTGCCTTTTGAAAAGTCAAATATAGTCATTTCATTTCTTTCTCAAAAGCCTTCAAGCATCTGATTGTTTTCAGTGTTTGGGCCAAAATGTTGACTTGTAAATGGCCTGCAAGATCCGACTATGCCAACACCCTCTCCACCCATACCTAGTCCCCTTCTTTACCTTTTTCTCAGTGCTCTAACCATACTGGCATTCTTCCACTTCCTCAAGGATGTTACCTGCCTTCCTTTTTCAAGTTCTTCATATCTGCTGTACTCTCTTGATATAATGCTCTTCCATCTACTTCTCAGCTAACCCACTGTGACTCATCCTTCATATTTCAGATAGATGTAATATACCCATTATATGCTCCCAGGACATTCTGCCTTTATCTTGCGTGACATTTATCATACTTGGAATTACTCATTGAATACCTCTTGTTTCATTACATGGATGCTCCCTGAGGGCATATTTGCCTTATTTAGCTCTATGTTGCCTTAGAATCTGGTTAGTTCCCTGTCTTATGGTAAGATTCCAATAATTATTTATTGAATCAAGAGGTGATTCTAGTAGGAGTTTATTAAATATTTGTGGAATAAGTGAATGGATTACAGTCGGATTGGCAGAGAATCCCCCAAAAAAGATCAGGTCAGTTGGATAGCCTACAAATATGTGAACTTGAGGTTGTTCCAGTCTGATTTGCAGAGCCATTTATTTCTCTACAAAGTTCTGTGTATGGGATTAGAATTAGACTGGTTAATGTACAGGATTAATAATCAGCAAGTAAATGTATAGTAAAACTAGATAATTTCAGATTTACTTGTTCAAAATTTATGATGATCCCAAACTTTTCACTGTTTGTAAAAGGAAGCTTTTCTGAAGGATGTGGTTAATTGAGCTTTTTAATATACCACTGGTGGGAGTATAGATTGGTACTACCTTCTTGCCAAGTAGGTTGGGAATATCGGTAGCCTTAAAGAAGTGGAAACTATTTTGAGGAAACTTTTTTTTTTTTTTTTGAGATGGAGTCTCGCTCTGTCACCCAGGCTAGAGTGCAGTGGGAAGATCTCGGCTCACTGCAAGCTCTGCCTCCAGGGTTCACGCCATTTTCCTGCCTCAGCCTCCTGAGTAGCTGGGACTACAGGCGCCCGCCACCACGCCCGGCTAATTTTTTGTATTTTTAGTTGAGACAGGTTTCACCGTGTTAGCCAGGATGGTCTCGATCTCCTGACTTTGTGATCCACCCGCCTCAGCCTCCCAAAGTGCTGGGATTACAGGCGTGAGCTACCGTGCCCAGCCCGTTGAGGAAAGTTTTTTAGATAAATATTATAATCAGAAATGATAAAGATGAAGATTTACACATTAACATTTTAAATGCAGCCATTTTTGCAATGAGTGAAAATTCGAAATTACAGAAATGTCTAACAGTAGTAGGCTGAATAAATTATGCCACATCTACACTGTTAATGTCAATAAAATTATGTGTTTAAATAATTTTCAAAAATAGAGACAGCTTATGATACCAATGTTAAGTGAAAAATAAAGGCAACATTATCCATCAAAAAGAACTTTTATAGAAAATATTTGGAAGGAAATATATCAACATGCCTATATCTGTGTGTGGAGAGTTTTATGAATGCTTTTGACTTCCTTCCTTTAGATTTTTCATAATCTCATTTATCAACTCCCACACTAGTCATGGCCTAACAACAAAAACAAAAACAACAAAACTAAGAAAACTTTAAGTGTGGATTCTTTTGAGCAAATAAAAAACATGCAAATGACAATTTTGGAAAGCAAATGAAGGAAACAGTGGGACACTTAACTTCCTGCTTTTAAAACTTCAGGTACATTTATTTATTGAGCAGCTCCCATTGAAGAATGTTATGACCACCCTGCCCTGCATGCCTACACTGATGTCCCTCTGTGATATGAGATAAGTAAACTGAGTGATGTCTATGTCTGTTCCATCCAGCAATCCACACCTGTTATTGGCTCATTCAATAGGAAGGTACTCATGTGTAAGACATGCTCATAATTTACATTCTAACCTGAAATAGTGCCTTGACTCCAAATAATAAATTCTCCATGGTGGATGCTAAAGTCTTTAGAGCAGTCCTCACATGGTGAGGTGGCACAGATTTATGATACTCAGAGTTCTTTCTAGTGCTTCTCAAAGTCAGCAATTATTCATGTGCAACAATTCTCACCATTGCAAAGGGCACTTCCATGTCTGTTGTTTCTTCAGAGCAGTACATAGTAACTGCTATTAACCCGTTTTACAGCTAAGTTAAAAAGAGCTAATGTGACTTTACAATAGTCACAGAATAGGAAGAGGCACAGTAAGTTTCCAGCTCAGGGCTTTCAATTGCAAATCTTGCTCAGTTATCAAGATGAGAAGCATCTACTCTACCCATATTTAAAACTATGGCTGTATTTAAGGATTAAAAATACAAAGGCATTTGCTTTGGATCAGCAGTCTGCTGTGCTCTGATTCCCACAAAGACCAGTGTATGGACAATAACACATGCCGTATGCCTGGCACTATTAGAAAACCCATGATATCGAGGTCAGGAGATTGAGACCATCCTGGCTAACACGGTGAAACCCTGTCTCTACTAAAAATACAAAAAATTAGCCGGGTGCGGTGGCAGCCACCTGTAGTCCCAGCTACTCAGGAGGCTGAGGCAGGAGAATGGCGTGAACCCGGGAGGTGGAGCTTGCAGTGAGCTGAGATTGTGCCACTGCACTCCAGCCTGGGTGACAGAGTGAGACTCCATCTCAAAAAAAAAAGAAAACCCGTGATAGGTTTTAACTCACCTCATTTTGCCCACGTCCACCTAACACATGATAAGTGCTCAAAACATGGGTATTTAACAACACTTTAAAGTAGATTTTAACACTATCTTTCATTTAAAAATGAGGAAACTGAGGCACAGATCAGATTAAGTTACTTTGTCAATGATATACCTCAAATATACATGATTAATTTGGGGTTCACACGGAAGCAGTCCAGTCTGAGCATTTATGCTTGTCAAATGTGTAGGATGAAGCAGTTTCACTAGATTTCCAGACGGGGCCACATGTCAGTATTGTTTGAAGAGCTTGTTCTTTCTATAAATATTGGGGTCTGCTACAGAGGTTCTGATTAAATGAGTATGGAGTGGGGTGTGATCATCTGTATGTTAACCAACACATTCAAGTGGTTGGGAAGCAGTCTGTAAGTCGAATATTTGAAAACACAGTTTAAAATTGTGGCTTGGGACTCAGTTGCGGATCTGAGCCCCGGCCACTTACTTTGTGATGGAGAAAATTGCATAAACTTTCTAACTTTAAGTTACTCATCTGCAAAATAGGGATATAAACAAAAGCTCTCACAGTGAAGGTATGAGGAGTCAATGAAAAACCAATTGCTTCGTACAATGCCTTGTAAGTAGTGGTTACTCACTAAATAAATTTTAATAAAAACAGTTATCTTTATTAAAATTATTTTATCGATAATGACTATTAATACTTTATTAATTCAAACTAAAATTAGTACTAAAATGACTGTTAATTTATCATATTAACTAATTATCCTATTATTGTTGTTGTTTTTATCATTATAAAAGCCAGTTGTGTTCTGCAATTCTGCTGCTGAGCAGGATTTGTACAATAGTGAGCTGACCCAGCTTAGCTCTGGGAAAGCAGCCCCGAAAACTCAGGCTGCAGCAGAAATAACAGAGAAGGCTCTCACTTGTTTACTTAAGCCCATGCAGCAGGCGGCCCACACAGCCTCAGCATTATCAATATGGATTTTGAAATCACCCACGGCTAATAGCCCAAATTAAGAGCCTCGGGGTGACTCCAGAGCAATTGAGAAAGAAAATCCATACCTTCACTATGGATGCCAGGAGCTGTTCAAGGAGAGAGGTCTATATTAATTAACAGCTGTGAATACTGTAAAACTGGTGCATTCAGGAGAGAGAGAGAGGCAGTTAAAATTAACCAAACACAAGAATCTCATAGGGTTCCCCAAGTTAGGAAGCAGAGACAGCTGCCCCTGGAAAGGGTGGGCTGGAGACTGCCCTACCTCACGGGGGCATGGAGTCTGGCGCATGCTCCTACCCATCTAGTACCCCACTGCTCACAGCAGCCTCTAGGGCATGCCTGTCCTTCTGGCATTAGCTATCAACTTTAGGAACATTGAGATTTAGGGTGTGCATAAAATCCTGTGGTCCTTTTGTACTGCAGCAAAATCACTCAACTGCAGTGACCTCCTTTCTCAGAGTCCCTCCTGGATTCTTTGCAAGGCAGGAGACTCAATGTAAAGATGATTCTACTAATAAAGAGGGCTGAGGATGTGAAAACAACGGTCATTATCCTGCAGCAGCCTCCCCCAGGTGCTTTGCACATAGGAGGGCTGATTCCTAAGAACAGTTACAATCTCTGGGGAGAAAATAACAAACACTGAGGAAAAACTGTGTGCCCAGAGCGCATAATAATCAAGGCAGTAATATTAAATAGCATGCTTTGAAGCCAGGTGCCTTGGGTTTGAGACCTGATGGTCATTTCCTACCTAAATTTAGGTAAGTCACTTAACATTCCTCTATTTCCTATCTGTGATATGAGACTAAAGAGTCCTTAAAGTATCTTCCATATATTGCATGCTATTCACATTTTATTCATATGTTCTTTCTCTATACACTTCCTCTTAGGTGATCTCATCCAGTAGTGTGGCTTTAAGTATCATCAATATGCTAAAGACAACACATTTTAATCTCCAGCCAGGACCACTGTCCTGAAACCCAGACTATATGAAAACCTGTTGACTCACTGCCTTTTCAATATCTATTAGGCACCTAAACCCTAACATGCCCCAAAATGAATTCCTCTGAGGTAAATGCACCTGAGAGCAATAACTTCAGCATACTCTTAGAATGACCCTATGTGGCAGGTTCACCTGAGTGTGTGTTCCTAGCTAGGGAATCTGGGAGTGGCCAACTTGGAGATTCGTTCCTTATCTATCATGAGCATCTGAGCTCCATGTCTGTCCTATGGAACATGGGCCATAGAAGGGATGGAGGCCCTGAGTTTGGGTTAAATGAAGGTTGCCAGGTGGAGGTCATTAGTGGGAGGGTGTTAAGTGACAGTGCTCTATAAACTGTGTGCTATTTGCAGGTGGTTGTTGTTTCCTGCTCAGCCTGTTGCCACTGGTGTGGTTATGTTACCCATCCCACCGCCACTGGACTGCATGTAAGATGCCTCTCTTGTCCAGCCCACCACCACTGTACTCTCTGTTTTATATGTAAGTCCTAGTAAAACCCTTTGCCTTGTTTGCTGGCTCTGGGTCTCTTCTTCAGCCTCTTGAACCTGGTGCCTTCCCTATTGTGGTTAATAGGGATTTGGCACCATAGCTCCTGGCATTCCATTTCCAAACCTACTGGTCCGATAACCATCCTGGTCACAGGTGATGGCTCAGGCCAAAAATATTGGAGTCATCTTTGTTCTTGTACTCCTCATGACCAGTCTGTCAGCAAATCCTATTGGCTCCGTCTTCAAAGTATATCTACAGCTGACCTCTTTTCAGCATGTCCAACGCTACCATTCTGGACCAAGCCAGCATCATTTTTACATAGATCCTATCCAGCATTTCTTAACAGGATACCCCAAATTTGCCTTTCCTCCCTCCCAGCTCGGTTTGGTCTATTTCTAGCACAGCAGACAGAATGAGTCTGTTAAAATGTAAGTCAAATCACGTGACTCCTCTTCTCAAAATCTTTCGTGGTTTCCCTTCTCACTCACAGTACAAGACAGTCCTTGCTTTGGCCTACAAAGCCCTAGTTGATTTTCCTGTTGCCCCTGCCATCACCTCTCTGGCCACGTTCCTCCTCTTGTCCCACCTGTTCACTCTGAACCAGCTATGTCAACTGCCTTGCTGTTCCCTGCACCTGACAAGCAAGCTTCTGTCTCGGGGTCTTTGCATTGCTGGACTGCTTCCTTGAACTTTTTTTCCTCATGAAGCTCACTCTTTTTACTATTTTCAGGGGTTTCTGCTCATGTGTACCATGCTTTCCCTGACCCCTCTGTTACACTAGCAACTTGCCTTGCTCCTTTGCACTGACCTGCTTGCTTTTCTCCATTAGCTATGTTATGTATTTAATTATTATGTCACCTTTCAACTAGGATATGAAATCCATAAGAGCATTAACCCATCTGTTTTGTTCTCTACTATATTCCCCCAACACTTAGAACAGGATCTGGTACCTAGAAGGAAGGTAATTTATATTTCTTAAATTAATGAATGTATGAATGAACGATTATCATCAGAACATGTGACTTGGCTCCCAAAATTTCCTCATGAGAAAAAATTTAGATTTATAATTTCTTCTAATGCCCTCTTTTGAAATCCTAACCCATAGATAGACAGATAAGTAGATAGATAGGTAGAGTTACAAATCTAAATTTCGTATCGAAAGAAATAATTAAAAAAATACACACACACACATACATATACATACATCTATCTAATCTATATATTTCCACTTAGATGCCTCAATAGCACCTTAATAAATATAACCAAAACTGTATCCTTTCTAGAAAGGGAGTTGTACATGGTGGTTAAGAGCCTGACTCTGAGCGCTTAAATAAGTTGCCTAATGTTGCACAGCCAGCCACACAAAATAGGTTCCATATCTGTAAAATGAGGTAGCAGTAACATGCAGGGTAGACTATATAATTTGCAGAGCCTACTACAAAAGGAAATGCAAGGCCTCTTGTTCAAAAGAGTAGGATAAAATACTATTAAAGGTACTAAGATATAGAATTTTTCAGTGTTTTTTGGTTTTTATTTTTGCTATTTAACGTCATACTCCCTCAGGTAAGGAAGTACACAGGCAGACTCTCACAAGTGTGCAGGAGCCCCACCCTGCCACAGAAGGTAGCAGCAGGTCATCCAGCTGCCAGACCAAGGCACCATGCCCCACCCTCATCAGGGAAATCAATTTCTAGTGCCAGGAATCCACTTCCCCACCCCATGGCTGACAGGTGATCCTCCAAGGTTTCAACCTCTGTGCCAGGATATGCTCAGTACCTGGATTGAGAGGCTTGTCCCTGGCAAGTCACCCACCAAACACACTATCTATTGTGCTGCCAGCCCAGGGCAGGAACGGCTGTCCCCATGTGTCTGACCTCCATCTTACACACTGCTGCAGAGGGCCCTGCTGGGAACAAAGGATGGATGTGGGATGCAGCCCTTTCCCAGCCCCAACACACAACACAGTTGGTCACTGCAGGAGAGGGAGTAGTAGCGAAGCTGGCAGTGGTCATGAGGAAGTGATGGAGAGAGGGACTCCTGGTGGGGCCCCAGTACCAAGGAGCTGGGAGCAGGCAGCCAAGAACCCATCTGGAGAGGGTAGGGGAGGTGAAATGTTTCTGGGCTGAGACTGCAAGCCCTCTAGCACTCACTCTTTTCCCATGCAGCTTGGCTTATGAAAGATAGTCAACGATAAAAATTATTAGGAATTTCAAGACAGAGACCACAGAGCCTTAGAGCCCAAGTCTGGGGCCCTCTGAGCACCAGCACTTTTCCACTGAGCTGTAGCGTGCCCACCCATGAGTCCTGCCCTGAATAGGTCACATAGTGCGGAGGCCAAGGTTAAGTGAGTTAATATACTTACACGGCATGGGCTGCGGCCTAACAGGCTCTCAATTTAAGCTAGTTACTGAGGTTACCTTCAAATTGCCCCTACACTTGCTCTTCTACCAGTGTTGGAGTCTCAAAAGAAGGCATCGTTTTAAAATGTAAATCCAATCATGTTTTTCCTCTGCTTCAAATATTTAAGTTGCTTTACTTTGCACTAAAAACGAAGTTCCAACTCTTCATGTGATCTGTAAGTCTCGGTGGCAATCTTTCCCAGGTCCCCCCACCCCCCACCCTCACCCCATTCCCCTCTTGTCACTCATGCCCTGTAAGCACGGCCATTCTGAACATGGGCTTCTTCCCAATAGAGGTCCTTGGCCAGATTAAGGGAAAGGAGGAGCTCCGGACAGAAGGACCAGCCTGTGTGAAGCCTGAGTCATTTTTTGGTTTGAAAATGTTACTGTTTCATAGAGGTTTATTTTGAGCTTTCTGACCAGTTAACTCCTATCCTGTGATGCACTCTCATAATACTCTGTATTCTTTCTTTAGAGAACTTATAACAATTCTAAATATAATAAGCTATTTTCAGGTTATTTAATGTGTCTTTCTCTAACTTAACTATAAGCATCAAGCAGGCAGATTCCCTATCTATCTTGTTCACTGTTAAATTCCTGTGCCTAGTTGAGGGCCTGACACATGGTAGAGTCTCAATAAGGATTTATTGAATTAATTACATTCAGTGCCTAATTTGCATTAGAATATATTTGTCCATAATTAGTTGAGGTTAAGTGTTTGGGAAAGATTACTGTTTAATACAGGCAAATACTGCTTAAGTTTCAGAAGATGACTTGTCTTAGGTTTCTCTCTCTTCTTGCTTGTTTCCTGGACATTTCAAATTGTACCTGTTTTGTGTTGAAAGCCATTTCTTCAGCCATCATTTCCCAATATCCTTTTCCTCTATTCTTGTGTTATCACTCTTCAGCAGAAGATATGTACATATTCCCACTTGCCCAACCCAGCATTTGTTTTTGATTTCTTTCCCTGTCAGTGTCCAGCCACTGAGTCTCCTTATTTATTCAGTCCATAGTGTCTTTACATCACCATTCTCTGCACTTTTCCTATAAACTGTCTCATATTATTTAAAGGTGTAAGGGGTTCAGTGATGCATCTTGCAGAAGAATCTCTGCAGAGGAAAATGGTCTTTTAAGTAAAGAAAGATACTGGTTTGCTTAAATAACCTTGTCATATAAGCAGTGCTGTGCTTACCTGTAAGTTTCAGTTCTTTGTATTACACAGTTGACAATCACAAAATGAGTGCATAAAACAGATCCAGTGCACACAACCACTGAGTTTCAGGAGCATTTTGAGATGATCCCTAATTTATTTGTCATTGTCTACAGCCTAATAAGATCATGCTTCCTTTTCACCTTTCATTTTATCACTGTCTGTAATAAAGGAATACATTAATTTAATCCATAAATACAGATATGATGGTTTTATCCTGTGGCTATGAATAGTGCTTTAAAAGAATCAAAAATGATAAACCAGTGTGGTAATTTACCATAATTCAAAAAATGAAATATTACTTTGAATTAGTCATGGCAGTAATATGTGGATAAGGAACTTTCAGTAAAACCTAGGTGGAAGAGAACAAAGGCAGAGAGGAAACCCAGTCTGAGGATGTGTAAGGTTTCTGGCTACTAATCTAGACAGTTGGGAAGAATAAATGCAAGCTGGAGGGCTCGGGAAAAATCTGCCCTGGGAGAAGATGCCCTTGTTTTTTTCTGGAAAGCCCGCCAAGTTTAGGAGACTTGCCATAGTTTAATTAAAGTCTGCCGCTGATGTGAAAGCAAAGGAGCAAAAGAAATTAGGGCAGCAGAAAAACTAATGAAAGTCTAGAATCTCATTGTAAACTTTTCTCTCTATTATGAAAGAAATATAACTTGTCAGATGTGTCCCTATTCACCATGACAAAGCCCTCAGGGAAGGAACATTCTGGACTGGGAGGAGAAAAGACCTGTAGTCAGGTCTCTTTTGACTGGACTGTTACTGCCTTTTTCAGTGAAAACTTTTGTTTGTTTTTAAACCAATTTGTAAAAGAGGGCAGCACAGATGGAACAGCTTCCAGCTGAACTACATGAAAGTTGACTGAAACTTTGAGACCATAGACTAGAAAGGAAAGAACAGACCTTGGCAACCAGAGCTGGATTCACAGTTAGGCTTTACCACCTGTATTAATCAGTCTCCAGGGAAACAGAACCAATAGGCTGTATCCAATTTGGACGCTGCTAAGTCCAAAATCCATAGGGCAAGCCAGCAGGCTGAAAATTCGGGTCAGAGTCGCCTGTGGTAGTTTTGAGACTGAATTCCACAGGGCAGGGCAGGCAGGCTGGAATCTCAGGCAGGCTTTTTATATTGTGGTCTACAGGCTGGATTTGTTCTTCAGAAAACTTCATTCTTTGTTCTTGAGGCCTTCAACTGATTGGATGAGGCCTACCACATTTCGGAGGATAACCTGCTTTGCTCAAAGTCTACTAATTTAAATGTTAATCACAGGCCAGGCATGGTGGCTCATACCTGTAATCCCAGCACTTTGGGAGGCTGAGGCAGTCGGATTACTTGAGGTCAGGAGTTCGAGACCAGCCTAACCAACATGGTGAAACCCTGTCTGTACTAAAAATACAAAAATTAGCCAGGTGTAGTGGTGGGTGCTTGTAATCCCAGCTACTCAGGAGGCTGAGGCAGGAGAATCACTTGAACCCGGGGGTGGAGGTTGCAGTGAGCCAAGATCACAACAGTGTACTCCAGCCTGGGCAGCAGAGTGAGACTCCATTTCTAAATAAATAAATAAACATTAATCACAACTAAAATGAATATCTTCACAGCAATATCTAGTGTGGTGTTTGACCAAACAACTGGGCACCATCACCTAGCCAAGTTGACGCATAAAATTATCTATTAAGAATGATATAATAGTTAATATTTATGTAGCACTCTGTATTTGCCAGGCACAAAGAACTCATTTAATTCTCGCAACAACACCACGAAGTTGGTGTTATTCTCGTTTCATGGATGAGAAAACTAAGATACGGGAAAGTTAAGTAACTTCCCAAGATGACAGATAATAAGATGGAGATCTGGGATCTGAATCCACCTAGCCTAACTCCAGAATTTGGGTTCTTACGTGTCATGATATGACAAATTTAGGCAATTAACTTATCTGAGCCTTTGTTCTTTTATGGGAAAACATATGTAACAGCAAGTAATGTATGTTGAGAGGAGGATTAAGTTAGAAAATGTATATAAGCAGCCTAGCACACTACCCCTAATATAGGGCAGGAGCTGAATAAATTTAGCTCTCTTCCCTTCCCTTAAAATTGTTAGCATTTTATATCTTACATCTGGAAGCCCTTCACTTTATAAAGCCTCGTCAAAAAATGATATTAAATATTATTTTTGTAATTATTTGTTTAATATTAATTTCTCCAGATTGTCTCTAAAATTCATTTGGGCTAGAACCTGTATTATTATATGCTATTCCTCAGCACTAAGCTTGGCATGTAGTAAGTTATTTAATTCATTAAATGAATCAGTGAATAGAGTTAGAAATTGATGATTTTTATTCTCAGCAGGTGAGAAACTGAGGCACAGAATAATTAAATGACTTTCCTTAGGGCTATACAATTTATGGTCAAGTGTGGAGTAACATATTTAGGCCTCCAGAGTTTCCCAATTTAATTTTTTTAATTCAAGAAAGCTGTGTCAGATATCAGCAGAGGCATATACAGCCTTAAGGTTCTATTGGTCTCCTTGCCCAGTTGAAGTCTCAGAAACCTTAAATAAAATTCTAGTGTTGAGCAATACAAACCTCCGTGCTTGGGTTCTATGAATGGGTCTTGATCAGTTTCTGAGAGCTGTTGACCCCAAAAACCTTCATTTGGAGTGGGCTTTCTCAGATCAGGCTCTGGAGATCAGTAATTAAGGGGTCAGTGATTCACACAAAGCAATTCCACATTTAGACACACATTTAGACTTTCTTCAAAAGGAAAAGAAAAAACCCACTTCTTTTTCCAACTTTCATTCCTCCTGCTTTCTCACTTTCCTGGAAACTGATGAGAAGTACTTCTGTAATTTAAGCCTAATGACAAAGTGCAAAGTCATTACCCACTTTTATTGAATTGCCTTCTGTTTTATAGACCAATTGAAGGAATGACACATTACCACAGAAATTTGTGTGCTCATCCCCCGCCAGCCCTTCCTCCTCCTGCCTTGGGTTTGCTGTCTTGGCTATAGAAGACTGATCTTGGACTCAGAAATACAGTACAAGGGACCACTTCTAGCCTGGACACTTACATGATGAGTGACTTTGGACAAATGACCAAACCTCTCTGTCTCACATGCTCACATATAAAAAGTGGGCAATAATTTCTACCCTGACTGCTTCATAGAGAAATCAGATTTTAATGGGTGATTTATGTGAGAGTCATTTGACTAAGACAAACATAGATAAAACAAGATAGTGTACCAACATAAACTGCCATTATTGCTACAGAATTTTTTAAAGGGAAATATATCTTGCTTGGTGTTGAGTTTCCTATACACATTAAATAAAAAGTCTAGATTTTAAGTACAAACAAATAGATAAGCAACTCACAATCTTTCAGAAATTACAGTAGTCCCCATTTATCTGCAGCAGATACATTTCAAGATCCCCCAGTAAATGCCTGAAACTGCAGACAGTACCACACCCTATATATGCTATGTTTTTTACCATATGTACATACCTGTGGTAGTCTAATTAATAAATTAGGCACGGTAAGAAATTAACAATAATAACTACTAATAAAATGGAACAACTATAAAAATATGCCAGCACCACTATTCTTGTGCTTTGAGGCCATTATTAGGTAAAATAAGGGTTACTTGAACACAAGCACTGTGATCCTGTGACTGCCAATCTGATAACCAAGAGGGCTACTAAGCAACTAACGGGCAGTAGTTACAGCATGCATATGCTGGACAAAGGGATGGTTCACTTCTTGGGCAGGACAAAGAGGAATGGCTCAAAATTTCCTCATGCTACTTAGAACAGCAGGCAATTTAAAACTTATGAATTGTCTCTTTGGAATTTCCCTTTCAATATTTTCAACCTTGGTTGACCACAGGTAACTGAAGCTGTGTAAAGTAGAACCTCAGATAATGGATAACCAGGGACTACTGCACCTTCTTCTGGTCATTCTAACTTATCTTAGAACCCTGTGATAGTTAATACTGAGTGTCAACTTGATTGGATTGAAGGATGCAAAGCATGGTTCCTCGGTGTGTCTGTGATGGTACTGCCAAAGGAGATTAACATTTGGGTCAGTGGGCTGGGAAAGGCAGACCCACCCTTAATCTGGGTATGCACCGTATAATCAGCTGCCAGCAAATATAAATCAGGCAAAAACAAAACAAAATAAAACAAAACACACACACACACACACACACACACACACACACACACACACACACACACACACACACACAACGTGAAAAGGCTATACTGGCTTAGCCTCCCAGCCTACATCTTTCTCCTATGCTGGATGCTTCCTGCCCTTGAACATCAGACTTCAAGTTCTTCAGCTTTGGGACTTGGACTGGCTCTCTTGCTCCTCAGCTTGCAGGTGGCCTGTTGTGGGACCCTGTGATCATGTGAATTTAATACTCCTTAATTAACTGTCTCTCTCTATATATATTTATATACATATAGCTAATATATACATATATATATATATATATGGATGAATATATATCCTATTAGTTCTGTCCCTCTAGAGAACCCTGACTAATACAAACACCAAAGTTCCAACCAGTCACTTCTTAACTCCACTTCTTGGTCCCTATAATGTATACCTTCATTACCATTTCCACTGCCACTACCTCATTTCAAAACAGTTGTTTTCCAAGAGGACTTTCTGTTTCCTCACTGTCTTAGACTGATCTTTATAATGGCTTTCCATTGCCTAGGGAAAATTTCAAATCTCTTAGCCCCCTACAATTGAGACTTACCAAGACATTATTGCCTTATGTTTCAGTTTCTATAAAGAAACCTTCTACCCCAGAAAATTTGATAGTTTCACTATTCCTAGAAAATAACTTGTTCTGTTTTCAGCTAGCTCATATTAGTTCTATGGAATGCTGTGCCTTGCCATTTCCCATATAAAACCTTTCCTCTTTCTTTCAGAACTTTTCTGCATCACCCTTCTGCAGAGTGACTTCTTATTGACTGAATTGTATTAACTATAAGCCACCATATTCATTCATGTGTTTTATATATCAGGCGTCGTGTTTCACACATCATTATATCTACTATGCTAGCAAAGTGACTGGCATATAATAAATATTTAAGTAATAGCCATTGATAACATAACTTTTCTCTATCTCTTCTAGAATCTCTTCATTTTAGACAACAGAACTAAGAAAATAGTTTGCTTTAAAGCACAGAAAATGCAACCTAACCAATGTATGTTCATTTTTAAAAAATTGTAGTAATAAAATTCACCCATTTTAAGAGTACAGCGCTTTGACAAATGTATATAATTTATATTGGAATATAAATGTATATAATGTCAAAATTATATACATTTAACAAATGTATATAACAGTCACTATAATTGAGACAGAATATTTTCATTCTTCCTCCATTAACATCCCCTGGAAATTACTGATTTTTATTTTTCTGAGTAGTATTACATTGTATAGATATTCTCGACATTTGAGTTCTTTCTATTTTTGGCTACTATAAATATAGCTGAAATGAATATACCTGTACAGGTTTTTGTATAGAAATATGTTTTTATCAGTCTTGGATAAATACCTAGGAATGTAATTGCTAAGTCATATAGTATTTGTTTAACTTACGAACAAAATAATTTACTAACACAAAATGGGGCAGGCATTTTCATTAAAAAAAAAATTTGGCAATATATGAGAGTTCCAGTTGCTCCACTGCCTTGTCAACACTTCATGTTGTCAGTCTTTGTAACTTTAATCATTCCAGTGGGCATGAAGTAGAATCTCATAATTTTAATTTGTGTTTTTCTAATAATAAAGATGTTTAGCCTCTTTCTATGGGCTTATTTGTCCTCCGTATATCTTATTTAGTTAAGCCTCTGTTAACGTCATTTGCTCATTTTTATGTGACTTTTGTCTTTTTATTATTGAATTTTAAGAATTCTTCATAAATTTTATGTCTTTTTTTGTAATATTCAAAGTGGTTTTTTTTCTAGTGTGTTATTCCTGGTCTGTGCCTACCATTTTATTTTCTTAACATTTTCTTTTAATGAGAAAAATATAATGTTGATAAAGTATAATTTATCATTTGTTTTCTTTATGGTTGAGCTATCTAAGAAGTTTTTATGAAAGCCAAAGTTTCAAAGATTTCCTTCTATGATTTCTTCCAGATGTTTTACAGTTTTAGCTATTACATATTATGCTACATTAAGGGTCAAAGTTTATTTGTTTGTTTGCATCTATTCCATCACAATTTGTTTTAAGCATTATTCTTTATCATCATATTATCTTGGTTTCTTTCTTTTTCTTTTTTTTGAGACAGAGTTTCACTCTGTCACCCAGGCTGGAGTACAGTGGCACGATCTCAGCTCACTGCAACCTCCGCCTCCTGGGTTCAAGCAATTCTTCTGCCTCAACCTCCTGAGTATCTGGGAGTACAGGCATGCACCACCACGCCCGGCTAATTTTTGTATTTTTAGTGGAGATGGGGTGTCACCGTGTTGGCTTGGCTGGTCTCGAACTCCTGGCCTCAGGTGATCTGCCCGCCTTGGCCTCCCAAAGTGCTGAGATTACAGGCGTGAGCCACCGTGCCCAGCCTATCTTGGTTTATTTTTCAAAATTCAACTGACTATATGTGTGTGTATTTGTGTTTATGTATTCTTTGTTCTATTTCATTTATTTGTCTACCCTTACTCTCATATCTCACTATCTTGATTACTGTAAACATATATTAAACTTTGAAATCAGGTATTCAAATCCTTCAACTTTGTTTTTTTTTCAAAAAAAACTTTTATTTGCATTTTTATATACAATGTAGAAGCAGTTCATTAATTTTTTTTTTTTACAAAAGTCCACTGGATTTTATTTATTTCTTTTTTTTTTTTTTTTTTTTTGAGATGGAGTCTTGGTCTGTCACCAGGCTGGAGTGCAGTGGCACGATCTTGGCTCACTGCAACCTCAGCCTCTCGGGTTTAAGTGATTCTCTTGCCTCAGCCTCCTGAGCAGCTGGGACTACAGGTGCACGGCACCACACTCAGCTAATTTTTGTATTTTTAGTAGAGACAGGGTTTCAACATTTTGGCCAGGATGGTCATGATCCCTTGACCTTGTGATCCTCCTGCCTTGGCCTCCCAAAATGCTGGGATTATAGGCATGAGCCACCGTGCCAGGCCTCCACTGGATTTTTGATTGGACTTCTAAAATGTTATATATTTTCAAATATATTTATTGTTAAATTGTCATATACAATGTATTTACATTGTACAACATGATGCTTTGAAGTACATTGTGGGACAGTTAAACCTAGCTAATTAACAAATGCATTACCTCACGTAGCTATCATTTTTGTGGTGAGAACACTTAACCTTCACTCTGTTAGCATCTCTCAAGAATCCAATATATTATTATTAACTGTAGTCACCATACTGTACAGTATATCTCTTAAACTTATTGAATATCTCTAACTATAAATATGTTTCCTTTAATCAACATTTTCCCATTCATCCCTACCCTGCTAACTGCCTCAGCCTGTGATAACCACTATTCTATTCTCTACTTCTATCCGATCAACTTTTTTAGATTCCCCACATAAATGGAATCACACAGTATTTTGTTTCTATGCCTGGCTTACTTACCATAATGTTCTCCACGTTCATTCAAGTTGTCCCAAAGGATACAATTTCCTTATTTTTTGTGACTGAACAGTACTACATTGTATATATATATATTTTTCTCTTTATCCATTCATTTGTTAATGAACACTGTTGATTCCATGTTTTTTTATTTTTTATTTTTGGCTACTTGGAATAGTGCTGCAATTAACCTGGGAGTACAGATATCTCTTCAATGTACTGATTTCATTTCCTTTGGCTCTATACTCAGCAGTGGGTTTTCTGAGTCATATGGTAGTTCTATTTTTAATTTTTTGAGGAACCTCCATACTGTTATCTATAGTAGCTGTGTTAATTTACATTCCCACCAAGAGTATGCAAGGCTCCCTTTTTTTCACATTCTTGCCAACACTTGTTATCTTTTGTCTTTTTGGTTGTAGCCATTCTAATAGGTGTGAGGTGGTAGTTCATTATGATTTTGATTTGCATTTGCCTGAATAATTAGTGATGTTGAACATTTTTTCATATACTTGTTGGCCATTTTTATATTTTCTTTTGAAAAATGTCTATTCAGGTCTTTTGCCCATTTTTAATTGGGTTGTTTTCTTGTTATTGAGTTGTTTGAGTTCCTTATATTTTGATATTAACCCCTTAACAGATGTATAGTTTGCAAATGTTTTGTCCCATTCTGTAGCTTGTCTCTTTACTTTGTTGATTGTTTCCTTTGCTGTGCAGAAGCTTGTTAGTTTGATGTAGCCCCGTTTGTCTATTTTTGCTTTTGTTGCCTGTGCTTTTAAAGGAATATCCAGAAAATCATTGCTCAAAACAATGTCATGGAGCTTTCTCCTTATGTTTTCTTTTAGTACAGAAACAATTTGGGGATAGCTGATTTTAATGTTTAACAGCATTGAATCTTTTCATTTTTTTCTTTTTAAAAATTGAGTCTTTGGATATGCTCATTTAGGTATCTTAAAAATTTCTCTCAGAGATGTTTTGTAGTTTCCATTGCACAGGTTTAACACATATTTTGTTAAGTTTGTCCCTATGTATTTCTTGGTTTGCGATGCTATTTTAGGTGGTATTGTTTTTCTTTTATTTCAATTTGCTTTTGTACATTGTTTATATATTGAAATGCAGTTGATTTTTTGTAATGCCTTATGTTCTTTGATGTTTCTTAACTCATGTATTAGTTCTAGTATCTTTTTAATAGATTTCTTGAGAATTTTAATGTAAACAATTAGGTTTAAACACAGGTTTACGACTTTCTTTTAAATCTATATGTTTTTATATATTTTTCTTGCCTTATTGTGATGGTTTTGACTTCTAGTACAATATTGAACAAAATGGTGCAAGTGGATATCTTTGTCTTGTTTTAATCTTAAGGGGAAAGCATTGAGCATTACATGTAATGTACCTCTAGGTTTTTGTAGGTGTCCCATATTAGATGTTACTTTTATTCCCATTTTGCAGAAATATTTTTGCACTCCGCATGGATATTACATTTTTAGTTGCTTTTCCTATATTGAATGAAAAGAGCATCTAGCTTTTCTATTTTAGTTTGTGTATATATATAGAGAGATATTGTTTAATTTTAAATGTTGAAGCACTCTTATATTCCTACAATAAACCCCACTTGGTCATGATGTGTTAATTCTTTCTATGCATTGGTAGATTCAACTTGCTGAAAGTTTTTCAGAGGTCATTTACGTCTATATTCTGACACTGGTCTATAAGGGTGTGTGTGTGATGTTTTCATCTGGTTTTGCTATCGGGTTTTGCTGGCCCCATAAAACAAATTGGGTAGTTTTTCCTTCTTTTCAATTTCTTGAAATGATTTGAGTATAATTGGTGTAATTTCTTCCCTAAGTATTTATCTTTTCTCTAGTGAAGCCATTTTGGCTTAAAATTTTCATTATGGTAGAAATTTTCACAATAAATCTCATTTATTTAAATATGTCTTAGACATATTTGTATTATCATATTTGTATTAGACATATTTGTAGACTATTTGTATTATCGGTTTCTTCTAGAGTTAGCTTTGTTGTTTTGTGTGTTTGAAGAAATGTATCTATTTTTTCCCTAAATCGTTGAATTTATTGGCATAGAGATTGTAATTTTTATTTTTAGAATTTGAATTGAACCCTTTTTAAAATATATGGTTTTCATTTCTCTAGTAAATTTCCTTTTGTGTTCATTCATGTTGTCTATCTCTTTCACTAGATCCTGCAATCATATTTATCATAATTTTAATCATAACAATTTTAAAGTCCCTTTCTAATAGTTTCAAGTGCTAGATTATTTTTGGTTCGTGTTCTCTGTCAATTGTTTTATTTATTGCAATGTGACTTTTTTATTGGTGTGTGTATCCGTGTGTGTGTATATGTGCGTGTATTTGTAACATTTTATTGAAGGCCAAACATTATTTCTAAAAGGACAGAAAAGGCTGAGATAAATTTTATTTACATTCAGAATGTTTTTTCTTCTCTTAGCCTATTAGTATGGTGGTTGAGTCAACTCAGTTGGTGACTAAATTGTGTTTGGGTTTTGCTGTTGCTATAGTTATTGTCAGCGCTCCGCAAGTTTCCAGTTCCGCCAGTTGTGGACTGACATTACCTTGCTCTTATTTTGAGGCCTAAAGTGCTAGATTTTTCTTAGTGTTCTTTCTTTACTCTCCGATTTCAGAGACGCTGTGGTGAGTCTCTGTTTCTGAGCTCTCGCCAATCCCCCAGTGGTAAACTGCAGCCCATCATTACGCGGTGAAAAGCTCCTAATCGGGGCAGGAAGTTTTCTTGGTTCCTTCCTTGGTTCTTCAACCTCTGTATTAGGCAGGCAGGTCTATGTGCCTAGATCTCAGGAGTAAGGCTTTTTCAATGTTATTGCCCCTTCCCTGGTGGCAGGAAACCTCCAATTTCTCCTGATTTCGGGGCTTAACGCACAGGTTGAGCTCTTTACATTTTCCTGGATGACATCTAAACTCTCCCATGTATTGTTGGAAAGATGAGTGGGAAGGACAAGATTCTTGGCCTTCCCCGACCGTAGCAGAATTCTGCTTTGTCTTACTGAATGATCCTGGGCATGAGTGAGTTTTCTTCCCTTATGCAGCAGCTGAGAATTTGTGCCTAGTGTCTATGTAGGGTGTTGGGAGCAGGTTTTTTATGCTTTCCCTAGTAGTGGCCAAATTTGCTTAGACTGAGAACACAAGGATTTCCTACCCTGCTCATTAGTGAATGGCTTTTTCCTTGTTTTAAAGTAGAGTTACACAGCAGGGGTAGGTCTTTCTTCACCCCCAGTACCCATTGGTTTTTTCTTCTTATCTGTGTATCTGTGAAGGTCAGGACTAGATCATGTTTTGTTTCTGCCCCTAGCAGCAACCCATCACCACCTTGTACTCATATAAGTCCCAGTGTGCAATGGGTTTCTCAAAATACTGCTTATACCCACAAATCTTGTAAGAACCTACACAGTTATCCTACCAAGAGAGACTCCCTCAGGTCTCCCATGTCCTCAGTCTTTCACATGAACATGTGGCGGAGGTCTGTGTAAAACAAATGGTGAGTGAGTATAGACTCTTCTTGGGTGTAAGGTTCCAAGATTGTAACCTGTCATACTAACTTAAAGGAGGCATATTTGTTTCCTATTGCTGCTGCAACAAATTACCATAACACAGTGCTTTAAAATAACACAAATTTAACGTTGTACAGCTGTAAAGATCAGAAGTCTCAAATAGGTCTCATTCCCTTAAACCAAAATGTCATCAGGGCTGCATTCCTTCTGGAGACTCTAGAGGAGAATTTATCGTCTTGCCTTTCTAGCTTCTAGGGACTACCCACATTCCTTGGCTCATGTCTGCTTCCTCCCTCTTCAAGTCCAGGAGGGTAGCATCTTTAACTGTAACTCTTCTGCCTCTGTCTTCCAATTATGACCCTTGTGACTATACTGGGTCTACCAGATAATCCAAGGTAATCTCCTCACCTCCAGGTAAAGTGATTAACAACCTTAACTGCATCTGCAACCATAATTCTTTGCCATGTAATCTAACATATTCACAGGCTATGGGGATTAAGACATAGACATACTCAGAGGAGGAAGTGAAGGTATTATTCAACCACCCACATTAGGTCTTTCAGATATCAATACAGTTTCTTTTTTTACTTACTTTTATGACTTCCACGTCTTCTTCTCCTGCTTTACCAAAGGTAAAATAGCTCATCTGTCCTGAATCTTAGATTTTGCCATCCTTTGGAATTCAACTCTGATGGGCTCAAAAATTATGCTTGCATATATCTACATTTTTCTTAGTTTTAGGATGAGAGCAATGTTCTCTGCAGCTTACATAACCTAAGTAAATGCAGAACACCTCTCAAAGCCTTTCCTATTAAAAAATATTCAAGTTGTAAACCACGAAATTCTGAAATGTTCCTATTATATAAACTCATGCTGAACCATATAATTTAAGGATAATTGGTCAAAAGAGAAGAAGAGTTTGTAAACATATAATATAAATTCACAACAAGTTCCTCTGACACAAAGTTAACTGTATTTTAGGGATGCCTCTCTGCTTTTACATACTTCAGTCTAATTAAATCAAGTTCGGCAATACTTATGGGGAATGCAGATATCCAAAAGTTTCTAAGACTCGCGAAATCTTTAGTCTAAACAATCTACAAACCCACTATTTAGTTCTTACTATGTGAAATCTTTTCCAGAAATTTCTCTTTTTTTGTTTCAAATGTCCATTTACATGTGCCCTTTGCATTTGTGACACAGCATTTTAAATATAAATTTAGAAGTAATTTTATATCATCTTTACTTCTTTTGTCAAAAATATTTTTAGTAAAGCCTCCAGGTTTCTGTTCTACATGACAGATCCTAATGCAGTTGAATTGAGCTTGAATTTCTCCAACCATCTATCCTCTTCTCTGTTTCTGGTTCTGTTTATTCTTGTTCCTCACCTGCTTTTTAATGTTCATACTGCAGGTGTCCAATTGTATATCTTCAGTGCTCATTTCAAATTTTCTGTTGCTGCCCTTGCTCCAAACTCAATATCCCAAGACATAATGATGTCCATATTTCAAGCTTTCCATAGGAAGCTTTATGTTTGGTAAAGCAGAATTGATCACTTAATTTTTACTCATGTGGCTTAACTCTGTTTCCCAAAATTCATATGTTGAAATCCTAATCCCCAGTTCCTCAGAATGTGACTGGATTTGGAGAAAGACTGTTTAGAGAGGTAATTAAGTTAAAATGAGGTTATTAGGATGAGCCCTAATTCAACATGACTGATGTCCTTAATTATAAGAAGAGAAGGAAGAGAAGGACAAAGGCATGCCCAGAGGGAAGACCATATGAAGACACAGAAAGCAGAAAATGACCATCTAGAAGCCAAGGAGAGCGGCCTCAGGAGAAATCTACCCTGCCAACATCTTGATCTCAGACTTCTAACCTCAATAATTGTGAGAAAATAAGTTTATGATGTTAGGAAAACCAGTCTGGTACCTTGTTATAAAAACCCTAGCAAACTAATATATCATCCTTTAAAACTATGCACAGGTTTAGCTCCTCTTGGAAGCCTTCACTGATCTTCTGTCTGGGTCAGATGGCTCTTTTTTCTGTGCATCCATAAATGCTGCAATAAATACATATGATTATTTCTCACATTTCATTGCCATTGTGTGCTTCTTTGTCCCATAAACTCTATCTTTGAATTTCCAGCATCTAACAGAGTCCTTGATATGTAAAAAGCAGCTAAATATAGGCATTGAATTAATGAACATCCTATCTTTTACAATAGACTGTGACCCTTTGAACATATGATAAAAATCTTATTCACCTTTTTGTTTGAGTGTACCTTAGACTGTAAGTGGTACTAACTAGTTACATTCCTCAATCCATGACACAGTATCATTAATTGTCTGCACACGTGCTCTCTTATTTAATAATCTGTTCCCCATTAGTGCCCATTTTCCCTTCCATTTTACACTTTACCTCTGTAAATAACAACTCTGACATACTTAATGTGTACATTCATCTGTGTTTATTCTTGCAAAATGTATACTTAGAAAAATTCACATGCACTTTAATATAAATGTGATATTGTGTTATAAATCACAAATGCATCTTACTTTTTTTCTTTAACAGTGCTTTTAAGGTCCATTCATATTGTTATCTGTACCTCTAACCAACTGTTTCTAACAGCTACATCCTTGCATTGTATGTCCGTGTGTGTCAGTGTGTGTTTATCCTCAGCACCTAGACCAGTGCCTAAGGCAATGTAGGGTACTTAACTGTTAAAAAAAAATGTATAAAAGGTATCATATTCACCCAATATTGCTGGTGATGTTGTCCTTGCAATTTCTACATCGAAATCTCCTTCATATCCATCCTTTTCTTTTCTGTCCTATTTCCACTACCTTAGATTAGACCCTCTCATCTTCAAATGTGGTTGGTTAGAATATGTCACCAACCCCTTTCTTTCCTGCACTACAAGCCATTCATCACATTGGAGTCTCATTCATTTTATGAAAACTCCGTGGTCATCATTTCTCTTCCTCCACTAAAAACTTCCACGAGACCACACCGACCTTAGACTAATATCCCTGAGACTGATTTTGAAGGTCTTTCATATCCAGCCTTAGCTCATTTATTTTCCCCTTACTCCTCCCCCAAACAAGCTATTTTTATCCACCTTAAATACCCCATACTTCCTGACTCTGCTCCCTTTTTTGTTCCTTCTCTACTTGTCAAAATCCCTACAGTCTTTACAGAAACAGCTCATGTAAAATGTGCCCATGAAGCTTTCTCTGTGGCTGCATGTTTTCTTCACTGACTTACAAGAATACCGAGGAGACTGTGTGGTATAAGAGAGTCAGTAAGGCATTGCAGAAATCATATTGCATTTGGAGACCTGGACTTAGAACACCAGTTTGGCATTTAATATCAGTGAGTCTGTGGGAAAATCACAAAGCTCCTTAAGCTTCCTTTTCCTTATCTGTAAAATAGGGATATTAATTATAACTTTATATAGAGTGTAGTGATTGAATGAGGCACTTTGCATAAAACATCTGCCGCATAATAAGCATTCAATACGTAGCAGCTGCTATCGTCATGAGTGCTGCCTCTATCGTTCATTTGGCATCTAGCATATGCCACCGTGTGTTACTATTTAACTACTTTATGGTTTTATATCTGTCTCCTGTAAAAGTGGCTTTTAGAGACGTGCTGTGTCTTACACTTATTTTGTATGTCCCAGAGTGGTAATCGCAGTGATAGTGTCTTCCCGTGTATTAAAAAAATTAAGAACCTCATCCCTTGAAAAATTCATTTCAATAGTATGTCTTGTTACTTTAAGTATATAGAGTTAACTGTATATTACCAACATTAATAAAGTGTTGCTGCATAGAGATCCTCCTGGATTAATTTGGCACATTCCATTGAGGAACACTTTACACTACTAGCCTGTTGCCTGGATGTCATCCTTTGAAACTTAAGAAGGGACTCAGACCATCTCTTGGGGTGATAATGGGTTCTTGGGTCCCCTCACCTCAACCACGCTGAATAAGATTTTATAATTTGTGGCATAAGCATAAATTATAAGCACATCAGTTGATTCCTAATCACCACAGAGCCTGAGACCCCTCTATATAGGAGAGGAAACATTTGTTATGGAAACACAGGCCTAAATGCTCAGCTTTGAGCCATATCCTTCACCTCTATGAACCTCAGTTTATTTTTTAAATATAAATTATCATAGTTCTTCCTCATAGAGCTTGTAGAGAAAGCTCTATAAGATAATCTTATCTTAGCTGATCATCTCATCATCTTAGCTCATCATCTGGTAGGTAGCCATTGCCTAAAACTGTAGTTAATTTTATCCTTGTTAAATTGGAGGATGTGATGACTGTGTCTTTCCCATAACCCTCCTGTCCCCCTGTTCTGAGGAAGATGTTTCCTCCTATAGTAGCTAAATCCTTGTTATTCAAAACATAGTCTTTGGACTAGCAGCTTGGGTAGCCCCTGGGAGCTTGTTAAAAATGCAGTCTCAGGCCCCATGGCTAGAAAACTGACTCTGAATTTGCATTGTAACAAGAATATTTAGGTCATTGGAAGGCACATTAAAGTTTGGAAAGCACGGGTCTTAACAAGCTTCTAAATCAGTAGGTTGGGGTCTAGGGAGGAACCTAGGACTCTGATTTTTCATGAGCTCCCAGATAGTGCTGTTAACCCATTAATTGCTCTTAGAGTAGCCTGTTTAGATGGCTGGTTTCAGACTTGACTATGCATTGGAATCAACTTGGCAGGAAGCTTCAGAAAACACAAATTACTGGTTTTGGCCAGGTGCAGAGGCTCATGTCTGTAATCCCAGCACTTTGGGAGGCAGAGGCAGGTGGACCACTTGAGGTCAGGAGTTTGAGACCAGCCCAGCCAATATGGTGAAACCCCGTCTCTACTAAAAGACAAAAAATAGCCAGGTGTGGTGGCACATGCCTGTAGTCCTAGCTCCTCTGGAGGCTGAAGCAGGAGTATCACTTCAACCTGGGAGCTGGAGGTTGCAGGGAGCTGAGATGACACCACTGCCCTCCAGCCTGGGTGACAAAGTGAGGACTCCATCTCAAAATAAATAAATAAATAACATTACTGGTTTCTACTCTCAGGTATTTAATTGGAATGGGGTGCAGTCTCAGCATCAAAACTTCTAAATTCAGAATTTTGTGTGTGTTGTCAGCTGTGTGTTCATTTGAACACACAGAAAAGTTTGAGGGCCACTGCTGTAGATTAATTTGGTTGAATTTTTTTCACACATAAATTAAAAGTAGCATTTCAAGCAAGGCACTGTGTAAATTATATTTTAAAAACCCACATTGGTGAGATTTTACTAGAGATATTTTGACAGAAAAACATGTAAACATGTGTATGTCCAAACACAGACATATAGATCAGTTTAAATCCTTTTAACTCCCGACTGTCTTATGTAACAAGAACAAAACAAAGTTGAAAGCCCGTGAAAGATATTATTCCAAGGTGGAGTTAGGGCACAGAGTGAAGTGGAAATAGCTTAGAAGGAAGCTTCACTGAGTGTTTGAAGCATTAGGGAATCTGCGTACTGTTTTCTGCCTCACCAGATTATCAATTATTAGCATATCAGAATTCAGGTTGAGCCAGATAGATTGTTAACTATGTCATATTTGATTGTTGTAATATGTTCCAAATCATGGCTGCCAGAAGGTGTATCTTGCTGACTTTGGCATCTTCCTTCCCAAATCTCAAAAGAGTGACAGAGGGATATATTTTTTCAAAATGTAAGCAAAGAATTTATTTAGAAACAAGTGACATTTTAGTGGGTGAACATGTGTAAAAATAGTCCACCTATTGATAAGACTTGTAAAAATTCTTATTGGAAGTTTCACCATTAAAAGAGATTGTAGCATCACATTAGGGTAGACAAATATTTTCCAGTTTTCAGCAAAAGCAATATATTTTCAGTAAAAGACATTAGATGACACATAATTACTCTAAAAATTCAGTAGCTGACAATACCATAGATACAACCCTCATACGACATCAAGGCTAGGAAGAAACTGCATCAACTAACGAGCAAAATAACCAGCAAACATCATAATGACAGGAACAAATTCACACATAACAATATTAACTTTAAATGTAAATCAGCTAAATGCTCCAATTAAAAGACACAGACTGGCAAATTGGATAAAGAGTCAAGACCCATCAGTGTGCTGTATTCAGGAAACCCATCTCACGTGCAGAGACACACATAGGCTCAAAATAAAGGGATGGAGGAAGATCTACCAAGCAAATGGAAAACAAAAAAAGGCAGGGGTTGCAATCCTAGTCTCTGATAAAACAGACTTTAAACCAACAAAGATCAAAAGAGAGAAAGAAGGCCATTACATCATGGTAAAGGGATCAATTCAACAAGAAGAGCTAACTATCCTAAATATATATGCACCCAATACAGGAGCATCCAGATGCATAAAGCAAGTCCTTAGTGACAGTAATCCCAAGTTTAAAAATATGTCCCAAAATTTTGTTTATTCACATTAGCTATTATTATACCAGAAGACAACTTTGAATGTGCCCAGTATGTTTTCACTTTTTAAAAACAGAATTGATACTCAACTCCATGGGAAAAGCAATTACAAAGTAAGTTTTATCCATTCATTCAAAAATATGTATGGAATGCCTACTATGTGCTAGGTACTTTCAAAAGACATGAAATAAACTTCTCTTCTACACACTTAATTTTAAACTTCCTTCATTCAAAGTGCTGTTGTGGGCAATGGATGATGTTAATAGTAATAAACATTTGTTGAGAACTGAAATGCACCAAGCACTGTGCTAGATCCTTCATGATCATCACCTCTTTTTTTAATATTATTATTATTATTATACTTTAAGTTCTGGGATACATGTGCAGAAAGTGCAGGTTGGTTACAGTGGTATACACGTGCCATGGTGGTTTGCTGCACCCATTAACTTATCATCTATATCAGGTATTTCTTCTAATGCTATCCCTCCCTTAGCCCCCCACCCCCAGACAGGCTCTGGTGTGTGATGTTCCCCTCCCTGTGTCCATGTGTTCTCATTGTTCAACTCCCTCTTATGAGTGAGAACATGTGGTGTTTGGTTTTCTGTTCCTGTGTTAGTTTGCTGAGAATGATGGTTTCCAGCTTCATCCATGTCCCTGCAAAGGACATGTAGTCAACAATTTTTATGGCTGCATAGTATCCCATGGTGTATATGTGCCACATTTTCTTTATCCAGTCTACCATTGATGGGCATTTGGATTGGTTCCAAGTCTTTGCTATTGTGAACAGTGCTGTAATAAACATTCATGTGCATGTGCCTTTGTGGTAGAATGATTTATAATCCTTTGGGTGTATACCCAGAAATGGGATTGCTGCATCAAATGGCATTTCTGGTTCTAGATCCAAGACATTTATGTGGCCAAGAAACATATGAAAAAAAGCTCATCATCATTGGTCATTAGAGAAATGCAAATCAAAACCACAATGAGATACCATCTCACACCAGTTAGAATGGCGATCATTAAAAAGTCAGGAAACAACAGATGCTGGAGAGGATGTGGAGAAATGGGAACTCTTTTACACTGTTGGTGGGAAGTGTAAATTAATTCAACCATTGTGGAAGACAGTGTGGCAATTCCTCAAGGATCTAAAACCAGAAATACCATTTGACCCATGATCGTCATCTCTTTTTTAAGTGACATGGCAACCTTGTGTGGCTGGGACTGGGATAATCCAAGCTTTAGGATGAAGCAACTAAGATGTAGGGAGATTAGGTAACTAGAGAAACAAAGGCAGTGGGGTGGGCATTCGATATCTGACAATCTGAACCCAGAACCCAAGTTCCTAAACATGATGGAAGAAGCAAGTGTGTTGCTTGGGCTGAAGCACTCCTCATCCCAGTCAGACTGTATTTATTGTCAGAGAAAAGTGATTCTTGTTCACATGGAAACTTTTCTGTACTCAGCCTAGGAAATTTCCGTGCACAAAAGAAATCGATAGTGTCAATGAGCTCCAGCCAAAGCTCACCTGGAGCACACCAGTGATTGAACAAGTATTGATTATTACTACTTGCAGAGAGAAAGGACAGGCACCGTGGGGGAATCATGCATTGTCTTAGTAAGATGGTATTTAAAAGAACCTATTAAAGGATCTGGGCTTTGGTTGTGTGATAAATAATGATGTAGCAGGCTTATACCCTGCCTCTCTGAACACCTCTTTTCTTCCCTCCATTTACACAATATTATTGCAATCCAATTTTGGTTAAATTAAAAATATATTTACTGCATTTATATGATACATGGTATTGTTCAATTGTAGAGTACCGTGATTATATATTCTGACTGGTATTACTTTTTTATATAGCAGTTAATAACTGCCTTTATATAAAATTTTGCTTAGTTTTCAATATACTGGTATCACCATTTTTCTGCAAACTCGACAAAAGACGTACAGAACCCTTTAGAATACTTTTTTCTGTGGTAGCTAAGCAAGTATTTCTTCTTCCCTTTGAAACAGTCCTCCATCCTGTGCCTTCCAACCTCCACTTCTACTCTAGACTGGTGGCATTCTGAATGGTATATTTAAACTTTTGGGATTTTTCTACAGTTCTCCTGTGATTGATCCAGTATTTCCTGGACAAAGTGCGTTTGCCCTTCTTGCTCTATGCCCTAATTTGGGAGAGGCACACTTTCAAGTGATTTCCTGAGAATAAGGCATCAGAGGGAATCTTGAGACCTGAAACATTTCTGAAAGCGTTATTTGCTATCTTCATGCTTGACTGAGAATTTTGCCAGGTATGGCATCATAGGTCAAAACTAAATTTTTCCTCAGAATTTTGAGAGCATTGCTTCGTTTTCATTCACCTTCTAGTGTTGCTACTGAAAAATCCTATATTATTCTAATATCTGTTCTTTTGTCTTTGACCTTGTTTGCTTGTTTGTTTGTTGTCTAGAATATTTTATCAACTTATTTTTATCCCTGGTGTTTGAAAACTTCTATTAGAGACTGGGCATTACCAGTAGAGACCGGGCATTACATAGCTGATTAGAACATGGGTAGAAATTGATGAGTGATTGGTTGGAAACCTGGGAATTGCTCTTATGGAAATACCAATTAGCCATATCTCTGAGTCTTTTTCTCTCATGTATTCTTGTTCTGTAGGGATGAAACAAAAGGCTTTACTTACCTTCAGCCAAGATCAGGCCCAGGGTTTGGATGGGTAGTAATTGTTAGGTATGAGGTCAGTCCCAGAATTCTTGGAAAAACTTTGTGGGTGGTGGCTGGAGTAACTTCATCTTAACCTCTTTGTTTCTACCACACTGTCTCTCTCCCACTGTGTGCTGCACCTAGTGTTCCCTAGAATGAAACCTCTATGACTTAAAATCTCTCCAGATAAACTCCATGCTGTAGTGGAGAAAGTGAAGTTGCCCAACCAGGTGGAAGAGAGAATGGATCAGGGTACTGACTTTTCTACCAGTGTCCCCACTTTTTTTTTTCTGGTGCTTCACTATTATCTTCTGTGGTATTGGTGCCTCCGAATTCTGGAGGTCTCATTGACTTTGTCCTAATTATCTTCCACTTGTGCAAGCATTTGGCATTCAGTTTTCTTAGAAAAACGAATCCCTTCCTCCACTTCCAGTATTCTAAAAACTTGAAATACTCTCTCTGGTCTGTTCCTTTGTACATTTATAATTTATTTTTATTTACTTTCTCACAATTTAGTGCAGTTTCATGAGGGTACAAGGATTAATTCATATATGTAATTGAAATTTTGTGATTGAAAAAGTCTTTACATTGCTCTTAGATCTAAATTTTCTATTGTGGCATAATTAGCAGGCAACATATACATTGACCTTATGGAATGTATGTTAAGTATATAACACATAACAATATACTTTAAGCTGGTAGAGGGAACACTGTGGTGACTACCAATAAAATTCATCTCATCACAGTGCAAACAATTTCACTACTGATAAGCTGGGTTTTTTTTTTCATTCTGTTGAAAACAACCTAGTAATCTTTTCTAATGACAGTCTAGCAACAGCCTCAAATCCTTTGTGAAATCCATAGTAGTGTATGTATAAATGGATGAATAAGTGAACAATAAATGAATGCCTATTATTTATTAAAATAACACAGCAACAAGAAAAAAATTCCGGTCAAATACAGCGTGGTCTTTGGACATCTGTTTGAACAATAAAATGTTTTCATTCTGAGGGCTTTATGGAGCCTGTATCCCCAGCATGTCATGTCAGCTTCAAAAGCTGATGAGAGTGCATGATCCACTGGTGCTCTTCACATTTGCTTCAATGAAATTATCATCCAGTTATTGCAAGCGTGAGGTTGGATTTTTCGGGCTTCTGGGCATTGCCAAGTTTGACGGTGGCATGCAGGAAAACGAGGAACAGCATGAAAAATACCCATCCCCTTGGCAAGCATTCATCCTGCTCTAATCTGCCACAGCACCCCTGGACTTTTCCAATATTGATAGTCCTCTTTATACAAGTGAATTCTGAAAGCTGTCTCATTAATGCACTGAATGGATAGTGGTGTTTAACCAATGCCATTTTCCAGGTCTCCTTATCCACGTGTAACAATCCATCATGGGAGTCAATTTTATTCCTAGGCATTTCTCACTGCAGAATGTTTCTTCTAGAAACCAAAGCTGCCCTTTCACTTTTTAAAATCATCACTCTTTTCCTCTCTCACAGAGGAGTGTGCCTATATTCTCTGTCTCCCTCCTCCACTCTCCTTCTCCCTTACTCTGAATGTATAGGCCCTCTGGGCTCATCTTTACAGGGCTTATGATGTGTTTGACAATCATTGATGCCTGCTAGGCTTCAGTTCATGGGGTAAGCAATGTCAGGCATGAGCTTTCCTGACAGATTAGAAGATGCTTTGTAACAAGGGGAAAATCAAATCAAATGCCTGTCACCGGGAATTCCAAGCTGTGTTGGAAGGCAGAAAGGGCAGGAGAGAAAAGAAATCGTTGGGAGAAAGTGAAAATGCTCTCTAATAAATAGGATGCAAACACCTGAAAAACAGCGTCAACCCAGGAGACAATGGACACTGCTTTAAGAGTCTTTAAGGATGTCTTCTGCTTTTATGGCAAACAAGTGAATTTTAACAAGACTGACACACAAATTTAGAAAACACAGAATGTGGAGATGGTTAACAAAACCATTATGTCACCAACCAATGAAAGTTTATGTAGCCATTAAAAATGTTGATTATGAAAAAATTGTAATAATATGGAAAATGCTTTTTAGGTCAGGCTAAGTGGGAAAGTGATATAAAATTACTTTCAGCATGATTACAGCTATGTACATATCATGCATAAAGAAAAGGCTCACTTTATGCCAACAAATTAAATCTAGGTGTAGTTCGGGGTGGAGCTCCATAAATTTCCCATATTTTCCACATTTTTTAAAGGGCTAGTCACCCTAATTCTGTTGAAAAAATAAAATAAAAAGAAGAAACAACCATGCTTCTTTTTCAAAAGGAAGAAGTCCAAGAAACTTCAGGCCCTAAAGGAAAAGATTCAAACTAAAAAAGTGTGAGGAAATACAATCAATGTGTTAGCTATTCCGGGTCAGCAGTCTAATGAAAATGGAACCAAAGGAAGAGCCAAGATTAATGAGAAGGGCAAAGACACAGCTGAGATTTTTAGTAGTAAAGCTAAAAAAAGTGAACAAAGTAAGTTAGACACACTTCGTAGAAATTATTATTTTTTAATTAGAGAGAAAAATCTCTTTGAATGTCAGGAATATTTTAAAAACAGTTTTAAAAGATAATTTTTCTTTAATTTTCATTTTTATTTAAAAAGGTCACAGGTTATCTAGAAACATGAAAGAATAATAAAATATATTGAGAAGGACCTAGGAACTCATTTAGACTAGGGAAATCCATGGATTTTATGTATGTTTCTCAACTAAAAATTAATTTAACTATTAAACACATGCCTCTTAGACGTATACAGCTGTAAAAGTGATGACTGTCAAAACTACAGAAGCATAAAAAATACCTACAGGAGATGTTAATTTTTAAAATGCCACACAACTATATTTGGACACTGATTACAGCTATGTAAAATTATATGTGTATAGCGATATAAACAGTTATGCTATGGGGCATGAATCTTTGTAAATATTTTTCTGTAAAACTGTTTAATATTTAACACAGTTAAATATTCTGTAAGAAAGATTACTGATATATAGGCCAAATGCATGCAAGCTTTTGGCTCAAATTATTTGCAAGCTTGAATAGCAAAATGATCCAAAGATGGCATCCTGGGGTCTTTGGGATTATGTTGAGGACTCTTTAGTTGAAGGGCAGCAGAGGGCTGAAGTAGCCAGCACAGGCCCCAGACGAGGATGTCCTGCAAACAATTTAAAGAGATCTGGCTTGTTAGAAGGGGAGGGAAAGGCTGAAAATAGCTTGTGTATACCAAGCATCTTCTAAGCACCGGACTGTGTCCTAGGCACCTGTCATATATAGTCTAATTGGATTCATTGGCCATAACTAGCTCCTCCTACCTATGTCAAAGACTTCTTTTGAATATTCTTTCAATCCTGGGTGTTTTCCTACCAAGTTGAGAGACACTCATCTAATTTTCACTTAATATGAAAGTGGTCCTGGTTGACTTTCTGGCTCATCTGACACCCCCTCCCCTATGTTCAGTCTTTCAAAGACTTTTCAACTTCAGAGCCTTGCTGTTTCTCCTGCAGGTTTTGATTTACTTTGCTCTTCAATGCTGGCTGTTTATCCTACAATGCTTTGTTGATATATCACCTCTTCAGAGGGGATTTTCCTGTTACCCTCTCTAAAGTGTGACTGCACCCCTATCCATCCACCCACACAACTCCCGCAACCACAAGCGCCCGTGGTATACTCCCTTTACAGCCCTTATCACAAACAGTGTTGATTTCATTTGTCATTATCCACTTCTTTATTTACATTTAGTTTCTATTTCACAAGACTAACTTTTTACAGGGTTGAGATATTAGCTGTTGTTGTTAAGCACAGTATGCACAATGTCTGGCATAGCACCTGTCAAATAGTCGGTGTTTGATACGTATTTGTGGACTTAATAACTTGCAGACTGATGGATAGATTAAAAGAACAAAACATGCTCCCTTTTCTTTTCCTTCTCATAAAGGTGTTCCTTAGAGACTATTATACCAGGAGATATCATAAGCTCTCTGAAGCCTTAGAAATGGCATCTGTTTTGTTTGCAAGTATTTAAATTTGCCTGGATATCTGAGGGCCAGATTAAGATAGGACAACAGCTTTAGGATACAATCTTGTGCTAGCTCTGTGACTTTGAGTTAGTTACTAAAACTTCATCTTGTTTTGTTTATCAGTATGTGTTGAATGATGAGTAAGTACAAGATATTCAAATAATTTTATTATATGATCAATATTATTTTTGTTATTACAGCTTCTATTTTAAAATGATTTCTGGTGATGGTGGAAATAATTAGTCGGTGTCAGGTCATTTTTATTTCTATAACTTGATGTGGACTACATTTAAATTTTATTAGAATAAAGATATTAAATCCACTATAAACGTATCAAACTTTAAACTCCATTTAAGGGGATTTTTTTATAGTGAATACTCAAAGAGCCTCTTAAATTGTTCATATGACACAATACCCAGTAACAACATTGCAGAACAGTAGAAAATGGAAAACACTGAAAAACAAATCAAGACAACCTACTCTGGGTTAAACTTCAGTGTTTGTATCTCAGGAAACAAGAAATCCCATGACCTTCATGATAACACAGTATCAGATGCAATTGGCCACTAGCATGTAACTTCTGCACAGCTTATTCCCAAGCAGAAAACATCAAAGGTTCTTCTCTTATGAAGTGAAGGAAGGGGAACGTGAAAGGTAGGCAGAGGCCAGATAATTATAGGTAGTAAATATAGGTAATAAAGGTAGGCAGAGCCCAGATAACCCTTGCAAGAATACAATACCACATCTCACAACTTTGAATTTTTTGGACACCACTCTTTGATGTATGGCAGGATATTACTGTATTAATGAAAATGAAACACTTTTAAATTTCTAGAATGTATGTGCTATAGACTGAATGTTTTAGTCCTTCCTAAATTCACGTTAAAACCCTAATCCACAATGGGATTTGGAGATGGGATCTTTGGGAGGTAATCATGTTTCAGTGAGGCAATGAATATGGAGCCTTCATGATGAGAGGCTGGGAAAAGTTGCTTCCTCTCTATACTTTTTGCCATGTGAGGATACAATGAGAAGGCGGCCAACTGCAAAGCAGGAAGAGGGGCCTCACCAAAACTGCTGGCACCTTGACCTTGGACTTTCTAGCCTCAGAACCGTGAGAAATAAATGCCTGTGGTTTAAACCATGTGGTCTATGGAAATTTGTTTTAGCATCTCAAGCTGAGCAAAACGTTATGTCACAGGAGAAGCAAAACCTAAGATCTTACCTTCAACTCATGGCCTTTTATGGGAAGCTCACCTCGTTAGGTGATCATCATTTTTAGCATAGCTGTTTTTGGCTCTCTAGTATGACCTTCTTCAGTGACAGCTCCTTTAGCTTTGGCATGGCCATTTTGAGTTGATTGTAACTGGTTTATGTTAAGGTGGTGTGACAGTAAGTGCCAGCTAGGTAATGCTGATAACAAACAATCCCCAAATCTCAGTGATTTTAAACAACGAAGGTTTATTTCTTGCTCACCATACATGTCCACAGAGGGCTGGCTGGGTGCTCTGCTACTGCACCGTCATTGTCATCATTTTAAAGCTTAGGCTGAAAAGAGCAGTTGTCATGGAGAGGACAAAAGAGAACATGGTGAATCATGCACCGGCTCTTAACATTTTCATATGTAAGTATCTCACATCAGTTTCCTCATATTTCACTGGCCAAGGCAAGTGACACAGCCAAGCCTGACTTCAAGGTGGTAGGAAAATAAAATCTTCCTCCAGGGAAAGGGGCCATATATGGGGAAATAGTAAAACAAGTCTACCAGGTACTTGAGTGGAAGTGTGGAATCCTCACTCCTGGGATTGATTTGTAAAGCTAACCTTCATACATATATACACCCAAATATGTATGCATACATACATTCATACAGTGTGTATGTGTGTGTGTACATATTCAAGTCTGGAAATAATTCACTCAGGTTACCATGGCCCAGAAGACTGCTTTGGTGCTGTATGTCTTCTTTTTGGTGTATATCTGTATTTTAAATATCAGTTGAATATTTGTACCCTAAATCTGATCTTCAGTTTGGTTATTCTGATAACTAGAACAGATGACCACGAGGTCATGTGCTGTCCTGCTGCCCAGGTGAACCAGATTAGCTTCTGACATGAGCAACCATCTTTGAAATGTGGGCCTTTCCTCATGCAGGGCAAATAATGCTTGTTTGAGCTTGGTTTGAGCCAGGGCTCTTAACACAGTGTAAGCAGTGTGCTCTGGGGAGCTGCTACTAACGTTTGCTCGGGTTTCAATGCTCTTCTAACACATTGGTGCAACCAAAAAAGTGTAACAGGGAGGAGTAAATAGGACACCTGCAAAGTGCTCTCTGGAGGAAGATGTCCATATAAATGGAAAGTGCTGCCATGTTACTCACTCATTGCTATCTTTAGATTGCAGTCTCAAGGTCCTTCCTGAGCCATGCTAAGTGAAATGAGTTTTGGAAATGCGATTTACATTAAGTACCTTTTACTTACCTGTCAATGACAAACTGAGCACTTGACAAATTTTCTCCCATGTGATACAGTGTATGCTAATTGACTAGGAGTAAAGCTCTCTAGTAAAGAAAGTATGTTTATTACTAGAACTCAATTCCAGTCATTTTCATGATGATATTTTATGATGATGCAGCTGGAGAGAAAAAGTCTATGACAGTGAAGGGATGTGTAGAAAGTGTAAGAGATGCACCATGCTTCTATTACCTTGCCACATTATATTTGTATAGCATAACAATCAAAAGAATTAAAGCTGATGAGAAATACATGAGGCAAAATGAGGCAAAGGAAAATAAGAGTAAAAATGTCAGACAGAGCCTTTGTAAGATTGGTCCATCACAGAGACGTCTTGAGCTCCTGTACATCCACTAGACCACACTTTGGGCTGCAGGTGTTTGGGCACCAATGGAAAGAGGGAAACACATCCATTTTACAACACACAGTGAACAAAATATTAAAAATAAAAACAAACAATAGAAAAGTGTTTACAAGTCAAACTACTTGTGGTAGAGAATTGTCCTTCATGGATTATCTTAGATGCAGAGCTTAAATGATGGTTGAGTCATTTGCCCAGGGACTTAGGTTTGACTCCAAGCTCTGTAACGTATTCACTCCGTTATTTTGAATGAGGTTATTTGAACTCCTTCAGGCGCTTTTTCTCATCACTAATTAGGAACAACAATTCTCATGTTATAGGATTGTTTTGAGGATTATCTTCGAAAAAAATCTATGAAAGAAATTCATCGTTGTTCCTATTTATAGTACTAGCTAAAATTTAAAAATTTTCCCCATTGAGGCCAGGAGCGGTGGCTCACGCCTGTAATCCCAGCACTTTGGGAGGCTGAGGTGGGCACATCTCAAGGTCAGGAGATCGAGACCATCCTGGTTAACATGGTGAAACCCTGTCTCTACTAAAAATACAAAAAAATTAGCCGGGCGTGGTGGTGGGCGCCGGTAGTCCCAGCTACTCGGGAGGCTGAGGCAGGAGAATGGCGTGAACCCAGGAGGCGGAGCTTGCAGTGAGCCCAGATCATGCCACTGCACTCCAGCCTGGGTGACTGAGCAAGATTCTGTCTCAAAAAAACAATTTCCCCATTGATCAAAATAACAAGTTTCAAAGTCCATAGATATAAAGAAGTAGAAAGCATCAAGAAGACTTTCAGTTTAGTAATTGTAGTTCTTTAGAGTAGCAGGTGGAATAGGTAAAGCAACAGGATTGAGTTAGGTGTTTTGGGGATTATAAACTAGAAGTACGTTGGGAATAGCTGGAATAGTGTGTCTCAAGTATGTTTCACAAGATTTTACATAAAAACGGCTCTTTATCAAATAGGTTTGGAAAATTATAGGTTAATAAATTAAAAGCTTTTTCTTTTCTTTATGAGTTCTCAGAGGTTTTTGTATATCGTGTGTGTTCTGAATCTCTGGGGGTGGGAAGGAAGAAATATAATATGTAGCATTTGTCAAACTTGACCAAATAATTATTTCTTCATTGGACATGTTGTGAAATTTATGTCCCAAAAACACGCTTAGGAAATGCTGATTGAAGGAAGTGGTGGAATTGTCATTCCTTCAGGCAACGGGTCATAAATATCGTTTCTATCAACTGAGTTTTTGAGTTTGAATTTAAGAGTTGGAGTGTCGCTCTGTTCTGACTCCAGTTAAACATGTCATTACTCAAGCTGGTTGGAATAAAGGATAAACTTCCTTCTGTAAATATTGAAAAAGACTGAGGAGGACGTGTCGTTGACTAGTCTATTTCTTTTCAACAAACTGGTTCAGGTTGGATATGTAAATCATTTTTCCCTTGAGTTATGGTTCTCTGGGATTTTGGTGGAAGCCTGTGAATTTGGCGGGGGTCTTATGAACATTATGTTGGCTCCATTTTTACTCTTATTTTTCCTTTGACTCATTTTTTCTCCTTTTGTTTCTTATAGCTTTATTTAGCTAGTACTATGAACAAACAAATGCTGCGTTCTTTGTGGTCTTCCGAGGTACCATTACAGATCCTGAGTTCTTGTTAGTAAAATATATCTATATATGTTTACATAATCAATACATGCATATACATGCTAATTGTAAATGTTCTAAATTCAGAAGTATACAAAAGAAAAAGCTTAAGGTTCCTCCTCATTGGGCTTTAACATATTCCATTAACATAATAAGTATATAAATACATAGTCTTTAAAAAAAACAGGGTTATGTAATATATATTGTTCTACACCTGGCTTTTCTTTACCTTAAAATATCTCCTGGGGAATCTTTCTTTGTCTTTCTAATATACATTTATTCTGTTTAAAACTGCATAAAATTTTGTAGTAGGTGTCACATTATAAATAGGAAGAGGACCAGTATAACTACAAGATGTGATTTCATAAAGAGAAGTTTGCATAGGGAGGCATGAATTGAAAAGAATTTTGGGTTGAGGACTCTTGGGATCTTAAGGAAATGGGAGATCCCATTAGTTCCCAGGCTGGGAGAGAGCATGGAATAGCAGAGTTTTAGTTCAGCTCTGGCAATGAGAGGCATGATAAAATAGTGTTTGTTATGATGCATGTTCCTGCTTTTATGCACTGGGGTTCATGATTTCAAACAAATACACACATTTATAAATTGTAAAACGATGGCCATCAAAGTCACTCTTAGGTTTTCGTTTGTTGCTTCTTCATGAGAATGCTCTCAATTTTTGAAAGCTTCTGAAGGCTATAAACTTACATGTTCCTGGAAGTCAGTCAATGTGTCAATCTTCTCTGCACAAGAAAGAGTTCAGCCCCGGGAATCATCAGGGAAGCGTTGTACCTCTTCCTACATCAATGAGTCCCCTGAGATGTAGAGGATGTTTACAGGCACCTTGCGAGTTCATGCTTTGGGCAGTAATACGCTTACATTTTGCCTGGTTATTTCATCTGGTCCAAACATCGAGAGGTTTTATTATCCCTGATTCCGTTTGTGACCAATCTTATTTTCTGCTTTTCAAGCATCTCCCTGTAAATCATCACCTGTCAGACTTGATGTGCATTAAGGAAGGCAATGAGTTGTATTTCACTTGTCATGTTTGAAGAGGTGTATGACACTCTATGGTTACTGCTAACTAAAGAAAGAGATGACTTTTGTGCACACCGGCTAATTGGTGTCAACTCACATCACCTTGCATTGAGGTGACAGCCACAAATCAGAGCAGCAAAGGGTTGTACCAATCTTGGTCCTATCAGGGTCCAGCTGGTATTTCAAAGTTGCCACAATTCAGTATTCAGGACCCCCACACCCTCATCCCAGAATAAAAACAAATTGTGCTTTAAATTTCCTTAATCCTCAGGTCAAACAAATTTCAAGGACTCGAATAACTGAGCCCGTATTATCACTGCAGACAACAAGATTGCCTCCCTCTTTCTGGCAGTCAACCCTAGGAGGGATTGTGCTGAGTATAGGACTTAGAAGGGTAATTATGGCAAGGGAACAGCTTTGCTGCCACCGAGTTCTTCTACTGGTGTTTTTGATGGAGTCTTGATCCTTACCCACTCCAGTTACTCATGTCTTAAACGTTCAAGAAAAAAGGATGAAAGCAATCTCTTCATTCCAGAGATTTCTTTACACATCCCTGTGAACTTTCCACTTAGAACGCTTAGAAAATGTATTTTTTTTTTAAAAGGAATGAAAAAGAATACAAGTGGATTGTTTCCAAGAGACTAACAAGTTCTACACAAATCCTGGAAGCATAATGCCAGGAGCCTCCACTCACACTAACTACTCCCAGGAACCCTCTTCCACAAGCTTTCTTGGCTCCTTGTCATGCTGCGTGTCTGAGTTCAAAAGTACTCCTCGCAATCTCCACCCTAAGGCCCCATCTCTTATCCTTCACCAGGACATTCTGTTTTGTTACTTTGTAACATGTGTCCCAGTCTATAATTATTTTGCTCATTAATTGTTTTACTTGTATATCATCTGTTTTCTCCACTAGAATGCAAGCTCCCTAAGGGGGCAGGGATTTTTGCCTAAACAGTTCACTTTGCCTAAACAGTTCAGTTGCCTAAGTAGCACATGATAAGTGCTTAATTAACATTGAAGTTAGAAAGAAAGGAAGGAAGGAAGGGTGAGAGGAAGCATAGAGAAAAGGAGGGAGCAAGGAAAAGAGATTAATTTTAGCACAAGGGTCTTTGCTCTAGTGCCTGGAGTTGATGGAATCTCAGCACCTCTGATTCTTGTCGCTGTGGCCAGGCTCTCTGCTGTCATTGGCCTGAACACTCTGCCTCGGTCTGGCTTTTGATTGTAAGATCAACTGCAACTGTGCATGCAGTTAACCTTGTGAGTGGAAATGGCTGAGCTTCCTTTTTATTATTTATGCATTTGTCCTACCTTACTTATCTATAACAGAAAAAAACAAAAAGTCAGCTCTGGGACTCAGGGATGAAGCATTCAATAAGGAAGGTCTTGGCAGCCAGTTGTGGGCACGCTGAGGGATAAGGAAGGGGAGAAGAGAAAGAACAGCCTGCTTTTCCCAAACAGCAGATTCTAACTTTTGTTCTAATTTCACCTTCCACACCCAGCTTGCCTCATGGCCTCCTGTGTCAGGACGGCTGCCAGTTTTAAACACCCACTTAATGAATTTAGTCAGAGATTTACAAGCAGAAAAATGAAAGAGAACTAAGCCAAGTGCTTAACTTTAATTCAAAACGAATTACCTGATTTCGTTTTAGCGAAAAGCTTCTTAAGCTTCACAGCAGCATTGGCAGCTTTTCTCAAAGATACATCTTAATATGCGGTTACTTCCATGTAAATTTCAGAGGCTGCTGTTCTTTTATCATGAGCCTAGAAAGTTTGCAGAAGAGCATTTTGTTTTGTTTTGTTTTTTAACTGCTGTGGGGATAGCAACTACCTGCTATGTGGAGATACTATTCCGGTGACAGAATATTATGACACAAAGACTTGAGGGATGATACGGAAGTTATGAATTCTGGCTTGTATGCTGGAAAGCATTCAGATTAGAGCCCATTGTGTTCACCTAAAGGGCTGGTTTGAAAGGTACCAACCCAGTTCACTCTGTAATGCTCTAGAGACACATTGTGGTACATAAGACTCATTTAAGGAACTTGTGAAAATAGCAAGATCAATGGGACCCACCCCAGGGATTCTGATATGTAAGAAATGAAGCCCAGGCATTTTTATTTTCCAACATCCGAGGGCATCGTGATATGATGTAGTTTAGAAACACTGCTTTGGGGAATTAAAAAAGTAGCAGTAAGATATAATATTTATCATGTGTAAGTATAGCAAATGGATCGCTGAAATTGCCTTCCAAATAGTCTTCAGTCTGGGTCCCCTGTATGGCAACTTCTGCTCAACACATGGATCTTGTCTTTCTCCTACATAAAACCCTTCAATGGCTCCTCAAATCTTTCAGAATCCTTTTCTAAAGTCTTTGCCTTAGCATTCAATACTTTTCAAGATCCAGAACAATGCTTCATAAAGACAGCTTGTTAAAAACGTGGATACTGAGCCCCACGGAACCAAGTTTCCCGGACCTGGCCAGGAATCTATAGCTTAGTAAATTCTCTAGGTGATGTATTTCAAAATTTCGATGTGTTTAAAAATTAGAGCCCTTCTATTGGATTTTCTTGGGCCTATTTTTCACCACTGACTACATGCATTTTCTACTGCAACCATGCCAAACTGCTCAAATTTCCCTCGATATCTTGTCTTGCTTCAAGCCTTCTGGAGTGCCTCACTTTTGCCTCCCAGAAGCTAATACTTCTTGTCCATTTTAAACTTATCTGAGGCATCATATGTTCCAGGAAGCCTCTCTTGACTCCCCTGTCTGAAATTCACACACATCTTCTGAGCTCTCATAGTATCTTCTATGTATTTCCAGCCGGAATGTATCTCCCTGGATGAATGTTGTTAGTTTACTTAGTGCATCCCCACTAAGCTGTGAATTCCTTGAGATGCAGGAGCATATCTCATTTAATACACACTGTATCACCAGTGATTAGCACAGAGTGATTAGCTCATATACAAGTGTTTGGTCTCATAGCTGCCAAATGAATGAGCTAGAATGATAATGCAGAACAGCAGACAAACAGTTATACATAGAAAGGTGTAGTTTTACACATACGACCTCAAAGTATTCTTAATTGGAAAAGATGTTATTAAGGTAAAGATAATTTGGGGAGATGGTCTGGAGGAAGTACATTTTGAACTGGTCTTGACCAAAGGATATGGGCAAGAAGATCAGTTGATATATTCAAAAGGGAGAAGACTGAGAGGGGCCTAGTATGTGGACACCTCGAGAAGAGCTAAGGATTAATGAAATGAAGAGGCCAGAGATGGATCAAATAGTCAAGGAGCTGGAAGGAGGTTTGTTTTTTTTTTTTTTTTTTGTGGGTGGTGGGGTACAACTGGGGCTTCAGAAACTGGTTTTCCTTAGGTTTCTTAGCTGTAGTTCAGAGAATATCAGCTGAAGATTTGGCTGATTTCATCCTTGCTTCCTTTGCAGTGGTACTTCATGTGAACGGTATGGCCCTCTGTCCCCATAGACAGGAATCAGTGACAATGATCTATCATCCTATAAATGCTTCCTTATTCTCTTGCTCATCTTTGAGGAGTAGTTCAGGTGACTCTACCTCATGATTAATGGCCTGCCTTTTCTGTGGAATGTCAAGGCAAGCAGTCAGTCTATGAGGACTTCAGTTGTTTATTCTGTAAAGAAAGCAAATATCTTGACCAAGAATGACCAAGAAGAGTGAAAGGGAAATTGGGAGAGAGCAGGAGAGGAGAGACAGGAGTAAAATCAAAGAGAAAGACTGAGAGAAAGAAAAGTTCAATAACTCTTGGCTTTATTTATTTTAACCACTTTTATTTATTAAAGAGAACTGAATTAGTGTTGGCTATCTCATGCTTAATCTTTCTTCCAAAACCTGAAGCTTTGAGATGAGAAGCTTTAAAACAGAAAGAAGTGTTTTTGAGGAGAAAGAATGAAATGCATATAAAAGATAGACAAGTGGACATGCAAATCCACAATTTAAAGCTGACCGGCTTCACGTTTTTCTAATTGCATTTGTAAATCATCAGTGCATTCTGCATCTTTGGCTATAACTAACTTAAAGTGCATGGTCTCTTCTGCCAGATGCTCAGTTCTTTTGTGTCCTTGTTTCTTTGCCAGGATTTCTCTGTCAGAGCTCTCCATCAGATCCAGGATTACATCCACCTACACATCATACCATTTTGAGTGGCACTGATTTTTGGACCTAGCCATGGCCTTAGTTTTAGACTAAATCATGTAAAATTCAGGGTTTTTTTTCTAGGCTAAAAGATGTTGAATTTCAGTAAATTCAGAGGAAGAAAAAATGGAATATCAAATGATATTTGCTTAAGGTAGTTGCTTGAGGTAGTTTAAAGGGCAGCAGGCTTGTTGATCAGACTTACAGTAAGTAATTAGTCAATATTATTCCTTATGTGGCCTTTTTCATCTTGATTTCATTCTATCATCCCTCCCCTATTCTATCATCCTTCCAAACCTAGACACCAGTGTAGGTACTGTCCTAACCTACCCAATGTGTCACCCAGTTTTGTCTTCAAGCCCCTCCTGACAGCTACTCCTTTTCCCTGTAAATTCTCGTAGAGATCAGTACAGCTGCCCTTTGAAAGCTCTCTCTGCCCTCCTTTTACCTACACCCAGTTTCGTTCTTTCTACTGTTCCTAGACTTATTTTTATGAACACATAAATATGATTATGTTATAGGTTTTAATGATTCCCTGTAGCATGCTGTTTTTAGGGCTGTGAATTTTAGTCTTGAAGATCTAGCTTTTGTCTACCTCTCCAATTTCATCCTTCTCTCTCTCTCTTCCCTCTTCTGCTCCCTCCCCTTTAACCCAGAACTGCTTGCTGATCTTAGACCACATCAGGATCTCTTGTCTGCAGTATTTTTCTCATGTTCTTACAAATATTTGCAATTCCCACATCAACTTTCTTTGCTTGTCAAACCCCTAAGCGTTCTGCAAGACTTAGTTCCCCCAGGAATCCTTTTGTGATCCCTCCTCTGGTTTGCAGTCATCTGCACTCCCAGAATACTCTGAGCATAAGGATATTAAGTAATTATCACAGAAAATTAGAATTGTTTTTGTCTGCTTCCTCCACAGATACACGTTCCTTAACAGGTATGTCTTTTACCTCTGTATGCCAGGGTCTAATATTATGAGCCCATTTGTAGTGTGTTTTCTAAAATTATTTCTTTTAGGAGCCACATAGGACTCATTTTATGTGATTCTGTTGTGTCTGTTCTTGGACCCTTTAAACCTAGTGATGGGTATAAGACTAAGCCCTATTATTTAGAAAGCATGGAGAAAGATGTTTTTTTATTCTAGAGTCAAAGCTCTAAGGACACCCAAGATGAACATCTTATGGCTATTTTCTCCCCATTGCATGGAAAAATAAAACATTTTAAATAAGACACTGAGGCTAATACTCCAAAAGAAGCAGGGCCTGTAATCACATGAAATGATAGAAAGAGAGAGACAGACAAAGAGAGATGAAGCTAGAGAAAGGAGATAAGATCATTGTAAACCTCTCTCCCACACCCTAGGTACACCCACACCTGAGGCTATTCTTGGTACTTTTCAGTTATGTGAGCAAAAGGTAATTATTAAATAACAACAACAACAACTTGAAGTACTCTACTTGGAAAACAAAAGAAATGAGATAACCAGTTAATATGTATTGAATAGATGAATTTTTAAAAGACATATTTCATAAGGTGAAGGAAGGGGAAAGACAGAGAAGGTTTACACAAGGGTGATGGCAGTCAATTAAGATGGAATACTTTTCTTAAATAGAGTCTAATACAGGAAGAGAGATGGTGATACACAGAAGAAAAAAGGAATATTGACATTAGCAGAGTATGGACTGAGAGTTTAATTGTTGAAGAGACCCAGAGCAATCTGAGAGGCATGATACACTGCTAATAGACTGACAAGTCAATGATTCATCTGAAAGGGGAAAAATTAGAATTTAACATCCTAAAATGCATTTTGTTACTTTATTTTTAAAGTTCCATTTCTAGCGTCCACCTAACTTAGGATTAAATTTTCAGCATTTCAGCAGGAGTATCCTGACAGACATATATTCAGGAATGTACTTTTGGTCAAAGAATTAAATGATGAAACCCACCAGGAATGGTCAGAATACAGTGAGGTTGACCAAGTCCCATTTGTTACGGTGAGTGAAATGTCGTAAACAGAGCACAGACATTACACTCACAAGCTGACTTTAGCTTTTGACCCTCTGTGATGGCAAACCGCCAAAAGAAGGCCACAGCCAGGATGAAAGGGGATGGCAGCAGACGTGGGAACGGCGTCCTCTGTCTGCCCTTCACATGGCAATTCTGGGAATTCAGATCTGTTTCCTGACTCTGTCAGATGATACTTAGCACACACAGAAGATAGGAAAACCCTTTGTCCGCTTTAATAAGGATGATGATAGATAATAAAAACCTGGTTCTAGGCAATTATCTACTCTATGTGTGGAAGTGAGTTTCTGTCTTAAAACTAGGATGTGAAGCTTGCTTACAAAATACATGAGGGTGTGTTTGTAAACATGATTCTTTTGGTTAAAGTGCTATTTACAAGAAAAGAAGAAATAAATACATGGATGAAATTGGAAATCATCATTCTCAGTAAACTATCGCAAGAACAAAAAACCAAACACTGCATATTCTCACTCATAGGTGGGAATTGAACAATGAGAACACATGGACACAGGAAGGGGAACATCACACTCTGGGGACTGTTGTGGGGTGGGGGGGAGCGGGGAGGGATAGCTTTAGGAGATATACCTAATGCTAAATGATGAGTTAATGGGTACAGCAAACAAGCATGGCACATGTATACATATGTAACTAACCTGCACATTGTGCACAAGTACCCTAAAACTTAAAGTATAATAATAATAATAAAAAAAGAAAGAAATATCTTTTCTACTATTAACGTCTAAAGAGGAGGTGTCTTTTTTTGGAGCAAAACAAATGAGTAGTTTCACAGGTAGATAGCTAGTGAATTCATTTTTTAAGATTATAAAAATAATAATCACTCAACCATTAGTTTTAAAAATATAGTAAGAGGTATAAACAATTATTTATTTAAAAGGAAAAATAATAAATATATTTCTTCTAACATATAAGTTAAAGAGGAAGATACAAAATGAGGTTGGGTTGAGGAAGGAGAGGGTCTCAAAACAGAGAAACAATATGGAAGTTTGTCAGTTTTAAGTGACAGAAATAGGACGGAATCTAGTATATAAAACGAGACTAATATTGCTTTTTTCCTGGGTGGGAGAAAAGCAAGCAAAGAACATAACTGCTACTACAAGTAAGTAAAGTTAAATGAAATTTGACATCAGGTTCCTGATTCCACATGTAGGAAGGTTGCACTACTCAATCCTAGCAACAAGTTGAAAGGTGAACAGACTGAAAAATAAACAATTCTAGATCCATTATAGAGTGAGGACACAGGGCAAACTGCTGTCCCCAAGACTGGAGAGACAGACAGGCAAATGCAAGGAGCAGAAACTCAGGAGGGGAAGTGGCCAAGGGAAGCAGTGTCAGGGTAGGAAAACCTGAACTGTAAGTGATGAATTGCTGAAAGCTCAGTGTGGACAGACAAATCTAAGAGTTAAAATTTCCAGGGGGACCCAGTCATAGGTGGAAGCCACCCTTTTGTGAATGATACCACCAGGAAGGATCTCAGTCAGGTTTTCACAGTAAATATTGGCGAAAAAAATCCTCTTTTTTTCCAGTAAGGAAAAGGAACCATTGTGAAATATGCCAGAGTATGCTGCTCTTCCTAACAAGGCTCTCCCTCAGAAGAAACTAGTTAAGTGGAACCTAATTTGTCAGGTATTATCAGTGCCCACCTAGCCTGGGGGAAGGGAAATGCCCAACACTCCCGCCTGCTTTAGCCATTCTGTCCCACTTAAGGGGAAAAAAATGAGAAACTATTCTGAATTTCACAGACCAGAGTCCTAGGCCTGGTAAAGACTGAGACCTGATTATAGGACTATAGAACATTTCCCTTCCCCTCACAATTTCACCACCACATTACTCAAGGCCTATTTATAGCAGTTCCTTTTACATGGTATGATATGCCTATCAAAACAAACAAACAAACAAACAACAAACAAAACAAAACACAGAAATTACAGAATATACAAAAATGCAAAAAAGACAATTTGAAGAGGCAGTGCAAGCATCAGAACCAGACATGGCATGTATATTGAAATGATCAAATTTGGAATTTGAAAAAAAACTATAATTAATGTGTTAAGAAATTTAATAAAGTAGACAGCATACAAGAAGAGATGGACAATGTAAACAGAGAGATGAAAGTCCTAAGAAGGAATCAAGTAGAAATGCTACAGGTAAAAACACTGTAATAGAAATCATGACTTTGATAGGCTTATTAGGGGACTAGACAGCTGAGAAAATAATCTCTGAGTTTCAGGATATATCAATTGAAACATCCAAAATTGAAAAAGAGAATGAATACCAAAACAACAACAACAGTAACAATGACAACAACAACAACAGAACAGAACATCTAACTACAAAAGTTATAATGTTTATGTAACGTGAATCCCAGAAGGACAATAAAGAGAGAAACAGAAAAAATAATTGAAACAATAATGAGTGAGAGTTTCTCCAAATTAATCACAGATTTAGGAAGTTCACAGAACACTAAGCAAAATAAATGTCAAAAAATAAAACATCAACAACAAAAACAACAAAAAACTGCCTAGGCATATCATCTTTATATTACAGAAAATCGCAGATAAAGATAAAATTTTGAAGCAACTCAGGGGAGGAGAGAAACTACCATATCTATGGAGAAATAAAGGTAAGAATTACATCTAATGTTTCCTCAGAAACCATGCAAGCAAGAAGAGAGTGGAGTGAACACAGTGTTGAGAGAATAAAGCTATCAACTTAGAATTGTGTACCCTGTAAATTTATTCTTCAAAGGAGAAGGATAAATAAAGATTGTCTCAAAAAAATATTGAGAAACTTTGTGGTCAGTAAACCTGCCTTGCAAGAATTGTTAACTAAAACTGTAAAGCTATTTGAAGAAAACACACAGGAAATACTTAACAATATTGGTCTGGCCAAAGATTTCTTAGATATGAACCCAAAAGCTGAAGCAACAAAATAAAAAACAAACAAACAAAAAAAACAAATGGAAATGCATCAAACTAAAAAGCAGAAGAAACAACTAATAGAGTGAAGAGACAATTTGCAGATTTGAAGAAAATATTTGCAAACCATCGATCTGATAAGAGACTAGTATCTAACATATATAAGAAACTCAAACAACTCAACAACAAGAAAACAAATAAAAAAATAAGAAAATGGCAAAGGACCTAAATAGACACTTCTCAAAAGAAGACATACAAATGGCCAATAGATACATAAAAAATACTTATTATCACTGATCATCAGGGAAATGCAAATTAAACCCACAATGAAATATCACCTCATGCCTGATAGTCTGTTACACTTTTTAAAAAAATGATGAGAGATAGCAACTGTTATCTGCATGAGCAACTGCATGAGCATGGAGAAAAGAAAACCCATGTACACGGTTGGTAGGAATGTAAATTAATAAAGCCATTATGGAAAATAGTATGCAGGTTCCTTAGAAAAGCAAAAATAGAATTTTCCTATCATCCTGTAATCCAACTTCTGGGTATATATCCCAAAAAACTGAAATCTGTATGCTGAAGAGATACCTGCACTCCCATGTTTATTGCAGCATTATTCACAATAGCTGAAATATGGAAGCAACCTAGATGTCTATTATTAGGCAAATAAACAAAAAATGTTATATATGTATATATATATTTATATATAAAATTTGTTTTGGCTCTGTGTCCCCACCCAAATCTCATGTCTAATTGTAATCCTTAATGTTGGAGAAGGGGCCTGGTATGAGGTGATTGGATCATGGGAACAGGCTTCCCCTTGCTGTTCTCACAATAGCTAAGTCCTCATGATATCTGGTTGTTTAAAAGTGTGTAACACTTACCCATTCTCTCTCTCTCTCCTGCTGCGCCATGTGAAGACATGCCTGCTTCCCCTTTGCCTTCCACCACGATTATAAGTTTCCTGAGACCTCTGCAGCCATGCTTCTGTACAGCCTACAGAACTGTGAGTCAATTAAACCTCTTTTCTTTATATATTATCCAGTTTCAGGTAGTTCTTTACAGCAATGCAAGAATGGACTAATACAACATATATGTAATGTATATATTTTATACACACACATACATATACACACATATAATGGAATAACATTCAGCTTTTAAAAAGGTGGAGAATCCTATTATTTTGAGACAACATGGATGAATCTGGAGGGCATTATGCTAAGTGAAGTAAACCAGGCCCAAGAAAAATACTATCTGATCTCACTTATACATGGAATATGGAAAGCTGGCCTCATAGAAGTAGAGAGTAGAATCATGGTCACTAGAGCCTGAGGGAGGGATAGGAAGGAAAAGGGGAGATGGTCAAAGGGTACAAGGTTTCAGTTGGACAAAAGGAATAAGCTTTAGTGGTAGATTGCACAGAATGGTGACTATAATAAATAATAATACACCATATATTTCAAAATTGCTAAAACAGTATAATATGGTTTGGTATGTGCCCACCAAAATCTCATCTTGAGTTGTAACTCCCACAATTCCCATGTGTTGTGGAAGGGATCCAGTGGGAGATGATTGAATCATGAGGGCAGGTCTTTCCTGTGCTGTTCTCATGATAGTTAGTAAGTTCATGAAATCTGATGGTTTTAAAAGGGGGAGTTTCCCTGCACAAGTTATCTCTTTTTGCCTGCTACCATCCATGTAAGATGTGACTTGCTCTTCCTTGCCTTCCACCATGATTGAGGCCTCCCCAGCCACATGGAACTAAGTCCATTAAATCTATTTTTCTTCCCAGTCTCAGGAATGTCTTAACCAGCAGCATGAAAACAGACTAATACAGAGTAGATTTTAAATATTTTCACCACAAATAATATAGGTCAGCAACTCAGATCTAAGGAAAAGAAGAGCATTGAAGAAGTGAAAGTAAAATAAAAACTTATTTTTCTTATTCTTAATAGATCTAACAGATAACAGTTTGCTCAAAATGATAGCAATGACATATTTGATTATATATATTTGTTATATATACATGACTGTATATATATCTGTACTGTTGTGCATCACTTAATGAGAATACATTCAGAGAAATGTGTCATTCAGTGATTTGTTATTGTGCAAACATCATAGAGTATACTTAAAACTAGATGGTATAGGCTACTACACACATAGACTATATGGTATAGCCTGTTACTCCCAGGTCACAAACCTGTACAGCATGTTACTGTACTGAATACTATATGCAATACACAATGGTAAGTATTTGTGTCTCTAAACATAGAAATGTCACAGCATATGAAAAGATGGATGACATATGTCATCAGGAAAATAAATGCAAATTAAAACAATAAGATGCTACTGAACACCTATTAGAATGTCCAAAATTCAGAACATTAACAACACCAAATGCTGGTAAGGATGCATGACAACAGAAATTCATCATTGCTGGTGGACGCAAAATGGTACAGCCACTTTGGAAAATAGTTTGGCAGATTCTTATGAAGCTAAATATACTCTTACCACACAATCCAGCAGTTATACTCCTTGATATTTACCCCAAGGAGTTTAAAACTATGTCCACAAGAAAACTTCCATACAAATGTTTAGAGCAGCTTTATTTATAATTGCCCAAACATAGAAACAGCTAACATATCCTTCAGTAGGTGAACAAATAAACAAACTGTACCACATCAAGACAATGGAACATTTAGCACCCAAAACAAATTTTCAAATTATATAAAGGCATGAAGAATCTGAAATGTATATTACTAAGTGAAGAAGCAAATCTGAAGAGGCTACATGCTTTATGATTCAAACTATATCACATTCCAGAAAAGGAAAAACTATGGATACAGTAGAAAGATCAGAGTTTGCCAGGAGTTGGGGTTGGAAATGGGGAAATGAATAGATAGACTACAGAAGATTTTTAGGGTAGTGAAAATACTCTGCATGAGGCTATAATAACAGACACATGTCATTGTGCATTTGTCCAAACCAACAGAAAGTACAACAGCAAGAGTGAACTCATGGACTTTGGGTGATTGTGATGTGTCAATGCAGGTTCATCAGTTGCAACAAATGTGCCACTCGGGCAGGAAATGTTAATATGGGGTTAGGGGATATATGGGAAATGTCTGTAAGTTCCTTTCGATTTTTCTGTGAATCTAAAAGTGCTATAAAAATAATAATTTTAAAAACAAATGAAAATTTAGCATATAAAATTAACAAGTTATATAAAAATTTATTTATTATAGTTATATTTTATTTATTAAAGTTATATTTTAACTTTTTCTAAATTTGAGCAGTCCACAAATATTTAAATATTTTTTCATAATTTTAAAGTAGACACTAAAATGTTCCCAAATTCTTTATGTGTTCTAAAGTATATGAAGCTGTGGAGATAAAATTCTGTTTTCATAGGGCTGCCATCTCATCTTTTAGTATTTTTAGGATCTTTTTACTAAAAGACTTGTTTCATTGTTAGCATCCATAAGCATAAATAATTTTATAAAGTTGATCATTCTCCAAATTATAGAATCTTGAGAACTCCGATGTTTCAATTTGGCTTGTAAAGTGATGGCAATGGTGGTGGTGTGGTGTGATGGTGGCAGTCCTCTACCATTATTCAAGTCACACCAACCAATATATTTTCAAATTCTTTCTAAACAAGTCATATTGGTCCTAATTCTCTGGGGCCATTGTATCCCTTCAACAATTTTTTTTTTGTAAAAATATCTTTATTTTACTGAAGTTTGGAGCACTCTATGCCATTCTTCTTCGGGGAAATCAGGTTTGGAAATTCAACCCTAAGATGTGGATGAAAACTCCTGGAGACTTCACTTTAGCAAATCCCAGTGCCTGGGAAGCCTAAGTCTATCTTGACAATGACTTACTTTTAAAAAGCTTCACTTTGAGGAAGCAGCTATGCTTTTGAATTAGAAGCCATCTTTTAAGAATATCACAGGGTGACTGTTATTCCTCATATATTGGTTTCCTCCTCTCTGCCACCAAGATAACTCATAGTCTGTACCCCATCCATCTGATATTCTATTACTCTCCCATATGAGAATTTATTTCTAGTCACTATCTCATAAGCATGTCAAAGTCACCTCCAATCCTCCTATCATTTCCTGTTCTGAAACATTCTTCCATCCCCCTGCCTATCCAATTTCTGCACCTACAATTTACTCCTTCATTGACGACTTCCCAAATTGTCCAAGTCGAGGTTGACTGTCATCTCACATCATGGAAGTGCTTAGCATAAAATTCTTTTCTTTTTAATTTATAATTCCAACTATTATTTTAGATTCAGGGGGTACACGTGTGGGTTTGTTACATGGGGTTACTGTGTGACACTAAGGTTTGGAGGACAAATGTTCCCTACCCCAAGTAGTGAGCATAGCACCCAAAGGGTAGTTTTTCAGCACCTGCCCAGCTCCTTACCTCCCCCTTCTAGTCCAGTGTTTATTGTTTGCATCTTTATGTCCATGTGTACTCAATGTTCAGCCCCCACTTGTAAGTGAGAACACACAGTATTTGGTTTTCTGTTCCTGTATTAATTCCCTTAGGACAATGGCCTCTAGCTGTATCCATGTTGCTGCAAAGGACATGATTTTACGCTTTTTACGAATGTACAGTATTCCATGGTGTATATGTACCACATTTTCTTTATCCAACCCACTACTGATGGGCACCTAGGTTGATTCCATGTCTTTGCTATTATGAATAATGCTGTGATGAATATACAAGGGCATGTATCCTTTTTGTAGAATAGCTTATCTTCTTTGGGGTATATATTCAGTATTCAGTAACGGGATTTCTGGGTTAAATGGTAAGTCCATTTTTAGTCCTTTGCGAAATCTCCAAAATGTTTTCCTCAGTGGCTGAACTAATTTACATTCCCACCAACAGTGTATAAGTGTCCCTTCCCTTTTCTCTGAAGCCTCGCCAGAATCTGTTATTTTTTGACTTTTTGATAAAAGCCTCCTGAAACTGATAAATGACCTCAGTAAAGTTTCAGGATATAGTATCAATGTACAAAAATCAGTAGCATTTCTACACACCAATAACATTCAAGCTGAGAGCCAAAACAACAACACAGTCCCATTTACAATAGCCACAAAAAAATAAAGTATAATACCTAGGAATACAGTTAACCAAGGAGATGAAAAGTCTCTACAAGGAGAGCTACAAAACACTGTTGAAAGAAATCATAAATGACAAAAACAAATGAAAACAACATCCCATGCTCATGGATTGGAAGATCCAATATTATTGAAATGGACATACTGCCCAAAGCAAACTACAGATTCAGTGCTATTCCTATTAAACTACCCATATCATTTTTCACAGAATTAGAAAAAATTGTTCTAAAATTCATATGGAACCAAAAAAGAACCCAAATAGCCAAAGCAATCCTAAGCAAAAAGAAGAAAACTGGAGGCATCACGTGACTTCAAACTATAAGGCTGCAGTAACCAATACAGCATGGCACTGGTACAACAACAGACAGATAGACCAAAGAATAGAGAACCCAGAAATGAAGGAACACACCTACAACCAGCTGATCTTCAACAAAGCTGACAAAAATAAGCAATGGGGAAAGGACTCCCTGTTCAATAAATGGTACGGGGACAACTGGCTAGCCATATCCAGAAGAATGAAACTGGACCCCTTCCTTTCACCATATGCAAAAATTAAGAAGGATTAAAGATGAACTGCAAACTGTAAGAATCCTAGAAGAAAACCTAGGGAATACCATTCTGGACAATACCATTCTGGATATTGGCCTTCGCAAAGAATTTATGGCCAAGTCTTCAAAAGCAATTGCAACAAAAACAAAAATTGACAAGTGGAACCTAATTAAATGAAAGAGCTTATGCATAGGAAAAGAAACTACCAACAGAGTAAACAGGCAACCTCCAGAATGGGAGGAAATATTGGCAAACAATGCATTTAACAAAGATCTTATAACCAGAATCTGTAAGAAACTTATACAATTGAACAAATAAAAAACAACTCCATTAAAAACTGAGCAGAGGACATGAACAGACACTTCTCAAAAGAGGAAGCACAAGCAGCCAACAAACATATTTTTAAAAAGTTCAACATTACTAATCATCAGAGAAATGCAAATTACTTTCTTTTTCTTTTTTTTTTTTTCTTTTTTGAGATGAAATTTCACTCTTGTTGCCCAGGCTGGAGTGCACTGGCACGATCTCTGCTCACTGCAACCTCTGCCTCCTGGGTTCAAGCAATTCCCCTGCCTCAGCCTCCCGAGTAGCTGGGAGTGCAGGCATGCACCACCACGCCTGGATAATTTTGTATTTTTTTTTAGTAGAGATGGGGTTTCTCCATGTTAGTCAGGCTGGTCTCAAACTCCTGACCTCAGGTGATCCGTCCACCTTATTTTCTTATAATAATGTGTTTGAGTCCCTGAACGTATCATTAGAAATTCAAGAAAATGGGCTAAGTCATGGAATTTTCCCTCATTTCCCGAAAAAGTTAGGCATGTGTTCAGCAAATACTAAGTAATCAAGACATATTTAAAGGTTTTTTCTGTATAGTGGGTGCATCTCTGTCATTTAAGTCTCTGATGTCTTTGAGCGACAGCTAGTAGTATAACAGAGGACATTTGACAGGAGTAAGGACTGAATTACAGTTCTTTGTTGGATGTGGTTCTGAGGCACAGGAAAATCATTAGAAATCACTGCAATGTGTAATTTTTATGTGGCATACACACAAATATATATTATTCAGCTCTGCAGTTTGCACTGTGCCTCTGTTTTATTGGCATGTATATTTTGCTCCCTAGGAACTCCAGAGGACAAAATGTTACCACTAATATGCTAACATTGTTTGGACTTACATTGCAATACATAGAGTGAACACAACATTCCCATTGCTGAAAAACTTCATCACATATACAATAGGTGTTTTACCAAGAAAAGGTGCCCAATTTAAAATGCCTAGAGACATAATATACCTGAAGGCAAAGCCTTACCAATAGGATGTTTCTGCTAAGGACAACTTCTTCACCACGTAAATGGTAACTTATCTTATCCAAGGCTTCTTATCAACTTATCATCACTTCAACTCAATGAGAGGCTAAGTGGCTGAATTACCCTTCAAAAGTCCCTGTTTTGTCATTTTAAGATGTTATAGCCTGGGTGCATAAAAACAATAAATATGCTTTAATAATTATTTTGCATCTGTTTAACATGAATTATGCCATTAAAACTAAATTAAATATCTAGCCAAAGATCTTAATGGAACTTATTACCTCCAAAATGCAAAATCTCCTTTCTATTAAAACTCTTTGCAGCAATAATTGTAATAATTGCATCAACTCACTTATATTTCTCTCTTGTCATCCTGAACATGTCTTTCATCTTGGCACTGTAGGAAATTTTTGTGTTGGCAGGATATTAGTGAAGCATGTTGTAGTTAACACTAATTAATTCATGTTGATCTCTTCACAATCTAATGAAACAAAATTAAACCTGTACTTTGTTCATTTGGTTCATATTTTTCAAATGAGACACCTAATGAGACTTTGTAAAGGGCATGTCAACTCTATATAGTTAGTCTCTTTGAGATTTCTTTAAGCTTTCCAAAGAGAAAAACCTGAATATGCCAATAATAATGATTAGGATTGTATAGCAAAGAAGGAATGAATTGCCATAAAGTAGCTGATGATTTTTCAAAACAAATTTCTAGTTATGAATGTATAATCATGCAGCAGTTTCTTCTTAAAACTGACATTGAAGGAAGGAAATTAAATAGCTAATTTTGTCAATACATCCTGGATTATATAACCTAGGAAGCTTAGATCTACACTGCCAAAATACTTCTGAAAAAGTGATAATTATCTAGGTAATTAAAAACAACTTTGGCCTTTCTTTTTAGAATCTACCTTAATTGTCTATTTAGAAATAATGAAGCTCAGATGTTGCTGATTTATTGGCTTAATTTTTTATTTCCATTCTTTTTGCTTGATTTTTCATTTTTATTTACTTAAGAAAGAACTTCCTTGAAAATAGCAATAGCTCAATTGATTATAATTGTAGGGATTAATATATTATTATGTCCTCCAAAAGACAGTCAAAAGACAATGATGATTTTTTTTCTGCTTTATATTTACCAAGCATAATTGTATATATTTTGGAAACTACTCTGGGATATTGGTCAAGTCACTTTCTGGCTTTGATTTTCTGATTTTTCCTCTTACAAATGAGGATGCTGATCCATATGATCTCTTAGAACTAAAATTTTAAAAATAGATGATTCAAAATACAACATAGGCAGCCAAAATCTTATTCAGAGGAAAATTCATAGTCTTATAATCTTGGCGCATATCACCAAAAAGAGGACCATATATAGTTCAAAACAAAAACTGAAATAAAACTAAGTCATAAAATTAACTGAAGAAAGGCCACTGTAGACCTGAGCTTCTCCAAGAAATTTTGATGCTTAAAATTGTTTTCATCATTTTCTGTCATTTATTTGATATTCCTGCTTTACTGGTACTCTTAGACTTAATCTTTCTATCAAGTAATCTGTTAATCATAACATTATATTTACATTCTCTCTTTTGGACTTGCAGAAGAAGTGATTTTAGTTTTATATATGTATATTATTTGTGATGATATATGCAATTATATATTATTATATATTTTTTATATATATATCTATTCCACTGTTACTTTTTGTGTCTCATTTCTCTGTCTCTCTCACATACACACACACACACACACACACACACAAACATCATGCAATTTATCTGGTATGTTTTATCAAATTCTCACATGGCGTTTTCAGAGAAAAACAGTTACTCAATCACCTTTTATCCTATATGCCAAGGGTCCTAAATCCCTAAAGTAAGAAGCCTTACACAACTGGGCTTTCTTAAAGAGAAAAGCTCTCTGCAGGTTTGGTCTAATTCAATTTTTATATAGTGTACCCTAGAAGGCCTTTATTTCCTTTAAAGATAGGGAAGAGTTGGAGATTCCAGTCTCAGTTGCTTCAAAACTGGTTGCTATTAACGTCCTAGAGGAAGGTAGTAACTAGATTCCCAAGTGCAGCAGTTCTTCACTGAATACTTTGGGCATCCGGCACTAGAAGCATTTTGACAGAGGGATGAGACAGGCAAGGTATCCTTTACTTACTGAAAGGAAGTATAGTCCAGTCTTGCAAACTAGATTTTAACAAAATGAAAAACAACAGTAGACTGCAATAAGACATTTTTAAAAATGGTGCTCGAACACCTAATTTTAATTTTTTAAATATTTTATTTTATTTTATTTTTGTTTTTTTGAGACAGAGTCTCCCTCTGTCCCCCAGTCTGGAGTGCAGTGGCACAGTCTCGGCTCACTGCAACCTCTGCCTCCCGGGTTCACGCAATTCTCCTGGCTCAGCCTCCTGAGTAGCTGGGACTATAGGCATGTGGCACCACACCCAGCTAATTTTTATACTTTTAGTAGGGATGGGGTTTCACCATGTTGGCCAGGCTGGTCTTGAACTCCTGACCTCAGGTGTTCCATCCCCCTCGGCCTCCCAAAGTACTGGAATTACAGGTGTGAGCCACCACACCCAGCCCCAAATTTAAATTATTTAGACTATTTTAGTAGCGTGATTTCAGAGAAAGAAGACACTGGGCATTACAATCATCAAAAGAGCCTTCCTGAAGGGCTTTTGCATAGGCAGTCATACTCACTTGTGTTCTTGTATGTATAACCAACCATTGTTGAGTATTTGTGCAATATCTTTTGCCCACCATGTGTGATTACCATCCTTACATAATCAGTATTGCCTAGTTCCATAAAGGAAATACTAATAGTGGGAAAACTATGTAGCTACTCACAAGCCATCGAATAGGAATCTGTAAAAATGTGGACCCACGTTCTGGTGATACTCCTTGATCCCTCAGATTGGTGATTGGGTGGTTTTCATAACCCACAAAGAACTTCATGTTCAACCAAAAGAGGTGCCTGCTTTTCTGGTAGAGAACCAGCTTCTCAGCCACTGCTCAGAAGTCCGTCTATTTACTGGACCAGAAGAAACGGGGAAAACCCACTTGACTACAGTTTACAGAGTAGACTCAGTCTCTCTCCCTGAGGGTCTCTGGCCACCTGATCAAATGAGTAGACACTGGAACAGGAGTCTGGGAAACTCACCACACAGAGAAACTGATTTGAGATTTTATTCTTCCAGTGACACTGACTTTACCTGTCTACAGGAGCAAAACAAAGGGGCAGCATGGGCAGTCTTGTCATCTTCAAATAGAGTGTAAAGCTTACTCCATGGAACCAAAGCAGAAGGAAGTAGGGGTGTGGTGCTGGCCAAATCCTCCAGGATTTGCATTCCTAGCTGTCAGGTGGCTTTTATTTTTACTGTGTTGTTAATCTAACTAAATGGACATTTCACCACCTTGGAGCTTATTAGAAATACAGAAACTTAGTCCAACCCAACTCTATTGAGATAGACTTTGTCTTTAACAAGATCCTGAGAGGGTTTGTATATATGGACTGAAAGGGAGTATGTGGGTTATGAAGGTTTGAGAAGCCGTATAATAATAAACACCCAAGCCCATGTCTTCATGGAACTTACTTTCTAGTGGGGAATACAAACAAGAATACAAACTACAAACAGTGGTCATAACCATGGCCAAAATCCATTGAGGAGTGACTATTACCAGATACTTTCCTAAGTATTGAATAGTATTAAACTTGTTTTCATGTGTTTACTCATTTAATTCTCACAATGAACTAACTGGATAGTACCATTAATGTCATTTTACAGGTAAAAAAAAAAAATGGAGGCACAGCAATTTTATTTTAGCCAAAAATCACAGTCAGTGATAATGCTGAGACTTGAACTGAGGATTGTTGGGGTCCAGAGTCACATCCTTAAGTATTGCATTCTACTAATAATTTCTAAGACTAAAAGTCAGGCTTTCATATGAGAACACTGGAGGAGCAAGTAACTCAAGCTTTCCAGAAAAACGATGACTAACTAAGCGGAGGCACAAGAATGAGGGAGAATGAGCCAAGGCAGTTGTGTCTATTCAGCAGGACCTGGGCCTTCCCTTTGCGCTACCAACTCAGCCTAACCAGCTCTGAAGCATGTCCCTTAGCTACACAAATGTCAGTTCTTTTGCAGGTTCTCTTTGATCTGCCTTGCTTACACTATGCTTGCCAGCAGGACTGTCTTTCTCTAGATCTGTCCCTCTGTTTTCTTCTGTCTCCTCAGAGATCCTTGCTCCCACCATTAGGAGAATGATTTAATAGCCCCTACACATGTTTCATTCTCATCATTCCTGCAATATTTTATGCCTTTGAATAGGGGAACTCATCCTATTTAAATGGTTCTCCAACTAGGTACATTCCTTACTATGATAATGGAATGTAACCTCCATCCTCTCAGGTTGGCATGTGTTCCTTCTAAAATCTGCCTTCACTGGAGTAATGAATAGCATGTTAAAAAGGAATAAGCAAGTTTAGTGATAACTATCTCAGAAAAGGGGCCTTGGAATGAAGAAACAGAAAGACAGAGCTGTTTGCATGGCTAAGGGCACGGCTCAGCCTGACTCAGAGCTCCATCCTTTATGCAATGGCTTTCCCTTTGACAAGCCCAACTTGCCCAGTTTTAGCAACTGATGTTGATCTTGCTTTAGAAATGAGTGATTCCTGAAGGCATGTGAGAATCACCCTTGAGATAATTCAGCTAAAATGGAAAGGCTTCATTGCTCTCAGTTTACCTTATCTACCTAGACCAGGGGAACTCTAAGCCATGTTCTGTCAATCCCCATCTCTCTTTCAATCAGTTAAATTTGGTTTCAGGTCCTTCAGAACTCAAGAAAAGTATACAGAACATATGATATGCTCAATTCCATGTCAGGTACCTAGTAAATGCTCAGTGAGTGGGTGAAAGCTAAGATTGTATTCACTGTTGCACAGTTCAGTAAAATAGAGTCAACTTTGGTTATTGGTGCTAGCATCTGAAAGAACAAACTGTCTTCAAATAATTTCTCTTTGGATTCGTGTTGCAATATATTATTATTATTTCTCAACCATTGTTGTTGGTTAACATTCTGAATAAAATTGCATTCTCAGAGCATAGACCTATATCCGGTGTATAAAACATAATACTATTACTTAAAAATAAAGAAATATATGCAACATATATTAGCAATTTATTTTTTAATAAATGAAATATAAAAATATTTATAGTAAGTTAGTGAAGTTACAGGTTACTTATCAATATACCTGCTTTATGTTTTTATTTCATGTGCTTTACACTTTTTTATACTTTCCAAATTTTACTTTATATATTCTTTTTAAACAAAGTATAAGATTTAAAATTATAGAATAAATATTTTTACCCCAGAGAAGCTTCATGCAGATAAGAAAGATATGTTTATGAATAATCTCACAGTAAGAGAACCTTTATCTCAAATGAAATTTAGTGATATTGACATTGTCTAACACCAATATTCTGTTTGAAGCATGCTTCTGTCACAGGGTATACATTTTTAAGGGAGGATGGGTTGTAAAATTTCCAGTTCTTGCAGATCAACAATGTTTTTTTTCCCTCACTTTGTGGGAACCTCTTATCCACAGGAAGGATTAGAGAATCACATAATCTTGGAGTTAGAAAGTGTTTGAGATCATCTTTCTTATGATCACTTTTATTGTCAGAAATTCATTTTTCAGGGCTTCTCATTCTTTATCTGAAATTGTCACAATGCCTGGCACAGTGGGTACATAAAAGCCACTCAGTAAATACAGCTGGATGAGTCAAGGGATCTTTTTCCTTTAATAGCACGTATCTATAGGGTACTATTATAATGTTCTCTGAATATGTTGAAATCTGCTTTTCCCAAATATAGAGCACAAGTCTGTCTTCTTTTGTTTCTTTCCCGCCCTTTTATGGCACTTTCTCAGAATATCATACTCACCTCTGAATCACCAGCTGGTGCTTCCTTGTTAGTCAAAATTATAAAGGAAGTGCCAGTTACTTCATTTATTTTATCAGATAATTTATTCAGCAAATGCCCCACTATGTCTGGCATTTTTTAATGGATAAGAGATAAGGCTAAGTAATAAGACTGAGATACGGGCTAAAGATATGTAAGTGTGTGTGTGTGTGTGTGTACGTATATGTATGTGTGTGTATGTGCATATATATGTATGTATATATGTAGACATATGTAAATCATTAGCATATAGGTGGTAATTGAATCTACATTGTTTTAAAAAATTTTTTTTTGTTTTAATATGGCAAGAACACTTAACATGGGATCTACCTTTTCACTTAATATTAAGTTAGAGTATAATATTGTTAACTATAGGCACAATGCTGTATAGCAGCCCTCTAGATCTTATTTATGGTGGATTACTGAAATTTTAGACCCAAAGATTAGCAGCTCCTCCTTGCTCTCTCCCCACAGTCCCTGGCAACCACTATTCTGTTCTCTGTTTCATTGAGTTTGACTATTTTACATACATCATTTCAATAGAAACATGCAGCAAATTTGGTACGATTAGAAAGAATCGATAACCAAGAAAACACAACACTAGAAAAATTAAAATATCAGAAACATACATTTTCTATAACACTTGTTTATTTTTAACTGTGGAGATAAGAATTAAGAGGAACGTGTCACCTTTTCTAATTTTCTACTTTAAACAAGCAATGTAGTCTTGTTGCTCTTTGTCTTTTTTTTTAACTTTTAAAATGTTTGAATGTTTTTTCTGTGTGTTATTATAGGTCCCTCCAGGACAGTCTTGTGATTAATTGTAATTTGTACAATTTTCAATATATTATCATACCTACAACAGGCACCTAGCAACAGTTGCTGGTTGAATAAATAGGTAAATTCTATATGATATTTCAAGATTCCTAGCAAATCTGGAACACTATTCCTAACCAAATTTGTCCTTACCTGTATCTTATGTCTGTACGAGATGTGTGGGTGAACAGGTATTTTTCTTACATATTTTTAAAATCAAAACTCTAAAAGTGAGTTATCTACCTAAATGGCTGCCAATGGCTCCACCTCCAAGGTGATGCCATGGGAGTGGTTGAATATTATTACTGAAGGTAAATTAAAACATTCCAGGATTTTACGTAGTTGAAGAACCTTAGCAGTATATAATTTAGTCTGTTATTAGTGGGTTGGAAGTTCAAAGATGAAAACATCATTATTGTAAAAGTCCAAATATTCAATAAACAAAGGACACTTAGAAAAGATGGATCCAATGGTTCTAAGTGAAATACAGCATTGGAAGAAATAAATGGATCTTCAAAAAATAAGCAAGTTTAAAAGACAGAATAAATTGTATTTATCTTAGACTAACAACCATTTATACATTTATCAAAACATGCAAACAAACAAACAAATTTCTTTAGGCATATTTTGGAGTGTGATACCATTTAGTTTTGCCTGTAGGTGATGGCACTGATTAGTGCCCTTTTGTCTCTCCAGATGTAGAGAAATTGTTTTAATATTTTCACTTCCATGTAAAGTGAGTAGCACTTAGTGCTATTAAATACTTTAAAAATAAAGGGTAAACATATATCTAAATGAAGTGGGTTTGAACTAGCCCTATCAAAGGAGCTGTAGTATTTAGAAATATTTCATCTCCCTTTCCTTTTATTATTAATAATATCTTCTGTATACGTTATTTTTCTAAACCCCATCAAGTGTTTTCAAAGTACAAAATTTCTAGCTCCAAAGTCTTTTGAGAGTTACTATTATATTCATTTTTTATCAGCCAACTTGTAGCTGCTGGAAATGAAGGGAATAAACATCTATCATTTCAGAATGTCACGGAATAGGACTGGATGCCAAGTGGCTGAAGTCCCCCACCACTACTGCAGGGTATGACACCACCTTATTCATGTCCTTTCAAAAGTAACAAAGAAGCCCCACACAAAGGTTTAAGCTTAATTTAGACATGGGGATATGTCTGGGTAGAGAGATTCATCTTCAAAACCAACCCTTTAATCTTCTAATTCAACCAATGCTTGCTGAATGTTACACTTATTCATGAGTTTCTACTGTGCTAACTTCCTGTTTGGTGTAGTGACAGACGGTAAATGACAAATACAGATTTCATCTACTCAACGAATATGAACAAATAATTAAGAATGTAGTACAGAGATGAACCACATAGGATGTTTCATGTATATTTTAAAATAAGATCAAATGCATTTAAATCTAAATACTCAAAGAATAGTCTTGCCCCTCTCTAAGGAGAGGACAATGTAGAATCTGTGCCCTAAAAAGTAGGTTATTGTCTAATGAACGATGCTGTATGTTCACCAGTATCTTTGCCCATGTAAGTGTAATAAAACCATCAAATGATTAGATAAAGGGGGAAAAATAGAGACATTAATTTTCTCCCAGATGATAAACTGTACCATAAAGAAGAACCTACAGAAAGAAGAAGGAGGAGGAGGAGGAGGAAGAAAAAGAAGAGGAGGAGGAGGAGGAGAAGGAAGAGGACTAGGAGGAAAAGGAGGAAGAGAAGGAGAAGGAGAGCTGCTTTTATGTTAGCATTAACTAAATTTTACAGTCACATCTCTCTGACTCTTCTTCCTCATATGTCAGGGTTTATTTCATTCTTCTCCAAATTCAGTAAATACTCATTGCCCACTGTGGGTTAATCAACATTTCTAAAGTGTGCTTTGAAGGCCCTGGGGTCTTCTTTCAGGGATTCCATAAGGTCCTCTCCTCCTAAAATACTTGTCTATATGAGGACCTATTTTCTTTGTATACTTCAGATAAAACAGCGTATATCAGACTGAATGTAAAAGCAAATTTAAGAGTCCAGGTATCTTTATTAAGCCTGGCATAAAAAAATTTATAAAAATATAAAGCAATGCCAGTCTTTCCACCAAAACAGTTTTTGTCTTGGAAAATACTTATTTTTCATAAAAAAATAGATTAGCACAAAAAAATTAAGAAATGGTAAGACCAAGTGTGCATTGCAGACTCAAGCACACATTTATTAAAAAAATTTACAGGTATTCTGTTTTCTTCAATATATATATCTGGGTGAGGATTTCTCTTAAATCTACATGCTGTAAATATTCAGTCTGGAAATATTGAAATCCAAATTGGGCAATAAATATCATGAGGTAAAGGTGGCTTAGAGTTAATTCTAGAGAAAATTTTACTGGAATTCAGCATCAGCACCAGCAGAGCATAGAACCCAATACAGTTGCATGGGCTTACTCTGAGCTAATTTGGGACAATGGTTCCTGATATGATAACATAATTCTTGTGTCTATCAGGAAGGTCTTCAGAGATAGCAGAAGAGCCCTGAGGCAGGCAATAGTCCAGCGTTGCTGGATCATTTTATCAAAGACAGCTAAAAGTAGCTGTGAACCTCTGGGAATAAGTATGTGTAGTTTCACAGAGTTCTGTTCTTGTCATCTGAGATCAATAGGATTGGAAGATGTCTTGAAATAAGGGTTTTCCTTGATCCATGTGCTTGAAGCAAACTCAGGGCACCAAGGAATGGCTGGTGTCTGATATGGTTTGGCTGTGTCCCCATCCAAATCTTACCTTGAATTATAATAATCCCCATGTGCCAAGGGTGGAGCCAGGTGGAGATAATCGAACCATGGGGGCAGTTTTCGCTATAGTGTTCTCATGGTAATGAATAAGTCTCATGAGATCTGATGGTTTTATAAATGGGAGTTCCCCTGCACAAGCTCTCTTTGCCTGCTACCATGTAAGACATGACTTTGCTCCTCACTCGCCTTCTGCCATGATTGTGAGGCCTCCCCAGCCATGTGGAACTGTGAGTCAATTAAACCTCTTTTCTTTGTAAATTACCCCTTCTCAGATATGTCTTTATTAGCAACATGAGAACAGACTAATACAGTGGCCGATACATTTGTGCATACCTCCAGCAGTAATAGCTCAAGTGTACGTTGGCTCAGACACTTTGGAGAATCAAGAAGCTCAATCATATAGATTATCTAAAATAAATGCCACTTATCCCTGAGCCTGAATTTTGTGAATGTTGGCTCTTTTGTCCCATGATCCTCTTCTATATAAAACAACCAAAGTATCTGTCCAAAATTTATTTGAAATTTTCTTGACTTCTCATTTGGCCAGTAGTAGTCAATCATTTCAAGGGTATTCACTTGTCTTTCCTGAGAGGGCTGCTATCAGTGTTCTGGCCTACAATGAACTTCTGATTTCCTCATGATTATAAAGAATAAGAAAGTAAAATTGCCTTCTACCTGCTGCATCCATATTTCCATTTGGTGTGGGTCTTGAGGTGACCTCAGTCTCACTCGAGCTACACTACACAAGAGGAAGTCTTCATCCTCAGGCTGATGACCATCTTCTTGATACCCTCAATTGCTGTTCCTTCTATCTGAAACATTCTCTCACTTATTCAGTTGGCAAATTCCTGTATATCTTCTAGTTCTCCACTCAGACAAAATCTCATTTTTGATCCTCTCTAGAATAGGCAATTTACTCCTGTTCTTTCTTCTATATGAAGCCCCTGTCATGGCATTATCATATTTTACTATGACTGATAATTTAATCAATTTATTTCCCTTCTAGCCTTTAAGCTCTTGAAGGTAAACACATGTCTATGTTACCAATCCCTGGGCCCCTAGTACTTAGTCTTTAACGCTTAGTAGATAATCAACCAATACTTACTCAGCAAATGATTGTATGGTTGGATGGATGAGCAGTTGTTGACCCAAGCCACATTCACTAAGCAAAGAGTATGAACAAGGAAGAAAGTAATGCCTTGGTTTGTGACCCAGATTTTACAATGTATACTAATGAAATTGCTATTAATATACAATGTTTATTAACTCTTTGACTTTCTGGATACTGGAAACTTTTGGACACTTGACTTTATTTGTCATGGCCATTTATCTTGGACTCAACATTCTGTGTCTAGTAGATCCTATTGGTCAGTGGAAATCTCCATTATGATCACTCTTAGATTTTCCTAGTCCTATTGCCCCATATGTCTTAATGGGATAATATAGGCATTTTAAAGTAAAACCTAAGAATTATTCTCAAAAATATAAACTCTGTGCTCTTCTGTTTTCACAAATTAAAACATCTCTGCTTTTAACTGTTCTGTAGGTTTTATTCAGCATTTTTTTTTCAATTATCTATAAGGTACTGTCAAAATATTAAGAACATATGATCCTGACCCCAACAAGACTTATGTAATGCCCAAGAAATAGCAAACATAGATAATATAAATGCTTACTAGTTGTTTCTAGGGGTTTTTAAAAAAATCTTATTTCTAAAGTTGTATATAATGAAATTCTGAAACTATTTGACTTATGTACAAATCTAAATAGTAGGGACAAATCCTTTATTCTATGTAGGTAAGAAATAAGTAAATGGTTTTGTTTGTTTGTTTGTTTGTTTTAAGACTGGGTCTCACTCTGCAGCCCAGGCTAAAGTGCAGCAGCGCAATCTTGGCTCACTACAACCTATGCCTCCTGGGTTCAAGCGATTCTCCTGCCTCTGCCTCCCAAGTAGCTGGGACAACAGGTGCCCGCCACCACGCCCGGCTAATTTTTGTATTTTTAGTGGAGACGGGGGTTTCACCATATTTCCCAGGATGGTTTCGAACTCCTGACCTTGTGATCTGCCTTCTTCAGCCTCCCAAAGTGCTGGGATTACAGGCGTGAACCACTGCACCCGGCCAAATTTTTTTAATGTAATGTGTAGAAATCTCAATTCTATATCATAAAACAAACTAAGTAAAACCAGAGATTAATATTATTTAAACTAACCCTGGAGTTATATGCTGTTTCGTATCCTCTTTTTTTGGAGTCTCTCAAACATTTTAAACTTTTCTGGTACAGATTTGGGTGAGGTATCTTTCTCCCTAAGTATAAACTTTAAATTTATCCAGCCATATATCTATCTTTATATTCTTTTATCTGGCACTGACACATTCCATAAAAGGTTTTAGGAGCAAATATGTTTTTGGTATTGAAAACAGACTTATTTATTAATTCATAAATATTTTGTGCACCTTCTATGTTTCTGGCACTGCACTAAACACTAGACATATAGTAATAAACAAACCAGAAATAACCTTATGGAATGGATAGAAAAAATCTAAGCAGTTATCCTTACAATTGGAAAAACTCACTTGGCCTGGGAAAACAAATCTGTAAATGAATCTTAGAATATGTTTTAGCTATCGGTATTAGAACAAAGTTCAATGGCAGTGTGAAATCAGATTTAGCTAACTTTACCTGGAAGTGCAGGGAATATGGAATGGCTAGGGATGAGACTATAAATAAAAAATTTTGGAGACCAGGGTTAGAAAATATTTTAACTGGTAAACTACTTAGAAGATAAAAGTAAAATTCTTTGTTGGTGCAAATGAAGTACTTCAGAATTCTCCCAACTTTTATTTTCAGTATCTTCTTTCATACTTCACCTTCCTGGTTGTATCTAACAAATTATACAAATTATTTTAAATTATGATGATTAATATTTTAATAACAAAATCTAGCATTTAATCAAAATTTGCCATTGTTTAGAAACTGTTATGAGCTGTTAGCTTGTATTGACATAGTACACTCATTCTAGGAGAGAATTACATTTAACTAATTTCGATCTGACATATGTACAAATTGAGTAGAACAGGAGTTATGTTACATGTTTAGGGTCAGATAATTAGTAACTATTGAATACAGAACTTGCATATAGAAAATTTATTTCTAAAGCTCATGCCAGCATACTTTCCACTGAGAACTAATCATTTTCAGTGTTGATGTTTCAAATAATTGGACTTTCATCTTCAATTAGAAAATAGGTAACAAGTAATCATCTTTAGAGGCAGAGTTCTACCAAATGCTATGGGACATATATGTGAACATTATCACCCTGGGTATCTCAGTGGAAATATAATTAACTTCTAATGCTCAATATGCTACTGAAAGCTCATGGAAATTATTGGATTCAAAAGTGAAATTTTTTAAAAATGTACATCCAATGGAAATGTAGCATCCATTGGAAATTACTGTTGTGGTTTTGTAATTTTGTAGTGAGACCGAGTTTGAAAACTACATGGAGAGCAGATATTATTGTTTCATATATGGTATATGTATTAGTCAGGGTTCCATAGAGAGAACTAATAAGATATATGTATATATATCCTATTATAATAAGATATAATAATAATATGTATTTTATTATAATACGATATATATACATATATCTTATGAGTGTACTATGTCAATACAAGCCAACAGCTCATAACAGTTTCTAAACAATGGCAAATTTTGATTAAATACTAGATTTTATGTTATTAAAATATTAATCAACATAATTTAAAATAATTTGTATAATTTGTTAGGTACAACCAGGAAAGTGAAGTATGAAAGAAGATACTGAAAATAAAAGTTGGCAGAATTCTGAAGCACTATGGGATACATGTATATCCTATATATATGTATTAGTTTATTAAGTAATAATATTAAGGGGAGTTTACTAAGTATTAACTTACACAATCACAAGGTCCCACAATAGGCTGTCTGCAAGTTGAGGAGCAAGGAGAGCCAGTCAGAGTCTTAAAACTGAAGAACTTGGAGTCCGAAGTTTGAGGGCAAGAAGCATCCAGCATGGGAGAAAGATGTAGGCTGGGAGACTAGGCCAATCTTGCCTTTTTACGTTTTTCTGCCTGCTTTATATTCACTGGCAGCTGATAGTTTGTGCCCACCAGATTAAGGGTGGATCTGCCTTCCCCAGCCCACTGACTCAAATGTTAATCCCCTTTGGCAACACCCTCACAGACACACCCAGGATCAATACTTTGCATCCTTCAATCCAATCAAGTTGACACTCAGTATTAACAATCAGAAGTCCAGCCCTTGTCAACTTGAACCCATACACATATCCTGAGATAATACATATCCTGAGATAATACATAATCTTCAAATAAAGACAATAATAAGGTCATTATTACGCCTAACAAAATACAACTATACAACTGGAAATGCACCAATCCCCAAGCCAAATGCTATTACATAAAGTTAACAATACTTAAATGCCGATATGAAGTCAATAAATCGTATGTCACATGATAAACGAAAAGGAAATAAAATGAAGATATTTTCTTAGTACAAGTGCATACATGCACAAACATGTTTTTAACGAAAGAAGGAGGAAATACTAATGACAGTTACAGTCCTCATTTCTGCAGCTGGTCACCTGGTCGTAGCTGGTATTGATGACTACCTTCTTCTACTACCCATTCTGTATTGCCTTTGCCTTTAGCAAGCACCTCAGCAGGTCCTGTTTTTTTCCCTGGTGGAGTGATCCAAACCTTCATTCCTGAGGGGTCTGGACAATTTGTAGTCCTGCCTGGATTAGGCTGTTGTAGTTTCTCATTGACCCTAATCACAGGACATGGTAATACTAAGAGACATCCAATGGATCTCCTGTATTCCATGCATACTCTTCCTTACCTCCCTTATGGGGTAGTAGACTGATTTCATCTTGATAGTCCAGGTCAATCGCCCCAGCCAACACTGTAATTCCCTTCTTAGCCTGTTGACTTAAAGGTAAGAGGAGCCCAAAGTGTCAGGTGGCAATCTTAACTTCCAGTTTAAAGGAATCGTTGTTGTGTCTCCTGGTGGCAGCATTCCTTCCTCTGGGACTAAGACCTCTGGGCCAGCAGAACAGAATGTCGTGGGTACAGGAAGCAGAAATTTTGCTAGTAGATCACTAGGGGTGATGGTGAGTGGTGCCACTTCCACTTCCACCCCTGATTCCTGGACTCATGAATCCTGGCTATGGGAGAAAGAGTACCATATACTGGATGCTGATTCAGAGCATACATGGCCTTCTGGAGAACTTTGTCCCAGCCTTGTAAAGTATTGTCACCTAGTTGGCATTGTAATTATGAATTCAAAAGGTCATTCCACCATTCTGTCAATCCAGCTACTTCAGGATGATGGAGAACATGGTAAAACCAGTTAATTCCATGAGCATGAGCCCACTGCCACATTTCTTTAGCCATTAAGTGAGTGAGTTGGTCAAAGGCAATGCTGTGTGGAATACCATGATGGTGGATAAGGCATTCCGTGAGTCCATGGATGATAGTCTTGGCAGAGGCATTGTGTGAAGAATAGGCAAACCCATATCCAGAGTAAGTATCTATTCCAATGAGGACAAACCTCTGCCCTTTCCATGATGGAAGAGGTCCAATATAATCAACTTGCCACCAAGTAGCTAGCTGATCACCCTGAGGAATAGTGCCATATGGAGGGCTCAGTGTTGGTTTCTGCTGCTGGCAAGTTGGGCACTCAGCAGTGGTCATAGCCTGGTCTGCCTTGGTGAGTGGAAGCCCATGTTGCTGAGCCCATGGATAACCTCCATCCCTGCCACCATGGCCACTTTGCTCATTGGCCCATTGGGCAATGACTGGGGTGGCTGGGGAAAGAGGCTGAGTGGTGTCCACAGAACGGGTCATCCTATCCAATTGATTATTAAAATCCTCCTGTGCTGAGGTCACCCACTGATGAGCACTCACATGGGATACAAGTATCTTAACAGTTTTGGACCACTCAGAGAAGTCCATCCACATACCTCTTCCCCAAATTTCTTTTTCACCAATTTTCCAACCATGCTTCTTCCAAGTCCCTGAACATCCAGACAAACCATTGGCTACAGCCCAAGAATCAGTACATAATCACATATCTGGCCGTTTCTCCTTCCATGCAAAGTGCACATCCAGGTGCACTGCTCAAAGTTCTGTCCAGTGGGAATATCTCCTTTCGCCACTGTTCTTCAGGGATGTCCTAGAAGGGGCTGTAGTGCTATAGCTGTCCACTTGCAGGTGGTGCCTGCATATCTTAAAGAACCGTCTGTGAGCCAGGCTCTTGTCTTCTCTTCCTCTGTCAACTGATCATAGGGAACTCCCCATAAGGCCATAGGTGCAGGCTGGGGAAGAGAAGGCAGGGCGGCAAAAGTGGAGACATGGGCATTTGAACTACTTTCTCATGTAACTTACTTGTGTCTTCAGAACTTGCTCAAGCTCGATCACATATATACCACTTCCGTTTGATGACGGAATGCTGCTGTGCATGATCCACTTTATGGCTAGATGGGTCAGAAAGTACCCAGTTCATGATAGGCAGTTCAGGTCATATGGTAACTTGATGACCTGCAGTCAAACTTTCAGTTTCCACCAAAGCCCAGTAACAGGCCAAGAGCTGTATCTCAAAAGAGAGTAGTTATCTGCAGAAGATGTCAGGGCCTTGCTCAAAAATCCTAAAGGCCTCCACTGTGATTCACCTGTAGCAGCCTGCCAAAGGCTCCAATCAGCATTCCCATCTGCCAGTGACACCTCAAGCACCATTGGACCTGCTGGGTCATGTGACCTAAGCAGCAGAGCAGCTTGCACATCTGGACCTGTTGCAGAGCCTTCTCCTGTTCTGGACCCCACTCAAAACTGGCAGCCTTTTGGGTCACTTGATAAATGGGCCAGAGTAACACACCCAAGTATGTTGCCTCCAAAATCCAAATAGGCCACTAGGCATTGTGTCTCTTTCTTGATATCTTGTGGAAGCAAAAAACAATCAAGGTCTCTCTGAATAAGATTATGACACAAAGCCGGAGAGTTGATATTCTTCTGAAGTAGGACAGTAAAGACACATTGCTGGTCTTGCCGGCTGAAGGCAAATTCCTCCTGGTGGGCCTTATGGACAGGAATGGAGAAAAAGGCATTTGCCAAGTCAATGGCTACATACCAGGTACCAGGAGATGTGTTAATTTGCTCAAGCCATTAAACCTCAAGCCATTAAACCACATCTGGTACAGCAGCTGCAATTGAAGTCACCACTTGGTTAAGTTTATGATAATCCACTGTCGTTTTTCAAGATCCATCTGTCTTCTGAACAGGCCCAATGTGAGAGTTGAATGGGGATGTGGTAGGAATCATCACCTCTGCGTCTTTCATGTCCTTGATGGTGGCACTAATCTCCATAATCCCACCAGGGATGCAATAATGTTTTTGATTTACTATTTTTCTAGGTAGAGGCAGCTCTGATGGCTTCCATTTGGCCTTTTCCACCATAATAGCCCTCAGCCTACCAGTCAGGGAGCCAATGTGGGGGTTCTGCCAGATACTATGTATGTCTATGCCAATTATGCATTCTGGCACTGGGGAAATGACCGTAGGAAGAGTCCAGGTACCCACTGGACCCACTTTTAGTCAGGCCTGAGCTAAAACTTCATTAACTGCCTGACCTTCATAAGCCCCTACTTTAACTGGAAAACCATGATGATGTTTTGGGTCCCCTGGAATCAACATCAACTCAGAGCCAGGGTCCAGTAGTCCCTGAAATGTCTGATCATTTCCCTTTCTCCAACATACAGTTACCCTGGTAAAAGGCCAGGAGTCTCCTTTGGGAAAGATGGGGGAAAGATCCACTACGTAAATTATTAGTAATGTAGTGGGGTCCTTCCTCAAAAGGACCTGGCCTCCCCTTCATTCAGGGGGTTCTGGGTCTGTAAACTGGCTCAAGCCTGGAAATTGATTGAGAGGGCTGTGATTCTCTGTTTTTATACTTCAAGTTAGACTTTTGTCCATTCAACCTAGAAGTTTCCTCCTTATATAAATTAAGTAGGAATGCAGTAGGCTTCCTATCAATTTCATTTCTAGGAACACCATGATTAATTAGCCAGTGCCAGAGCTCTACATGTGTCAGACTATTCTGATTGCTGCTTTATCTCTGCTGTTCATTACAGTAGCTACATCCATCTTGCCTTTGACAGTTGAGTGCTGCCACTTGGCCCCTGCCACCTGGGGATCAAATTATTCCCACTGTATTTAATTTTGTAGTTGAGTGACTACTGTTACCACTGTTAGATCTGACATACAGAGAAGAGAAATTACAGGGCTCTTCAAAGATGCAGGTGCTGCCCTCACAAATTTATTTCACAAGCCATTGGTCAAGGGTATATCTTCTGAACCTTCCCAGCTGAGATGAGCAGGTCTAAAGTGACTCATCCACTCCACCACCCCAATCTTGTTAAGCCTTTGGATCCCTTCCTCTACATTAAACCAAGGGAGATCAGGCATTTCCAGCTCACTCATGGTGGGCCATCTTTAAATCCATATTTCAGCTAACTAAGCAAATAAACTATTAGAATCTTTTTCCAGCTCACTCATGGTGGGCCATCATTTAATCCATATTTCAGCTAACTAAGCAAATAAACTATTAGAACCTTTTATAACTCCCCAACGTTATCTGCAAAGTCCCTACTTAGTGGGCCCAAATCAATAAATTCAGCCTGATTCAACTCTGTGTTTCTTCCACCATTATCCCATTCTCTTAACATCCATTTCCATGCCTGTTCTCCAGATTTCTGTTTCTATACATTAGAGAACTCAAGCAGTTCTTTTTGAGTGTAGCACACCTCCTCATGGGTCACCCTCCCAACCTCATCTCTAGGGGCCCGCAGGGACTTTAGTCTAGTTATAGGTCTAGAAGCAAACAGGAGTGTTGGGGGTGGCTCCTGAGGAGAATCAACATTATTTTGCCTGGAAACTGCCTTGGGGGAGGCCATCACTGTTGCCTCAGGCAGCACAGAGTTTATCTCCTCATACAAAGGTGGAAACGCTGATGACAGCATGGGTCAGGGAGGGGATGTTGCCACTACTGGGGATGGGGAAGCTGTTTCTTCTGGCAAAAAAGGTTCATCAGAGTTTGCAAACTCCGTGTCTCCAGCTTCATCAGGTTCGTCCCACACATCCCCATTCCCAGTTGCAGGGTCCCATTCTTTTTTTTTTTTTTTTTTTTTTTTTTTTTGAGATGGAGTTTTGCTCTTGTTGCCCAGGCTGGAGTGCAATGGCATTTGCTGAATTGCCTCAGCCTCCTGAGTAGCTGGGATTAGAGGCATGAGTCACCAAGCCCAGCTAATTTTGTATTTTTAATAAAGATGGAGTTTCTCCATGTTGGTCAGGCTGGTCTCTAACTCCTGACCTCAGGTCCGCCCGCTTCGGCCTCCCAAAGTGCTGGGATTACAGGCATGAGCCACCACGCCCAGCCCCATTCTTTTCCAATCAATGCCCTCGTTTTAACAGGAGACACCTGGCGAGGCCTGTGCAAGCACCTTTTGTTGCAGGTCAGCCAATCGCATGATAAGAGCTTGTGTTTGTTTTTCCACAATTTCAGCTCTTTCTCTACTGGAGATAAAACTCTCACTCAGGGCAATCTTAGCAGATTTGAGGCTCAGTGTCTGCTTCTGAAGCTGTGAGACAGAATCCCTGAGTTCATCATTTTCTTTCATCACTTTGTCCACTGAACTTAGGAGCAACCAACCAGCTTCATTATGTTCGTTGGTTCTCTACGTATGGTCAGAGGTATTATGTATAGAGTCACTAAACTCCTTGCTTCTCATGAGCAGTGTATCAGGAGTGTCAAATGGAATTATTTTGCATAACTCTCTAAACAGTTTATGCCAAGGACGATCAGTGGTCTCCATACTATTAGAAGTAGAGTCTTTAGCATTTTTGGGTCTTATATTAAGCAGCCAACTCCAGAAAGCCCAAAACCAAAGAAAGAACTCCATCCTTAATATTCTGTTCCTCTAGAACCACTCCTGGTACCAAAATCTGTATTAGTCAGGGTTCCCTAGAGGGACAGAACTAATAGGACGTGTATATTTCTCATTGGTCTTTTCGTATTTGTGTATCATTGCACCAATACCTTGCTATCTATTGCAGAAGTTTAAAGTCTAAGATTTTGTTGTTTCTCTTCAAGATTTTCTTGGCTATTATGAATTCTTGTGATTTCCGTATAAAAGTGAGAATTAGGTTTTGAATCTCTACAAAGAAATTCTCTTGGAATTTTGATCTAATTTTGTATTTAATCTATAGATCAATCTGGAAATAAAAACAATTTGCTGGTAGTGTGTCTTCTGATTCATAAACATAGCTACCAGGATTTTAGGTCTTTAATTTCTCTCAATAATACTTCATAGATTTCTGTTCAGAGGTCTTCATTTCCTTATGTTAGATTTATTCTGAGTAATTAGATGATTTATGCCATTGTGTATAGTATCATTTTTTAAAGATTTCATATTCTAATATCATATTGCTATTACATAGAAATGCAATTGATACTTGTAAAATAATCTTGATTCCAACAAAAGTATTGGCAAATTATTTTATTATTTCTAGTAGTTTATCTGTGGATTCATTTGAATTTTAACATACACAATTATATCTATGAATAATGAGAAATGTATATCTTCATTTCCAATATCTATATAATTTATTTCTTTTATATATGTGAATTATCATTTATATGTATATATATGTTTCACATATAGAAATCTCTAATTCCATATTACTTTATTTTAAACATACATTTTTAGGTTAAGGAAATATCCTTGTATTCCTACTTTGCTGAGAGTTTTTTTTTTATCATCAGTGGGGGTTGAATTTTGTCAAATATTTTATTCTGCATATATTGAAATGTTCGTATGATTTTTCTCCTTTCTTATCTTATTGTGATGAATTACATCGGTGGATTATTGAATGTTGACATAAATTTGCATTCCTTAGGTAAGACCCACCATTTTATGATTTAGTATATTTTTTGTGTATTATGAGATTTGATTTGCTAATATTTTATTAAGGGTTTGTTTCTTGTAAGATTTTCCCTATCAGAGTTATGCTTGCTTTATTCAACAAGTTGGAAAATATCACCTTCTTAACCCAGAAAAATTCCCTTGTAAGAGAGTTGTTAGGCAGAAAGAATTGTTTTTACATCTGGGAATCTTTCAGATTCAAATTCTCCAGGCTAATACACGTCCTTCAAAAGTTGGTTATACACTTGCTTTTCTCCTGTTCCTCCCCCACCCTGTCCTAGGAAGGGTTCATCATGACAAAGCCTAGCTTTTTAGATTCCTTTTGTCCTCAGATCTTTAATGTCTTTAAAGAAAATAGTGCATTATTTGTTTTATTTAACTGATTTCTCAACAGTTTGATGGAGATGAGTGTTTGTATGTCTTTCTGTTATTAATTATGATTAATATTACTTCTTAATCAGAAGTTGAACTTTCCTTGAATTCTTAGTTTCAGTTATACTTTTTGGTTTCCTTTTGAGGGGCTCTTGTAGTAGCCAGTTCTTCACCAAAATTCTTTCCATCTTGTCATTTTATTTATTGAATGTATTAATCACAGTTATTTGAAAATAATTAGGCAACTCCGATACCTGGATCTCCTCCAACTCTATTTTACTGTCTGGTTTTTCACTTGCACTTGGTCAATTGTGTTCATTTACATACTTGCTGTGGCAATTATTGATCTATAATTTCTCAGTCTCAATCCCATAATTCTATACTTTGCCCTAAGGGTGAGAATCTGCAAAATCATTTCTAATTTGCCACTGGCTTCCTGTTAGGATCTGCTAATAAAGAACACGTGAGGGAGACTGGAAGGTTGGAGAAGGCAGAAAGGATGTTTTCGTTTTCTTCATGTTCCTATCAGTATTATCTTAACAATGTTATTTTCACTCCAGGGCAAGTGTTCATTTAAGTAGCACCAACGGATTCCAGTTTTCAGTTTTTCAGACCGACACAGAATCATCCCTATTGAGGCTGCTCAGCATTATATCCTGGAGAAATCTGGGTTTCAACCCCTCAAGAATCCTCTTTCAAGCTCAGTGATACCAGCAGCTAAGCAGCAAACACCTCTTAACGTCTCCATATTTATCTCTGAGGGTCATGTCTTCCAACCTCTGCTTTAATATTTCTGACCTCTTTCCCTTCCTCCACCAGTTGTAAGTGAAGAAGTTGCTTCTGCATTTGCTAACTGTGTGATGCTTCGGTGTTCTTTTCTTTTTTGCCCTTTTATTTTCTTTTCCTTCTTTTTTTCTTTTATCTTTTCTTTTTTTTTTTTTTTTTTTTTTTTTTTGAGACCGAGTCTCGCTCTGTCACTGAGGCTGGAGTGCAGTGGTGCAATCTCAGCTCTCTGCAACCTCCGCCTCCTGGGTTCAAGCGATTCTCCTTCCTCAGCCTCTTAAGTAGCTGGGACTACAGGCACCCACTACCACGCCTGGCTAATTTTTGTATTTTTAGTAGAGACAGGGTTTCACCGTATTGGCTAGGCTGGTCTCAAACTCCTGACCTCGTGATCTGCCCACCTCGGCCTCCCAAAGTGCCGGGATTTCAGGTGTGAGTCACTGCGCCTGGCCGTTTCTTCAATTTTCATTGAAATATTATTTATATTAAATTATTTCTACTGAAATACATTGCTTGGTTTTGTTTCCTAACCGGACCCTGACTGATACACTTTGTTACTTTTTTAATGAATGCTAGACATTCTGCATTGCATAGTTTAGAGATAAAAGTGCAAGCAGGACTTTTGGAATGGGTAGTACTTTAATCCCATCGTGATTTGAGCTGTTTCAAAGCTAAATTTGACCCCTTGTAGAACCTACTCTGTATCTGGTTAATACTTATTTTTACAACGCAATCCTTCTGGGCCCCAATTAAATCTTATTTGTAAGCAAAGACTCCTCCGTTTTGACAGCTCCTGAACTCCATTTTCACCCCCAGACCTGTAAGAATGCCAAAACTCTCAGCTTCCGCTTTATGCTTAGATGTGTAGCCTCTCAGCTGCTGTTTTAAAATCAGCAACTGCCTCGAAGACAAATGCAGTGCCAACTGTTAGGCTCATCATTTTAGGCTTCCCTGCTTTCTGGAGTGTTGGCCCTAAAAATTCTCACTTCCTTTTTAGCTCTCCTATGGCTTCAGAAAGATTTTTAGAGAATTTTGTCCAAGTCATTCAGTTTTTCTCAGTGGGAAGTTTAGACAAGCTGACAACCCTGTCCGCTTTCTAATGCCAAGGAGAAATTTAACAAGTCCTATTTTTTTTCAACTGTTCCCTCCCACCACCTTTAATAACATGATTCCCTAACAATGCTATCAGGTGAAATCAGGAGACTCATCCTCAGACTCCATCATGACTTCCTGCTCCATCATTTTCAATTATATTCTCTTTAAAGAATGTGAATGAAAACTTTCATCTAGATATCAAACTTTCTTAAAGTTGGACTGTTAGAAAGCAAGTTAAGAACTCACGTTGCCACTACTCTTGCATCAAGGGAGAGATCAAGCAGTGACATCAGAGGCAAAAGTCTTCTTTGTTTGTTATTACGTGGAATGTCATAAATTACAGATTTGCAGGGATTTATCATCATCACCATAACTTCTAATTATAAGTTCAAAAATAACATGGAGATTTAAGTTGGCATTATCCATACAATGTAACAAATGAAGTAGCATTTTAAAATGATGTTGGAGGAAAAGCTTTAAATTATACAGAATCCAATATGAAACATATTTTGGGTAAAGTACAGAAAATATATGATATCACGAAATCTCAAGAATATATTGTAAAATCATAGAACAGAATAATCGCTTATTTTATTTATTTATGTATCTATTTATTTAGAGACTGAGTCTCGCTCTGTCACCCAGGCTGGAGTGCAGTGGCGCAATCTTGGCTCACTGCAACCTCCACCTCCCGGGTTCAAGCAATTCTCCTGCCTCAGCCTCCTGAGTAGCTGGGACTACAGGCGCCTGCCACCACGCCTGGCTAATTTTTGTATTTTTAGTAGAGACGGGGTTTCACCATATTGGCCAGGCTGGTCTGAAACTCCTGACCTCATGATCCGCCAGCTTGGGTCTCCCAAAGCGCTGGGATTATAGGTGTGAGCCACCGTGCCCGGCCTACTTGCTTCTTAATAAGAAACATGGTACAAATTTTTCTTTTTCTTTTCTTTTTTTTTTTCTCTCTTTTTGAGACAGAGTCTTGCTCTGTTGCCCAGGCTGGAGTATGGTGGTATAATCTCGGCCCACTGCAGCCTCAACCTCCTGAGCACTAGTAATTCTCCCACCCCAGCCTCCAGAGTACCATGACTGGCTAATTGTTTTCTTTTGTTTGCTTGTTTTTGTAGAGATGGGGTCTCACTGTATTGCCTGTTTGGTCTTGAACTTCTGGGCTCAAGCAATCCTCCTGCCTCAGTCTCCCAAAGTGCTGGGATTATAGGCCGGAGCCACTGCACCTGGAAAAAAAACATTATTTTTTATTGTCCTACTTTTCTATAGTTTCTCAACATCTGTAATAAGCATGTGCAACTGTGATAATCAGAATATGATTTTGAAAGAGAGTAAGAGATCAGTACGCATTCCATAACATTGTGTTCTTTACGTTAAATGTACACAATAAAATTTTTTAATTAAAAAACAATAAAGTAATACAACTAGTTTCTTTTCATATAATTAACTCACCATCTATTTAGCCTATTCAATTGGTATCAGCCTCATTAACAATGTTCACATCCCCCCTATATCTATCTACACACCTTACAGCTGTCTTCATCACAACTTCTTCTCAGGGATCTCTGAGAATATACATATCCATTTGCGTTAATTAGACTTAGTCTCCTGAAAGCCCCCTTAAGACAGACACAGCAAGCTATTTGTAAAGGTGATGTTTGTTGGCAAAAGTAGAAAGCCCATATTCTTTGGGGTGACGGTGTAGAACATTGTGGGCATTCTGGAGAGCAACATGGTGGTACTTAGTCACAATCAGTGTGCACATATCCTATGACACAGCTGTCCAAGCTTTACACAGGTTCACAAGGAGACATAGATCAGTATGTGCAGAGTTGGAGGCAATACACTATTAAAGAATAACCATAATGTGATAAATGCAAACTATGAAATATTCTGTTGCAGGTAGAAGTAAAGATAATACACACACATACACACAGTCATGCGCACACAATAAAAGTGAATTAGCTTAACAGTGCTGAAAATGCAAAACTGATGAATAGAAAGAATTCTATGGTATTATATATAGTTTAAAACTTTATATAAAATAATTATAAAAATATAGATATAAAATAATTTTAACATAATTAAAATTAAACATGTAAAAATATTTCCCCAATATATGCATTTTCCAAAGATATGTAAACATTCACAGATATATTTTAAACTCATTAAAATATTGGCCTATTGCTGGGAGAAGAATAAATCTGGAATGAAGAAACATGAGAATAATGAATAAGTAAATCATGGAGGAACTGATGATTATTTTGTCTTGAACTAAAGAATATGAGTAACTTTTCATCTGCACTGTTTAAAAAAATAATAAAAAATTAATTTTTCTAAATCAACAAACCAAAAACCTCAAAAAAATCAAGGAGATTTGGCTATACATAATTCTCAACAGGCTAAAGGCAAGCTATTTTGTGTGTGTGTGACTTTTTTAGTGCATTTTATATTTGGTTCCAGAGTTTGGTTCTCTTAATTAAAATATGTTCCTGCTATTTTGAGTATGTTAGGTAAAGATAGTGTGACTTATTCTCAAAATATAGTTTTGTTTTTTTAAGCGCCAGGTTCCTCTAAATTATTATAAGCAATAGCTTCTCTTTGCAAATTAACATTGGATATTATTTTAAAAACTTTTTTTTCCACGCAGCAATACAAATCACTGAACACAATGTTCAATTGTAACTAATTATATTTATTCAGAAGAAAGTTGTGTGAAAATTTTCCTTTGGCTTCTCACTTGAATGACACAGTTAGAACACAGCAACTACAGTTGAGGCCAGACCCTCTTCTTTCATATTTATTAAGCAGTAGCCAAACCTGCCCCAGTATCTCTGATTATCACTGCAGTATCAGGACCACAGCCCATAGTTATTTTGTGCAGGTTTCTTATTGTACAAATGTGCAAAGCCAAGAGGGTAATAAGGACTGAAATGCAGCCTGAACTCTGTTAACCTAGCCACGTACACATGGGCTATCTTCTTCCAGAGCAGAAATACTGCTCTTTAATTCATTAATAGAGTCTATGTGGACTAGCAGTGTCTTTATTAGTCCCTTGCTTCACCCCCATCTGTTTGTACTCCCTGTTCCTTCTGATTTCCTTATAGTCCATACCTGCTACGAGACTGGGGAGAGGAGAGGAGAATCTATAGTACCTTTCCTCCTTTCCATGGAGGGTGTAGGTACTTCCCTTCATCCAAAGCCAAGTAAGTAGGGGGTCCAAACTCTACAAATGAGTGGAAATTTCGGTGTCTACAAAAAGGACATGCTGACATCTCACCCCCTTTCTGCTAGATTACTCAGCTATGGAATCTGCAGGCATAGGAGAGAGAATGAATCTTAATTTCTTGGCAGAGCCTGGCGTTTATTTACTGGAGTTTGGGGAGTTTGGGGAGAGTTTCCAAAGAGACAAAAGACTGCTTCTCACCCTGGAGAAATTTTTAGACAGAATTTCCCAGATCAACAGAACAATTTGGAGTCATTGGATTGCACACATAGGAAGAAGAAGACTGGAACTCATACCCAAGCTTGTTTCCATGGCAAAGAGTTAAATTAAGGTGGATTGCTTTTGAATAACCAAAGCCCAGCTCTAGAACCAAAGTAGAGTAAATCCAAACCAAAGTCAAACCACAGAGGTGCTGCAGAGTAATGTGGTGGCAGGAACAAGAGCTATTCTGCAAATGAAAACCAGGATGATGTTAGCAAATGGATGTGTGAGGAAATGGATGCTAGAGAGAATGCCTGAATTCTGCCCTTGGAAGATACAGAACAGCATCTCAGCAGGTCCCTGTGCCTTCAAGTGAAGTGAAAAACTCTTGAATAGAATAAGAAGAAGGGCTGTGAGGTTGCCCACTGGGCTCCTGAAAGAGATGGAAACCCCAGAGAGAGAGAGAGAAAGAGAGAAGTGGGTTTGTGAAAATCTCAGTGTTGAAAGAAGATACAGTAGTTTTTCTTTGTGTGCTTACCAATGGCGGGAGCCAGAGTGAAACTTAATTCCTACCTCAAGAAAACTATTCACATTCTTGCGGAAATTACCACATTGGTAAATAACATCAGCAACAGGTGGAATTAACCTGAGTCAGAGTAAGACAGGATACCTCCCCCACCAATACCTTTCCTTCTTTTCTACTCCCTCCTATCCCCTGCTTACACAGATGGCTAGACATAGAAGTGGGAGGAGAGAGGAAATATTCCAGAACCAAACATTTCTCTAAGGTGTTGGAGTGTGAGAATCTAAAATCAAACCCCACATCCCATTCACACTCCAAGTTCTCCAAAGTGAGGCCTTTCCTGGGGGTGGGTGATATGAGACTGAAGTCTTAAGTCGTTCTGGGCTCAGTGACTTTTCTAATAACCTAAAACCAGAGAATTTACCTAATATATTGTTAAGGAATCCGAAAAGAGATTTGACAGAATATGATTGTACACAGGGATTGAAGACAGAATAATTAGACCATTTTGTTATTACACTTTAAGTTAAAAAGGTGCAACAACATGGGAAATATCTAGTTATTAGAGGGTAAACCTATAAATACTTCCCCTTGAACCTTAAGAAGAGACATAGAAAAATGGAGCTCTGTAAATTTAAAGGCTATGTATTACACTGGAGGGGTTTTCTGGCCTTTAAAAGCTTTCCTATCAGCTGTTTCCCTTGAGAAGGCCCTTTAAAGATTAACGTGTAGGAAGCATGAACCACTTTTCAATCCTTCTGCCATTTGTTTATCCAACAAGGATTTTTCATCACCCTTTGTGCAGGCCTTTGCAATAGATGTCATGTGGGTTGGTTGAAGTGGAGAAGAAGAGATTCAATATAACAGATAAAGGTTCTCATAGACTGCAGTGCAAAGATTCAAAACTGGACCAAAAGCCAATGCTCTATCAGTGACAGAGAAACAAGTTCCAAATAACAAGGATGAATCATAACACTTGTATTAAAGCTTGTCAATAATATATGAAAGCTTTTAGAATAAATACAAGTTATTCCCACTTGCATGATCTGGCCCTTCTATCTAATTATCTTCTTTTTTCAGGGTCAGAAAATACAAATTTTGATATTTTGATAATCATGGATTTTCTTGCATTCATTTTAGTTCTTAAAAATATTACATGAAAATATTATTTATCTCAATTTTTTTGGCACCCCTTAAAATTTGTACCTGATGTGTTGATTACCCTGGTTCCTGCCCTGCTAAGGAGAAACATTAATAAATTTAAAAAAATCCATAGTCCATATTTGATATTCTGTTATATTCTGAATACAACTTGGGAAGTAAAACAATGTTCTCTAGTTCCAGAGGACCCCAACCTCTGTCTCCTATGGTTTCCCAAGGCCATGGTGTGTGGAATTGAACATTGCACAATCTAAGGAAGACAGCAAAACTTTATAGTTTTTTTCCTCTGGCTGCTTTGAAGAGTTTCTCTTTATTTTAAGCCATTTAGTTACATTATGCCTTAATAAAATTTTCTTCTTGCTTCTTATACTTGGGGCTGGTTGAGCTTCTTGAATCTACAGGTTTATAGCTTTCATCAAACCTAGAAAAATCAAAGCCATTATTTATTTAAAACATTTTTCTGAACCCCTACTTCTCATCAGGGACTCCAGTACTTCAATTACACATATATTGGGCTGCTTGAAGGTCCCCGATGCTCTGTTCATTTGTGTTTTCAGTCTTTTTTCTCTAGGGGTTTTATTATAGATGGTTCTATTGCTACGCCTTCAAGTTCACTATCCTATTTTATTTAGTGTTGAACCCACTGTTTATCCTACCCAGTGTATTTTTAATTTCAAACATTACAGTTTTCATCTCTAGAAGGTCTATTTAATTACCTAATTAAACTACTTTCTTCCTCCTCTGCTATATTCTTTCTACAATGGTCTTAAGGCCCTTCTTAGAAAATGTTTAGTTCTTTTCTGCTTTAAGGCTTGTCCTTGATGTTTATGCAACTCAAAACACTCTTACCGGGCCTCAAAACATGGTCAACCCACCTCAACTTTCAGGTAGAGTGACTAGCTCATTCCAGTTCACCTCGGACTTCCCCAGTTTTAGCACTTAAAGTCCCACTCCTGAGAAATCCCTTAGTGCTAGCAACCCTGGATGATTAGCCACCCTACCTTGAGGCCTCTCAGGTTTAATGGTTTAATGTTACCTCCCCAGAGAGTCATTACCTCAGAACCCTAAGTGGCCTCTGAATAAAGAAATATAAATTACATGATAATGAAAAAAAAACTCCAAGAGAAATAAGCTGTAATAAAAGCAAAAAGACAAGTGAAATACGGGAAATAATAACATTTGCATTTTTGTCACAGACAGGAGTTAATATTTAAAGAACTTAATAAAACAAACAAAAAAACTCAACTACCCTGTAGGATGATGGGTTAAAAAGTGAACACAGTTTATAGAAAAAAAAACTGAAATGACTCTTAATCACGTGAAACCATGCTCAACCTCACTTATATAAAGGAAATGCAAACTAAAACTTTAAAACAATGTAATTTCTCACCTCTGGGCCATAATTCCAAAGTTTGACAGCATACACTATTTGTGAAGTTATGGGGAAGCAGTTATTCTCATACTTTAATGGTACAACATTACGGTTGAGAATTTGGCAATATTTAGCCAAATTTCCTCTTTGACCTGGTAATTCCACTTTTCAAAATTGATTCCAAAGATATATGGGTAAAATTATAAACACTATTTATGGAAGGAGTGTTAGTAACAGCAAAAGTTTAGATGCATGATTAGAGCTGGTGATTAAATTGTCAAACCAAAAATTTTTGAAAGTGAATATCAGATGTCATTCTTGAAGCAGTGTTCAATTAAAATAACAGCCACTGTTTAGGTAAGTTACCAAGTGTGGCAAAAACTAAACTAAGTCCTGGGTAAAAAAGTGGAAATTTATTTATATGTAATCTTTTGCCTGCTACTAGCTGGGCAAGAGAAGACTGGGGTCAGTTTCAAATTTCAAAAATTTCTTCAATTCCTCTTCTACCCAAGCAAAACAGTGGTGTATGATAAAATGGGAAATAGAGGTTTCTAGCCCAAGTCTCCCTGCCGTTCTCTCTCATACATGCAAAATTGAATATAATATTTGAACCAGAATTCCCATCTGGGAATAAAGCCATCTCTAGAGCAGGAAAGTTATCAGAATATTAAAACTGGGCCAGATGCAGTGGCTCACATTTGTAATCCCAGCACTTTGGGAACCTGAGGCAGAAGGATTGCTTGAGGCCAGGATTTGAGACCAGCCTGGTAACATAGCGAGACTTGTCTCTACAAAAAAGTAAAAAAAAAAGCCTGGCATGGTGGTAAGTGCCTGTAGTCCCAACCACCTGGGAGGCTCGGGCGGGAGGATTGCTTGAGCCCAGGAGATCAAGGCTGCAGTGAGCAGCATTGTGCCACTGCACTCAAACCTGGGTGATGGAGTGAGACTCTGTCTCAAAAATAAAAGAATGAATGAATAAATAAATAAATACTGGAAGGGACTTTAGAGAGATTATGAAGTGTTTTATAACTAATTTTATGAAACCAGTAAATTTTTAAAAGAGGAAATTGAAGCTCAGGGAAATCAAATAATTTTTATAAGGTCACACAGCTAGAGTTGCAGCCAGATGGATTTGGATAGGATCAATAGTTAGCTAGCAGGCTAAATACCAGTACTACCTAATATTAGGAAAAATCTATCAAAATGGGGCAAAATAATGAGGAGATGGGTGTAGGTATAATATGAAAGATCACCAAAGATTCACTGACCTCATAGCTTATTTCAAACTGCAAGAAGTAGTTTATTTCAAACTACTTTTTACCCGGACTCCCAATCTTTAGCCCATCTCAAATCTCTTATATGACAACAAATATATGTTCATAACCGTATCATTCCTAGCTGTAGACTGTATCTTTCATGTTCTGGATTCATGTATAGAGCTACCTCTAGGTTCTGCTTGTTGTTGTTTAATGAGTGACACATTTGGAGGTAGAATGGACATTCATTTGTGACCTTTCTAACACTCATTTCTACTCAACTCCATTTTATTTCTCCAACATCATTGGGGTACAATTGATAAATAAAAATTGTATATATTTAAGGTGTACAACCTCGTGTTTTGAGATGTATATCTATCTATACCTATATTCTGAATTGTTCATCACAATCAAATCTATCGCCTCACACATAGTTACCATTTTCTTTCTCTTTTTTTGGTGGGAACATTTAAGATCTACTATCTTAGCAAATTTTAAGTACACAAAAGAATATCATTAACTGTACTCATATTAGATCTCCAGAATTTATGCACCTTGCATACTGAAATTGTATACCATTTGAGCAACATCTCTCCATTTCCCCCTTCATCCAGCCCCTGGCAACTACTATTCTACTCTCTGCTTCTATGAGTTTGACTATTTTAAATTACACATGTAAGTGAGATCAGACAGTATTTGTCTTTCTGTGCCTGGCTTGTTAGCCTAATGTCCTCCAGACTCATCTACATTGTCACAAATGACAGGATGTCTTTATTTTTAAGGCTGAAAAATATTCCGTTGTACATAATACCACATTTCTTTATTCATCCGTAGATGAAAACTTGGATTGTTGACATATCTTGGCTATTGGGTATAACGCTCCAATAAACATGAGAGTATCATTTTTTCTTTGAGATTTCAATTATTTTGGATTTATACCCAGATGTGAGATTCCTAGATCAAATAATAATGTTTTTATTTTTCGAGTAACTTCCATATTTATTTTCATGGTGATTGCATTAACTTACATTCCCACTAATAGTGTAAAAGGGTTACTTTTTTGTACCTCCTTACCAATATGTGCCTTTCTTTCTTTTTTTTTTTGAAAATATTAATTTTTATAGGTGTGAGGTAGTATCTCATCGTAGTTTCGGTTTGCATTTTCCTGATGATTAGTGATATCGAACATCTTTTCTTATGCCTAATGGCCAATTGTATGTCTTTTTTTTTTTTTTGAAAAATGTCTACTCATGTCCTTTACCTGTTTATTAATCAGGTTTTTTTTCTTGTTATTAAGTTGTAGGAGTTCCTTAAGTATTTTGGATATGAACCTCTTATCAGATATATAGTTTGCAAATATTTTCTTCTATTCCATAGGTTGCCTTTTCATTTTGTTGATGTTTTTTCACTGTGCAGAAACTTTTTAGTCTGATATAGTTTCAGTTGTCCATTTCTGTTTTTGCTGCCTGTGCTTTTAGTATAGACTTCAATAAAATTTTGCCCAATCCAATGTTTAGAAGCTTTTCCCCTATGTTTTCCTTTAAGAGTTTTATTGTTTCAGGTTTTAGGTTTAAGCCTTTGATCTATTTTGAGTTGATTTTTGTATATGATGTGAGGTAAGTGTCCCATTTCATACTTTTACATCTCAACATTCAATTTTCCCAATATAATTTATTGGAGAAACTATCTTTTCCCCATTTCATACTTCATTTTCTATTTTCACTGGGATTTTTCTTTGGGGAATGATCACTCCACATCATTGCATAGCACCTACTTGGTTGAGTTTAGGTAAGATTTACTCTGCTCTGGTTCCAGAACTGGGCTCCAATGCATTCAACATTGATTAGGGCTTTGTCATGGGGATTGGTAAAGAAATGGTCATTAACATTGCTTGAATCTAATCAGTGCATCATATATCTTTAGTCACAGCGATTGGATATGAAAATGCAACTTAAACTACAGTGGCTCATCAGACCTAAGTCTAGGACTTGTGTTTATGATAGTCTCTCTCTCCTTCTCATTTTTCTTTCCTCTCTCCCTGCCTCTCTTTCTCTCCTGGAAGCTATTGATAGTTATGCTATGATATAGAATGAGCAGTTCTTAGCACAAAAAGAAGGCACCGTAGAAAGTGAAGAGTTAGAAAGAAATAAAGTTCTTGTTGGTATGCTGAACCACTAGATCAAACCATCATACCTACTGACATTTGTACTTACTGTTTATAGGAACAAATAAATTCTGTTGTGATTTTAGTTCAATTTTCAATATGAAACTAAGCATTGAAATAAATAGTGGAGGCAATGTGATTTAGAGGACAAAAAGTCTCATCATCGGAAATAAGCAGACCCGGATTCTACTCCAGTGACCAACTGTAAGACCTTGGGGCTGTCATTATAACTTTGTATGTACTACATTTTCCTTAGCTGTAAATTTTGTAATCTAATATTTGCCTTGCTTAATATTACATGGTATTGTGAATATCGCATGAAATAATTATTTTGGGTTAGGAAGACCTGAAAACTCTGTGCAATTGAATCGTAGGTGATATTATTACCATCGGAAGATCTTGCAGCCATCAACATCTTATTATAGTACATTGCTTTCTTCCTTTCTCTGAATTGCAAGTTGACATGAATAATTCATCAAAATTTGCACTTCCAGAAAACACTTGATGAAAACAGTAGTGGAAGTTTCTAAAGCAAAGTGGATTTTATTAGGGTGCTTAATATGAGTATTTATAGCCAAATTGTTTCCCAATTGACTTTGCAATCCTTGTTTGTGATTTGTAATTATTGGTGAATAATTGCAATTATCATTGGCTTAATGAGACAATAATTCACCCCCCCCCCGTATTTTCCTTTTAGTAAAGCCCTACATTCACTGCTGTGTATGTCACAGAAAGTCAGTCCATCATTATTCCATGACCACAAAGATCTCCCTCGTACTACTTCTTTATAGTCAGTTTTTTTGCTTAGGTTGCCCTAAATACTGGCTACCACACCAATCCGTTTTCCATCTCTATAATTTTGTCATTTGGGGAATCTTATGTAAATGGAATGGAATAGAATGTGACCTTCTTTTTTAGATGAGATTTTTAAAAAACTCTATATTGCCTTTAAAATTCATACAAGTTGTGTGTATGAAATGTTCATTCCTTTTTGTTGTTGAGTAGTGTTACACGCTAACACTATTCATGTAGTGTTAAACACTGCACGAATCACAGTTTATTTAACTACCTCATCGGGGACATTTTCATTAGTTTAAGTTTGGGGCTTTGTAGATAAATTTACTATCAACAATCATGTACAAGATTTTATATGGACATACATCTTCATCTATCTGGAATAAAATGCCCAGAAATGTGATTACTGGGTCACATGGTAAGAGTACGTTCAGTTGTATGTTTTTTAAAGAAACTGCCAAACTATTTTCCAGAGTAGCTGTACCATTTTAAATTCCAACCAGCAATGTAGAAAAGATCCAGTTTCTCCATATCATCATCAACATTTGGTATTGTCATTTTATAGGAACTATGCTAATAGGTATGTGGTGATAGTTTATCATATTCTTATTTGCATTTACTGCATAGCTAGTGGTATAAAAAATTACGTGCCTATTTATCATCCATATATCTTCTTTAGTGAAATGTTTCTTCATGTTTGTCCTTATAATTTCTAATTGAATTATTTGCATTTTAATGTTGAGTTTTGAAAGTACTTTATATATTATGGCATCAATTCATTGTCAGTTATGTTATTTTCAAATATTTCCTCCTAGTCTGTAACTTGTCTTTTAATCCTCTTTCACAGAAACAAATTTTTTAATTTTTAAAATTTAGTTCAACTTGCCAATTATTTATTTATTTTACAGATTGTACTTTTGGTGTTATATTTAAGAATTCTTCACCAAATCTAGTTTCCAAAGATTTTCTCCTATATGAGGTTCTAAAAATTGTATATTTTTGCATTTCCTATTTAAATCCATGATACATTTTAATTTTATATAAGGTGTGAGGTTTAGGTTGAAGACTTATTATTATTATTATTATTATTATTATTATTATTATTGCTGGCTATGGATATCCAATTGCTGCAACACCATTTATTTTTTTGAAAAGACTATCCTTCCTCCAATGAATTACTGTATACCATTGTCAAATATCAGGTGGTCACACTTGTATGGCACTAATTCTGGGTTATCTGTTTTGTTTAATGATCTGTGTATCAATTTCTCCACAAATTCCATGAAGTCTTGATTACTATAGCTATATACTAAGTACTGAAATCAAGTAGAGGATGTCCCCCATTTTATTCATTTTCTCCCAGAATTGTTTTAGGCTGTTCTAGTCCCGTTGTCCCCTTTCCATGTGTAATTTACAATAATGTTGTTATATCTACACAATTATTATTAGTAGTATTATTGTTGTTATTTTGAGATGGAGTCTCACTCTATCACCCAGGCTGGAGTGCAGTGGCATGATCTCGGCTCACTGCAACCTCTGCCTCCCAGGTTCAAGCGATTCTCCTGTCTCAGCCTCCCTAGTAGCTGGGACTACAGGCGCGTGCAACCACATCTGGCTAATTTTTGTATTTTTAGTAGAGACAGGGTTTCACCATGTTGGCCAGGCTGGTCTGGAACTTCTGACCGCAGATATCCAAATGCCTCAGCCTCCCAAAGTGCTGAGATTACAGGAGGGAGCCACTGTGCCCGGCCATTATTTATATTTTGATATAAATTATTTTAAACCTGCATGTCGGTTTGGAGAGAATATACATTTTGACTTTTTTGAGTCTTTTAGCCCATAAACGTGATATATGTCTCCATTTATTTAGTTTTTTAAATTTCTTTCATCAATATTTTTAGTTTTTACCATACAAGTACTACATGTCTTTGTTAGACTTATATCCAAGTATTTTATTTTTGATTAATAGTAAGTGGTAATGTGTCTTAAATTTCAGTTTATAGGAACCAATAAATTGTTCATTGCTAGTATATAGAAATAAAGTTGAGTTGTGTATATTGATCTCATATCCTGTGATCATATTGGCTTGTGTTGATCTCATATTCTGTGACCATCTATAATACTAGAAGTTTTATTTTTGTAGATTCCTGAGGATTTTCTATATAGACAATCTTGTCATATCCTTATCCTTTTCCTGCCTTATTATACTGACTAGAAATGCAAGTATTATGTTGAATATTGGACATCTTTTTTTTCCCACAATCTTTGGGGGTAAAAAGTCTTTAGGTGTCAACTTTTTACAGATATCCTTTAGCAAGTTGAAGAAGCTCCCTTCTATTCCTAGTTTTCTGAGAGTTTTTATTGCGAATGGATGCTGAATTTTGTCAGATGCCTTTTCTGTATTCATTGACACAATCATGGGGTTTTCTTTCTGTAGCCTCTTAATATGGTAGATTGCAGTGATGGTTTTCAAATATCAAGCCAGCCTTGAATCACTAGAATAAACCCAAATCGATCATGGTAGATAATTATTATTACATATTGCTAAATTCCATATGAATAAGTATTAATTCTTCTTTACATGTTTGGTACAATTATCCAGTGAAAGCATCTGGGCCTGGAGATTTATTTCTCGAGAGGGTTGAGTTAAATTTCCTTAATAGTTATGGGGCTATCCAATTTTTAAATTTCATATTAGATGAGTTGTGGTATTTTGTACTTTTCCAGGAATTGTTTCATTTAGTCTAAGGTGGAAACATTTTGTATAGAGTTGTTTGTAGTATTCATTCATTATCTCTTATCCCCTTTATTCCCTTGATGGCTGCAGGTCTAAATATCCTCTGTTTTATTACTGATATTGGCAATTTGTGCCTTCATATCCTTAGATGAAAAATTGTTTTCACAACACACACAAAGCATAAATTACAAGGAAAGGATTGATATTGTTTATACATTAAAATGATATTTTATTTGCACCAAAAAATTATAAAATAAGTTAAAAAACAGGCCACTGATTGTGTAAAGGTGTTTTTAATACATATCACTAGAAAATATTAATATTCATTTCACAAAAATCTTAACACAGTAAATACATAAAAATATTTCCCTAGTTATCCAGAACATGCAAATTAAATCCTCAGGGATAAGACTTTTTGCCTCCAGAGGACTGGCAAAAATTTTAAATCTGATAATATCAAATGCAAATGATGAGGAGGACCAACGTAAGCTATTATACACAGCTCATGAAAATATCAAATGGTACAACTACTTTGGGAACATTTTTGGTAGTATCCAAAAAATTAAAGATGTGTATAGCGAAATATCCGTAAATTCCAATTTTGAGTATATTCCATAGTGAAAAATCTTACACTTATGCCAAAGAATACCTGTAAGAAATTTAGAGCATTATTGTTTGTAATAATTTTTTTAAATTGGAAATATTGAGAGTGGATGTGTATTCCAGTGTATGTACATTTGAAAATATTATATAACTCCTAAGACAAATAAGCTAGAGATGCCAATATAAAAAGGGCAAGTCTCATAAACCTAATGTTTACTGATAGAGCTACATTACTGAAGAGCACTTATCAAATATTTTAAAGTGTGGTAAACAGAAGTGACTATAGGGTTATGAGTGTAGCATATGGATGGACAAGGATATGTTCAGGAAGAGAATTCTATCAATGCAAGGTGCATAGGAAAAACTACAGTTTCTTCTGCTGCAGTAGATGTCTAGATCAAACTTATTTTTATCATCCTTCTCTTACACCAACCATTCTATATACCCTTCACCCTCAGCTAGCACCTCTGCTGGTATAGACGGCTTGCCTAGAGGTGAACAAAACTTCCATTCTAAAGGGGGTCTTAATTTTTGTCTATCGTGTCCTTATCAATCTTTGGCTGCTCTAATTGCACATTTTCTATTAAAAATGCACATTGCAGCCTCTCAAGAGACATCCCGGAGAACCAGTAATGCCAAGCATATTCTCTGTCCTTACTATGTAGTAGCAGCTCCTACCTCCTACTGATGACCCGGGTCAATTACCACCACCAGAATACTGACTCATTTTTTCCTTGCTAATTTCTTGGCATGAGAAACTCAAAGTAACGGTAAGAGTCACAACTTAAGAGTCGATGGAACTGTTACTGTGCCACCTGATGGAATTGTACCCTTTCCGGGGACCGGACATCTAGACCAACAGATCCTTTAGTAACAGGGAAAAGAAGCACAAATTCCTAAACTCAGTCACTGAGAACAATGCTAAGTGGAGCCACTTCTATTTATACCCGTTTCTTGGATCTATTTTTTTCTACCTATCAGAAAACAATCAGGAAGTGGATGTTGAGTTAAAATACACATTGCATCCATATCATTTCAACTCAACCGTGTCTTTACAGCGTCATTTCACTACTCTATCAGATCTGTGGCTTCTTCCCCATTTTTACATTTGCACATGTAGCTCATTTATCTTAGGAGTTCTATAATATTCCTGTGTGTGCATATTTGAAAATGTATGGACTGGGATACACATCCACTCTCCTGTCAACATTTCTAATTTTAAAAATAATTACAAACAACAATGCTCTAAATATTTTCTTATAGGTTTCTTTGCATAAGTGTGAGAATTTTCACTGTTCTATGTAATGTGGCCAGTAGTTCTCATGATGATGTACCCAGTGCAGTATACATTTTGCCGAAAAGTGATACCCTTGGTTCAATGCAGTGTTACATAGGATCCCAGATCAGTGAATAAAACACACTGAAACTCCCATGTAGATGTACTAGATCAGTCCTGGACAGTAGCAGCCTAGTCTTTTGGGTTCATGTATAGCCTCCACCTCCACTATCATGCTACTCTATGTATATATCCATTGTGCCAGCATTGAGGTGGACAGTGACAGAGGCTGGCTTATATCATCATGCCAAGTCATTCTATACTTTGTTTAGTGTGTTTTTGTTTTTTGTGTTTTTTTTTAAATTTTAGGTTCAGAGGGCACACATACAGGTTTGTTACATGGATATATTGCATGATGCTGAGGTTTGGGCTTCAACTGAACCCATCCTCCCAATAATGAACATAGTCCCAAATACACAGTGTTTCAACTCTTCCCCACCTCCCTTCTTTTGGAGTACCCAGTGTCTATTGCTCCCGTCTTTATGTTCACCCATACCCAGTATTTAGCTTCCACTTATAAGTGAGAATGTGTGGTACTTGCTGTAATGTTTTTGTACTAATTCACTTAGGATAATGGCCTCCATCTACATCCATGTTGCTGCAAAGAATGTGATTTTGTTCTTTTTATGGCTGCACGGTATTCCATGGTGTATACGTACCAAATTTTTTAATCCAATCCATTATCAATGGGCACTTAGGTTGATTCCATGTCTTTGCTATAGTGAATAGTGCTATTAACAAACATGTAAGTGCAGGTAGAACAATTTATTTTCCTTTGGGTATATACACAGTAATGGGATTGCTGGGTCAAATAGTAATTCTACTTTTAGTTCTTTGAGAAATTTCCATACTGCTTTCCACAATGGCTGAACTGATTTCCAATCCCACCAACAATATATGAACATTCCCTTTTCTCTGCAACCTTGCCAACATTTTCATTTATTATTATTATTTTTGAGATTGAGTCTTGCTCTGTTACCCAGGCTGAAGTGCAGTGGCATGATCTCTGCTCACTGGAGTCTCTGCCACCTGGGTTCAAGCGATTATCCTGCCTCAGCCTCCCAAGTAGCTGGGATTAGAGGCATGCACCACCACACTATCGTGCTGCTCTGTTTATATATCCATTGTGCCAGCACTGAGGTGGACAATGTTTGAATTTTTTAGTAGAGACGGGGTTACACCATGTTAACCAGGCTGGTCTCAAACTCCTGGCCTCAAGTGATCCATCCACCTTGGCGTCCCAAAGTGCTGGGATTACAGGCGTGAGTCACTGCACCCAGAATCTGTTATCTTTTGACTTTTTGATAATAGTCATTCTGACTGGTGTGAGATGGTATCTCATTATGGTTTTGATTTGCATTTCTCTGATGATCAGTGATGTTGAACATTTTTTCACTTGTTTGTTGGCTGCTTGTATGTCTTTTATTGAAAAGTATCTGTTCATGTCCTTTGCCCATTTTTGTTTTTTTGTTTGTTTTCTTATTGATTTGTTTGTTTCTTCTAGATTCTGGATATTAATCTTTGTCAGATGCATAGTTTGCAAGTATTTCTCCCATTCTGTGGGTTGTTGGTTTATTCTACTTACAGTTTCTTTTAATGCACAGAAGGTCTTAAGTTTAATTAAGTCCCAATTGTCAATTTTTGTTTTTGTTGCATTTGCTTTTGAAGACTTAGCCATAAATTCTTTGCTTAGATCAATGTCCGGAAGAGTATTCCTTAGGTTTTCTTCTAGGATTTTTATAGTTTGAAGTTTTACATGTAAGTGTTTAATCCATCTTGACTTAATTTCTGTATATGGTGACAGTTATGGGTCCAGTTTCATTCTTCTGCATATGGTTAGCCAGTTTTGCCAGCACCATTTGTTGAATAGGGTGTCCCTTCTCCATTGTTAATTTTCGTTAATTTTGTCGAAGATCAGTTGGTTGTATGTATGCTGCTTTATTTCTAGGTTCTTTATGCTGTTCCATTAGTCTATATGTTAATTTTTTGTACCAGTACAATGCTGTTTTGGCTACTGTAGCCTTGTAGTATAATTTGAACTCAGGTAATGTAGGAGTGCCTGTGGTTTTGTTCTTTTAGCCTAGGATTGCTTTGGCTATCTGGGCTATTTTTTGGTTACATATTAATTTTACAATAGTTTTTCTAATTCTGTGAAGCATGACATTAGTTATTTGATAGAAATTGTATTGAATCTATAGATAGTCTTGGGAAGTATAAACATTTTAACAATATTGATTCTTCATAAACATGAGCATGAAATGTTTTTCTAGGTTCAGTGTTTTTTAAATGGTGAATACTCTTGGTGGGCTTCAACATGTGATACAACATGGGTCCACCCTTGTAGATCTATCTACATTCTTCTTTACAAGTTTCCTTGCCTTTGCTATTCCAGTTTTTCTCTTTCCAGGACTCTGCTCAACCATCCAGGTCACTTGACATTGCCTATGTGTCCATGTAGATTATTATTTCAGGTCACTTCTCATTCCATAATACTTGGATGATCAGGTGCAGTACCCAGGGCTTTGCCCTGAGAAGAATTTGTTTCACTGCTCTCTTACAGGGCCACTCCTGAGTGGGGTTATGGTGCACATGCAGTACATTTCAGCTCTCACTGACACACTAAACTGACTTATCCACGAACACAGCCAAATATTTTTCCTTTCTCTGTTGATAATAAAGAATACTGGCATGGCCATAAGTGTGAGCTAATGGAGCGGCACCAGTGAAACAGTGGTTGAAAATATCAGGATCTGGGATGCTGCTTTCATAGCTTACTTATGCCCTCTGGCCCTTCTAGTGCTCCAGCGCAGGTGTACCACTTCAATCCTACAATAGATTGCTGCTGGGACCACCTGACTTTATGCTTAATTGGTCTGAAATAACTCACTTATCACAGGCATCTCTGGCCATATGGTCACTTGATGTCTCATGCTTAAAGGCTGATTTTCTATCAGGGCCTAGTAGCATGTCTTGTGCTTTTCAAATGGTGTGTAGTTTTCTGCTGCAGATGGCATAGACTTGCCCCAGAGCCCTAGCAGTCTATGTTGTGATTCTTCTATTTGGACTCATCATAAATTCTACATGGAAACTTGTACCCCAGTATATTAGGGTCTGCTTGTTAATACAGCCCAAGTGACAGAATAGTTTGTATAGCAGCCTGGACCAATTGTAGAGCTATTTCTCTCTGTCAGCCTTATTCAAGCTGGAAAATGATCATAGTACCAGGTAAATGGGTCAGAATAGTATTTACAAGTGTGGCATATGCTGCCTTCAGAACATGAAGAGGCCTATCAATCATTTTGCTAGTTTCTGATTGGTGGGAGGTATAATCTATTTCTTACCATGAAGGGAATGACCTCACATGCCCTAGACTACTAAATCCCTCAAAACTTCACTGATGTCACCGTTTTGGAGCATGTATGTCTGACTATAGCCTCCAATTTGCCACATCTTGCCACTCCTTCAGTCTTACTAGAGTAATGCCTCTGATATGGTGTATCAGTGTGATGTTCTGCAGGATGTGCAGATGATCCGAGTACGCTTGGACATGTTATGACAAAGGGTGTGAGTGTTAATATAATCCTAGGAAAGACCATAAGTGTTTATTGTCTTTACCACATAAAGGTGGCCTGCTTCTGATTCTCCTTCCTGATGGTGATGAGACATAAACATTCATTGGTTCAGCGCCCACATCCTACAAGCAGGAGGTGATGTAACTCTGCAGTTGATACTACTACCTGGTTAATTTTACAGTAACCTACTTTCACATACTATGATCCATATTGTTCTTAGAGACTAGAGTGGTAAATTAAATAAAGATATAACAAAGGCTAACTCCCTTCATTGTCTTTTCTTGTTAATTTTATTTCAATTTTAAAAACAGTTTTTAATTGACACATAGAAATTATATACATTTATCACATGCAACATCTTTTGAAATTTGTGTACATTTTGAAATGGCACGTTCATTTTCTCACATACTTTTCATTTTTGTGACTATACTCAAAATCTATTCTCTTAGCAATTTTCAATAGCATAATGTCTTCTTATTAACTATACCCATCATGTTTTATAATAGATTTCTTAAACTTATTTCTCCTGTCCAACAGAAATTATGTATCCTTTGACCAACATCTCCCCTCAAACACCTCCTTCTCTGGTAACCACCATTCTACTCTACTTCTGTGGGATGAACTTTGTTAAATTCCAGATATGAAAACAAATATCCCAATCCCATATCCCAGATATGGTGAGATCATGTGGTATTTGTCATTCTGTGCCTTGCTTATTTCACTTAACATAATGTCCTCCAAGTTCATTCATGTTGCTGCAAATGACGTGATTTCATTATTTTTATGGTTGAATTGTATTCCATTGTGTATATAGATCACATTTCTTAATCCATTCATCTATCGATGAACACTTAGGTTGATCCCATATTTTGGTTATTGTGAATAGTGCTACAATAAACATGGGAGTGCAGAAATCTCTTTGACATACTTATTTCCTTTGGATATATACCCACTAGTGGGATTCCTAGGGCATACTGCAGTTCTATTTTTAATTTTTTGAGAATCCTCCATACTGTTTTAAATAATGGCTGTACTGGTTTACATTCCTACCAACAATGTGCAAACGTTTCCTCTTCTCCACATCCTTTCTACCACTTTCCTTTTGTCTTTTAGGTAATAGCCATTCTAACAGATATGAGACCATATCTCATTGTGGTTTGAATTTACATATCTTTGATGATTAATGTTGAGCATTTTTTCACATACATCTTGGTCATTTGTATGTTTTCTTTTAAGAAATGTCTATTCAAATCCTTTGGCCATTTTCTGGTTGGGTTATTTGTTTTCTTTCTATTGAGTTATGTGAGTTTCTTATATATTTTCAATATTAATCTCTTATCAGATGTGTGGCTTACAGATTATTTTCTTCCATTCTTTAGGTTGTCTCTTCTCTCTGTTGACTATATTCTTGGCTGTGCAGAAGCTTTTTAGTTTTGTGTAATTCCATTTGTCTATTTTTGCTTTTGTTTTCTGTGCTTTGGGGTTCATATAAAAAAATCATTGCCCACATCAATGTCATGGAGCTTTTCCTTTATGTTTTCTTCTACCAGTTTTACAGTTTCAGGTCTTACATTTAAGTCTGAATTCATTTTTATTTGGCTTTTTTGTATAGTATAAGATAAGGGTTTAACTTCATTCTTCTGCATGTGAATATCCAGTTACCTCAATATTACTTATTGAAGAAAGTGTACTTTCCCCATTGTGTTTTCTTGATACCTTTGTAAAATTGACTGACCGTAAAATGGGTGGATTTATTCTTGGGCTATCTCTTCTGTTCCATTATTCTGTCTCTTTTTATTCCAGCATCATGCTATTTTTGATTACTATAGATTTGTAGTATATTTTTAAGTCAGGTAGTGTGATGCCTCTGGCTTTGTTCCTTGTGCTCAAAATTTCTTTGGCTGTTTGAGGTCTTTTGTGGTTCCATACAAATTTTAGAATTTTTTTCTATTTCTGTAAAAAAAATAGTCATTATAATTTTGAAAAGGATTGCATTGAATCAGTAGATCACTTTGGATATTATGGAAATTTTAACCGGATTAATTTTAACAATATTTCTAATCCATGAACATGGGATATCTTTTTATTCATTTGTGTCTTATTCGATTTTTTTCACCATTATTTTCTAGTTTTTAATGTACAGGTCTTCCATCGCCTTGGTTAAATTTATTCCTAAGTATTTTATATTTTTGTAGCCATTGTAAGTTTGATTTCTTTTTCAGATAGTTTGTTTTCAGTGTATTGGAATGCTATTGATTTTTGTATGTTTATTTGTATCCTGAAACTTTACTGGACTAGTTTATTAGTTCTAAGAATTTTTTGGTGGAGTCTTTAGGGTTTTTTCTGTATAAGATCATGTCATCTGCGAACAGGGACAACTTAACGTCTTCCTTTCCAGTTTGAATGACTTTTATCTCTCTATCTTACCTAATTGCTCTGGTTGGGACCTTTTCTGTATCTTTGAGGGTGGCACTATGTATCTCATTTCACCTAGGATGCAGTATTATTTTTTGTTACCTTTTTGGGTAGGAGGGGTTTGATTTTAAAGATATTCATTTTGTCTAACTTACTATAATAGTTCTTTACCTAGGTCAAAGAACCATTACTGATATGCTTTCTTTGTCTCTTTTGTGCTACTGGAGTAAAATACCTGAGACTGGGTTATTTATAAAGAACAGAAATGTATTGGCTTACAGTTCTGGAGTCTAGGAAGTCTAAGGTCAAGGCACTAGCAGGTCTGGTGTCTGGTGAGGCTATTCTCTTCATCCAAGTTTGGACCTTGCAGGCTGCATCCTTTAAAGGGGGATGTCTGGGTGCTCACATGGTAAGAGGTAGAACGGGCCAAGAGAAAGTGAGAGAGAACAAGAGGATGAGAATCCACTCTTGTACTAGTGGCATTAGTCCACTCCTGAAGGCAGAGCCCTCATGACTAAACACCTCTTAACAGTCCCACTTTCCAATGCCATCAGAATGACAATTAAATTTTAACATGAGTTTTAGAGGGAGCAGACATTCAAACCATAGCAAATGCTGGCGACTACACATATGTCCATTCCAGACATACATCTCAGAACTGGGAAAATGACCACCAATTTTTTCCGTAAACCTACTGGAGCCACTTTGACTAAGACCGAGGCCAGAATTTCATTTATTATCTGGTTCCTATATGTCCCCCTCTAAGCCACATCAATGAAAATTCAGACCATGTGTCCAGCAATCCATGTGTCTAATGCTCATAATCCTGAATATTTCCCTTCCTCCAATGCATGTTCACCTGAGTAAATAAGCACAGATCTTTTTGGAAAGTTACTTCTGAATTTCCTTGCAACAGTGTTTATAGTCCTTCTTCAAAGTGTTCTCAGTACGAAAAATATCTCAAATCTTGAAACTAGTCAAATAATTTTTTTAGATTGGTGTAGCTACCACCAGCCTTTAGCCCATCCATCCTTAATTTCTTTTAATCATATAAATTAAGCAATGTCCATGTTAAATACTCATCTATTTTCCCTCTAGAGATATCGTGCTCTATTAAATGTCTCCATAGGTCTTTCTAACTTGGGCCTCTGTGACTGCCACTCTGGTCTTGCTCATCCTTGTGTTAGTTGTGTCTATTTGCTTTGGATGGCTAGGTATAGCCACTTGGCCTCTATTATTTTGGGACTTTGTCATGCTCATTATTATCGGAGAACTAATTTCTGTACCAGAATTTTCCACTCTCACCTCTGTCCTACAGAGTAGAGAGCTACCACTGAGATTCTCAATGATGTTGATGTATTTGCCATCAGCACATTCTTTGTCATGTTGGCAAATGAAGTATCTTTGGAACTTTCCTACAGAACACATTGGCTGGTGGTTTTTCAAGCATTTTGTTGTATATTCACTCTATAATTCTCACTTGTCTGAGTGATGGCTTGTAAGGCAACTGCTCAAATAAAGCCTCTTTATGATCTTCAAGGAGGGTTGGGCTACTCTTTTCTAACAAAGGAAAGAGAAACACTTCAGCAAACTGTGCAGGTTGAGAGGAACCTAATACACTTTCAACTTCATCTTCTATCTCTATTAGGGCCCTAACATTGGTAAAGAAGAGTTGTCAGGACTGAGAATTCAACCTTGTCTGAAACCCCATTGCTCTTATGATTAAGTTCTTGCTTTGTTCCTGATCTTAGAAGGCAAGTATTCAGTCTTTGAATATTAAGTGTAATGTTAGCTGTAGGCTTTTTGTAGATTCTGTTCATTAAGGTTGAGGAAGATCTCTTTTATTCCCAGCTTTTCTTGTAGTTTTATCAAAATGAATGTGGGATTTTGTCAAACACTATTTCTAAATCTATTGAGGTAGTCATATGGTGTTTCTTTTTCATTTTTGTGATAGAGGTAAATTGCATTAATTTATTTTTGAATGTTAAATCATTCTTCCCTTCCCAGGATAACCGCCCCCAACACTGCCAACCCTTTGTTATGTATTATCATTTTTGTATATTGTTGGATTTGATTTGCTAAATTTTTAAAGAGAATTGTTTAGTCTAAGTTCATGAGGGTTATTGATATATATATTTCTTGTAATATCTTTCATTGTGGTATCTGAGTAATGCTGATTATGGGCCTCATTATATGAGTAATGGCTTTATTATATTAGTTGAGAAGTGTTCTATCCTTTTCAACTTAGGGAAACATTTTATATAGAGTAGTATTGTTTATCCTTAAATACTTGGTGTCGTTCACCAGTGATACCATCTATGTCTGGAGTTTTATTGTGGAAAAGAATTTAACTACTCATTGAATGTACTATATATATATATATATATATATATATATATATATATACATACACACACACACACACATATATATATACATACATATATATATGGAACTATGAGTTTATCTTTTTCTTCATGAGCAAGCTCGGTGGTTTATGTCTTTCAATGAATTTGTCCATTACATCTAAGTTATCAAATATATTGACATAACATTTCTCATAATGTTTTTATTAATCTTTTAATGCCTTAAGAATTTTTAGTAATATCTTCCCTCTCATCTTGATGTTGATCATAGTAATTTATATATGTGTTTTTTCTCTCTCTTGTTCCCCATTAGTCTGACTAGAGTCAGACTAATACTAAATTGTATTGATTTTCTCAAATAACTCATTTATGGAGGTTTAAGAAAAGAAGGCGTCTCCATAACATTAAAATGCCAAGTGAAGCAGCAAGTGCTGATGGAGAAACTGCAGCAAGTTATCTAGAAGATCCAGCTAAGATCTTCAATGAAGGTGGCTACACTAAACAACACATTTTCAATGTAGACCAAACAGCCTTATATTATATGAAAATGCCATGTAGAACCTTCACAGCTAGAGAGGAGAAGTTAAAGCCTAGCTTCAAAGCTTCAAAGGACAGGCTGAGTCTCTTGTTAGGGTCTATTGTAGCTGGTGATTTCAAGTTGGGGCCCAATGTACACATACTATTCCAAAAATCCAAGAGCCCTTAAAAATTATGCTAAATATGCTCTGCCTATGCTTTTGTAAATGGAAGAATAAAGCCTGGATAACAGCACATCTGTATGAAGCATGATTTATAAAATATTTTAAGCCCACTGTTGAGACCTACTGCTCAGAAAAAAAAGAGATTTCTTTTAAAATCTTATTGCATATTGCAGTGCACCTAGTCAACCCAAGAGCTCTGATAGAGATGTATAAGAAAATGAATATTATTTTCATACCTGCTAAAATAATAGCCATTCTGAGGTCTACTGATCAAGGAGTAATTTCAACCTTCAAGTCTTACTATTTTTACAAAAACATTTCATAATTCTATAGCTGCCATAGGCAGTGATTCCTCTAATAGATCTGGGGAAAATACATTTAAAACCCTCTGGAAAGAATTCACCATTCTAGATGCTGTTAACAACATTCATGGGAGGAGGTCAAAATATCAACATGAACAGAAGTTTAGAAGAAGTTGATTCCAATCTTTATAGATGACTTGTTGATTCAAGACTTCAGTAGAGGAAGTCACTGCAGATGTGGTGGAAATGGTAAGAGAACTAGAATTAGAAGTAGAGCCTGAAAATGTGATTAAGTTGCTGCAATCTTATAATAAAACTTGAATAATTGCACAGTTGCTTCTTATGGATGAGCAAAGATAGTGTTTTCTTGAAATGGAATCTACTCTTGGTGAAGATGCTGTGAACATTGTTGAAATGACAAAAATTTAGAATATTAGATAAAAGTCATTGAAAAAGCAGCATCAAGATTTGATACAATTGACCCCAATTTTGAAAGAAGGTCTACTGTTGGTAAAATATTGTCAAACAGCGTCATGTGTTACAGAGAAATCTTTTACAAAAGGTAGAATAAATTGATGCAGCAAACTTCATTGTTGCCTTATCTTAAGAAATTGCCACAGCAACCACTTCCCTGATGAATCAGCAGCCATCAACATCAAGGCAAGCCCTTCCACTAGCAAAAAGATTACAACTTGCAGAAGGCTCAGATAATTGTTACCATTTTTAAGCAATAAAGTATTTTTAATTAAGGTATATATGTGATTTTTCTAGCTATGATGCTATTGCACACTTAATAGACTATACCATCTAAATGCACTGAGAAACAAAAAAAATTGTGACTCACTTTATTTCAATATTCACTTTATTGTGGGAGTCTGGAACCAAGCCTACAATATCTCTAAGGTATGCCTGTATTTATGTTCTCTTCTTCCAAGCTAAGCTGTTTTTATCATTAGATGTGCTGTGTCACCTAACATTTATGGGATTTAGTATACCATGATATCTGTATGTATCTAAAGAGAGAAACAGATGGTAACATACATTATTACTGATCAGGAATGCCTGGTTCAGAGATGTGAAAAAGAGCTCATAAACATCAAGCAATGTAAAAATGGAACAAAGTGTCAGAGAAAAAAAAAACATGTTTATTCGTTCATTTATTTGTTCAAGAGAATCTTCTTAAATGCCTGCAAAATATAACCCCTTGGTGAAGGAAGGGCTGTGAAAAAATGCTTTTACATCAATGTCTGTGATACCGAGGAATTTATAAAGTTGCAATTGTTGATATTTATTTGCCAAAATACATCATATTTAGAAGAGTAAAATGATAGAGTTTTGGTGGGAATAGAAAGTTGGTTTTAAAAAAATAACTATAATTTTCATAATTATAAAACAATTTGGTAATATATATGTATACATATTTAAAGAAAATACCAAGGTACAATATAATTTGAATACCAAAATATCCATCTGTGTTTTTCTTCAACAAATTAATTATTGTAAACTGATTTACAAATCCTATGTGCCACATGAATACTAAACAATTAAATTCAAAAGTGGAAGTGATAATATAAGCCAGTATTATGGGGATTATATAACTTCAGATATTTACATATGTTTGAAGAAAAAAAATTTAAAGTGTCAAAACGATAACCAGTGGGAAGTTTCTAAATATTCCTTTGATCTAAAAACAAGAGAGTTTGGGTGTTATATTTTTTTAAAAAATCATTTTCTTTTGTTGGTTTCAAATATCCTGGGAACTTAGGTAATATTTTTTCTGCCCCAAATGGTCCCACCAGAATAACTTAAAAATACATGTATATGACTGTTCCTGACCAGGCAAATCTAAGCCAATTTAAAATTACCTTCACAAATACTTGCACCTGCAAACAATTCTATGGTAACAACTAAACTAGCCTTGTTAATTGGACCATTAATCACAGAGGGAGCAGATTTTCCACTGCCAGAAGGGTCATCTGCGCTTCTAATTGTTTCCCTGCTGAAAGTAACCTGAAACAATTCCTAGGAGTCCCTAAGCTTAGTTTGAATAAATTGATCAGATTGTGTCCCTCTATGATAGGCATGTCAACTCCTAAAACTATGCCTTGCATAAAATAGGCACTTGATGTGTATTTGCTAATGCACTAGTTTACTGATGCAAACATTAGGAGAGATCTGAGTTCTGTTAGTATGGCAGGCATTGAAAGGGCAGGAGGAAGTACAACAGAAGTTTTACTCTCTACCTGTATGCCACAGATGAAGTTTGCTTAGAATATCACTTGCGATTTCACTTTAGAATTGCTTTCCACAAGAGTAAGCCAAAGAGTCTAAAAATGTCTCCAATTTCCACTGACTTCTATGTGTTTAAACTTGTGTCGTTAAAAATAATAGTTTAGAGCTTTATGAACCCCTCATATGGTTGCTCCTCTTTACAGATAAGGAAACTGTGACCCAGAATTGGTGACTTCACAAAGATTGTATAGATGTCAGATTAGCTATGCTGTTATTTCCACTTCACCTGTAAATACACTCTCAGTTGGAGTTTTTGACATAAGGGAGAAGACCGATGGCTTTATCCCAGCCTAAAATGTTAATGTTCCCAACAGAATAAAAGTATAGATTCCCAAAGCATGAAATGACCTTAAAATTGCCCTAGTTAACCTTCTCCTTATTTCACAGATGAGGAATCTGAGGACCAGAAAAGAAGAGCAATTTCCCAGGATATATAGTAATTTATGCTTATAATAATGCTATTATCAATGAGAAGTGAAATTATATTTCATTTACATTTTTTACTAAGGTAGAGAAATGTTAATACATCTTAAATTAACTTTGCTACTGGTCAGCTATAAACTTAAAGGTTTTTATTTTTCTATTATGTAAAAAATTTAATGATTCACATTACTCTACCCTGATACAATTGCAATAAATGATAGATTGCTGACCTAATCACAGTGGAAGTAACTGAACACATAAAATTGTTTATCTCAAGGGGTCTGCAGCTCAGTATTTTAAGAGAGAACATTAAAGAGCTGAATTTTTCATTTTTGTCATTAAAAAATAATCAACTATTGTAAACTTCAGACACATTTCTTCCTCTGTAGATATCAACATGTTTTCCCTGAGATCTTTCAAATAACAATAACAAAATTAGCTCATGACTCAATACTGTCCTTTTTTTTTCAGCCTTATGTCAATTTCTAAATAAAAATGTTAACTGAAAGAGACAGACTTAAATATTTCTCTGGTCATCTCCCTTAGGGAGATCTGCAGTCTTAGTGCAGGATCATAAAAGAATGATTCATTTCAAGTTTCTAATAATTATTTCTTTGTAGTCATCATTTTTCTTCACTGTGATGGCAGGAGTGATTTTTTAAACCTGGTAATGCAATGAAGGACTGCAGGTAAACACTTAATTTGCTGACAAAGCAGGGAAACTATTCAAAGACAAAAAAAATTACCATTTATGGATAAATCTTAGTTTGTTTTTTTAAGCATAAGTGCTACTACCTTTTGGTAATAAGAAGAGAGAAAAGAAAGTTGAACATGGAGAGCCCTAAAAATTATTTCTCCTATGATAAAAGGAAGGAGAAGAAAAAGGGAAGTGTGAGTGCATGTGTTTGTGTGTATGTGTGTGGGTGCACTTCTCTATAATCTTGTACAATTCAATTTCAACTTTATAACAGCAATTGGAGTAGAAAGGAGTATGTTCATACAATAAGACATTTCTAATGGAAAAGTTTTGTGATAGCCCATTAGAGTGATCTAGAAGTATGGAAACTTAATCTTCAGCAGGATAGGGAAAAAGGGAGAATTTGGTGGCAGCTGCTTTCCATTGGGCCAGTGGTGAAACAGGCAGTGCAGTTGATTCATATAGCTGAGGTAGCATATTGGGTCATGGACATTGATGGCTTAATGGGAACTCATTCTCAGGGTGGGTGGTGATTTTGCTGAAGCCAAGATGTTCCTAGCAGAAGGGATAAGGTCAAGTAGGAACAGTTCTGATTCTGGGAGAATAGGATGGATGGGTCACAACTTGTGCTGCAACCCCGGTTTAATCTGCAACTGCCTTTGGCATCTTTAATGTCAGGAAAACAACATTCAGGAGAAAGAAATCTACTATTCTACTGTTTTCTATGGAATGTAAGACACTGTCAGTTGCCAGATAAGCTGTTTAAAAAAATGCACAGTTAAGAAAGAAGTAATAATGCCAATTAAAATTTAAAACAATATATCATTTTCATTTAGATTGATACTTTAATACTTGTTGAAATGGATCTTTTAAATTTATATAGACATTGATTGCTATCTTATATCAGCCTTGTGTATATGTAATAAAATAAAATAAATAGGTTTAAGATGTCCTAAACTTCTTCACATCCGGAATTTTATTCTTTTGAATCACTCTGACTCAGAGTCATCACTAGCTATATATTTTCTTTTAATATAATCCTTCGTGCCATTAAATGCGTTAACAATGTTGATGATGTAGCGTTTCTTAACAGAGCTCCACCATTATCTCCCAGATTTTTTCTGTGCTGCTAATGCTCACTCAGGAAGTTCTGGTCCTTGTGTATTACCAGAAAGTGACAATGAAAGGTTTTCAGAAGACACTCGGTTATTGGAAGGACAACAACAATATATTCCTTTTTCTTTTCTTTAAATTGTATTATTATATTTTAAGTTTTAGGGTACATGTGCACAACGTGCAGGTTTGTTACATATGCATACATGTGCCATGTTGGTGTGCTGCACCCATTAACTCGTCATTTAGCATTAGGTATATCTCCCAATGCTATCCCTCCCCCCTCCCCCCACCCCACAACAGTCCCCAGTGTGTGATGTTCCCCTTCCTGTGTCCGTGTGTTCTCATTGTTCAATTACCAGAAAGTGACAATGAAAGGTTTTCAGAAGACACTCGGTTATTGGAAGGACAACAATAATATATTCCTTTTTCAAGTGATTCTTAAATGATTTCTGGAATTAAGTGTCAAGGGGTTGCAGTTGTCTGTCTAATCATGCCACCACGAATCACGATCAAGTTTGTGCATGCCCGGGCAATGACAACCACCACATTGTAACCTTCCCAGCTTACAGAAATTATAATATTTCAACATAATTTCTGAGACTTAAGTATGGACAAATGACCATCTCCAAATTGGTGAAACATACTGAATTACCTCAGGCATCAAGTCATCCATCTTGTATTCTTCCGCAAGAGAAAAGTAAACGTAATAAAACCCAAACACTGTCCTCTCCATCTTCCCCCACCTGCAGCCTTGGCTCCTGCTAAGACTAACATGTTTTCCTTCCTTTTTCTTTTGAATTCAGGGAAGAGCTCTTAGTGTTATTTTCGAATGACTCCACATTAAACTTTTCATTTGAATCCAATTTTATGAACTACATCAAGGGTTTTACTCTAAATGTTCAATCATCTCAGGATCAGCGCAGTTTCCAGGGAAGCCCCAATCATGTAAACAGTGTGAAGTGTTGTCACCTGAAGTTCACCAGAGTTGAGGTTCTGGGCAATTCTAGTGAAATTGGCGTGACTTTTTTTCTTTGCATGCTTACCAGGCAATATCCTCCTTTATTCTCCCTTCCACCAAAAAGGAAAAAGAAAAACATTACAGAAACTTTCTCCAAACCAGAGTTTTTACTCCGTTATTATCCAAATGGATTCTCAGCTGGCACTGGAATGGGAGCTTCTGGAACTCCCTGACTCGTTTTGGGAAGCTGTTGATTGGCCCACAGTGGGTTCCTGAGCAGGGATCTGGAATAGACAAAGAGATGAGAGAATAGAAAATATTGGCTGTCTGTGTGTACTCTCTGCATACACTGCATATGGAATATTAGTTAAAGAACGTCTGTCCTGTTTTAACTATATATATTTCAAAAGGCATCCTTCCTTTCTGATTTCCTGTTTCAGTCATTTAAACACTATTTTTGGCATCCTGCACACTCTGCTTTACTTTTGTTATTTATAAAATATGGGAGAAGGGAGTAGGTAACACCATTCTGTGCAAATAATAGTAAATATTCTGTTCACTGAATCTTTGAGTGATACATTGATAAACTATTACATTACTCTTCAGTCACTGGCAAATGATTATTGGATTTCCACCAGTTACAATGTTTTTTTAGAAAATACAGTGCTAAGCACAACATTCAATTTTACATGCATTTAGGATGAAAAATAAATGGCCATGGGAGAAGGAGCCTGAGACATGAAAAGGAACATGCTTTTGGGGGATAAATTCCATTCATCCTCATTGACACTATTGTTATTTTTAAATTTCTTTTAATTTAATTTTAAGTTCTGGGATACATGTGCAGGACATGCAGGTTTGTTACATAGGTAAATGTGTGCCATGGTGGTTTGCTGTAGCTATCAACCCATCGCCTAGGTGTTAAGCCCCACATGCATTAGCTATTTATCCTGATGCTCTCCCTCTCCCAACCCTCTGCCACCGACAGGCCCCACTGTGTGTTGTTCCCCTCCCTGTGTCCATGCGTTCTCATTGTTCAACTCCCTCTTATAAGTAAGAACATGTGGTATTTGGTTTTCTGTTCCTGTGTTAGTTTGCTGAGGATAATGGCTTCCAGCTCCATTCATGTCCCTGAATTGCAGCACTATTCACAATAGCAAAGACATGGACTCAACCCAAATGCCCATCAATGATAGACTGGATAAAGAAAATGTGGTACGTTATACACCATGGAATACCATGCAGCCATAAAAAAGGACACTATTGTTTTTTGTCCTATGAAGCTTCTTACTGCTTTGGCAAACTGGCCACATTTTCTATGTATGGCTACCACACCATCCTAAAGGTCTTTTTACAACTTTCACTTCTAACTTGATTCCTCCATGTGGCTTAATCTTTTCAAAAGTACCATGTACCTTTCTAATTACTGTTCTTCAATAACACCACTGCCCACAATTCAGCTTTACCTGTATGTCTCCATGCCCTACTTTGACTCTTTGATCCCTTTCAGATAGAGGCCTCTTCTTTGCTCACCATCTGCAACCCACCAGCAATAAAGTGCTATGGGATAGAAAAGAATTCAGAAGGAACCTTCCTGTTCTCAATAGCTTAAAATATACGATGTAAGTATATAATACATAGTCAGACAAAACAGAATAAATGAGTTTATGCCAAGCCTTCATTCCTGAATATGCATCACCGAGCTCTATATAGTACCAAGAGATGCTGTATTTCAAAAATTTCATGGTCAAATGCATTTTGGAAATGCTATATTATTATATTCCACTTTTATGAGATTCAGAGTTTACATCAGTATATTAAAAGACCTGAGAAACTCTGTCTCACAAACACCAATTTAACTTGCTGAGTGCCAATATTGTCCCAGATTATCTGACTTGACTATTTCTTTGCTATTGCTAGTCATGGGGCATTGTACCAGCCTTTCCTGAATTCCATAAATCCATCCCAATACCTGTAAAAGTCCCTGTTAGATTCTGTTCAATCACCCTTTTAGCCTATCATTAGTTTCCTGCCCATCCTGTACACTTTGGGACCATTCTCCCATGACACCAACAACCATAAAGACTCATGCTTCTTTCCCATGCTGGTCTCCAAGGCTGGAAAGGCATTTTATCCATTTTCTAGCTATAGACATCATGTTAACTATTCAGGGCCCATCCCAATTGTTCTTCTTTTTCCTTTCAGTTTTTCTACTTCCAAAAATCAGAAGTATTCCTTATTCTGGGTTCCCACTTATATTAATCAAACTACTCTCATGCTTTGTCCCACTGGCCCTATCCTCTACACCAGTGGTCCCCAACCCCTGGGCCATGGACTGGTACTGATCCATGCCCTGTTAGGATCTGGACCGCACAGCAGGAGGTGAGTGGCAGGCAAGCAAGTGAAGCTTCATCTGCATTTACAGCTGCTCTCCATCACTCACATTACTGCCTGAGCTCCACCTCCTGTCAGATCAGTGACAGCATTAGATTCTCATAAGAGTTCAAACTCTATTGTGAACTGTGGATACGAAGGATCTAGACTGCATGCTCCTTATGAGAATCTAATGCCTGATGATTTGTCACTGTTTCCCATCACCCCCAGATGGGACTGTTTAATTGCAAGAAAACAAGCTCAGGGCTCCCACTGATTCTACATTATGGTGAGTTGTATAATTATTTCATTATATAAAATGTAATAATAATAGAAATAAAGTGCACAAAAAATGTAATGCACTTGAATCATCCCCAAACTATCCTCCCCACCCCTAGTCCATGGAAAAAAATGTCTTCCACGAAACTGGTCCCTAGTGTCAAAAGGGTTGGCAACCACTGCGCCACACCATTGAACACGATGTATTTTAGTTAGCAAGTTCTCTTTATGGGTTTTTTGAATTGAATTGAAGGTGAGGCATTGCATGTAGCTGATAAAAGAAAATAAAAGATTAGTTGTGTCTTTTGGGATTTAACAACATTCTCCAATCCCCACTGCGTGGTTCATGTTTCTAGTAAAGTGTTTGATCAAAAGTAAAAATCCAAACTGTCACTTAAGTGCTTTAGAAAGAGCAAATATATTATTCCTCTTCACTATATTGTTATTAGAGCAAGCTCACTACAGGCCAACAAGAGATGGGTCTCAGGAAACTATCAGAGCTCCACTATATAAACATAGCATGCTTTGGATAACTAATCCTCCATCATTCCAGAGTAGTCCTTTCCAGTCCATCTGATGATGTTGAGTATATTCAGATCCTTTCTTCTCCAAGTAGGGTGTGGATCATCACATAGGACTAGACACTCAGATTACTCATCCATAGCAGTCACATTGATGGTTTAGGAATCATTGTGTTATTCAAACAGGCCTATAAGAATCCTATGAAATACACTGCAAAACAATTGAGAGAGACAACCTTTTGCTTTAGGATTTGTAAGCTATCAAGTTGATAACCTTCATTTTAGTTAAGATAGAATATGTTTTTGTTATAATAACAAAATCCCCAAATCACTAGAGATTAACATCACAAGATTTATTTCTGTATTTCTCTCTTACACAAAGTTCAGCATAGTTCTAAGAAGTTCACCACATGGTGACTTATGTGTCCAGCCTGATTAAAATTATCATCAAGGACCTGTACCATTGGGGGCACATGGCCTCTTTTGTCAATATTGCAGGTAGAACAATTCTGGGTCAATGTTGTAGATAAAATAATATTGGGCATGGGGGACTTCAAGCATGAACTTTTCACTGCATCAGCCTGAGAGTGACATGGGTCACTTCCTTCTGCAGTGCACTGTCTAGAACTAATGACACAGCCCACTGAACTGCAAGTAAAAGGAAGGTGTGTATTACTGTCTCTGTCACAGCTCCTAACTTTTCACAATCATCCCATATCCATGTGGAAATAGCCTAACAATGAAGCCAAGTAGCAGCTAGTAAAGTCAAGAGTTGTTGATGAAAATTTCTGATGGAAAGAGTCAAGCCCAGACCCAGCTATACAGAAACTATGCCACAGGGCTCCCACAGGCATCCAAAAAAGCAGAAAAAAATGCTTATGTATTTGTATGTGTGTGTTTGTGTGTGAGCATGTGTATGTATGTCATACACACCAAGCCTAAGAAATAAACGTGCACCCTAATGCATATGAAGTATGGAAAAAAAAGAAATTTGGACCCAGAAATTCAAATTTAAAAACTGTCACAGAATTATTGCTGCTGTTGTAGAAACATCTCTACAAGTAGCTTTCTGTTCTCTGCTCCATGGTTAAATAAGTAAGCTAGGCAGAAGGAGAAGTAGACTTTTATAGCTAATTAGAAATTAGGAAAGCAATGCCAGATATACCATTTATTTAAGCTTACAAATCTTCAAGGAGGACAATTGGCTGTGGCTTATTGAGACATATGACAAACCACCAAAAGGAGTTATAGGTGACAAGCTGCTCTCTAACTTTGAAATCAGCTTATAAATGTTTAATTGCCTTTAGGGTAAATTATAAAAGGAGTTTCTAATGTTTAAGTTCTAATAATAACAATAGTTTGCCTTCGCTGAGTGCCTACTATATGTCCCAGACATGGTACTAAGTGCTTTGCTTAAGTTATCTCTGTTAAATCTTACAACAACCCAGTAAGCTTGCTAATAATATTATTGTACTATACAAATCAGAATATGGAGGCATAGAGAAGATAAATAATTTGGAAAAGACCGATGAGGAATTATGAATTGACTGATACAAATTAAGTATTTGAATGTAAAAGTAAATTATACCTAAGTGTTTGTATTTTTAAAGTTTTGCTTAATTGTTTACCATGTGTTACAAATGGCATCTGGTACAATAACTTTTGAAAAAAGTCATGTACTATGTTTGCATTTTTAAACAAAGCATTCTATTTTTGAAATAAGAAAAGCCCTGAAGGAAACTGCTTCTTTCTTCCTCAGATCTTTCTAGAGCTGAAGTCTCATAATGTATTGTAATGGTGAGCAAAATACCAAGAAAGGAAGTAAATAGTGTTGCCTGCTAACATTTACAAATCTGAATAGAAGATGATAGGGCCCCATGAGTATTAAGCTCACTTTGGTAGAATTTCCTTGGCATGATGTCATACACAAGGTCTTTTTTATTAAATAATCTGAATTTGATTTCTTCCCAACCTATAACTAGCTGCAAGACCTTCGCCAAATTACTTAACATTTACAAATCTCAGTTTTCTCATCTGTGAAACAGAAATCATAGTAATACTGAAAGCATCTATCTTTCTGGCTTATCATAAGTATGGAAGAAAATTATCAATGTAAAAAGATGTCTCATCTTGCCTGGCATATTATGGGAACTTATAAAATGTTGGCTATCATCACCCTTACCACCACTACCATCATCATCATCATCATCGTCATCACTCTAATAATCAGAATTGGCACCAGTCATAACTCTTTATCACTCAAGCACACTGAAGCAACTAACTTGGACCAATTATCATATTGTTGATTATCTGTTTTAATTTCTGGAGGATGGCTAAATTTTGATTCATTTTGTTGTCAGCTTTTTGTTAGGTGTCCCTCCCCCAATTATGTATTTAGGGACTGAAAAAACAGTGATCCAAAATTAAAACATTTATGCTAATAGGATATAATTGCAACTTAACAGGTAGGAATTCGTGCTTTTGGAGATATAAGCACAAGATAATTTGAACATTTGGTTCGCAGTGTGGACACTGCTGTTGTGTTGAGTAAAGCATCAACGAACACAAATAATGTGAGGGGAAAAGGCTCACGATATTTTCCATAAACAAAATGGCATTTAATGTTGTTTACAGGTATGCTTGAAATTTCAACTAATACAACTACAAATGTACTTGTTTAAAAGTCAGGCAATTAAACACAAGCAAGAAAAAGAATGAAAACTTAGCAGTTATAAAGTAAACCAAGCAGCCAAGAATTTCTAGGCATAAAATCCACGTAGATGTTAGTAAATGATTTTTTTTTTTTGGTGATATCTTGTGTGACAGCATCCGTCTCTTCATCCTATCTGTGAGATTAGATTAGGTTTCTTTGACCATTTCCTTTATTTCTTCACATCTTTCCCTTTTTTACCAAGGTGGAACAAATCACAGTGCTGAGGAATCTCAGAGGCAAACACACACACACACACACACACACACACACACACGCACACACATACATGCCCTTTGCTCTTCTTTAAACCTCTCCTACTTGTTTCCTGTTATCTCAGTGTTATAAATAAAAAAGAATAAAATAAAAATAAACCATCCTCACCTTCCTCAAAGATCATGGCATGGTGGAACTTAGAAAGCACGTATTATGGTCAGAATGTGGAGTTTGGGCTTGGTGACGTATAAAAGCTAGAGAGACAAGGAAAGCACTGGGAGGCTTAAATGGTGCTCTAGACAGATCACACATACATTCTAGAAAGATCATTTTAGCTAAACTATGGACACGAATTTGAAGGATATGAAATAAGATTAGCAATGGGGGACAAATTAAGAGGCTGTTGCAGTAATTCAGGTAAGACATATGGTGGCCTGTACTAGGGTAATAAAAATAAGGAGATATATATGGATTCAAGAAACAATAAGACAGTGAGATCAACAGAACTTAGTGATTTCTGGTGTGTGTGTGTGTGTGTGTGTGTGTGTGTGTGTGCATGTGTGTGTGTGTGTGTGGTTTTGTTGATGGAGAAGAATAAGAATTCAAGGACTCTATCCAGCTTACTGGCTTGAGAAAATGAGTGGATCTATTCATAAAGACAAGGATCCTGGGGGAAGTGTACATTTATGAAGAAGGAGGTGGAATTTGGAAGAAATCTTTCATTAGCATGGAGGAAAGGAACTCATCAAAATTAATGAGAAGGAACAATCAAAGAGACAGGAGGTAAAGCAGAAAAAGTTATTGTCTAATAAGTTTTTAGTCATCTAGGGAAGCATGTGTTTGAAGAAAGAGAATTGTATGTGAGTGTACACATTGGGGAGCAAGGGTTACAAAGCACACATTTATTTGCTGAGAAGTAAACAGAGTCTGAGGAAGCAGAGAGAGTAAGTACAAATGTCTTTCCTCTCTAACGCTAAAGTACCATGTCACAAACAAGAGATGCCTATCACTGAGTCAGAGCAGAGTACCTGTCTTCCCAACAAAATTAAAATAGGGAGAGAAAAGAAAAGAACTCAAACAACTCTTAGAAGAGAGATAAATTTAGGAGAGGATTGTTTAAACCTAGGATCAAGGTTCCTGTTATTCATTAGTGGCGGATGCCTATATACTCAATACGTGAGAGTGAAAGAAAGAGGAAGGGAGGAGAACAGTTCCCAGGACTGAGAAGCTCAGTTGCAGGTTTCCATGGAAATATTTTTAGCCAAATGGCTGGTCACTCTGCTCACACACTGGTATTGTGTTTCCAGTGGCAAAATAATGCCACCTGGTGTGCTGCTTTAGGTGTTCAGCATCTGAAACCATTTGGAAAGTTAGGGAAAGCCAGAGATGGATGATGTTCTAGAGAAGTCTGCCATTGTTCGTAAAAGCATACAATTGACTGATAGTAATGATAATGTGATAATAATAATAATATTAATATGATACTAATATGATACTACTACTAATAATATGATACTCATATGTGTGCTAATGATAATGTGATGATATTATTAATATGATACTAATACTATGATACTACTACTAATAATAATATGATACTCATATACCTGCTAATAAATTGTAATGATCATATTTATTAAGTGCATTAGTGTAGTGAGACTATGTGCTAAGGATTTTTACAAACATTAGTACCCAGTGCACATGACCACCCAATGAAGTGGTTATTATTATTAGCCATTTTACACATGAGAAGGTAAGACTCAGGTTCTGAGATATTCGGGGACTTACCTGAGCCCACACATCTGATACATGGTAACATGAGAAAGGGAGTCAAGTTCATGCTGCCTTTTCACTTTGACATGGGAAGAACTTGATTATGATGATAAAAACACTATGAGGTCAGGTGCAGTGGCTCACACTTGTAATCCCAGCACTTTAGGAGGCCTAGGTGGGCAGATCACTTAAGCCCAGGAGTTCAAGACCAGCCTGGGCAACATAGAAAACACACACACACACACACACACACACACACACACACACACACACACACACTATGAGATAACTCAAATGGATAGAACAGACAGTGTGCTAAGTGCTTTGTGGTCATTCTTTTATTTAACCCTCTCAACAGCCTTATGAGGCAGTCACTGTGGCACATCCATATTACAAACCTAGACTCAGTGAGGTTGAGTAACTTTTCTGATTTTACAGAGGTAATGTGCTTCAGAGCTGGGATTTTACCCAAGTTCTCTGATACCAGACCCTGTACACTAAGCCATCTCTCTGTTGCTTATTAGCCTGCGATACATATGAATTAAAGATGTGTGGGTCCTGAATTGGACAGAGGCAAAGTGTAGCACTAATGAAAACAAAACTGATTCGGGCCTTCCTTTTGCTGTCTCTTGAAGGTGACCTACATTTGGTGAATTTGTTAATCTGCATAAGAGAAATAAAGTGTGGCTATATCTGGTGTGAGTACCTACAATGCGCTATGTATGCATAGTGCTAGAATGTATCTACTTTTTAGTTTAAGAGAAAGAGTTGGACAGCTCCTGGGGGAAGTGGGGAGATTATACTCCTAGACACAGATTCGAAACAACTTTTTCAGCTGAAGGATGTTTTGGAATAAACCTAGCATCCAAACAAGAGGTGGGTAAATAATGTCTGGCTCAGGGTTTGATTCTAGAAAGTGACTGTCTGGATTGGCAATTCAGGCCAAGGAAAGGCCACAGACATCTTTCAAGGGTATTTTACTTCACTGAGCTGGGAAGAAGGGAGCCGCTCTTGAACCTGCATCAAGATGCATTTTGATCTTCCAAAACCTATCTGCATAGTGTTTACTGCAAGAAGAGAAAGGGAAGCTAAAATTCCTCTAAAATCCCTACCCCTTACTGAAAACAACTGGAGTTAGGGTTGAATTCCTTTTTATAGAAAAGATAAAGCCAGGAGGAGAAAGCTAAAAAATCATTATCATATAATTTACACTAAATAATAAATGTGGAGGGAATCCTGTCAGGGACATACATTAGAAATGCGGTTGGCTTTGTTATCTGGGAGTTCTATGGATACAGCCCATAGACATTTCAGGGTTATTTCCTCTGTAAAATAACAGTGGCTTCATGGACCTATTTCTGCTGTGTTTTCTACCTCCATACTATGCACAGCAGGCAAAATCACAGGCATCTGACATGAACTTAGGCCTATGAGTTTTCCCTGAATCTTACACACACACACACACACACACACACACACACACATATCCACAGGTGAATATGGAAAAAAATAACAATGACAACTTTAAGGAAATTTTTGTCATGCTTTCTCTTGATTTGTTTCCAATAATTCAAATGAAACTTATTGAGCACGTTATTCTTATCAGGTACTCAATAGGTACTATGGGTGATAAAATGATGAATAAGACATGGTACTTAAACTCAAGGAGTTTGTAATATACTGAGGCCAACTGTGGAGTATACATTTTATCATAGTCCAAAACAGACCGTTCTAGTTGTTATTGTGATAAAGGCACAAGCAAAATGCTTCAGGGGCTCAGAGGAGGAAGAGATAAAATTTTAATGGATTAACTGGTTGTTAAGAGTTTTGACCCCATGTCTCTAACCACTTACTACCTCCGTGATCTTGAACATGTCCTTAACTGCTTTAAACTTTGGTTTTTCTCATTTGTAAATTAAATATAATAAGAGAAACAGTTTTATTAAAGATGATAGGGAGAACAAGCAGTTAATTATTATTAGGTGTTGAAGAAGTCTTCCCAAGGGTGGTGATATTTTAGTTGACCTTTGAAAGGGAGTAGTGTTTTTCATAGGGAGAAAGTTGCAGCAAGACTTCCAAGGTTAGGATACACTTTGAGCAGAGCATCTCCTGCATTCACCTGTTGGTAAAGCTGAAAGGTCCCTTACATCCCTCTGTCTTGCTTGTATTTCTTACCATTAGGATTACTTCTTTGGATTTGTGCAAAAGAACTACTTCTAGTGACCAGAATCAAACCTGACATCTAGTGTCTAAAAAGTGTGTGTGTGGAGTGAGTGGAGTCTAACTCTCTCTTTTGACTTCATTCGGAGCCATTAGCTCAATCATTTTATCAATTTAGCCAACTGGAGTCTTAGGAAACAGAGGTGGGATACAAGTGGAAGCTTCAGTATAGATACAGTTGAAGTTCAACAGGTGATAAAGGACAGGGATATGGGACGCTACCCCAAGGGGATGTGCAAGACAGTGTAAGGTCACCACAAACCTGGTAGGCCTGGAAGAAGGGCCAACATCAAATGGAACTCCTTTCAAATTCTTCTAATGGCAATTTTGGTCATGTTTATTGGTCTCATGAAAATGGAAATGAAGAGCAAAGAAGGAGGGTGGGTTGGGGACAGTTGGTACTGAAGGCCACTGCATTGGCTACTTCACATTCAGGGCTGATCCACCTTAGCCACAACCATCAATAATTTGCATTGACTTTCAGCTGACTTTCTTTAAATTCAATGTTAAAAATCATTTCCAAGGTGACTAATACATACCTTTCATCTAATCGCCATTATTTCATAACAAGAACTTTTCAATCCAGCCATGGTTGTCTAACTATGCCTCTTGGCTCAGGTTACTCCTCACCTGGAATGCACATGTCCTCTCCTCATCTGTCGACAAGCTGAATCACATTTACTTGCCTCTAAGGCCAGGCTTCGCTGAGACTCTTTCCCTTGTCACCCCATATCTCCTACATCTGAACTCAATGTCCATGCCACCTATCTGGTTTAAGAATACACTGCCTAATGGAGGAGATTATCTTTCTTACCTTGGCGGCTCTGCCCCATCCGTCCCATTTCTCAAGTGAGAATCTGAGTCCCTTGAGGAGAGAAATTGACAGAAATCTGTTTTCCCCCTTACTGCTCCTAGCCCAGAGTCCTGATGTGTTTGCCAGTTGAATTAGTTACAGACAGAATCAAAAACATCAACACAATCAGCAAAATCCCCAGTTTCCTTCAAATCTTTTTACTCTCCTTGTATTTTCTCTAACACTTCAAAGGTTTTCATGCTATGCTAAACCTATCCCTTTGGTTTTAAACCTTATCCCTTCCTCTTCACTACATGGAAGATTTTCCTGACCACAAATAGAAAAGGATGAAGAATTAATTAACAAGAAAATGCCAGTATAAACATATGCCTAGAGCCTGCCTGTCTTCTAAATGCAGAAAGCAGTCCACATATGAATATCCCGATGTATTGTTGTTGTAGTACATAATCATTTTCAGCGAGCATAGACAACTCCAATACACATTTCCTCCATTTAGAAAGGGAGAAAATGGAGTCCAGAGATGCTAATTAAATTATACAAATTACACAGGGCTGAGCCTGGAACCCAGGCCCCCTTTAAATACCATTTCAAGATTTAACCCACTATCCTTCATCCTTGGTATTCATTTAGTAAGAAATGTCAGAGTTGGGGATGATGGTGATGTTACAGTTAGCAGAATGGCTTACCTATTCTGTGAAAAGGTAGCTGTCCTTCCAGCAGGGAGAACAGGAGCTGTAAAACATCCTCTAACATCAGATTCTCGAGCAAGTTCCCTGTGATCCCACTGTAGGAGCAGCCTGTGGCCACGTGCAGCCCACTCATTCTTTCCTAAATGGCTTTACACACATTGATTGCCAATTAAGGCTTTTGTTGCCAACAGAGTAGTCAAGACCTAAAATTACCCCTCACTTCTTATGACTCCAGGGCACCCGGCCAAACTAATATTTATGGCTGCTACAGATCAGTGAACTAAAGACAGCCAGGACACAGAAATGAGTCAAAACTGTTCTTTGTCCCAATGACACCAAAGTGAAATGAACACTCCTGAAAAAGATGACAAAGCTTTTCTCCAAATTCCTACCTCCATAAATTCAGAGTTTTCTAGGAAAACAAAAGTTAAGGAATAAAATTAATAATTATTGAGTCTATATTTTACGCCACCACTTCCATAATATAGTCCTGTAATTCTTAAACATAATATCTGGAAAATATTTGATATTTATTATTTATCAAAGACCAAAACAAAATGTGAAAAGCGGTGTGTTGTTTTCATTTTTTTTCTGAAGAAAAAAAAACATACACAAGATTCAGAAGTTGAGCAATTGTCAAAGGTCAAATAAATTGTTTGCGGATGGACTGAGACTCAAACCCTCTTCTTTCTGCAAATATCATGCTTTCCTTGCACTTATCTATTGGAGGAGTTGGCAGATTGTCACTCTATTCTATGAGCTCCCATAAAACTTTGTAAAATCCTATATTAGAAAACTTAGAGCATTGTATTTAAAAACTCCTTCACGTAACTGCTTCCTTTGTGAGTCTTACAGGTCCAAGTCCTGGCTGTATCACTTATGAGCTGTATAAATGTTGCTAAATCATTGAACAACTGTGTACCCCACTTTCTTTATCTGAAGAACAGAGATTATTATATTATTTTACTTTTAAATATTATATAATTATAATGATCATCCAAGGGCCTAAGAGTACTAGCGAATAATGGCTAACCATGTACGTTTTACTGTGGACAGACCACGACTATCTTATGCACCACTAGCATAGTGCTTAGCAAAAAGTAAGCGTATAAGAACATATTGACTTAATGAAAGAGTGAATAAATTGTTTGAAGGCCTGAATACAGTGAGTATATTTGTGGTAGTTCCCAACCTATTGGCCACAGACCTTCCGAACTAGCACAATTACTGTGAGATATCTGTAAAACAATGTCTGCCAACAAAAGAAAGCAAGTCTTACACATAGGTGTACTATTATTTTTTCACTGTGTATAGATATTGTTGTGATTTCTAAAATGCAAAATTGTTTAAATGTGTTACTTAAGTCTTAATAGCTCCTTGTATTTTATTTGCACATTCAATTAGTGAATACAAGTAGGGTTATACTACATCACAAAGGCTGCCCATGAGGTGTTAGAACATTAAATGAGAAGGGGCACACACAAATTAAAAGTTGAAAAATCCTATCCGAAGGCATTGAAAATTGGTTGCCTGCCACTAATAGACTTGGCTCTTTCATACTGTATCCCCCTAGGGTGTGGCTATGCAGAATCTGATTTTTTTGTCTTTCTTTATTATTATTATTATTATACTTTAAGTTTTAGGGTACATGTGCACAATGTGCAGGTTTGTTACATATGTATACATGTGCCATGTTGGTGTGCTGCACCCATTAACTCATCATTTAGCATTAGGTATATCTCCTAATGCTATCCCTCCCCACTCCCCCCACCCCACAAAAGTCCCCAGAGTATGATGTTCCCCTTCCTGTGTCCAAGTGTTCTCATTGTTCAATTCCCAACTATGAGTGAGAATATGCGATGTTTGGTTTTTTGTCCTTGCGATAATTTGCTGAGAATGATGCTTTCCAGTTTCATCCATGTCCCTACAAAGGACATGAACTCTTCATTTTTTATGGCTGCATAGTATTCCATGGTGTATATCTGCCACATTTTCTTAATCCAGTCTATCGTTGTTGGACATTTGGGTTGGTTCCAAGTCTTTGCTATTGTGAATAGTGCCGCAATAAACATACAGGTGCATGTGTCTTTATAGCAGCATGATTTATAATCCTTTGGGTATATACCCAGTAATGGGATGGCTGGGCCAAATGGTATTTCTAGTTCTAGATCCCTGAGGAATCGCCACGCTGACTTCCACAATGGTTGAACTAGTTTACAGTCCCACCAACAATGTAAAAGTGTTCCTATTTCTCCACATCCTCTCCAGCACCTGTTGTTTCCTGACTTTTTACTGATGGCCATTCTAACTGGTGTGAGATGGTATCTCATTGTGGTTTTGATTTGCATTTCTCTGATGGCCAGTGATGATCAGCATTTTTTCATCTGTCTGTTGGCTGGATAAATGTCTTCTTTTGAGAAGTGTCTGTTCATATCCTTCGCCCACTTTTTGATGGGGTTGTTTGTTTTTTTCTTGTAAATTTGTTTGAGTTCATTATAGATTCTGGATATGAGCCCTCTGTCAGATAAGTAGGTTGCGAAAATTTTCTCCCATTCTGTAGGTTGCCTGTTCACTCTGATGGTAGTTTCTTTTGCTGTGCAGAAGCTCTTTAGTTTAATTAGATCCCATTTGTCAATTTTGGCTTTTGTTGCCATTGCTTTTGGTGTTTTAGACATGAAGTCCTTGCCCATGCCTATGTCCTGAATGGAATTGCCTAGGTTTTCTTCTAGGGTTTTGATGGTTTTAGGTCTAACATGTAAGTCTTTAGTCCATCTTGAATTAATTTTTGTCTAAGGTGTAAGGAACGGATCCAGTTTCAGCTTTCTACCTACGGCTAGCCAGTTTTCCCAGCACCATTTATTAAATAGGGAATCCTTTCCCCATTTCTTGTTTTTCTCAGGTTTGTCAAAGATCAGATAGTTGTAGATATGCGGCGTTATTTCTGAGGGCTCTGTTCTGTTGCATTGGTCTATATCTCTGTTTTGGTACCAGTACCATGCTGTTTTGGTTACTGTAGCCTTGTAGTATAGCTTGAAGTCAGGTAGTGTGATGCCTCCGGCTTTGTTCTTTTGGCTTAGGATTGACTTGGCGATGCGGGCTCTTTTTTGGTTCCATATGAACTTTAAAGTAGTTTTTTCCAATTCTGTGAAGAAAGTCATTGGTAGCTTGATGGAGATGGCATTGAATCTGTAAATTACCTTGGGCAGTATGGCCATTTTCACGATATTGATTCTTCCTACCCATGAGCATGGAATGTTCTTCCATTTGTTTGTAGCCTCTTTTATTTCCTTGAGCAGTGGTTTGTAGTTCTCCTTAAAGAGGTCCATTTCTTCTAGATTTTCTAGTTTATTTGCATAGAGGTCTTTGTAGTATTCTCTGATGGTAGTTTGTATTTCTGTGGGATCGGTGGTGATATCCCCTTTATCATTTTTTATTGCATCTATTTGATTCTTCCCTCTTTTCTTCTTTATTAGTCTTGCTAGCAGTCTATCAATTTTGTTGATCCTTTCAAAAAACCAGCTCCTGGATTCATTGATTTTTTGAAGGGTTTTTTGTGTCTTCGTTTCCTTCAGTTCTGCTCTGATTTTAGTTATTTCTTGTCTTCTGCTAGCTTTTGAATATGTTTGCTCTTGCTTTTCTAATTCTTTTAATTGTGACGTTAGGGTGTCAATTTTGGATCTTTCCTGCTTTCTCTTGTGGGCATTTAGTGCTATAAATTTCCCTCTACACACTGCTTTGAATGCATCCCAGAGATTCTGGTATGTTGTGTCTTTGTTCTCATTGGTTTCAAAGAACATCTTTATTTCTGCCTTCATTTTGTTATGTACCCAGTAGTCATTCAGGAGCAGGTTGCTCAGTTTCCATGTAGTTGAGCGGTTTTGAGTGAGTTTCTTAGTCCTGAGTTCTAGTTTGATTGCACTGTGGTCTGAGAGACAGTTTGTTATAATTTCTTTTCTTTTACACTTGCTGAGGAGAGCTTTTCTTCGAAGTATGTGGTCAGTTTTGGAATAGGTGTGGTGTTGTGCTGAAAAAAATGTATATTCTGTTGATTTGGGGTGGAGAGTTCTGTAGATGTCTATTAGGTCTGCTTGGTGCAGAGCTGAGTTCAATTCCTGGGTATCCTTGTTAACTTTCTGTCTCGTTGATCTGTCTAATGTTGACAATGGGGTGTTAAAGTCTCCCATTATTAATGTGTGGGAGTCTAAGTCTCTTTGTAGGTCACTCAGGACTTGCTTTATGAATCTGGGTGCTCCTGTGTTGGGTGCATATATATTTAGGATAGTTAGCTCTTCTTGTTGAATTGATCCCTTTACCGTGATGTAATGGCCTTGTTTGTCTCTTTTGATCTTTGCTGGTTTAAAGTCTGTTTTATCAGAGACTAGGATTGCAACCCCTGCCTTTTTTTGTTTTCCATTTGCTTGGTAGATCTTCCTCCATCCCTTTATTTTGAGCCTATGTGTGTCTCCGCACGTGAGATGGGTTTCCTGAATACAGCACACTGTCAAGGGTCTTGGGTCTTTATCCAATTTGCCAGTCTGTGTCTTTTAATTGGAGCATTTAGTCCATTTACATTTAAAGTTAATATTGTTATGTGTGTATTTGGTCATGTCATTATGATGTTAGCTGGTTATTTTGCTTGTTAGTTGATGCAGTTTCTTCCTAGCCTTGATGGTCTTTACATTTTGGCATGTTTTTGCAGTGGCTGGTACCGGTTATTGCTTTCCATGTTTAGTGCTTCCTTCAGGAGCTCTTTTAGGGTAGGCCTGGTGGTGACAAAATCTCTCAGCCTTTGCTTGTCTGTAAAGTATTTTATTTCTCCTTCACTTATGAAGCTTAGTTTGGATGGATATGAAATTCTGGGTTCAAAATTCTTTTCTTTAAGAATGTTGAATATTGGCCCCCACTCTCTTCTGGCTTGCAGAGTTTCTGCTGAGAGATCTGCTGTTTGTCTTATGGGCTTCCCTTTGTGGGTAACCCGACCTTTCTTTCTGGCTGCCCTTAACATTTTTTTTCCTTCATTTCAACTTTGGTGAATCTGACAATTATGTGTCTTGGAGTTGCTCTTCTCGAGGAGTATCTTTGTGGCATTCTCTGTATTTCCTGAATCTAAATGTTGGCCTGCATTACTAGATTGGGGAAGTTCTCCTGGATAATATCCTGCAGAGTGTTTTCCAACTTGGTTCCATTCTCCCCGTCACTCTCAGGTACACCAACCAGACATAGATTTGGTCTTTTCACATAGTGCCATATTTCTTGGAGGCTTTGTTCATTTCTTTTTATTTTTTTTTCTCTAAACTTCCCTTCTCGCTTCATTTCATTCATTTCATCTTCCATCACTGATACCCTTTCTTCCAGTTGATTGCGTCGGCTCCTGAGGCTTCTGCATTCTTCACGTAGTTCTCAAGCCTTGGCTTTCAGCTCCATCAGCTCCTTTAAGGACTTCTCTGCATTGGTTATTCTAGTTATCCATTCGTCTAATTTTTTTTTTCAAAGTTTTTAACTTTGCCATTGGTTTGAATTTCCTCCTGTAGCTTGGAGTAGTTTGATTGTCTGAAGACTTCTTCTCTCAGTTCGTCAAAGTCATTCTCTGTCCAGCTTTGTTCTGTTGCTGGTGAGGAGCTGCGTTCCTTTGGAGGAGGAGAGGCGCTCTGCTTTTTAGAGTTTCCAGTTTTTCTGCTCTGATTTTTCCCCATCTTTGTGTTTTTATGTACTTTCGGTCTTTGATGATGGTGACATACAGAAGGGTTTTTGGTGTGGATGCCCTTTCTGTTTGTTAGTTTTCCTTTGAACAGACAGGACCCTCAACTGCAGGTCTGTTGGGGTTTGCTAGAGGTCCACTCCAGACCCTGTTTGCCTGGGTAACAGCAGCGGTGGCTGCAGAACAGCGGTGGCTGTAGAACAGTGGATCTTGGTGAACCACAAATGCTGCTGCCTAATCGTTCCTCTGGAATTTTTGTCTCAAGAGGAGTACCCGGCCATGTGAGGTGTCAGTCTGCCCCTACTGGGGGGTGCCTCCCACTTAGGCTGCTCGGGGATCAAGGACCCACTTGAGGAGGCAGTCTGCCCGTTCTCAGATCTCCAGCTGCATGCTGGGAGAACCACTACTCTCTTCAAAGCTGTCAGACAGGGACATTTAAGTCTGCAGAGGTTACTTCTGTCTTTTTGTTTGTCTGTGCCCTGCCCCCAGAGGTGGAGCCTACAGAGGCAGGCAGGCCTCCTTGAGCTGTGGTGGGCTCCACCCAGTTTGAGCTTCCTGGCTGCTTTGTTTACCTAATCAAGCCTGGGCAATGGCAGGCGCCCCTCCCCCAGCCTTGCTGCCACCTTGCAGTTTGATCTCAGACTGCTGTGCTAGCAATGAGCAAGACTCTGTGGGTAGGACCCTCCCAGCCAGGTGCGGGATATAATCTCCTGGTGTGCCATTTTTTAAGCCTGTTGGAAAAGAGCTGTATCAGGGTGGGAGTGACCCAAATTTCCAGGTGCCATCTGTCACCCCTTTCTTTGACTCGGAAAGGGAACTCCCTGACCCCTTGCGCTTCCCAGGTGAGGCAATGCCTTGCCCTGCTTCGGCTCGCACACGGTGCGCTGCACCCACTGTCCTGCACCCACTGTCTGGCACTCCCTAGTGAGGTGAACCCAGTACCTCAGATGGAAATGCAGAAATCACCCATCTTCTGCATTGCTCATGCTTGGAGCTGTAGACCAGTGCTTTTCCTATTCTGCCATCTTGGCTCCACCCACCGAAATCTGATTTTTTTTCTTATAGAACCCTCTTTGTCAGAGGATTCTATTCATTTATACAAGACCAGAGTAGAGAAAGCCATCTTATTTCTAAACCTGTCTTATTTGCTGTGAGTATCTCTATATATTAGTGAAAGGGTATAAATGTGAGTCTGGAAAATATCTCAAAATCTATGAAATAAACCATTTCCCAAATCCTTATGTATGCTCTCTTGGATCCCTGTTTGCCTTCTGTGACCCCATTCCTTCAGCTACTGTTGATTTCCCACAAGGGGAGAACACTTTACCCCAGTGTTGGTCAATCCGATGATCTCTTCCAGAAGCATCCAGGTCTGGAGAATCTAGTTAAGATTTTGGATGGAACTGAGTTCATAGGAACTCAGTTTTCACATAATGAATCAATGAAAATGAGACAGCACAAAAGACCCAGACACGGAGAAGATCATGTAGGGAGAACCTATAAACCCACAGAGAGAAGCTTCCAAAGTTCCAACTGTTTCCTTGTCTTTTGTAAATCCCAGATTAACTTGCCTTTGAGTTGCATGAAGCATAATTGTGTCCTGATTCTTTAATTCAATTATTATTGTTTGAGCATCTACTATGTCCTAAGCACTAATCTTGGCATTGTAGTTATGGCAGTGAAAAAAAATTCAAAAAGATCCTTGCCCTCATGAAGCTTATATTCAGATGTTGAAAATACAAAGTAAACAAGATAAATAATTAAAATAGTATGGTAGGTGTGTTAAGTGTAACAGGAAAGCAAAAATGTTGTGGGAAGTTTCATGAGTGGAGGTTCAGCTTTAGATAGGTGGCTAGTGAAGGCCTTGACATGATATTTGAGTGAAGTAAAAGGAATGAAATGATGGCATTTGAGTGAAGTGAGGAAATGAGTAAAGTGAGAATTTGAAAAAACAATTTTAACTTTTATTTTAGCTTCAAGGGGTACATGTGAGTCTTGTTACATGGGTTTATTGCATGAAGCTGAGGCTTGGGCTCTTTCCGCCATCCCTCTCTTGCATCTATAGTGGCATCAGTATCAATTGTTCCCATCTTTATGTCCATGCATACCCAACGTTTAGTTCTCATTTATAGGTGATAATATGTGGGATTTGGTATTCTGTTCCTATGTTAATTTGCTTATGATAGTGGCCTCTAGCTGCATTCACGCTGCTGCAAAGGACATGATCTCATTCTTTTTGTGGCTGTGTATTACTCCATGGTATATATGTACCTCATTGTCCTTATCCAATCCACCAACCTACATGTTGATGGGCACGTAGGTTGAGTCCATGTCTTTTCTATTGTGAATAGTGCCGCGATGAATATGCTAGTGCATTTGTCTTTTTCATAGAATGATTTATTTTCCTTTGGGTATTGTAACAGCTAATACTGAGTGTCAACTTGATTGGATTGAAGTATGGGAAGTATTGTTCCTGGATGTGTCCGTGAGAGTGTTGCCAAAGGAGATTAACATTTGAGTCAGTGGACTGGGAAAGGCAGACCCACTCTCAATCGGGGTGGGCAAAATCTAATCAGCTGCCAGTGTGGCCAGAATAAAAGCAGGCAGAAGAACGTGAAAAGGCTAGACTGGCCTAGCCTCCAAGACTACATCTTTCTCCTGTGCTGGATGCTTCCTGCCCTCCAACATCGGACTCCAAGTTCTTCAGCTTTGGGACTTGGACTGGCTTCCTTGCTCCTCAGCTTGCAGGCGGCCTATTGTGGGACCTTGTGATTGTGTGAATCAATACTCCTTAATAAACTCCCCTTTATATGTATATATATCTATCCTATTAGTTCAGTCCCTCTACAGAAGCCTGACTAATACAGATTTATAACAAGCAATGGGATTGCTGGGTCAAATGGCAGTTCTGTTTTCAGTTCTTGGAGAAATCTCTAAACTGCTTTCCACAGTGTCTGAACTAATTTACATTCCCTTTTCTCTGCAGCCTCCCCAGTATCTGTTATGTCTTGACTTTTTAGTAATAGCCATTCTGACTGGCCTGAGATGATATTTCACTGTGGTTTTGATTTTCGTTTCTCTGATAATTAATGATATTGAGCATTTTTCCATATTTTTGTTGGCAACTTGTATGTCTTCTTTTGAAAAGTGTCTGTTCATGTCCTCTGCCTGCTTTTTTTTTTTTTTTTTTTTTTTTGAGACGGAGTCTCACTCTGTCGCCCAGGCTGGAGGGCAGTGGTGCAATCTCGACTCACTGCAAGCTCCGCCTCCCGGGTTCACGCCATTCTCCTGCCTCAGCCTCCTGAGTAGCTGGGACTACAGGGGCCCACCACCATGCCCAGCTGATTTTTTGTATTTTTAGTAGAGATGCGGTTTCACCATGTTAGCCACGATGGTCTGGATCTCCTGACCTCGTGATCCACCCACCTCGGCCTCCCAAAGTGCTGGGATTACAGGCATGAGCCACGGTGCCCGGCCCCTCTACTCAATTTTTAATGGGGTTATTTGTCCTTTGACTGTTAAGTTCCTCATTAATTCTGGATATTAGACCTTTGTCAGATGTATAGTTTGCAAATATTTTCTCCCATTCTTTAGATTGTCTGTTTATTATGTCGATAGTTTCCTTTGCTATGCAGAAGCTCTTTATTTTAATTAGGTCCCACTTATCAGTTTTTGTTTTTGTTGCAATTGCTTTTGAGAACTTAGTCATAAATTCTTTGCCAGGGCCAAGATTGAAAATGGTATTTCCTATGTTTTCTTCTAGGATTTGTATACTTTGAGGTCTTGTATTTAAATCTTTGATCCATCTTGAGTTAATTTTTGTATATGGTGAAAAGTAAGGGTACAGTTTCATTCTTCTGCATATGGCTAGCCAGTTATCCCAGCAAATCAGGTCCATTTTAAAGGTGATCATTTGCTTTGATTAGGCTAACATGAGCTGGTCTTTTCTGCTTACAGTACATCAAAAATTCTTAACTAGGGTATACTTTGTCAATATAGTTTTTGAGCCAAAAAGCAGATTATTGATAAAGAAAGCTTGCCTTCATTTCGTTAGCAATTTTTTTCTTTTTTTAATTGTTGTGTTACAGGGTAGTTTGTCTTATAGCTCTGTACTATACACAGAAGCTCAGGCATTTGGTACTGGGATATGAAAGAGATTGAGGAGCAAATGAATTAACCTTTATTAACACTGGGAAATACCGTACTTGCAATAACCTTCAGAAATCACTGGGCTCATGGTTGTCTCCATTGAGGCTGCTCCCAATAACCTGGCAGCAAAAGGATTATGTAGAAAGGAAATCCATTTAAACATCTGCAAACCTTTCTGCTGATTGAATCTCCAAACATGCATCCACAAATCTGCATTATAGAACACTAGGTGAATCACAATAGAAAAATATATCCTGATAGAGAAAGATCATAATTTATTTATGAAAACTTACACTTTTAATTATCCATTAAGAACAAAATTCCAGAGATAAATTTAAATTTCTCTGAGAAGCAATATCTCATTGTAGGTTAAACAAATTTGTAAACTAGGTAAATAGTAAATATTATAAATTTGGGGTACTGAGGAGAGGTTAGCTGCAAAAACAAACTATTTCATATATTTTCTTCTTAACAAATTCTTCCGAAGCATCAATTCATGAACACAATTTGTCCACACCTAGTGCTAATTCGTTGACTTTGGGTTTAATAGATTAAAATAATCTCTCTATAAAAAGATACGACAGGTTCTTTGGAATTTTGAGCAATAATTTCTAAAATGTGACATGCATGTTAAGTTCAGATGGTGTGGGGGCCATCAGGTGATTTTGCTTCATAGACAGAAAAGTAAGTGACTATCTCAAGAAGGTAGCAGGGGAGGAAAGGGGTTGTGACTTCAGCTGCTTTGTTATTTTATCCAAGTTGATGCCTGCTTCTTTTCTGACCTCGGGCCTTCCATTGTGACGTTTGCAATTGTAAAGGAAACTAGAGGACGAAATGAATCAAACTAGGCTTTTGTTCCCACTATCCCAATTCTCGCCAACTAAAAGTCACAAAGGAAACTTAGTCTTATTAAAGGGCAGTGGGTCAGACCACAGAATCCGCAAAGCTGCTCTTAAGGCTCAGTGTTCTTGCTGGGTAACATTACCATTGAAATCAAGTGTCAAATGACTGTGCAGCATATCTGTCACCAGAAAAAGGTAGAAAATTGGGTGCTGGGATTGTAGAAAGCTGAAAGCATCCAAATAGAGTTAGTGCAGTTATCAAAAACAAGCCTCTGTGCCTTTCTTTATTAACCTCACCTCCCACTTTGTTTAATCTTTTCCTCCCATGAGTTTTACTAACTCAAACTGAGCTAGCACTTAAGATGTTTAAAACGTATATCATTTCTGAAAACCCACGCTCAGGTGAGGCAGTAACTTGGCTCCAGAGCACATTTTCTTAACCTCGGCACTACTGATATTTTGGGTAGCACAACTATTTGTTGTCAGGTGCTGTTTTGTACATGTAGAATATTTAGCAGCACCCCAGCCTCTACCCATTAGAATGCTACTAGCATCCTCCAGTTGTGACAACCAAACATGTGTCCAGACATTGCCATAGTACCCCAGGTTGAGAACTTCTGCTTTAGGGATTGAATTGGTGGACTGAGTGGTGTCCTGTGCAAGACAGCTTATGCCAGCCAAAGCTTCAGAGCTTCTCTCCAGTAATAGAAAAGGAAAGCTAACATAACCTGCTCTATATTGCAGGTGGAGAGAAACTCCATTTATTCATTTAGAAAGGTGAAATTGACATTATGAATGTACCCACTTGGAAAACATGTAGTGTGACAGTTAAGAGTCACTTTGAAAATTTCTCAGTCCTTAGTAGTAGAGTAGGTGGCGTTGACCTGAAAAGTTTAGAGTCTGGCTTGGGCTGTTCCATTGATTCATTGGGTAGCTTGTGACAATCCCTTGGACCTCACTATATCACGGGCTATAAGATGTCTTATGCTATGTAGTGACTCAAGACAATATCCATAAAAGACTCTAAGTGCTGGGAATGGCAGTCCTATATCAAAATAAGATGTCACGGATGCATTTGTGGATAGCCACTTGTCCTAGCACTTCAGTGTGTAAGTAGTAGAGTAAAATGAATTCCAAGGAGAATGATATAGAGAAAGACCTATTCGGTTTTACTAAGAACAAAAAATTATTAGCAAATTAATAATTAGAAAATACTTATTGAACACTAACAATGAACCACTTTCCTGTACACTTTACATGTATTAACTCATTTTATCCTTATCTCACTATTAGTGGTATTTACTATTTTCAGGTAGTCCAATATCAATATCGGTGGTATTTACTATTTTCAGTTATTTACTACCAATTTCACATAGCAATCAAGTTGTAGACTTAGCATACAAACCAGTCAGTTTGGCTTCCAACCACTACAGTATAAATTTTAAATCAACAAACATGTATTACATCCATATTCAACATACCAGGTGGTCTGCTAAGTGTTGAATAATCAAAGATGAGTAAGTCATGATTTCTGCTACCAAGCTGATCACAATCTAGTGTGGAGGCAGTTCTATATATATATAATATATATATTATATATACACATATATATAATATGTATATAAATCATTCTATATAACTGAAACTAGCATGTTGCTTTTAGCATAGCAGCAGTTGCAAGTTAAGTAGTAGAACAAAGAAGGGGTGATGTATTGAACGCTAAGGGAAGCAAGGGGCTTCATAGAGGAGGGAGAACCACAGCAAGGATTTGAAGGATAAATAAGAATTCACCAGAAAGACCCAATGCGTTAACAGCCATTGGGGAGGAGGGAACAGCATGAGCCAAGGCCCATCCTGGTACTCAGCAGTTTGTCTGTCTTTGAGCTCTAGGTGCCCATTGTAAAACAGCCTATTCTTCAAGGTCCAACTCATCTGCTATCCTTTTCAGATCAAGTCTTTTGGAATATTCTTGTGCTTATGCTTGTTTCAGATCTTGATGTTAGCACTTATCACACTCTGCATTGTGTTAGTTGCATTCACATCATTCTCTGACTGGTACCTAAGCTCCTCGAGGGAAGTGAATCTGTTTACATTTATTGCTAGGCAGTAACTTATGCTAGATGATGCTGGATAAATGTTAAATTAAATGGTGAGGTGAATAATAAAACATAGCTGGACATAATGCAATGCAAATATCATATCGAACAATTCATTAAATGTATCCCATATTTTTTTTTACATATATATATATATACTCTCTAAGATAAGTCAAAGACGAAGTTTGGCATATATTTTGATGTCTGGGATCTATAAGTCACTGCAAGGTAACTTGGAGAAATGAAAGAATTAGCACTAAATCCAATCAGTTTCTAATCCTGGTAGGTCTGCTCTTGAGTTTATCTAGGGCAGTGAGTGGTTCTCAAACTTAAGCATGCATTAGTCAGTCTAAAAAATTTGTTAAAATGCAGATTCCTACAGATCCTAATGCAGAGTCCTGGAATAGGGTACAGGAATAGGCACCCTCCTCCTGAATGATTCTTTGAAATGAGTTTTAAAAAATGGTCTGGTAACAGCAGGCAGAAGTTTTGGACTTTGGAGGAGAAAGAAGGAGCACCCAAAAAAACATGAATGTAAGGGAATTACATTGGCCAGCTGAACAAAAAAGTCTATATATGTGTGTGTGTGTGTGTGTGTGTGTATACACACATTTTATATATATAAATAATACATATATATTACATAAATAATATGTATATAATACATTATATATATATATATTCCCTCATTATCTTGTTACAGATTACTAAAATTACTAACAAGAGCCATTTCTTAGGTACAGGTTTCACCCTATCTGTTTTATGAGAAACTCTGACATGGGTGAGGCCCAGGCATTCATTGGTAGTTTAAAAAAATCTTCTGAGATGATAATAAACAATTTGAGCTAATAATCACTCTTTTAGGGCCTTAAAAGTGACAAAATGCAAACATCTCAGAATGATTAACACTTTAGCAAGCCAATTTTCGGTCATTGTTAACACCTGAGGGTAAATTATTTGCATTTTTCTTTTTTTTTTTTTTTTTATAGAAATTCTTTTTTTTTTTTTTTTTTTTTTTTTTTTTAATTTTTTTTATTATACTTTAAGTTTTAGGGTACATGTGCACATTGTGCAGGTTAGTTACATATGTATACATGTGCCATTCTGGTGTGCTGCACCCACTAACTCGTCATCTAGCATTAGGTATATCTCCCAATGCTATCCCTCCCCCCTCCCCCCACCCCACAACAGTCCCCAGAGTGTGATATTCCCCTTCCTGTGTCCATGTGATCTCATTGTTCAATTCCCACCTATGAGTGAGAATATGCGGTGTTTGGTTTTTTGTTCTTGTGATATTTGCATTTTTCTTAAGAGGCAATCAGGTGAGGCAAATTCTCCGTAAGAGTAAAATGCACAAAAAGGAAAATTAGGTGGAAGAAATCGAGGTGGACAATCTGGCAATGCCTAAGGGAATACTGGCCCACCTGAGGGCATCTTGAGGACCAGAAAGGAAAGGTCCAGGATAGGGTTGTTTAAAAGGGAAAAAGAAAGCAACGAAAGAGGTCAGAGATTTCAGAGGCGAGTAGTGATGCTAGGTCAATATCTGGCCTGAGACCCTCAGGTTTCTTCTTGGAGGAAAGCAAATTAATGAGGAATGTGTTGAGGGCTGATAGAAGCTAGGTAATAGGGAAATCTGGGAAAGAGTACCATCTGTGCCCTGAGCTCTCCCAGCTTTAAGCCATAAACTAGTTCCCTCCCTGAGGTTTCTTGTGTCTTCATGAATGGGGTAAAAGTGAGCAGGGCCACTGATCTGGTTGAAAGAGAAAAGCTGATATGGGAGAAGAGGCAGTGTTTAAGGAAGGTGTGAGCTATTTTCAAGTGAGGAAGGCGTGTTTGAAGAAAGAGGCACTACGGAGGTAATTAAAGCTGTGGCTGAAACCACAGAACTGGCTTGTTCTTAACTGCTATTTGTGGCTAATCACTTCCAAATAACAAATGAATAGCATGGTAAATGTTAGCAGGATAATTTTCTATTAATCAAGAGTAATGAGTGAGTAGACTAATTCCCTCTTCAAACATCCCTAATTTTAATGCTGTTGCATGTTGCTGCTTCAGATTGATTACACGGTGATTTAGAGGGAGTGAGGCAGTAGGGAGACTCAAAATAAGAGGCAGGATGTTATTATTTCCTGCTACATTCATGCAGAACATCAACTTCTCCCACATGAATTCTTGTAGAAGGTGAAGATTGCCTTTCCAAAAATAATTTCAAGTCTGAGAGACAATGTCCAAATTTAAGAGAGAGAGAAGGTAGGAAAGAGGAAGAGGAAGAAGAAAGAGGAGAAAAACAGGATGAGGAGAAGGAAGGAAGGAAGGGGAAGGGGAAGGAAAGAAAGAAGGACAGGGAAGGGAAGGGAAGGAAGGAAGGAAGGGAGGAAGGGAGGGGAGGGGAGTCCTGATTGCAAATGAAGCCATAAAACCTAAATGCATAAAATCTGCAATAAGTCTACATGTTTTCTCAACTTTATTCACTGTGAGGCTTTGAGCAATTTCCTTAAATGCAATGATATTTTATCTATACACTCATGGTAAAGAAGTACGCAGAGTTTAGTTATTTCACATTACATTAGGCTGACCTCAACAGCCTGGGTCTTGGTCTTCCACAGCACCAGACTTTTCAAGAAATTAGATGTAGTCCCAGCCCTTCCAAAAGTATTTAATATAATTGGAAAATCAGCCACCTATGAAACAAGAGCAGTAAGTGAGAGTCTATGTAATTATTCTGCAAAAGATTAGAAAGAAATTTCTTTATTCTTGTAGTAGTTCAAACAAAGAGGGACTATTGTGGCAACAAGGGTTTCATAGTGCATATGAAGTTGCTGGATGTAATTTGAAGACATGGGGCGATGTCTTTTTCACTCATCCACATCTACTCTCCACCCTTCTCCATTCACCTCTTTGCTCCAGGAGACTGATGTTTGGATTACATTAATGGGTCCTTTTGCCTTCCAGTCTCTTATGGACTTTGGTCATTGAAGAGCCCCTGAAGGAGATAGGAGGAGGAGTGTGTAGTTGGTATTTATCTTCTGTCTCCTTGTAAGCTTGCACTTAGGAGCTTTCCATCCTCAGAACAATTTCTATTATGGTCCCTCTGCACTCTCTCCTGTTTGGTTTTAGTACCACTTCCCTTCTTCCCTTTTAACCAAGAAATGACAGAGGTAGAGCAGAGTGTTACTATCTCCTATGATTTCCCTAAACTCTGCCCACATGTTTGTAAACAGTGTCTTTATTAAATTCTTCTTGAATTATTCTAATTTGAGAGTGTCTTCTGTTTCCTGCGTTACTAGCTAACACACATAGACTTGGAGATAAGAAGGTGGGCATGTCAGAGAGTCTGAGTAACCTTGAAGATGCATTTAATTTACAGCAAGTTTGCCTAATACAGGGTACTAGCTCATTGCTCTACAGGAAGTTAATGACTAAGTTGAAGGAAAATAAGATTTTTAAATAATCTAATACAAGATCATAAAGATGTTTCAAATGCAGTTTTGCTAGATTTGAACCGACTTCCTTTCTTTTATCAAAGCAATATGAAAAGCTAAGATATCCCTGTTCAGAACATTTGGTTTGAAAGGAGATGAAGGTAGCAAGAGGATTAGAAGAGACTCTGAAGACTGCCTTTAAAAGAACCATGTTTCTTTTAAAATTTCCGTCCTCTTATAAATCATCATAATCGAGCTGCAGGTGTGAAGCATCAGCCTACTCCTCTGCAATCCTGGGGATTATGAGAATCAGGCAGAAGTTTCCATGGATGAAATTCATGCCATGGCTTTCCTTTCAGGAATGCATATTTTGGGATGAAAGTGAAGGAACTGTTATGAGGTTTTGATTATTGTTATTATTAGTAGTAGTATCATTTTTTTGAGACGGAGTCTCACTCTGTCGCCCAGGTTGGAGTGCAGTGGCACAATCTCGGCCCTCTGCAACCTCTGCCTGCTGGGTTCAAGCAATTCTCCTGCCTCAGCCTCCCTGGTAGCTGGGACTACAGGGGTGTGCCACCATGCCCAGCTAATTTTTTATATTTTTAGTAGAGACAGGGTTTCACCATGCTAGCCAGGCTGGAGTTGAACTCCTGACTTCGTGATAGGCCCGCCTCGGCCTCCCAAAGTGCTGGGATTACAGACATGAGCCACCGTGCCCAGCTTTGGTTATTCATTTATTTGATCATTTATTCATTCATGTATTTATGTATTCATTTATGTATTTAAGGAAACAAATCTAAATGCAGTTGCATGTGGCAATGACATCTAGCCTCTCAAATGTCAGGAGGGTGATATATATATGTGTGTAGGAATAGACAAGACCAGTGTTTTCCTCCAGCAGTTCTAACCAATTTGTTGAGCTTGATGGACAGATGCAGGGTGCAGGGCTCTTTATCATACTTAAGAGAAACATTGACAAGCTGAACCATAAAAAGGAGAGCCCGGTGGATAGCTAAACAGTAGGAAAACGTATAAGGTTAATTGCATTTAGGAAAACCAGCAAGACCAGGCGTGGCACCTCTATCATTCTTTATGTTTACCTGTGCAAGATATTATTTTGAATGAAGTAAATCCCTCAAAAGTAAAGTGTTGACTTTTTTCTCCTGTAAATATTTTCCCCAAGAGTTTTGTTATCTTTGACGTACAGATCAAAATATATACCTTTCTTTGAGTCAGTTAGAGCCAGGTTAGAATCCAAGGTTTGAAATATCCTACCTCAAGCAACTTTATTTTCCTCTCTGAAATTAATTTTTCTTACCTGAAAAAATGGGGCAATGAAACAACATTTCATTAAGTACTAAGGATTAAATGCAGTAACGTTTATAAAATGCTTGACAAGGCACCCAGTGATAGAGGACAGATGGAACTGTTGCTCTAGTTGCTGTTTAAAACACTATTCATATGCAGCTTCCAAGAATCTGACCACAAGCAATGGTAGCAAGAAGAGACATGAACACAGAAACACACAAATGACAGCTATTGTAGAATTTCAACCTCCACCTTTGTGGAGCTTTTCTTCAGTATTCTGTTTCTGCAGGTTCTGGGCACCTATATTGGTGATGAGGAACTTATTACCCATTCATTCAGTCACTGATTAAATTTTTTAGCAGCTTTAGGCATGAAGATTTAACTGAGGTTACAGAGATATAATGGTAGAATGGAAAGTGTAAGTTTTAGAGTCAGTCATAAACTGAGATAAACACTACTATGCCATTCACTAGCTGAGTGACCATAATAAGAAAGAAATATCTCTTGTCTACTTTTTTTAAGGGTAAAATCGCAACCTTTAGTTCACAAATGGATGAGATGAAATATGAACATTTTTAAGTACACGTGTTCAAATATAATGGGTACTTATTTTTAGTTTGCTTCCTTCTTTCTTTCCTTCTGTTGAGGCAAAAATCTGCCTGTTTGTATCTCAACCATTTATCCTCCATTCACCTCTGGATCAATGTGGATTAAATTGAGTTTCACTTTCATGATCAGTTATTCTCTGTTCTTTTATTTGTCTCTCTTTAAAGGTAAATAACCTCTAGGTTCTATTCCATTCCTGCGGGAACACGATTGCTAGGATGCTAAGGGAAAGAGATGCAGTATTTGTGTATGATTAAGGAGTATAAATTGACTTTATATATTATGCAAATATCAAGGCTTGGGAGACAAAGAACCTTCTAAAACATACACTTTTGGTAATGCGTCTCTATGACCTGCATTCCCAGACCAGCAGACATCCCATTAAGATGGAAGAGAGTAAGTTTCTTATTCTTACAATAAATCTTTGTTATGTAACTACAACTCCCTGAAAAACAAGCAATAAGAGAAAACACCACCTGTATTATTACTACCTGCCTCACAAACAGCACAGGCTAATGTTAGTGACACATTTTGTCTGTTTTCATCCTTCATTTGTATACTTGGCCTTGCAAATAGAGTACTTTGAATAAACATTATAGCCATATTTATGAGTTTTCTTGCCAAGTGCTTCTCTTGGAGATGCATTATCAGGCATTCAACATAAACCACAGAGATAGAGTCATTTATCCTTGTTAGGCCAGCAAACAGAGGGAAATTGTTCTTCCCCGCCATCCTGGACCCACAAGAGCCTTTATCTAAAACTAAGGCAATTCAGAAAGACCAGTTCCCAGCTGATGAAGTAGGAAGTTATGAAAATTTTTCAAAAATAATTAAAAACCTGGATACTGGCTATTGCAAGGTTGAGAAGAAATGAGCTGCCAAAGAGTTCATAATCACTGGGTGTCTAGGATGGGCCACAGTCTGCCATAGGTAATTCCCATGCATTGTATTCTGTGATGTACAGATCTATCACGTCAGGTCCTATTGGGGGATGAGTGTTATTATCCCCATTTTGTAGGTGAGGGAGCAGAGATCCAAAGATTAAGGAATTTGTCTAAGAACAATGGATTTGTGGCAGAGTTGGGACTTAACCTCAGATTAGCATAACACAAAGCCCATCTCACTATACCAACTTCTTTCACAGTGTTTGGCTGGCAGAAGGAGCAATGTTGCATGGGAGTGAAGACACTCTCTGTGTCTGTATGAAGATATAATTGGAGGATCATTTAAAGTCAGAGAAGGCCTCATCTGGGTGTTTTGAGAAATCTTTATGGAAAAAACAAAAGTTAAACCAAAGGTAGAAAATCCTCTGCTAACTCACTGAGAGTTTATAGGAAGAAGTGAAAAGTGCCTAGATGTGCCGCTACAACCATGAGTCAGGGGAAAAACAACATGTTAGGGGAGAGTAGACGGAAAGGGAGGATGGTGACTGGGAGTGACAAAAGAAAATATTGAAGAAAATAAGAGGAAAAAAAACCTATTTTCCCCCTAGTCCTTCTGTGTGTCATATATTGCTTATTATTGTCCTAGAAGTATGTAAACAATGTTTTATCTTTGTGAAACAAAAGGTGTTTGAAATGCCTCTGAACATTTAAAGTACTTTAAAGATCACCTACAGCATTGTCCACATCTATTAAGAAAGGAGGATGGAGGGAAAGAAGAAGGAAGGGAAGGAGGGAAGAAGGAGGGAAAAAGAACAGAAGGAAAAAAAGGAGGGAAGGATCTAATAACATCCCCAAAGATTGTCTGTTATCAGGATAATGGCTGAAATATCTTGTAAAAGCGAACATAAACCCAAGCATAGACCCACAGTCCTTCTGCAATGACTAAATCAGGCTTTGATGAACACCTATGGGAAGTAGCATTTTAGATCTGTTTTATCTCTCTTGTGACATTAGGGCCATTTGTTTCCAGTTGCCTATTGTTCATGTCTACAGTCAGGACCTAATCATGTCTGAATAGAAGAGAAAAATCCAAAATTCTCTCTGATCATAATACATTGTCAGTAAAGCTGAATATAACTCCAATATTCAAAGAAAAGCAGCCAATAAATCTGTGCAAACTCTTGGTTAAAAAAAATCTTATGGTTGTTATTTTTCCCCTTAAACAAGTACAGTTTGATTTCTATAATGACACTAATTCTAATGTATTTCGTTTCTTAATTCCCTCTATGATTAGTCATCCTTGGAAATAACAACTAGGCAAGTAGCTTGGGATTACATTTCTCATTAGGACATTAATGCATATTGTGAACTGTGATAGCCTAACGCTTCCATCTCCAGGTAACACACTTAGCTCACACAGCTCTCTTTATGGTCTGGCAAGTCTGTTCACTGGTGTTTGTGTTGCTACTAACTCTCTGATCTGCAGCACTATTTCAGTTGTACTTGGCATTTGGATAGCTGCCTTGAGACCTAGACTGCCTCATTAGTAATTTTTTTATTCAAACATATTCTATAGCAACTACCATTTAACATTACGGTGACTTTTTTCATTTTTTAATGCTCATAATCCATTATACTCGCTATAAATTGGCAGGGATAAGGGTCAACTAATATTTTTCCGACGTTGGTAATTTCCCCTTATTCTTAACTCACTTAAATCACTGTGATTCATCACATGGTTCAGAAAAACAAAATGAATACAAACTTTAGATGTGTTTGTGTGTGTGTGTGTGTGTGTGTATGTGTGCGCGTTATTGACAGATCAAATGTGTATTTCTGCCATGGCTTTGTAAAGATCCCTTTATGTGTTTACACCGCGACATAATATCCAATTTTCTCCATTCTGGGGTTAAAACTAAACTATTTTGACTTGATTAACCCATTATATACTGCCTAATTTATTGTATAACTAACTTTAGACAATTTTAAGATACTTCTCTGAAAGGCTATTGTTATTACTGTGCTGGATTATTGAGAAGTATATGAGTCAGCAGAATTAATGCTAGCTGCTTCAGTAACAAACGCTAAAATTTCATGGCTTGACCGAATAAAACTTTATTATTTCTTGCTTTCATAAAGGCCAATATAAATGTCCTAGATTGGACAGTTCTTCTTGGCAGCTACCCTTTAAAGCAGTGACTCTGCGACCTGGGCTTCTTTTGTCTATTCTATAAGTTGTGAGCTCCCGTAAGTCCTTGGAGTTCTTCAAGGATTCTCTTCATCTGTCGAGCCAGTGATTCCGTATGAGAGATTTTGTGAGAGGTGTTTAGAGCTCATAACTGGAAAAACCATATGTCATTTCCCCTGATATTTCTTAGCCCACACCTGATTCACATTGTCTCACCATCTATAAGGCAGCTTCCAAAGGTAGTTTGGCTATATGCCCAAAAAGAAATGAAAAAGTGTAGAGGGCAAAGAGTAGCGTCTCCGTTATGCTCTACCAATACATAGCATGTATTTAGCAGCACCCAAGGAAAACATCCCAAAGTTCCATCCAGGCATTGCATCCAGCAGGACTGCTGGGTAATGAGACACTTTCTCCACCTCACTAGATGTGGCTTTTCTTGGTCTTCTACCTATGACTTAAAGAGACAAGCTACCTCCTTCCCCACCGCCCCATCCCCCACTGGCCACAAAAGCTCATATGTAATGGCAGATCAGGGTCAGGATAACCACAGTGATACTACCACTTAGAAAACTGAAGAAAGAAGCACAGATAATTCACTCGCTTGCTTTGTCATCTTGTGTTTTCACATGGTCTTCCTTCTGTACCAGTCTGTGTCCAAATTTCCTCTTCTGTATGGACATCAGTCACATTGTATTGAGACCCGCTCTAATGACAGCTTAACTTGATTACCTCTATAATAACTTATCTCCAAATAAGGTACATTCTAAGGTACTGGGGGCCAGGACTTCAAGGCATGAATTTGGGGGGCACACAATCCAACCCATGACACTGTCTTTTTATTACAATTAGTTTCATATGCCAATACCCACATTTGTATTTCCTTCTGAAACTTAAGTTTTCAAGCATCCCTTATTTGTTGTTTCCTCAACCCTATGTCTTTCTCTCTCTCAAGACAATGGTGGCTGACATTGAATGGGAAGCCACACTCTTTATTAGGTAACTGTTTCTGGACATTTTATTCATCTGAGTTTTATTTGGCCATTGACAGTCAAAACCTTTCAAAATTCTATCTTATTGTTTGTGTCTAGAAGCAGATGGCTTTCCTAGCAATAAAGTCCTTGCTTTCTATCTCTCTTTGTTTCCTTTCATTTCTGCTTGCAAACCAGCCAGGGTTTTCCTGAGTTCATCTCTTTCTTGTAATATTGCAATACCTTGTCAAAGCAGCCAGTAGTATCCAATACACGCTAACTGTTGATTCTTCTAATTATTTCCACTAGAGCTGCTGGCTCAGCAAGCATGTGGCTTGCCTTCAACACAATCACAAGTGATAGTTATACAAAATGTTTGCCGCTGAATAATATGAGTTCTATCTTATCAGACTTCAATATCAATTTCCTTGCTGCTTATCATCCAACCTATAAGGCAACTACCATATATTTAATTTTTGCATTTTAGCAGCACTCTTTTTCTAGTTAACCAGTTGCTATATTAGTCGAGTTTAATAATACTCACTGCTACAAAATAGCAATGACATCTAAGTTCTTAGCATTACTGAACTTTACTGCTCATGAAAGTTCATCAGTTAATATCATCACCATCAGCTTTCCTGAGTAGCTCTCCTCCATAGAATCCAGGCTCCAGTCATCCAGTAGTTATCATGGGTCTCAGAATCCTTTCCTGGATTCTCTCTGCATCCAGCCAGCCAATGAAAAGGGTGGGAGGCAGGGGCATGTGGAAGTTACCAAGGACAAGCTCTGAAAATGGCAAATGTTACTCCCACCCACATTTCATTGACCATACTTAGTTCCATGGTCCTGCCTAACTTGAAGAGGCTGGAAAATATTTTTCTCTTTAAAGGAATGATTTGGTGAGTTCATAATTCTAAGACAAAGGAGAATCAAATAAAATAACATGTGTAGAACCCTTGACACACACAGGAGGCATTCAATAAATATTGGTTACCAGTAGAGAAGATATTTTATGCACTGACTGGTCTCAATAAAGGCCTGAAGACTCTCTATTACATATCAGCATGGTTTAATCAAATATATCATTATAAATAGGGTGACATTTTCACTTATTGAAATTCTGACAGCTCACAAATCCTAAAATACAGGATCCACTGTGAAAAGCAAAGAAGTGAATTGCACTCACTTTTGCATGCACACAGATTTGCATGCAGTCACACACATATACATGTACTCTAAGAGACCAGCTAATAAATTACAATTTTCTTTCAGTGTGTTTTAAGAAACCTTTCTCAATATATCTTTGGTTAACTGTGTAATTCTGCTTTCCATTTAGACTAGAGAAAGGGTAGATGTAAAGTCTATGAAATAGCTTTCTATTGTCATCAGAATAAGGAACACTTACTATACAGAGATGAAAACATTTCCTTTTTCTCCCTGTTCTGGAATATCAGTGAGAAGTATAGGCTGTCACTGAAAATTTCTCCCTCTCCCTGGATCTACATAGGCTGTGTCCATGTAAGATTCTGTGGGCTTCTTGTGTACTGAGTGTGTGTATGAGAAAGAAAAGTTTATCTCTAGAACAAATACTATCTGATCTTTACAGAATTAGGTAGAGGAAAGAATGCCAACCAAGTGCAATAGTAATGTTAATGAAGCTAATAGCTGGGGAGAAATTTCTGGGAATGTCAATCATGAGGAAAAATGTCAGAAAAAGACATTAATGTCCCCTTATAGAAGAAGGCTCAGATGGAATTGACATTTGGAACAGGTAGTAAAGGGCAGACTTTTCCACAATATTGTCCCATTTAAATCAAATACGCTGTCGACACACAAGGTCCCCCAAAACAGTCAATTGAGTTTCTACAGATTTCGGGCCTAAAAATTTTAGGTTAAGTAAATCTCAAGCATGCAGAAATTTGGTGTGAATCTCAGAAAAGAAAAAAAATTCTGAAGCCAGTTGTTTGTCCCATTATCTTCCTCCTCATGTGATTACAAGAACATATTTCTTCTCCTTTTTTAGAAGCAACGCTTTTGATTCCAGTCTTTTTGTTTTCATCTGGTTCACTTTATCTCCTTCGAGTCAAGGTATTCGCAAGTCTAAGGACTATTTTCATAATTTTAGTACAGTTAAGACTACATTTGCCATAAAGGTAGTATCATGAGAGATACAAAAAGGACTTCAAATATTCAGAAACTTAGTTGCACACTAAAATTGTTCAACTTAGTTTTTTTGTTCACTTAAGTGAACAAACATCTTGAATATCATTTGAGAGCAGTAAAATTCAGGACATCAGAGAAGGAGTACAACTAAAAGAAGAGAAAGGGTCATGGCCTCATAAGTCAAAATACTAATTCATAAGGGGTCAAAAGAACTAAATTACAGAAAAGAGAAGGAAATACATGGGAATACTTTTAAAGACATGAGGTATGGATTACAGTTAAGCCAAACTTAAGCTAAAGGTATCAAAGATGAGATTGATGGGAACAGATGGATCTTAGAGGCATCACATTAAGGAATTAAAAAAAAATTTACAGGCCGGGCGCGGTGGCTCAAGCCTGTAATCCCAGCACTTTTGGAGGCCGAGGCAGGCGGATCACGAGGTCAGAAGATCGAGACCATCCTGGCTAACATAGTGAAACCCCATCTCTACTAAAAATACAAAAAATTAGCCGGGCGTGGTGGCGGGTGCCTGTAGTCCCAGCTACTTGGGAGGCTGAGGCAGGAGAATGGTGTGAACCCGGGAGGCGGAGCTTGCAGTAAGCCGAGATTGTGCCACTGCACTCTAGCCTGGGCAACAGAGCGAGACTCCGTCTCAAAAAAAAAAAAAAAAAAAAAAATTTACAACTTCCACTGAGGCCATAGGAAGGAGAGTGGTACATAGAAAATTGCCTCTAGGAGAGATGAACTTACTATGCAGTCTTGTTTTTATTTTGGATTCTCAACCATGGCACTACTGGCATTTTGGGCCAGATAATTTGTTTTAGGGGCCTCTCCTGTGCATTGTGGGTTGTTTAACAGCACTCCTGGCTTCTACCTATTATAGGCCAGTAGCACCTCCCCAGTTGCAACAACCAAAAATGTCTCCAGATGTTGCCGAATGCACTCTGCGGAGGCAAAATTTCCCCTGGTTGAGAAACACTTGTTTAGAGGAATTTTATTCAGAAAGTGGGAATGGCTGGACAATTCCTTTTCCTTTCCTCAAAGCTGTTCAATATTTGAATCTTCCATGAACTCTCTTTTGGGCAAACAAGGTTTCTTTATTTGATTTGCTATGGCCACTGGGAATTTATTTATGATTTTCATCTCCATCTTCTAATGCCTTTTTCACGTTTAGTTTTGTTTTGTTTTCAAAATTACCCTACATTCTCTGTCCCAGTCATCATTTTAGATGATAGCCTCCTCCTGGCCATAACTCTTCTGTATCATTTGTTTGTTACACCTTACGGGCCTTTTAGTCTTTCTCTACACAGTAATAGCCAAATCAATACCATGTATACCTGAACATTCCAAGTGTGTCTAGTCCAATATAGAAACTCTTAGATATCTTGGTAGAAACACTGATCAAGTCCTAGTCACAGATGCTTTTCTTCCTATTTATCTGTATATTTCTATTTGGATTCAAAGAGCATCATACAGTCTGTTCTGTTACAATGTGTTTCCTTAAAGTAAAACATTTCATACTGGTTAGCAAATAGGGATATAATGTCAAACAATTGTACAAGTCATGTTGGTTCATTTTTTCCCCAGCACTTTAATAGTTGGCCCCATTAAGTAACAGTAATTGAATTCAAAGTACATGAGCATAGTGGAATACAGCAGTCAGCTAAGGATTGTAATACTGTACACTATGACTTTTCACTCTCTGTACTTCATCTTGCCTCAGTTTGGCTTCATGCTCTGTCTTAAAGTTTTAATTATATGTTTTGCCTCATCTCTGTGCACTTTGTCCTTGAACTCATAAGTTTCAACCTTTCCTTACACAGGCTTCTATCAATAAATATTCATCCCCTAGCCCCTTTATTTTTATAGGTAAAATCTTCTATGTACTGTAGTATTCCTTCATTTATTTGTAATTTAACATTTAACATTCCTTTTAAACCATGCTAGTATTTTCATCATCATTATTGTTTATTCATATACTTCTCTGATTACAAAGTTACACAGGTTATGAGTGAGCTGCTTGATCCCAAATTTTTCCTTAAGGCTTGTGATAGTGCTTCATTATATAGAAATAGAGGAAATATTTTCAGGAATATATGTATTGGTTTTTAACAGAAACACCTGAACTTGAAAAATGATTTCATCCAACTTTCATTTTTCACCCATTTTGTAAATACAAAAACTGAGACCCATGGGTGATGATCGTGGTACAAGTTGTTTCTTGCTTGATTCTGGCCATGACACAGCAGCATTTTGTATGCTGCTACAGTATATTTCTCAAGTTTAGATTTGCTGCTATAACTATCCTTCCTTCTTTTTTCTTTTATTTTGGCTTATTATCTTGTAAAAGAGTTCTGATACATTAGTGGCTTTTATTGAAAGCCACCTCCAATCTGTTTTGGAAAATAGGCAATATATAAATAGTAAATAAATAATGAACTGAGATGCAGAGAAGTTTTACAGCTTGTTGGAAACAGAGCTGGGACTGCAGCCTAACTTCCAATTCCCAGCCCAATATGCTCTTTATAATATCCTGTCTCTCCCATGCATCCGTGAGTTTCCCATTTTATATCATCATGGCCTTGAAGACTCAATAAGGAATCACCAAGGTGATGCCAGACTTACTTCCAAATGTTTCTTTAATTTACATGTCTAGGTATGCCAAAGGTTAAGATCAGAGATATTCTGTTACTATCTAATGTGAATACAGTATTATTAGCTAACCAATCATATAGTCATATAAGTTTTTTGTTTGTTTGTTTGTTTAGAGTATTGGGTATACACAGCCCACAATCTCTTCAACTCTGATAAGGGAAATATCATTTACTCTTTGAAAGTTCACATAAAAATATAAAAATGAAAAGTTTCATGTGGGTTTTATTAGCACCAAAATCTAATTGGCCCAAGAAAAGGAAGCATATACAAACATTTTATAGATTGGTCAACAGTTTCTCCCCACCAACTTCTTCTCATATGTTCATTTTTTTTTTTTTTGTATTCCTTTGGAAAATATTTGACACACACACACAAAAATGAAGGATTCAGAAATAGCATTTTTTTAAAAATTGAGAGCACCAGTGAAAGATTAAAGTGTGATATCAGAGTTTAAGAAAATAAATTTAATAAGGGGAAAATATTACAGTTTGTCCTGAGCCAAGTTAAACATAAAAAACAATAGAGGGAAAATGACAAAAAAAAATGGTTTGACTTAGAACAAGTTTTACAAATGTGATTCTCAGGCAGAGCACGGCCTACAGGTAGGCTTTGTTTGATAGGCATATAATTGGCCCACAAGGAGATTGTATAAATCTAAACATCTTGCTGACATTACAAAACTGGAAGATTTTACACAATCATCTAGATTTCTGACTGCTCCTAAAAATTGGGAAAACTGCACAAAAGGCCTGTGTTTGAGCATGGTAAGCATTGGCTAGAACTGAGCTGCAGGGGACACCTTCTTGAAAGAGCATGTGTTCCAGCTTTGTTCCCATCTCCATCACTGATTTTTGCTCCTGGACACTGAGCCTGGTCATGATTGCTATGGTAATAATGTCACCTGTCTCATTCCCATTGTATTTGTGTACCTTAACCTAGTAATGGAGCCTTCTACGCTTTATTAGAGATAAACTGTCTTAGTGTCTCACTTTTTCCACCTACTTAATGTGTCAAATGTTAACCTATAATTATACCTGGAAGTCCAGCTTTCAGAGATGAAACCCAAAGAGTCAAGATTTACTCTGGTTCACAAAGGCTTTTAAAACTCTTACCTTCTATTTCCACACACCTTGTTGCTTTCCTTTGATAAATCTTTTGCTGGCCCGGAACTGAAACTCACAGCACAGCACAGCACAGCACAAGCAGGGCTATAAATTTGTACTCAAGTGATGGGCTTCCTTTGAACCTGTCCTGACGTCGTCATTACCAGCTCCAATTCCACATCCTGGCTTTCATTTCTTGGTACGGTGGTAAAATTTGAGGCTTGTCTCACAAAGTTACCACTAAAAAGAAAGGAAAAAAAGGTATGGATGATAATTTTAATAAGGCATGGAAGATAAATTGCTTTTGAAAAAAGAATTTTAGAAAGCTTCTTAATAATTTATGGTTAACTCCCAAATTGACTTTCAGTGTTAATTATAAGACTGTACTTGCAGTTTTGCAGTTTTGGTTACTCAAGGCACTTTCTCTGATTACCTTTGATTCTCAAAACTCTTCACATTGCTGCCATTACCATCTTTATTTCAGGTCACAAAGGTAATTTATTACTTCATTTTCTTTTTTTAAAAAATCATCTTGCTGGGTTCCACCCTGACTCCCCTTGGAACCTACAAATTATTTCATGAGCTGTTGGTGAATTCATTGATTTATTGCTGTTTTGGCCATTGGTCCCTAACATTTTCTTAGAAATTGTGCTTGTTTCTTAACTCTTTAGTATAGAAATTTTCAAAAGCACACAAAAGTCCAGGGAATAATATAGTAAATCCCTGTGTGCCTATCATCTAGCTTCAACAGTTAGCAACATATAACCAATCTGATTTTGACCCTCTTAGATGACATATTGTGTAATTGTATTTATCATACAGATATGTAATTTTATTTGTATTTCTGAGACCATAATGACTCCTATTAATCTGACACATTATCATAACTAAAAAAAAACTTATTAATGTAATTAACACTATTTGTTAATGTTGACAAGATTATTATTACTAACTTTACTGGAATGGATTTCAACTATTATCCAAACTTTGTTCAAATTTCACCAATTGTCCTGTGAATGACTTTTTATACTAATTTTCATTGTTTATTTTACTCTGTCATGGCCCCTCCCCGCTTTCCTTTTCTTTCTTTTTTATTCTTGCGAATTATATGTGGAAGAACCTGAGTTCTACAGATTTTTTTTTTTTTCAGAAAATCCTTCAGAATTTCCTACATCCTAGACTTGGCTGATTACATTCCAGCGGCGGTCTTAATGAGTTTGTCTATCCTCTGCGTTTTCTATAAATTATTAATTTAATCAAGTGGCTTGGTCAGACAAAAAGACTTCTATTTTTTCATTGAGACTATTTCATAGGTTGTGTGCGTACTACCTATTTCATCATATTGGTAGAAACAATGTCTGGGTATTTCTCCTTTTTATAATGTTAAGGGTGAGCATCACCTTCAGATGTTATCAATTTAATCTCTCCGTTACAAAGTTTGCCTTTGACTTTTACCTAAAAAGCTTTTGGCATGTTTCTTCCAGAGGCTGTGGAAAACAGGATTATAACAGAGAAATAAAACCCCCCAAACAGACAGAATACTGAACCTTCTGTTCAGCTCTGGAATTACTTTGGTATTAGGGACTCACCATCCTCTGTTGAAATTTTCTCTCTTGTTATCTTCCTGTGGTATCTAGTTTTGCACCTCATTTCTTCCAAAGCTCCTCTGCACAATCAGCTGTGTTGGGGACAGGCTGCTAGGTCAGAACCTGACTCTGTTTCTGCCCCTGAAGCCACTCAGCATAAGAAAGAACTTGCTGTTTTCTAGGCTCCCTTACCAAGTCCTGAGAAGGTGAGCAGCATCTCCTGACCTTGCAGTCCAGAAAGTGGGATAAAAAACAGTAATCCTGTGAAATAGTTGTGTAGATATTTTCATCCCCTTTTGGCAAATAAAAAATATATATAATGCAAAGAAAGTCAAAGGGGCTTTGAAAAAGACATACAGCAAGATAGGGAAGGAGTTGAAATGTATTCTGCCTGGGGTAACCCTTCAAAGGGAGGCAATTATAAATTTAATGGATAGAGAAGATTCATTCACTCTTGGGGAAATGGGCAATATCCAGCTGAGTTAATAACTTGAAGATTTTTTAGAAATCATTATTATCATCATTATTGTTTTTGTTGATATTTAGGATTGTAGCATTTTTTTCTCTTTAATTCCTGCATCCCCTTCATCTTCCCAAGAGGAAGAGATTTGTAATAGATTTCCTGTATGGCTCTGCCTTGAATAAAAAATAGACACATAAGGGCTAAATTTGCCTGGTCTCCTTCCTCCTCCTGCCATAGTTCTTGTCACCATCACTGTCATCACCATCATCAGTTAATGACTTCTTTTATTAATCCACTCAGCAATTGTTTAAGGGTCTGCTATGTACCAAGCATGAGAATTAATGGTGAAAAAAAACTTGGCATGCTATCTACTGTCACAGAGCTTACAGTCTATTAGGGTGACCAGCAATAATTAAATATGCAAATGAATGTGAAATTACAATAGAAAACATGCCACGAAGAAAAGGCACATGGTGCATAATGGGAAGGCCCACTCTGACCTGTACCATTAAGAAAGGCTCCTCCAGGATGTGACATCGGAGCTGAAGGCTCAAAGATGAGCAAAGCCGGCTTGACAGAGAGGAGGTGAATGGCATCCAAGTGTGAGCAATAGTATGTGCAAAGACCCTGTGGCAGGAAGGATAGTGGCTCATTAATGGAACTGAAACAGGGAATGAAGAAGTGGTGTATTTCTATAATGGTAGAAGACTATGTAAAGGCTTGCTAAAACTGAAAAAAAATTACTAATGTTAAAGGGAAGCCAAGAAAGTATTATGCATCATCGGTGTGATAAAAACAACTAGAGAAGCAATATAAAGAACTACTAAAAACATAGTGGTAACTGAGATCACCCTCAATGAATATCAGCCAAGAGATTAATTAATTGGACATCAGACAAAAGGCCACGTAGGAATTTTATGGAAACCTATCTCTTTGTTGAGAACATCTGCTTTAGACAAATGTAAAGATAAAAATCCTTTATTTGCCTCTTAATGGTTCTATGAATTTAACTATCTATGTTACCTACCTCTATTTGTATTCTCCTCTGTTAATAGGTAGAAATAATAACAATTGTAACAAATTGTAACAAATGTAAAGATTCATTCAATCAATAACAAATAAAAGTAGAAAAGATGATCTTATTTAGGTAAGGGAGAGCTCATTACAAGAAATATCACTGATGTTAATTTGAATCTAGTGAGGAAAATAGCATTCCGTGTTCTGCGCCCTTCTAAATTTTCTACAGTGAAAATTCCATTTGTACATATAAATTATATTTGTATAGCACATTGGAGTAAACAGAGAAGGCTGTTACTGGGTAAAGATCAACCCCAGAGGGTTTAGGCTTCTTGGGCCATCCTGGTGGCTGAGGGGTTCAACATTTTAGCACAACTTTAAAACATCTGTGGCATCCCAATTGAGCAGCTGTGCTCAGCAATATTGGAACAGAGAGACAGGAGGAATGATAACCTGGGCTAGTTACGTGGTTCAGAGGGGATGGTTACTTGGGCTAGTTCTGTGGTTCTCAAACAATATTTCAATAGGCCTTTTGCAAGAACACTCAGGAGTTGCAATCATGAGGCTGAATTTCTTGGTCCTCTGACCTCAATATAAGTAACATTCTTATCATCTGTTTTATATATTGAGCATCAATGTCAGATTTTATTTGAAAAGAAGGATTCTATTAAAAAATATGTATGAAACCCACCAGCCTTTTTATAGAGAAAGCTTAGGTCTGGGACTGGGATGGAGGAGGTTTGACTGCTTCTCATAACTTGTACTAAATAAGTAGAGAAGTTTGGTAAGTCACTTACTCTGGGGTTTGGGTTTCTTCAGCAGTCTTGGGAAGATATGCATATCTGTCCTGCACATCTTACAGGGATGTTGTGAGGACCTGGAAGTGTGACAGTTTGAAAGTGTTTTGCACAACACAAATGCAAGACTTTTTTTTTTCTCTCTTTTAAGTGATAAACATTACTTACAATAGAGGTTTGTGGGGAATAAAAATCACTTAGCTATCCCTAGAGAGAGAAAGCACCATCAGGGAAGAAGCTGACATTAGAAATTTTAAAAATAATAGCAGAAAACAACTTCCTTTGTGAGTTTGGCACACTGTAGGGACTAAACACACACTTCCAAGGAAATCTGAGTGATGGACTGAAATACAGATGGTCCCCAACTTACAGCAGTTTGATTTATTATTTTGATTTTATGAGGATGCAAAAATGATAAACATTCAGTAGAAATTGTACTTTGAATTTTAAATTATGATATTTTCCCAGACTAGAAATATGCAGTATTACACTCTTGTGATGCTGGACAGTGGTGGCGAGCCCCGGCTCCCAGTCAGCCACGTGATCAGGAGGGTAAACAACTGATACTCTACAGTGCATTGTGTTGCCAGATGATTTTTCCCAGCTGTAGGATAACGTAAATCTCATGAGCACATTTAAGGTAGGCTAGGCTAAGCTATGATGTTAGGTAGACTAGGTGTATTAAATGCATTCTTGACTTAAGATATTTTCAATGTAAGATGGGTTTATTGGTATTAATCATAGCATATGTCCAGGACCATCTGTAGGTCTCTAGGGACCTAAGGACAAGATAAGCATTTCTCATCAACATAGTGCGGCAGGTTCTGCTTGTGGGGACATCAGTGAGGTGATCTGCATCCCTGATTCTGATGTGTTTGAGAGATGCTTCCTATGATTGCTGGTATGTGCAAAGCCTGGGAGGAGACACACTAGGAGCTTCCTTTCCTGTGGACTGTTAGAAATCTGGACATTTCAATAGTATATCACATAATGGTACTTGTGTGGGCTCTCTGAGTTTTTCTGTTCAATGTAATTCTCTTTAAATTGGGCAGCCCAAAGAGTCATGCCACTTTATCTGCAGTTCTCAAGGTATTTATTTCAGAATTCATCAGAAAGATTTAATCAATTTATCTTCCACAATTGACCTCCATGACTGGTCTATTTTAAGTACAGTGGAAAAAACAAGTTATTTAGGTATCTCATTACCCAGATAAAAATCCTTTATTTGCCTCTTAATGGTTCTATGAATTTAACTATCTATGTTACCTACCTCTATTTGTATTCTCCTCTGTTAATAGGTAGAAAGAATAACAATTGTTATTGTAATAAAATGGGTAAAAATCATCCTCATCATACTCATCATTATCATTACCTACCTAATAGAATTATTGCAACGATTAAAGGAGATGAGATACTCACTTTTGATTATAAAGTGAGTAATAAAATGTTAAAAACTAATGCTGTTCCCAGTTAGTATTGTCCTGTATTTTGAGAGGTGCTCAAATGCAATCTGAGAGTATGTATTGTTCTTTTGTTTAGATTTCCCTTAAAAATTATTTTAGTGAGTGAGTGTGATTATATCTTGACTATCTCATTAGGAGAAAAGGAATTCACATGCTGACATAAGTAGGTAAGGGATATGGAAATTATATCTTAATAACAAAGGAACACCTAGAGATGTATTTTATAATAGGAATGAGCATTGGGAATGCCTTTTGTTCTTCTAAATTAAGGAATACCTTGGAGCAGATCTTTGTCTTTCTTCTGTTTAGTACCCAAACTTCCTTTGGGAAATGTCTTCTGCTGGGACTGCCAACCATAGTTCTGAAAGTCTCTGATGCCTTTGGGATCCAGCCCTAGTCTAGCACAGGCCATGCCCAGACCTTAGGGACTGATCCCAGGTTGAGCATGAGTTTGAGTTTTACGTTAGTAATCAGTATTTTCCCAAGTGTTTTTCATTTAGAGCTTAAGAAAAGGCACTGTACCTTTTGATTTTGTTTATGGGAGTGTATTAATAGGGGACTGGAAGAAGGAATGTTCCCCACGAGTAGTTGGAATTGAGATAAAGAAAGAAATAGGGTGAAGGTGAGCTCCAAGTTCCTACACTCAGTTGTGCCAGATGCAAAGACCAATAAATTCATTTTTTTCTATTTTTGATTTGAGCCTGTGTCTTACTCCTGAATCATCAACCTTTTTTTTTTTTTTTTTTTTTGAGATGGAGTCTCACTCTGTCACTCATGCTGTAGTGTAGCGGCATGATCTCGGCTCACTGCAACCTCTGCCTCCTGGGTTCAAGTGATTCTCCTGCCTCAGCCTCCTGAGTAGCTGGGACTACAGGCGTGCACCACCACACCCAGCTAATTTTTTTTTTGTATTTTTAGTAGAGACAGGGTTTCACCATGTTGGTCAGGCTGGTCTCGAATTCCTGACCTCAGGTGATCCGCCTGCCTCAGCCTCCCAAAGTGCTGGCATTACAGGCTTGAGCCACCACACCTGGCTAATGGTCAACTTCTTATACATAATAGCTGTATTTGAATGCTGGTGTAGAGGAGAGAAAACTGTCTCTCTACTCTTTGAGGGTTTGATAATTAAGTCTATGAAATAAACTGACAGGTAGACAGATTAACAGGAGAAAAGCCATTTTAATTACATGCATACCCACGGGAGTTCTACTTTGTATGTATGTATATGAGACTCAAAAAAAGGGTCAGATGATTGAAACTTCTAAAGCATCCTGAGCTACAGAAAGGAACAGGGGCTTGGAGATTCCCAGGGCAGGAGGTAGGGCATAGTGACATTAGTAATGGAAGGGTGAGGGGAGAAAATGCATGGTAAAAAAATGTCTCCTGAGTAATAAAAATGGTCTCTAAGCGGCCCTCAGAATAGGTGTAGTCTGTGGAAAAGTCTGATTTGTGTCAGACATAGACCTCTAGTCTCTTATTTTTTTATTTTAATTTAAAAAATGTTTAAAGACTGTGTCTCACTCTGTCACCCAGGGTGAAATGCAGTAGAGCAATCATAGCTTACTGCAACCTCACACTTCTTTCCTTAAGCAATCCTCCCAACTCAGCCTCCTGAATAGTCTCCTCTCTAGTAAGTTCATCTTCCCTGGTTAATGAGATTCCCAGGGAGGGAACTCATGACAATTGTATTATTTCTGGAGGACCTTTCTTTAGGCAGATAAGGAAATTTCAGAGAGACCTTCTCTGTGTGTTAGGGGAAAAAGAAGGGCAAGAGACGGGAGGAAAGGAGAAGGTCAGAGAATGTGGTTGTAGGGCTGCTTCTAAGGCCTTCCAATTTCCTTTAGTTCAAAGGACTCAGCATGTCAAAGCACCGGACTTTGGGGTATTGTTTCTGAGCCCCAACAGTAGTATTATATGATTATACAAGTATTTCGTACTGATGCTCTTCAGTATCTTTTACATGTATATATCTATTTTTACTCCAAACATCAGACTTTCCTGCAGGTGTGAATTGGGGCAAGTGAGGGTGGGAGTAGATGTGGGGTTGCCAATAAAGCATAACTAAAAAAGAGAGTCATTATGTAATCGCTTAGTGGGTTCTTCCTGACTGCCACACAGACAAAATCAATTCACTGAGACCAAGGCATTGCAGTAAAGACAGAGTTTAATTGATGCCAGGCTGACCACGTGGAAGAGAATTATTACTCAAATCAGTCTCTCTGAAGGCTCAATGGTGAGGGTTTTCATGGACAGTGGTGGGCAGAAAGCTAGGGAATGGGTGCTACTGTTTGATTGGGGATGAAATCATTGGAATATGGGAAATGGTCATTGTGTGCTGAGTCTGCTTCTGGGCGGGGCCACAGGACTGATTGAGTCCTGAGTCACAAGTCCAAGTAAGATCAATCTAACAGACATCTAATAAAACCAATCTTCAGCTCAACAATAGTGATGTTATCTACAGGAACAACTGGGGAAATCACAAATCTTGTGACCTCCGGCCACATGACTCCTGAGCAATAACAGATTATAGAAACGACACCTACATTTTAGCAGAAACCTCCTATTCTTGTGCCCTTTAATTAGTCTTACAAGGGGGTTTCAGCTCCAGAAGAGGGAGAGGATTAGTTTTAGGAAGGGCATATTATTGTTGCAAACTTTCTCCTTAGTTCAGCTAAAAGCGGGTTCTTGTCACACGACTAGGAAAGATTAGGCTTATGGGCACATATAAGGGTGAGAAAAAAAATGAAATTTATTGGGTGAAAAGGAAAAAGAAAAAAATCTCAGTAGAGCCAGAGGGAGTCTTGTTAACAAGCTCCTGCCCCACCAATTGAATCCCAGGCCACGATCTGGAACTGAAGAGGCCAGGCCCCTCCCCTGCTAAAAGGTACCCATTTCTGGAGGCTCCACCTCATTCTCCCAGTGCTCATGTGGGCATTATTCTGAGAGTATCCATTGGGAGAGGATGGGCTGCATCCGGGACTGGCAGTCCAATTTTCCAGCCTTCAGGCTGTTTTAGGTTTGAAGGTGGGGTTTTGCTGGGGACCCTTGGCTGTTTCCTGTCTCTATCATTATCATCCTTGCTCCAAAGTTAAATTTAAATTCTTCCCAAAGTTAGCTTGGCCTATGCCCAGGAATGACCAAGGGCAGCTTGGAGTTCAGAAGCAAGATGGAGTCAACTATGCCAGATTTTTCTCACTGTGAAAATTTTGCAAAAGCAGTTTAAATCATGTGTTATAAAGTCACTTTTAGGTATATCTGCTAAGAATTTTAATCCAATTTCTACCCAGGAAATAGAGACCTTATTAGTAAAATACCTGTGCTGAGCCATATTAAAGAGTTACATTCCCAACCATCTGATTCTGAAAGTTAGTTTCTTAAGATAATGTTATTATACTTCAAAATAAATAAATACAATTGTAATATGATTCTTTGAAAAATAGCTAATGTGTCTTTATCATTTTCAACATATTCTTCAGATATTGCTTCAGTTACGGATGTGTTTGCAGTTCTCATGATTAATTTCCATACGTTTGAATAGGAAGGGATTTGTTAGATGGTATTAAGTAGCTTATAACAATTTCTAGGAAGATTAGGGGATTATATGTGAATGCTACACTGACAGCAAGAACAACTAGGAGAAAAAGGGTTTTAGGGAAAATTCAATGGCCCCCTAGGCTGTGGGTTGGAGTCTGTGATGCTCTGGGTGTGGTGACTAGAACTTTTACCACAGTTGCCATAAGAACCAAGTGCCTATGCCCCTCATTCTTGCAAGCAGAATGCATCTGTGTGGCTGAATAATGCCAGCTTCTCACTTCTTCCTTCCCGACTTTATGCAAGTGTACCCATGTAGCAGAATTTAGGTAGCATCTGCAGGCTTAACTGCAAGCAAGTCTCTATAAAGATTTTGGATTTTCCAGCTCTGTGGTATAGGAAATCTGCTAGAAAACATTTAGAATAGATGTGGAGTGTGCCAATTCACAGTGTCCCCTGTGTGTTTTATCTGATTTTTGTCTATATCAACCTAACAAAATGATTGTTATGGTTCCTATTTTAAAGACGAGACGACTAAAGCTCCATGATGGTGGGATAATAGTCTATGAATCAAAATCCCATGTTTCCTTCACCTTCCCCTGCTACTTTTCTGATCACTTCTGAGCTTAAGTGCATGCTCCATTAGTATTTCTTCCCACTGCCATTTCAACATAGACCAGAATAGTTGTCAAAATTGTCACACTTATAAAGACATTTATCATTCACATTAGCCACTGTTTCAAGATTAACATTTCAAGAATGGAATCAACTACTGGGTTAAATCTGTTTCTGCTCTGTGATTTTGGGATTTCCTTAAATGACATGTTGTAGGATTGTATGCCACACACACACAAAAAGTCTTCATGGTTGTCCCTCGAGTAAACCTAATCTGACATTTTCAACAGGCCTATTGCCAAAATTTTTAATACTAGCTATGCTCCTTAAGAACAAAATGATCATATACATACAGTTAATGTCCTTAGAAAATGTCTTGTAAATGTGTACTACGATTTGGTACTGGAAAAAGAACTACATTAAAAAAATAAGGGGAAGGCACATAAGAGAAAGAAAAGGAACTGATTTACATGAAAACCCATTTCTCCTGCATTTGTTCATTTAAATATCCCACCTACAGATGAAATTACCAAGCATTCCCACAGAACTCTCTATAAAAGTGGGAGAATTACTGAAAGATTTGATGGGTAGAAGCATTTCAGCTGGATTCGAACTTTGCATCATTCCCTTGGAGTTTAAAAATACCCCATAAAATCAGAAGGAATTAGTAACACTAAGAAGCAAACAAATAAGCAAAGCACCCTAGGACTGATGAGCTGGAATAGATACATCCACAGTCAGAGTTTATCAAACCTTATCAATAAAGCTGAAAGAACATATTTTCTTAATTTGAATTTTTAGTTTCTAAGAATAAAAGAAAGATTACTAAAATTTAAATTGAAGAGCTGAATAGAAAACTTCAGCGTAGCTTGAATCTATTAAAATACCATCTGTTGGAAGGAATGAAAAGGAAGAAGGCACCGTCATTATTTCAAAAATATGTCAATTGCTATTATAAATGTCAGGGCATCATGACTGCTAAAAGATAACCCGTCCTCAGGAGAAGAGTGAATTTAGGACTCTCAATGGTTTAAAAGTTTATGCCAGGTACATATACAAGGTGGGATGGGGGAAATAAGAGAAGGATTGGAAGCAAGCTCTGCCAATTTAGTCATAGTTGTTTAATTATCCTGTGTGAGTGTCAATAGTTGTAAACCATGATTTTCAGTGAGTTATGGAATTTTATATTTTATGGTTCATGTGCCCATCCTCTGCCTATTGGCTGTAAACTCAACTACTAACCATTCTTCACACTTAAGAACACACTGAAGTCAGTTTTCTGTTGAGCCAATATCAAATTCTTTGAGTAGCTATGGTTAAGCTGCAGTATTAGAGGTGAGCTTGGGAGAGGTATAGGTGTCATATCAGTTTGCACATTGCAACAAAAGCAAGATATAGAGCAAATTCTGAGTGTTCAAACATGCATTGGCAAACTGACATGAAATTATGACTTGTACTCTTGGTCAGAAAATTCCTACTCTCTGCTCTGTGGTACTTTGACAGTCACCTTACATATAAAGCTTTTTCCAAGGTAGATACAGTAAACTCTGATGACAGGATCCACTAACATTGTAATTGGGGCAAGTGGCAGGGTTGTTGAAGGATGCGAGTCCAAGAAGGCTCTGAAACTCAAATGTTGCCCTGATGTTACTGGACTGCAAAGTTTGCTGAGTTCCTAAATTTCTCAAAGGTTGGCAAAGCCCAAGCAATCTTTCTAACCAAATTCTAATTTCTAATACCACTAGGCTAATTAAAAAAAAAAACCTCTCTGGTGTGGATTTTGACAAAGATATATGAAGCACTAAATAGCCACATTTGAATGTGTTAATTCCTTCTTGGGCTAGTCTATTTCCTAGCTAAATACTCTTGGAGTATTTTGGAGTATACCTCTCTGATGAAAATTCTTCAGATTTTATCTAACTGACCCTAGAGTGTAGACTAGAGTTGAACAGTGCAAACACATACATTTCACTATTTATACATGAAGACAATACAACATAGATGTATGTCTTCCTTCATGCCATCTCTGGGGCTGTTCCTCTGCGTCCAGAATATTTTCTCTGTTTCTTTCTAAGGAAAATGTAATGGAAATTCACCTTCACCATGAAGGCATCATTCTTTTTTCCCTGTAACCCACAAGAAACTCTTCTTTGGACACCTACCACTGACTACCTTGTATGGTCACTCAACTCTTTCATGTGTTTGTATCCTGTTTCTCCAGGTGGAGGTCAAGTATCATTTCTCTATAGCTGTTCATTCATCTACTACAGGACTGCATACCTTGGAGGTACTCAGTAGATATCTGTTAAATAAATGAATAAATGATGACATGAAGGACTCATTAAGGTGGGCTCCAATATGCCTTCTTACTGCTTCCATTTAGGAGAGATGTTGTAATCCTTTTAACTTTGTGATCCAGACTTGTGAGGCTGAAGTCTTACACACTATTTGATTCTGGAAGCAATATACTTTGAGGCATTTCTTTTGATGGCTAAAGGCGGGTGTCTTAATGTTCCCCAGCTGTGGCCTGCAGCAAAGACCATCAAGAGAAGGCCTTTAGGGGCAATGCTTTGTGAGTGCATCATGAATTTTGTGCTCTAGTTGTCTGCCAACCCCCATTCCAACCCACGCGCGCACTCACACACACACACACACACACGCATGCGCGCACACACACACACAGCTCTACCATTTACTTTGTTGATTGGCATTTACACAGCAGCAGATGTGCTGTAAATAGACATGCAGCAACAGGGTTGGCATACTAATGGACCCAGAGGTGAGACATCTGGTAAAACAGATGCAACGTGGCACGGAGATACAGACTGCCCAGAAAGTGCTCATCTCCCAAGATCAGCACCAAGGATCTGACCAATGCCTGGTTGGGCACTGTGCCTTCCAAACAGATGGGGATAGATTTGAGCCAATAAGAATATATGAAGAAAGTGGTCAGATTGCTTGTGAGATAGAGGGGCCAGAGCCAGGAAAGTTGAATCAGCCATTTTCTTTTAAAAGTCTGCTCTCCTTGTCACCTGGCACCACACACTCATCAAACACTGTCAAACAGTTTTCACACAAGTTACACCATAGCAGAGTGAGCCTTTAAATAAATGCCTCACCTTTTTCATGGAGATGACAAGAGGATTAATTAGTTAATGTTAGCAATGCTCCTACAAGATCAGTGGATGAAAGAAAACTCACAAAGTGCATTATTAATAATGGAATGAGGTCACACTCCATAAAAGGCCTGTAAAAAATTCCATTTTCAGTATACAGCAGTCATTTTGTGCTGGAGTCCCACTTTTTATTGAAATATTTAACAAGCATAATGCAATGTAATTTGTGTTAACTAGCAAAAAAAAAAAAATGCATTCAGGAGAAATGCAGGAAAAAAAGCATCAAATCCACTCATCTTTTTACTTCTTTTATGTGGTCTAGAAGTAGGGTCATTTTTTTTTTTCCCTTGAAGAACAAGCGTAATTATTCATGTCTCTAATACTTACTTTTGATTCACTGCATCTATTCAACTAGCCATTATAATACAATGAACAAAAAGTAACTGTAAGGGACACTTCAATCTTCAGATATGCAAAAATAAGGTGTTAGATATGTTGTAAAATAAAGTTCTTGAACAAATGTAATTCTCTTATTTTTGGAAATATGTTATCAGAATCAGGCTAACAAAGTATTTCCGAAATGGAATTCTCTAAGGGGGCTTGCATACAATGGGAACAACCGCAAGATAAACAGCAATGGACCCGGATAAGAGGAACTTGAAATTAGCATAATTTATTCCACCAAAGAATCTCTTTACTTCTATTTCTAACTTTTTAAATCTCACGTTTCTTTCAATACTCCTTGAATTTTGTCCTCCTTTGTGAGACAAAACAGGTCATCTTAGCCTAAAAATCTCTTGCATCCAACTTTTATTACCATATATATATATGGTAATAAAATATATATATACCATATATATGGTATATATATACATATATGTGTATATATGTATGTATATACATATACGTATATACATATATATGTACATACATATATGTATATACGTATATATACATATATATGCGTATATACATATATACACCATATATATACACCATGTATATACCATATATATACACCATATATATACACCATATATATACCATATATATACACCATATATATACACCATATATATACCTTTTTATATACACCATATATACACCATATATACACTATATATACACACCATATATATACACACCATATATATACCATATATACACCATATTTATATACCATATATACACCATATATATACACACCATATATATATATACACCATATATATATGGTAATAAAAGTTGGATGCAAGAGAGTTACATATATATACATATATAAAACCATATTTGCTGTTTTTATTATTACATTTCATTCAGGGTGTGCATACCCTATTTCATCAAAGTAATCATAACCTCTTATAAGACAGTCAGTTACATTGTTAATTATATTAGTTACCCAATTACATTAGTTTAGTACATCCCTCAATAAATACCTGTTGATTGATGCTGAAAATACAAAAAAAGGTAATAATAGATAACATATAGAGAGCACCCTCACTGTGCTAGCCATTTTACTAGTTGCTTTCATGCATTGTCTCCTTCTAGTCATCACAACACTATGTGAGATGGGTTCTACTGTCATCTCAATTTCAAAGATAAAGACAATGAGTCTCAAGCAAGGTCACTAAGATCCCCCAAATGTATTGGTAGGAAAGTGCAGGTCATGGACTTGAATTTAATTCTGGCTGAATCCAGTCATCCACTATACTATATTGCCTCTAAGTTTCTTCCACTCCCTAGTGAAATCCCTTCCCCCGACAGTGCATCATGAAATGTTCATTAAGAAAACGTTTGCTTCCTAATATCTTACAGGTAAACTCCAACTTCTTAAATTAGGCAACAAATACAAATAGATGAAGATTCGCTACACTATTTGTTCAGTGACTATTATAAGCTGGATATAGCAGGTCTAAAAGAGAGAAGCAGGCTTGCTCTTTGAATACCCAGAGTCTCATTTATGCACTGAAGCCACCCATGATGATGTCTATCAAAAAGGATTTTCAGTTCCCTCTGCTCCCAACCAGGGATGCTTTGGGGACTAAATAGATATTGCTCACAGAACATAAAGTAATAATATAGTTAACGATAAACCATCCAGGAGCTATTCCACTATTATGAGATCATTTAAAAATAACCATCTCTGAGGTCCGAAAACAGTAAATAATGTCAGCCAAATAGCTTTGACATTCAGGTTCCAAGCATTCTAATGTAGAGGGTAATTCAATGCACTCTTATAGCTTGAAATGAAGACTTGCTTTCCTGGTCGACTCTCTATTAATGATAAATTGTTTAATTAGTTAACAAGATAACTGCTGGGGAATGGGGAAGTAAAATCACAATGGCATATGTTGGCAGAAAATGACTTCTCCATAGTAAACATTTATAATTTTGTGCATTCATCCATTTAATAAACATTTATTCATCACCATTCTGGCATGAGGCATTGCTTTGGGTGCTGTGTCTACTGAGATAAACAATACAAATTCCCTGACCTCATGGAGTTTATATTCTAGTAAGCAACACACAAAATTTATGTATTTAACTGTTGTTATCATCTGGTTTCAGATAATGATAATTACTATAAAGAAAGGGTGCAAATCAGATAATAGAGCAGTAGAAGGAGGTGTTACAAGGTCAGGAAAGGACTTTGAAAGTGCTGTGAGCAACAGCCTGAATGACATGGAGGAGGAAATGATGAATCTGGGAGACGGATGTTCTGGGCAAATGAAGCAAATTGTCTAAAGGGCCTAAAGTGAGGACAAGAATGGCCAGTTCGAAGAAATGCTAAATGGCCATATTGGCTTCTGTAAATGAGCGAAGAGAAAGTTCTAGACAATGAGATGGAAAAGGCAGACAGGAACAAGACCATACAGAGCCTGGAGGCCTTCTTCAAATTTTAGTTGTGAGGCTATTTAGAGATTTTGAGCAAAGCGATGGCATGGTCAGATTTACATTTTAGAAAGATCACACTCACTGTTATGTGGATAATATTCTACAAAGATGCAAGAGAGGAGGGAGGGAGACTAATTAAATGCTATTTCAGGAGATGAGGATATTTTGGACTACAGTTTAAGGATGGGGAAGGTGAGGATGCTCAGATTCAGGATATGATCTTGAACTACAGCTGTCAAGAAGAGGGGTTAAGTGAATTGTGGTATATAATGGTAAGAGAAGACACTTATATTCAAGGGTTAAGGAGAGACTTAAAAATGCTACAATACCAAAAATAGGTGTTGCAAACTGTATTTTTCTCAGCCACATTTCCACAGTTTAATGAACTATTCCCAATAGGAATTCCTGAGAATAGGACAAAAAGCCTTTACTCCTTGAAAGCTCAGAAATTAATTAGTGTTGTGAAAAAGCCCTTGGGTCTAGGAATCTGGTCCAAGCTCTAATGCTGATTTTTCCTGGTGACCTAGAAAAGGTTTTTCTACCTCTCTGGGCCTCAGTTTCCTCTTTTGAAATGTGTAAGTGAGAAGCAAAAATGGGAAAATATTTAAGGTTCTTTCCAGCTACACTCTTTAAGAAAAGGGTCATGTTTAATAAGCTGTAAGGTTTAATTTTAACATATGTAAGCAGTCTATAGTCAGATATATTTTCTAAAACTGAAAATGGTCATTGATGATATCATTACCTCACTAACATTAGAATAGATCCTGCAAGTTGATATGGTTTAGCAAGCACAATTTCTGCAAATGAATGGCAAGTAGCACCTATTATAGCAGAATATGTGGGTCTTTGAATCCTGCTAGATGTGCCTAAATTTGGAATCTTTGTAGTGAAAATGATATTTCCCCTGTACCTTTACCCAATATAGGTACTAACTATGCTGAAATACTTTTCCTTCATTCCGCTATCTACTTCATAAAAAAAGGATTTTTGCTTAGAAAGACATCTTGACACTAAAAAGTTGTCCAACTACATAGGTTCCAATTAATATGTTCGATGCTTTATCATATATTTGAAAATTCTTACCCAATCAAGAAAATAAAGAATAAATATTCTACATAAAAGAATTAAAATCTTTTATACATTTGCATGCTTAAAATCTAAAACAGAGTAAACTTCCAAGACGTTAACAATTCTGAAATTGATCTTAGGCTAGAATTTCCAGAAAGTAGAGCTTGATCCCAAGGTTTATATGAAAGTATTTTATTAGCAAATACAATCAGAGAAAAGCAGGAGTGAACAAAAGAGAGAGGAGCAGGGCAGGAGGGAGCACCAGCACAAGAGCGTTTATAGAGCTGGCCCCATGGAGGAAGACTGTCTGATGTTGTGGAACCATCTTCTGAGAAGCGTCATAAACTGCATCTCAAACAGCTTGTCTGGGGTGAGGATTGATCCATCAGCACCTGCATCCTACTGGTCAAAATTCACTGCAAAAACTGTTAACTCCCACCCCCCAACATTTCTGATTTGCACAAATGGGGGTCCACGCAAAGTCTCACAGTGCCCCTTTGCTGCAGGTCAAAAACCTGGTGCAAGGGGCAAGAGAGGTGGCAGGGGAAGGAGGTGAGATGCTGTTGGGTTTTCCCTTCATGCAGAAGGACAGAACCATGCAGAGCTGGCCTCTGCAGCAGTGGCTGGAAGTAGTAAGTGTGATGCATAAGAAATGTCTGATTCAAAGCATTTTCTCCATTCGATGTAAAAATGCAAGGTAGAAGAGAAGGGCCTCTTTAGCAACATACGTGAGAATGATTTAGGGGACTTAGCCTACAGTAAAAATGACATGGGTTAACCATGACATGTAGTGCCCAAGCCAAACAAAACAAACAAAAGCAATACTACATTGGGTAGCATTAACCAGAGTAGAGTGTCCAGAAATAGGAAGATGCTCATACAGTTCTCCTCTGCATAGGTCAGATTACACAAAGCAGACGACTAGGATACAAGAAAAGTGGCCATGACAGCTAGGCGAACTATAATCTATACTAGAAAGAAAGAGAGTTACAGATAAAGGAATTAGAGAATTTTATTAGTAGAATAGCAGAAAAAGAAATTATGCTATGTATTCTATATCCTAGTACTTAAAAGTGTTCATATGGAAGACAGCTGAGAGTTAATTCTGTGAGAAATAACAGGTAGAAATAAAAATCCACAGTTGAAGTCATTAAAACACATTTTTTTGCTATTAAAATCTGTTCACATAAGGAATGTGTATCTTGGAGTGAGGTAGAATAATACTAAAGGTATCGGTGTACTTTGGGGGGTTATAGAAACAGAGCATGGGATTTTTGAGTTAGAGAATATGTATGTGAATGTAGACCCTAGAATTTCTAGCTGGATGACAACTGACAAGTTGTCTGATGTCTCTGCGTCTCAGTTTTCTCAACAGAATAATGGTAATACTCTCAGGGTTAATGCAAGAATTACAAGATATAAGGCTGTATATGAATCTTCAGGAGTACTAAATGTCCTGCTATCAACATTCACAGTAGTTACTGAGAGGTAGAAAGTATATCAAGATTTTTAAATGAAGGAAAGTTTTCTTAGGTTAGAAGAGTGAGCTTTAACATCGCATATGTGGCTGGCATTGTCAGTTTCAGCAGCAACTTGGACTCCATGGAGAAAAGCCTGTGTTCTCTAGAGCCAAAACTCCTCCAGTGGCAAGAATTGCTGTATTTCAAAATGGGGCTTATTTGAATGGAAAGAAAGACATTCAAACTGTAATGAGCCTCCAAGGCATTTTATAAAATTCTCATTAGAAAATAACATGGCCAACAGGCTATATGGGTACTAAATCTAAGAAGAAATAACATGAATGAGATACTAAATGTTCAAAGCCTATACTGTTTGCTAAAAAGCATAAATCCAATTGATCAGATGCCAAATTAAATGTAGAGAGACTAACAAAATATTACTGTAGCAGAAAATACTGTTAGAAATTAAGCAAATGAATAGACATTCTCCTGCTGGTGAATATTTGTGGCAATTATTGAAAAATTTTGCAAGCATGTGGTATTTTAACAAACCTTAACATTATATGATATGCAATTGTATGTGAGAAAGCTCTGGGGTGTTTTGCTCTGAGAATTGGATGGCGTTCTATCCTTGCCTCTAATGAGAGGCATGTAAATAATGTAAAACATGGATTTGGCACTCAGTTGGTGTTAATGAATGAGCAGCGCTGACCACCAGCTCTTTTCATTTGGGACAGGTGACTATGTGTGTAGCAAGTTCCTCTGTTTTAATGACAGATTAAAGCTGTTTGACAGCGTCCATGAAGTGTAGACACTTGATAGAAGACAGCATTGCAACTGGCCCTTTGAAAAAAATTAGTGTCTTTTTAATTGCAAGGTTATTAAAATCAATGTAAACCAAGTTTTCAAATACATGTGATTCCCCTACTTTTATCCAACACCATTTAAGAATTAACTCATACGTTTATCCATCCATTCAATTGCCATTTATTATTCATCCATCCATCCAAGGCATGAGCCTTGGAGTTTCAGTGCTTGATTTCTGAATCTTGAACCTCAACTTAGTAACAATACAACCTTAGACAATTTACTTAACCTTCCTAAGCTGCAGTTTCCTCTTGTATAAAATGGAGGTAATAATAGTAATTACCCCCATGGATTCCTTGCTGTGAATGAAGGAGTTAAAGTGTTAAAATGCCTAACACTGGGTCCAGAATGTAGTAATCACTCAGTGTTAAACATAATAGTGGTTATTTCATTCAAATATTAATTATGTACCTGCTGACCATTGGTACTCAAAAAACATGCTCAATAATTCTTCTGTTGTTATGTTATCTTCACTAATTACTTTCAACCTTACAGATGCCAGAGGAAATCACCCTTTTACTGAATAGTGCTCATCCCCAGAAAGAAAAAAAGGGCAATTCTCTAAGGATCCTACACGAATTTCCAACCTACCAACTCCTCTTTTAGCTAGGATGCTTCTTACAAGTAAAACATGAGGCTCATGTTCTGCACTTTCCACAGAATTCAAGATACCCTACCTTGGACAGACCAATGAGGACCACAAAGGATGTTGGACAGGATGTGCATAAACTGCTCTGGCAGTTTTCATTCCAAATGAACATCAATTTGAAGGCAGTACTTGGCCCCTTCCACACAGATTATCTTCAAAACAACCCCACTATTCTTAAGGGACCTGAATAACAGGAAATTTTCCTGGGCCACCAACCCTCACCCATGAGACATGTTTACAAAACACTGCTCACAGTTTGAATCAGTTTTCATTTTCTTCACTGGAAAAATCCCTTGCATCCTCCCCCCACCTCCATGACAGACGCACATGGCTCTGCTACCCCCTCTCTGACATGTACTCTTCACAGTGAGCTGGACCTAGTATCATGTTAATTTATTTTTTCAATGAAACATTATTAGTTTGAAGTAATTACATAGGTAGATAACTAAAGATATAGAAACTTGAAATTAAAAATGAATTTTAGGGGGAATAAAATTGTTTTTACCCAATACCACAGGCAATTGCAACATCGTGTCACCAAGGCAGGATGGCTTGAGTGCATTGCTTCCATAAACAGATTAAGACTGATTTATTACAAGATGTCAAGTCTATGTAAATGAATGCTGGTATAACATTTGAAAAGTGCATTTGCATGAAAAGCTCAATTTGTTCCTGATATTTTTTATGGATTGTTCTTTTTTTCTCCAAAAAAATTTTTGAAGAATATGGTACAGATAAAACCTCTGTTAGAGTTGTGGAAAAGCATGGTAAATGGTTCAATGTCACTGAGACATTTCTTCTTGTTCTTTTATCAAAATAAGAAATAAAGATACATAAATAGATAAAATGTGATAGTAGAGCAATAAATAAAACATTTTTTAAAATGTCATTCAGCAAATCCCAGTCAAAAGTTTTATGTTGATAAATGTATTTTTCAATGCACATCTCACCTTAGCAAGACAAACTTCTCCAAACATGGAAAAGAAGAAGAGGCAATGGAGGAAAGAGAAGGAGGGGAGAGACAGGGAAGAAGAAAGAGATGGGGGGAGAGAGAGAGAAAGAAGCAACAGTAGCATTTCAATGGTTCAGTGCATCTTGAGTTAGGCATGGGTAAGGAAGTGAGATTAAGTTATACATTCATTCATTCAACACATATTCGTTTAGTGTTTATTATATTCTCAGTACTCTAGTAAGCATTAGGAATAAAACAGTAAATGAGAAAGGCAAAAGTTTCTCCTTCATAAAATTACATTTTAGATGGAGAAGACGTATAATGTACAAACAAGTTAACAGTTTAATTTTGGATAGTGCTGAATGCTGTGAAAAGAATAAAATAAGGTGTTATAATAGCATGTTACTAGGTTGGCCTAGGAAATTCTTTCAGATGGGAAACATTTGAGCTAGAGCTAAATGACAGAAAAGGGCTAGGCCTTTTCCAGTAGAAATAGCAGGTGCAAAGACCCAAGGCAGGAAGAAAAATGAGGCCATTGTGACTGGAGTTTCATAGGTAAGTGGAAGGAAAGTGATCGAGATAAGTGTGGAGCGATAGACAGGGATCAGGTCATTTAGAGTTTATGAGAAGTCGAATTTTATTTAAGTGAGATGGGAAGTAATTGGTAATTAAGCCTCTCATTTTCTCATTTACCTTATTTTCCATTGTTCATGTAACATTTATTTTTTAATGACCACATATTAGGCCAAATGTAGGCATCATTAAGTTCCAAATAACATAAATTCAACAGGCCAGATTTTTTTCACATAATCACATAAAATAGTAATTAACAATAGAAATGAAAGAAAAAAAATCTGTTACCCAGAGAATTAAACATAAATCTCTTATGGAACCATTAGATCATAGGGGAGTCAAAAACTAGAATTTCAAACTAGATCAAGAACAATGAAAATAAAAATGCACTTTCATTTTTAGCTATGAGCCAGACTAGGTATTCCAAACAATTTTCCTATTGAAAATAACTAAAACTCACACATAAAATTTGTGGCAGTAACTGGCTAGATGTTCCCCTTCCTGTTTCCTCTGTCTGTGTATATAGCTAAAGTATACTTTCCAGCCCTCTTGAATTTAGGTAGGATGATCTCTATATTTCCTGTCTATGGAATGTGAATTGATGTGCCACTTCCAGTTCAAGCCAGTTATGAATAGATTTACCTTCTCCAAATTCTCTACCCACCCACCCCATCACACACACATTTGTTGTCTGAAGCATACTGGGATGACTATGAAAGCACATGTTAAAAATGAGGGAGCCTCAGCATAGAAGGACTCTGAATCCCTGTATGATTGAGTGAAGCTGAGTCTACTCACCTGTTGACTTTATTAGACTGTGATATAAATGAGAAATAAACTTTGTTTGTATTTAGCTATGGATATGTAGGGAGTTGCTTATTTTAGCACCTACTATTACTTATGCTATCTATTACAGAAGTTAAGATCCTCAAGTAGGACATTAGCTTAGTAATTTTTTAGTGAGCAGGGAGGAAAGTGATATTAGAAGCTTTAGTGATGGAGTTATGACCTATGGTGATAAACGTTTGGTAAAATTGAGGCTTTGGTACCTAGGAATCCAATCATGTACTGTTTGAGTTGGAAGCTCCAGGGTAAGAGGTTGGCTCGAATAAAATCTTTAGTTTGTGTTGGCAACTATTATTTTCTTTTAGCAAAGTCTTATAACACAAAATACTCAGGAAAGAAAGGGCTAATTTGCAATCAAAAATAAAAGCAAATATAGAAAGTGAATAAATTTGAAATCTCTAGGGTTTGAAAAATCCTACTGCTTCTGGACAACAAAGATCAGAAGATAATATTGGGAGAACCTGTAAACAAACATATAGTAAGACCCAGTCTTGTCATGAATATCAGATTAAGGGTGGGTGTGAGAGTGTCAGCTACTAACCATCACTGTGAGTAGTCACCATGTACAGAAGCAAGGGGATGAGGAAGCAAAGAAAGATAAAGACAGATTACCTGGGAACTTAAAAAAGGGTCTTTGGATTTAGTTGTTGGCCCAGGAAATTAACTGGAAAGAAACAGACGAGAAGCATGCCACGTGCTGGAAGGATGTAATTGAAAAAAAAAAAAATTCAACCTAGGCTAAGCTATTTGACTAATCAAAAGTTAAAACAATCTCTTTAGGTTACCGTATTTTCAGGAGCAAGAAGCAGGCTTCAAAAACTTAAACCTACTCTCCTGTAGACATAGCAAATGGGATCATGGAAAACAGAAAATAACTAACTATCTGAATGAAGTCATGAAGAAAAAAAATGTGCAAAGGTACCACTTCCAGAGTCTAAAAGAGGAACTTCTCTCATTGTTAGGATTTTGGAACTACTATAGACAAGTGATTGTTCTGTGTTTCACATTCTTACTTCTTTCAAAGAGAAGTATTTTGGGGGTTATCTTGACTAGGTACCATACTAAATACTTAGTGTGGGACAGTTGACTTATCTTTTTAGTTCATTGGTCACCAGCAAATGAGAAGCCATATCTGCACCTGATGGTGCAGAATATACATACCTGAGAGATCTTGAACCTTGAGTTGGATACACTGGGGTTATTGGTGTGGTAGAACTAGAAGAACCATAGATTCTTTGTTACTCCTCATAACGAGTGGTAGAATTATTAAATCTTCCTCACACTGAATCTGGGCTTGCCTGAGTGATGTTCTTGATCAATAGAATCTGGCAGAAGTGATGTTCTTGGACCTTTGAGGCCAAGCCGTAAGAAACCTTGTATCTTCTACCCAGGAGCCTTGGAAAACTCACACTTAGAGCCCGGAGCTTCCTTATAACAAGCCAACTTCCCTGATACCACCATGTTTTGAGAAGCCCAAGCTTCCAGGAGAGGGCATGTGGAGAGGCTCTGAGACTACATGGAAATGGAGAGGGGAGAGGCTAAACCCAGACTTCCAGACATTGTGCCAAGGCACATGAATGAAGTCATCTTGGATCTTCTACCCTAGCCTAGCATCAGACTAACTCCTGTTAAAGCCATTAGGAGCACAAAATTGCCTGCTGAGCCCTTTCAGAATTTCTTACTCACAAAATTGTGAGATATAATAAAATGGTAATTGAAAATATAATAATTATTGATTAAAAATCAGAAATGATTTTTGCTGATTTTTAAAAGATTTTATAAGTCAATGAAAAATAATAAATTAGAAAATTTAGAACAACAACAAAAATACTCTACCTACAAAACATCATGAGATGAAACTAATACTTAAGAGAAATCCACAGGCAAAAAGACTTAAATCCATATTTTGGAAAAGAACAGAGGTTTAAATTAAATTAAATACTAAACTTATACAGTTAGAAAAATGAACTAAAAATTAAAGAAAAGTAGTAATAATAACAAAAATTTTAAAAATAGAAAATACACCTATAATTAGAGAAGATTAAAAAAAGTCAAATATTTGTTAATTTTTTTTTAGCCTTTTCAGGGTATTGATCTTTTGCAAGACTGAACATTTTAAAAAGTAAAGGACACAAAAACAATATCAGAAATGACAACACAAAGATTTTTACTGATAACTTAATGAAAGGAAAGAAAGATTTTTTAAACATTTTATTCCAGTAAGTTAGAAAACTTAGAAAATTTGCCAATTACTAGAAAAATATATCTTGCTAACCAACCAAAGTTGACTCAAAAAGTAGCTAAAAATAAAAATGCCTTTTATAAAGAAACTGTCCTTTCCCTATTGTGTAGCATCTTTTTCAAAAACCAATTGGCCATAAATACTTGGATTTATTTCTGGGCTTTCTATTTTGTTCCATTGGTTAATGTGTCTGTTTTTGGGCCACTATCATGCTGTTTTGCTTACAATGGCTTTATAATGCATTTTTAAATCAGGAACTATGATGCCTCCAGCTTTGTTCTTTTAGTTCGGGATTGCTTTGGCTATTTTGGTTCTAACAGAAACATGCAGAAGAATGAAATTTGTCCCTTGTCTCACATCATACAAAAATCAACTGAAAATAGATAAAAGACTTAAAGGTAGGATGTGGAGCTGTAAAACTACTAGAAGAAAACAGGAGAAAGATTCTGCTGTGCTGGTCTGGGCAACGATTTCTTGGATATGACCCCAAAAGTACAGGCAATAAAAGCAAATATAAATAAATGGGATTGCATCAAATTTTAAAAGACTTCTTCACAAAAAAAGAAACAATTAACAGAGTGAAGAGGCAACATATAGATTGGAGAAAATATTTTTAATCCACATTAAGGGCTAATATCCAGAATATATAAGGAACTCAAACAATTCAATGGCAAGAAAACAACCCATTTTTTAAAATCAGCAAACACCATGGAATACTATGCAGCCGTAGAGAAGAACAAAATCCTATCCTTTGCAGGGACATAGATGGAGCTGGAGGCCATTATCCTTAGCAAACTAACACAGGAACAGACAACAAAATACCACATGTTCTCACTTATAAGTGGGAGCTAAACAATGAGGACACATGGACACGTAGAGGGGAACAATACACACTGAGGCCTACCAGAGAGTGGAGGGTTGGAGGAGGGAGAGATCAGGAAAAATAATTAATGGCTACTAGGCTTAACACCTCAGTGATGAAATCATCTGTACAACCCACCCCCATGGCTCAAGTTTACCTTTGTAACAAACCTGCACATGTAGGTACCACTGAACATAAAATAAAAGTTTCAAAAAAGACAATAAAAAAATTTTAAAAAAGAATCTGAATAGACATTTCTCAAAAGAAGAGATAGAAATGGCCAACAGATACATGAAAAACATGTTCAATGTTTCTAATCATCAGAGAAATGCAAATCAAAACCTCAGTGAGATATCACTTTACACCAGTTAGAATTTCTATTGTCAAAGAGACAAAAACTATGAGAAATTACTTAATGGATACAACGTGCATTATTCAGGTGATGGATGACCTAAAATCTCTGACGTGACTACTGTGTAATCTATGTATGTAACAAGAAATTGCACTGGCACTCCATAATTTTCTATCCAAAAGAAATTAAAAACAACTCAGAAAAAAAAGACCAATGACAAGTACGTGCAAGGATATGGGAAAAAAAAGGAACACTTATACACTGCTGGTAAGAATGTAAATTATTACAGGCATTTTGGAAAATAGTAAAGAAGTCCCTTAGAAAACAAAAAAACAGAATTATCATATAATCCAGCAATCCACTTCCAGGTATATAGCCAAAGAAATTGAAATAGAGATATCAAATATATAATTGCATTTTCATGTTCGTTTCAGCATTATTCACAATATCCATGATATGGAAGCAAACTAAGTTTCTATCAATGAATGAATGAAGAAAATGTGGCATATATACACAATGGAATACTATACAGCCTTAAGAAAGAAGGAAATTCTGTCATTTGCAACCGCATGAATGAAACTAGAGAATATTATGTTAAGTGAAATAAGCCAGGCGCAGAAAGGCAAATACTGTCTGATATCACTTATATGCAAAAGTTTTTAAGTCAATCTCATAGAAACAGAGAGTAGAAAGGTAGTTATCAGAGGCTGAGGGAAGGGGGAAGATGAGGAAAAGGAAGGTATTGATCAAGGGTACAAAGTTTCAGTTAGATTGGAAGAATAAGTTTTAGTAACTTATTGCACTGCATGTTGACCAAAGTTAATAATAATGTTTTGTTTATTTCAAAACGCTAAAATACATTTTAAATATTCTCACTGGAAAAAAATAATAAAATGGTGTGGCAATGAATATGTTAATTAGCTTGAATGAACCTATGATGAAAACAAAGATCACAACATCACATTGTATCACATAAATATACGCAACTATTATTTGTATATTAAAATTAATTAATTAATTGTTTAAAATGCTTTGCTGATAAAAGTATAAATTAGAATACTTTAGAAAGCAATGTGGCATTATCTAGACGAGTTTGAGTGACCACACCTCCCACTTTCCCTGGAACAGTTTCAACTTATGACTGATGTCAAAGCCTAATTATGAGAAATAATTAATAATTCATAATTAACAAACTACTAACAGAAAAATGTTCAAGTTTGGATGGATACCTTACAACCTAACCATTCTACTCTAGAGATAACCTTGTACTGATACCTCAGGAAACGTGCAAGAAAATTAATAGCAACATTATAAGCCATAGAAATAAAGAAACAAAAACACTGGAACCAATATAAATTTTCATTTGAAATGTTTCCTATGGAAAATGATAGAATACTGTGCAGCAGAGAGGAAGAATGATCTACAACTCCATGAATCAATTGAATGGACTTCAGGAAAATAATATTGTAAGAAAAAAAGTCTGGTTATAGAATACACCAGCATAAATTTATTATATAAAACTGCTTAGGAATACACATAAATGTGGTTTAAAAAGAGTCTAAGAAATATAACAAGGACATAATATACACCACATTCAGGACATTGGGATAGAGAGGCTTGGAATCAGGAAGAAGGGTAAGGCTTCAAAATTGCCTATTAATTGTTTCTACTGCTTAACCCTTATTGTTATCTATCTTGCATGCATAATTTACTTATATAAATCATCTACCATTAAAATAAGAAACATAATAATAGTAATAACAGTTACTAACATTTACTGAGTACTTACTTGGAACCAAAAATAATTCTTAAGAGCTTTACAGTTTACAACAAGAACTTAAATTCTCACAACTCTAAGAAGGAGCCATTGTTACTTTCTTCTATTAAAGAGCAAAAATCGCCCATGCTCAGAGATGTTACTTAAAGTACAGGGCTAAACTGCTTATAAATGGCAGAGCCAGATGTTACTTAATCATTGTGCTTCACTGCTTTTCTTAGTCTGGCTCTAATTTTGCAGATTTCTACACCACCTATATACAACGTTTATATGCAAAACAAAACAAACATTATAAAACACAAACATTATAAAACAATCTTCAGCCTGCCTTCTGCTGGAATTCTTACAATGCTTGAGTTAATTTAGCCTAAATTAAAGATGCTTTAATGCATGACTGAAAGAACTTGGGAGTGCAGTAACAACTTACAGTGCAATTCGATTTACATTGAGCTTTCGATCTTAAAAGCATGTTGCCATAAGCCTTTATAAATGCCCACTAAAGCAGGTTTATATCATCATTTTCATTTTATGGATAAGGAAACAAGTCATGTGACTATCTCTAGTTCACACAGAAAGGAGTCATCATCATGGATACAGATACTTTATCTATCTCTTAGTCACACTTATTCACACAATATCTGTTACATTGGCCTGGAATAGTTTTTTTTTTTTTTAATTTTGATAATCATTCTAAGTTATGGTCTTTAGAAAATGCTAACTCTGATCATTTCACTCTTCAAGGGACTGGTTGTAAATCAGTGATGCTTGGAGAAGTTAAAAAGAAAATTAAAATGTTAGACCATGTTTGGTGCCTAGGAAGGGACAGGGTCTCAAGGCAAATCCATTTTTATTAAAAAGATAATTCTATGTACATTTTTTTCTTAGGCTGGAAATTATGATGATGGCTTAATGGGTTACCTCTTGGCAAAAATGTGAGTTGGAAAAGTTCATTTTTCTCTGACCTCTTCGCTTCCTTTTAATTATTTTAATATTAAAATATTAAGAGTTAATAATTATAATTATTGCTGCTGATTCCACATTCTTCATCACTTGGGTCCTGTTTCTTCCTCATTGTTTCCTTCAGTCTGCTACCAGTCCTCTAGATTTATAACTGGCAAATATGGTATTTTGGATAACAGGCTGGTCAGGAAGCCATAGCCTTCAGTTTTGGTCACAATTCTTCCTCTAATTCTCCTAGAGACTCGAATATTTTATCCCTCATCTCTAAGCCTCTGTTTTTCCTTCTTTAATGGAGACGGATGAACAAGGCGGTTCAATAGAAGGGATGCCTTCTAAATCTAACATTTGTGTCTCTATAGCTAGAAAACGTAATTATGAAATTGCCTAAGCTATTACTTCTCCCAGGGATATCTGTAATTTTAAAGAAAATACTTTAAAAATTCATTGCTTTATTAAGTCTGTTATTATCTTTTGTAATTGACTGAAACACCCTCCAGATTTCCTTACTTCAGTCCTCCTCTCCTCCAATCTATTCCAAATACTATGGTCAAAATAAGCTTTCTGATTATGGACCCCTCAGCCCTGCTTCCTTCATGGATTTCTCCATGTTATCAACCTGTTTAAATCATGATGGCATCAGATAGGAGGACAAATGATCTCCACATGGATACACAGAAGTATTGTTTAGAAAAACTGACCATGATTAAGTTAGCAGTGAATGCAACTTGTCTGTAATACCAAGAATTTCTTGATTATTTTTAGTATATTCATTTCTATTTTTAAGCTAAGTCCAAAGGATATTTATTATTTATTTTTAATGCACCAACACCTTCCACACTCCTCTAGTTCTTCCTACAAGACAGAGTTAACTGGGCTGTACATCGCTCCCACTTCATTAGAGTTTTTTATTGTTGTTTTTTCATTACAATAATAATGTGAGTAGGAAGCATCTTTACTAAAGCAACAAACATATGAAGACTGGGATGATTAGGTCTTCTGGGCAACTTGTTCATTTGCATAATTTTGTGGGTTTTTAAAAATTTTCTTAAGAGATAGAGTCTTGCTCTATTCAGGCTTGAGTGCAGTGATATGATCATGGCTTACTGTAGCCTGGAACTCATGGGATCAAGTGATCCTTCTGTGTCAGCCTCCCAAGCAGCTGGGACTACAGGTGGATGCCACCATGCCAGGCTAATTTTTAAACACCACGTTTGTAAAGATGGGGTCTTGATATGTTGCCCAGGCTGGTCTTGAACTCCTGGCTTCAAGTGATCTGCCTGACTTATCCCACTGAGTAGTTGGGATCACAGGCACGAGCCATTGCACCCAACTCATTTCATTCTTAAGGTCATAAGAATGTGAACATTTTGCAATTTCCCTTTCCTTTTCTTGTCTTCTTTTCAACAAGTTATTTCCATTATGTGTGGTTTCTCTAAATGTATTTAAGATAAGTAAACCTAATACATGTTTTCTCCACCAAAACCATGGATTTCTCTCCTCAATAAAACCCACTTTGAACTTACAAAGTTTCTCATCATCTTTTAATGTCTCCCTATTGCCCTCAGAACTTGGAAATGGGAGCTAAGAATTCTTCAGGCCACTAAGGAGATAAATTATAATGATGGTGCATGAGCACTTAAAAGAATATGTTGGAGCAGTGGTCCTCAAATAAGGAAATAAGGATCCCTCAATTTCTGTTGTTATCCACTGAAGGTCAGTTAAATGATGCTTTCTTCTTAGAATAACCTAACAAGCTAAAGATACTGGGGGCAAGATAGGGATTTATTAAGATGTACACATATATTGATATAGATATATACATATACATACTTTTTAAACTGAACATCCCCTTTATTGAGGATTCACTGCCATTTCTAGACATTATGGAAATATTCAAATAATATATGTTTAAACTCAAGGAAATTACTGTACTAACGAGAGGGCACACACACACAAACCTATAATAATAAAAGGCAAAAGGTGGTAAGAATTTTCATAATGATGCTAATAATGCTAATAATCATTAATGTTTATTATTACCCAGTGAAAGTAATTGTTCCTAGAACTTTACATAATTAACTCAGAAACCTGTACCTCATCTCTCTGAATTGATAGGTACTATTTTTAGCCCTAATTCACAGATGAAAATGTGGGTCACAAGGAGAGTGAGAAAAATCCCCTATTCAAATGTGAGCTTCATGGAGTGACTGTCTTTCAAAGAGTAAAGGAGGGGGTCTTTGTAACTTTACACTGGAGAAACCTGACAAACAATATTTCATCCAGGTGATAAAGGTTATCATCAACAATGATAAGTTATGTTGATAGTATGTACCTTTATGTGATGCAATGAAAATGGCACTGTGTGGTCTTCCTCTCAAAGACTCTGTGGTCTTCTTCCCAAATATCTATAACCCCAGTCTAATCATAAGACAAACATCAGACAAATTCTAATAGAGGGCCATCCTATAACATACCTGACTAGTACTCAAAACTGTCAACATCATCAAAAGTAACCAAAGTCACAAAGAAACTTATCTTCAAGAGTAGCTTAAGGAAACATGACCACAAAATGTAATGTGGTATCCTCACTGGAATTCTGGAACAGACAAAGGATGTTAGGTAAAATTTAAGGCAATCTGAATAAACTGTGGATCTTAGCTAATAATAATAGTGCAAGAATATTGGTTCATTAGTTATAACAAATATACCTGTTGGGGATTGAACTGTGTTCCACAAAAAGATATGTTAAAATTCTAACCTTAGGTACTGTGAATGTAACTTTATTTGGAAATGAAGTCTTTGCAGATGGAATTAAGTTAAAATGAAGACATACTGGATTAGAGTGGGCCCTAAATCCAATGACTAGTATCCTTCTAAAAAGGCCATGAGAGACACAGGCACACACACAAGGAAGATGGCCAGGCAAAGACAGAGGCAGAAATGGGAGTGATGCAGCCACAAGCCAAGGAATGCCAAAGATTGCCAGCAACCACCTGCAGCTAGGAAGAGGCTAGGAGGGATTCTTTCTGGAGCCTTCAGAGGGTACATGGCCCCGCCAGCACCTTATTTTCAGACTTCTAGCCCTGAGACCTGGAAGAGGGTTGATTTCTGTTGTTTTAAGCTACTGAGTGTGTGATCATTTGTTACAGTAGCTCTAGAAACCTCATATGGTACCATACAAATGTAAGATGCTAATAATAGAGGAAACTGTGTGTGTTGGAGGGCAGGGAGTTACATGGGAACCCTCTGTACTATTACTAACTGCTCATTTTTTTCTATAAATCTAAACTGATTTAAAACATTACATCTACTAATTTTTTATTTTTTAATTTTACTTTAAGTTCTGGGATACATGGGCAGAATGTGTAGGTTTGTTACATAGATATACATGTGCCATGGTGGTTTGCTGCACCTATCAACCCATCATCTAGTTTTTAAGCCCCGCCTGCATTAGGTATTTGTCCTAATGCTCTCCCTCCCCTTGCCCCCACCCCCCAACAGGCCCTAGTATGTGATGTTCCCCTCCCTGTGCCCATGTGTTCTCGTTGTTCAACTCCCACTTATGAGTGAGAACATGTGCTGTTTGATTTTCTGTTCCTGTGTTAGTTTGCTGAGAATGATGGCTTCCAGTTTCATCCATATCCCTGCAAAGGACATGAACTCATTCTTTTTTATGGCTGCATAGTATTCCATGGTGTATATGTGCCACATTTTCTTTATCCAGTCTATCATTGATGGGCATTTGGGTTGGTTCCAAGTCTTTGCTATTGTAAGTAGTGCTGCAATAAACATACGTGTGCATGCATCTTTATAGTAGAATGATTTATAAAGCAAACAAACAAAAGCCACATGAGATGCCATTTCACACCAACAATAATGGTTATAATAAAAAATAACAAATAATAATGAGTGTTGACAAGGATGTGGATAAATTGGAACCCACATACACTGCTGATGGGAATTTAAAATCAAGCAATTGCTTTGAAAAACATTCTGGTAGTTCCTCAAGAGGTTAAACATAGAATTACCATATGGCCCAGTAATTCCATTCCTAGGTATATATCCAAGCAAAATACAAACATATGTCTACCCAAATCTTTCACATGAATGTTCTTAGCAGCATTATTCGTAATAGCCAAAACGTGGAAAGAAGCCAAATGTCCATCAACTGATGAGTAAGCCAAAAAATGTTGTATAAAAGAAATGAAGTCTATCCCTGATAGATGTTATAAAATAGATGGATCCTGAAAAAAATCACACTTAGTAAAAGAAGCCAGTCACAAAAACTACACATTGCATGACTTCATTTATATGAAATGTCCAGAATGGGCAAATCCATAGAGACAGAAGGTAGATTGGTGGATGTCTAGGGCTGGGGGAAATGAAGAGAGGAAGTGGGGAGTGACTGCTAATGAATAGGTACAGGGTTCTTTTTAAGGGGTGATGAACATGTAGTAAAATGGGTTGTGGTGTTGGTTATGCAGCCCTGCCAATATACTAAAAATAATTGAATTGTGTGCTCGCTTCGGTAGGACATATACTAAAATTGGAACAATACAGAGATTAGCATGGCCCCTGCACAAGGATGACACACAAATTCGTGAAGTGTTCCATATTTTTAGTGGGAGTTGAACAATGAGAACACATGGACACAGGGAGGGGAACATCACACACTGGGGCCTGTCGGGGGGTGGGGGTTTACGGGAGGGATAGCACTAGGAGAAATACCTAATGTATACGACGGGCTGATAGGTGCAGCAAGCCACCATGGCACGTGTATACCTATGTAACAGACCTGCACATTCTGCACATGTACCCCAGAACTTAAAGTATAAGAAAAGAAAAAAGAAAAAAATCTATGTATTAAAAGCATTTAAAAAATAAAATTAAAAAATAATAATTGAATTGTACATCTCAAATGGTATGGTATGTGCATTACATCTCAATAAAGTTGTTATTAAAAAAAAAGTGGGTCACAGAAAGAACATGTCACTTGTCCAAGGTCACATAACTATGAAGTGGCAGAGCCAGAATTAGAACCAAAGCAGCCTGACACGAAGGGTCCATACTCTCAGCCACTCCATATACTGCATCTTTTGTAGCGTTTTCAACAAAATTTTATAAAAACACCAAGGGAGACACGAGCCTAAAAGAGGAAGAAGGAAACCATCAGAACAGTGGCTTTCCTAGCTTTCCTTGCTCAGAGTCACTCCTGGGGCGACTCGGAGGGGAAACAAGGGCAGGCTCTGAGGGGAAAATGTCATTAAAGTCCTGATTACACTCACAGCCTCCTGTAGGGAAGCAGGCTCTTTCTCCCCTTTGCAATTCTGAGAAGAGATATATTTCGGGGAGGAAAGAGAAAAAACTTCTTCCAAGCAATACGATAAACACATTCCTGGTACCCACTTAAGTCATTTAGATGCATGACAAAGCATCATTGAAACCCAACTTAAAATGAACTCTAATGAGGCGATATTGCCTTCCATTTTACAACCTGTCACACATTTGCTTTTCTTTTATGATAGATGCTGCATGTCTGTCAAGCAAAATCGAGACATTTTTTCCAATGACTGAAATGTTTATGCACATACAAAGATATTGTCAAGTTGTGTTCTGTTCAACCATCATTTTTTTTTTCAAATAATAGGGGTTGGGCTCCACTCACGGAGTGTGCTGCACTGTCCAGGCAGCCTCCCTTAGGCCTGCGTTCTGGATGGAGGGGTCAGGGTTATGCATTCTTCTGATCCATGAGAAGCTAACTAACTGTCCAGCCAATGAGCCTGGGGCAAGCTCCAAAGGCAACAGAACTCAAAGGAAGACAGAATCTTATGGGGTGTATTTAGTGGAATGAGTGGTTGTGGAGGAGTCCTGGGGTGTTTGGAAAGGCAGGACCCATGTCAGGAAGGGCTTTATGAATTTGAACATTAGCAGGCCTTGGAGAGCCTCTAAAGGATGTCCAGTGGAGGAGAAATATTTGCTATCTGAAAATAATTTCTGAAAGCATTATGGAATGTCTGTTTGAGGGAGCAAGACAAGAGACAGTATAAGCTAAATGGATAATCATACATAGACATGTCATCTTATTGATTGAATAATTGTACAGACTGGGTTATAAAGATCTGCATTCAAATCTTGCTCTGCCTCTGACAAATGTACGAGTTTGAATAATTTTTTTAAATTATTGTTTCAAATTTTTACCTGCAAAAGAAGGATAAAATGATACTCCTTTCCTGGGATTTAAATGGAAATAAAAATAAGGTATTTACTCCATATCATTATATGTTTTAAAAAACAAGATAATTAGGCAATGTTGAGTGTTGTTGTTTGTCCCTAATGAGTTAGGTGTTGAATGATGGGAAATACAATGATTTACAGGCCAAAGAAATAATAGAATTGAATTATTGAATTCATCTTGGTGGTCTTCATGATGTCATTAGATAATTTGTCAGATGCTAACAATGCCATAGAAATGTAGTTTTTCACGTGATCAAAGAATGAACTGAAAATTCCAAAAATACTCAGAAATTTCATAAATTCATAGAATACCTGGAAATTACACTGAGAAGAGTGAATCAATCAATTCATCAATTAAACATGCATTGATACGTTCTTTTCTCTTCAACTTGACAAGCATTCAATGAACTCCTACTTGGTACCAGGCACTAGTGACAGCGATAAGAATAAAAGAACATTCTTATATGTTTCAGAGATGTCAGACACATGCATTAGTCAAGAGTAACTCACAGTGATGGGGAAAGCAGGATTCTGCTCAATGAGAGGGGTCTGAGCAGACTCTGATGTAAGACATTATGAGACATATTCAGAAATAGCGAATCTTAGTGTCTGATGAGTAAAGACATATTAATCTAGAAAAATAAGTTATGACCTAATATACGAACTCTGTGCTTTATTTTATGTATAACACAGGACATTGAGAGATATTAGAAAAATAGGGTTTCCAATGAAAGAACTATTTTAATTTAGACTCATCTGTCAAAAATAGGTGGAACTGGAAGACGCAATGAGTAGAGCCAAAAAGTTGCTCAGCTATTACAGCATTCCAGAAGTGAGACTTTGGGAACCTGCACTACTGCAATAGGAAAAGAAAAGAAACTGTGAAACAACATAAACGAAAGACTGAATTGTTATGATAAGAAAAGGAGATGGCAGGATGACAAGAAATTTACTCTGGTGTCATTAGTGATAAAAATTACTTCATAAGCTCTAAAGAGTTATGCAAATGTATGACACTATGCACACCTTTCATTTTGTTTGGAAAGAAAAAAGACACACATACACACAAAAAATGAAATCAAAATAATGTAGACACAATTCATCTTTCTTGGATGATGAGAAAAGCTCACAGAGGCCAATTGACTTGTCCCAGGTTACACAACGAGTGGCAGAGTTGGAATTTGGACTTGCATCAGCTCCTCTTTGTACCATAGCACAGGTCGCCACAGGCAAGTGATCTTATAACAGGTCTAGGTGTAAAATAACCCCAGAGTTGTTATCGTTGTACACCACTGAATTGCTGTTGCTACCAGACATTTTCCTCTAAGCACACCTTACGCCTTTGTCTTCTTTACTGAACACATTGCAAGTGTCAAAGAACGTCTTTTTGTATGTTACAAAGGCCCATTTGCAACAGCTCTTGGCTTACTATGTCATAGACACCTAGAACTGTGGAAACATAAAGCATATTTGCTATTCCCATGTATCAAAAATTGGAACTCAGTTCATAGTACTAGTCGCTTCAACCTCTCTTCTAAGACTCCCTGATTCTTGGGATTTATGAGTATTTGACAAAATAAGCTCATTGAAGACAGACGTCTTTATCTGTTTTATTCCAAGATACACCTCAAGTGCTAGAATGGCAACTGTCACACAGTAGATGCTCAGTAGATGCTCAGTAGATGTTTGTTTAATGTTTGAATCCCTTTCATCTGGATAACAAAGATGAAAATATTTGACTAAATATGTTCATGCAACGCCAGAAATGGAGTGCTTAAACTCTGTTTTTCCAAGAGGCCAAGTAGAACAAATTCTTCACTACTGGATTTCTCTGAATCACTTTACAACCAAAGAAGCACTGCAAGACTATCCCAAGCATGGCCCTTAGGTAATGGTTTTATTTGCCATTTGATTCTTAGGGAGTCTATAGGCAGAATCAGTCAACCTAGTTTTAAAACGACCAGGGAGACTCTTGGACTACTTGCAAATGAGGGAAACTCTATTCTCTCTCTTTCCTGTTTATTATCGTCATCAGCCTCAATGATTTCCAAGGAAGGGCAGCATGCTGTGATGGAAATAACGTGGGCCTTGAGTCCAGGAAAAAAAAAATCTTCTGCATTCCAGCCAACTACTCACTAGCTGTATGACCTAGGACAAATGACTATACACCTCTGCACCTATTTACAGCATCCTCAGCTGTAAAATTGGGACTAGACTATCTATATTAAGTTGTTGCTGTTGTGAAAATTAAAGATAAAGCATAAAGGTGTTGACACATAGGAAATACTTAGGAAACACTGTTTTTATTTTTACATGCGCTAATTATTTCTCTTTGCCCACATATCTCTGAAGATAACGGTAAAAGGTAATCCAGGGGGAGGAGACATGTACCCAAGCTTGTGGATATGTGTAATTCATCAGGGTAATTGTCTAGGGGGAAAAAAAGCAACCTTGTGGCATCTACTCAGGTCTATTTAATGAGTCCTGTGCAGGGGATCCTGGGGCCGGCTCCTTTTGTTCATTAAAGCCCAATGATGTGTGGAATTCAAAGCAGGGGTGAACAGTCAGAAATTCGCCTTTTAAAAATAAGATCTGCTATGATTCCCTCCAGGTACTGTGGCACAGTTGCCTGTTCCGGGGGCTGCCTGCTGTGTAGGAGAGTGACCGTCACTGACTTTCACTTGTCAAATACATTTCTTAGCCCTCAGTATTTACTCCTGAGGGAGCCACCGCTGGGAGTATCAAAACAGAGAGGAGTTAAATAGCCCATGCTGGGTTTGTAGCACCATGGCTCATGCAGGGCCAGCGTTAAGCCCTCCCTTTCTGGCATTCACAGTGGGTGTTCTCTGCTTCTTCCTGCATCTCCAACTCCCTCTGTCTTAATATTTGCTGGATTTCTCTCATGCTTAATTAATGCCATCTCTGTGGCCAGAGCTGGCATGTACCTGTCACTTCCCTTTACTACCCTCCAATGAGGAGCAGATGAGTGATTTCAATTTAAATATGAAACGGAGGTTCTGATTGGTTAAATAATTTGCCCACAACTACCCAGATAGCTTTGCAACACAGGATTCAAACCTACACTGATCTCTAATGCTTTGGGTAAAAAAATTGTCTTCAGGGGCATTAGATCTGAAACCTCTTAATCTTGACATGTTCTTGGGTTCTTACTGGAGTTAAGTACATTTACCCTCCATGATTCTATTGGTGTCTGTGAAAAGTCACTCCGATCAAATCTTTTCTGCTCATTTCTTATGAATTCGATGAGTTTTATTTTGAATTAATTTTGAAAGATGCAAACAGAACCAAGAAATGAAAAACAGGCAAGTAGCTTGTTTCCCATTTGCCCACATTCATGATAATGACAGAATGTATTGAACACCACCTCCTCCATGCCTGGTACTGCTTAAAGTTCATTATATGTGAGAATTCACTGAATCCTCATGACAGCTCCAGGTGGTAGGCACTATTACCTCAAACTTACAGATCAAAAAAGCAAAGAAACAGGGAGATTATGCAACTTCCTCAAAATCATACAGCTAGTAAGCAACAGAACCAGGATTCGAACCCTGGGAGTTTGATATCAGGGGCTTAGCTAACAACTGCACCACGCTGTCTCTATTTCTCTTCTGTCTTTAGAGCAACATTTGAAGAAGAAAAGAAAGAACATAGAGAAGCAATAGCCTTTGTTTTTATCGTTATTATCTTCTTTCTTTCCTTCCTTCCTTCCTTCCTTTCCTTCCTTCCTTTCTTTCCTTCCTTCCTTCCTTCTTTCTTTCTTCCTTTCAAGAGTAAAGAGTGAGCAAAGATGGAAGTAAGAAGGAAAATACGTTAGGAGTCCATTCAGACAATGGAGTGCCTGCCAAGGAAAGGTTATTGAGGCAACATGGCTGAGGATAATTTTAAAACATATTAGCAAAGTATATTAGGGGAAAAGACAGAGAAAGGGCCTGGAAGAGCTGCCAGGAGTCATGTTTGATTATCCAGAGGCTTCCATTTGAAAGGGTTAGGATACATTGAGCAATGTCTCTCTATCTTTGACGTTGACTGCTTGCTTGGCAAATGATTTTGATCATTTGCCAGGGAAAAATGCAATGATCAAAATCAGAGACCTAGTGTGCACTAGGGCTACCAAAAAGAAATGTTCAGATGCTAAAGAAAAAAAAGAAAAAAAGTCCTTAAAAGGCACATCCTCTTCTGGCACATGGCCAGAGTTCACTGAATCAAGACCCAGATACTGAGCATGGGTGGATAACAGCTGGTCCAGGTGTAACCCCAGCATTTCTCTTGCTGAATCTTGTTGACCCAAGTCTGCATGTGATACAAGGAGCAGAGTCTTATGGTCGAGGAGGAAAATCCTATTCCTTTATTTGCTTAACTATGAAAGAATACATACTTCATGAAGGCCTGGGATTAACTTTAGGGTTTCACACAGCAGTGTGCATATGAAGAAAGCCAGGAACTTGTTAAAAATGCAGATTCCCTGTTTTTGTATCCAGAAATTATAATTCAAAGGGTCTAGGAGGGGGTCCAGGAATCTTCATTTAATAAACGTGCTTAAGATGATTCTGTTGCAAGAGGTTTTCAGATCTTATTTTGAGAAGACCACTTAGTGGTTCTTAAAGAGATGCCTCAGAATCACCTATGGAGCTTCACAAAACTATGCCGGCTACTGCTGGCAGAACAATTGTACTCAGGGTTCTGCAGAAGGAGGCCAGTGTCATAGAATGGGTTCCCCAGGAAAAAAGATTAGCATTCAGGGGATATATTAAGGAGGGCTCTGGAGAGTGACATCTCTGAAAGGGAAGGAGATTGGGCAGAGAGAGATGAGCTGTGAAGCAATCTCAAGAGAGGCCTTAGACAATCCACAGGACTGTGAACCTCAGATGACCTTTTAGAGTTTTCTTATCTGGGATGAGGGAACTGGACATTTAAACCTCCACACTGATCAGTCATGGAAAGCTGGCTCCCCCAGGGAAGGAAATGAGACATTAGTCTTTAGCCTCAGAAATCTACATAGGGACTCACAATGGAAGGCCCTCTGCTAGAAACCTGAAGGTAGATATAAGCAGCACCTTACAGTGTCCACCACACTGAGTAAAATTTTGTTTGGTTTGGTTTTAGCCCCATTGGTGATTCTTACACGTTCCCAGGCCACAAACCAGGAATGCAGATGTGTCACTGGTTATGAGGAGAAAGAAATGATACTTGGGGTGTTTTCGCAACGAGGTGAGTTCTACCTCTGTCTCCCAGAGAATTCCCATGCCTCCTACGGAATTCAGATCGAGTAGCATCGTTTTTCCAAAGACTTTTTTTTGACAGTTTCAGGCAGAGTTAATCACTCTGCTTTTGGAGCTATCACTTATCTTGTATAAACTTTCATGATTACATGTCTATTCTCCCTAGTAGTCTGCTTATTTTATTGGGACCATGTCATATTCATTTCTGTATCCTCAGCATCTAATAGGGTCTACACATAGTGAATACTTACGAATGAATGAATAATTATTTGTTTATCAGTGACTGGAGGGTTAAGAGTAGAGGCAAAGAGAAGATGATGCTGTTAACAAACTTCCTTTAGTATCCCAGAGAAAGACATTGAGTAAGACAGATGATATTGCCACCATCCCTTGCAACAGCACTGCCTTAAGAAGGCTTAGTAAACACAGATTTCTAAGCCCCTCCTAGACCCTTTGAATTATAATTTCTGGATATGAGGACCAGGAATCTGCATTTCCTGGCAATTCAGCTACAGCACCTCTTAGTCTACTCGGGAACAAGGGACTATTGTTTTGTTTTTGTTTTTGTTTTTTTTTTCCTCTAGAATAAATTTCAGGAAAAAATATTTTTAAGTGATTCAAACTCTAGAGTGATCCTGCCTACCATCTTTCTCTCTAACTCATGTCAGCCGTGTCACCTTCTTACCTGTTAAAGGATTATGTGTCAAATGAGTGGTGTGAAACGGTGTACTAGCAAGCTGGTGGCAGATTTCACAAAGCCCCCCTTTAGTGATTTTAGAAAACTAAAACCTTCCCCCACTTCCGCAGTAATCCAAATTCCCCACTAAGTTCCTTGAGCTGTCCAGTGTGACTATGATGCATATTACTAACCCCAGCCATACAAGTGAATTCCCAGCTGTGCAGCCCTTGGCTTGATTAGGTTGCAGCCTGTGCTCTACCTCCAATCACTTGCATGAGCAACTCTGAAGCAGAACAACCAGCGATCCACCACAATAACAGGTCACCGAGGGCTCAGAGGGGAAGGGGGAACACAATGAGTTTCACAGGTTCCTTATCCATCCTGAGAAATGCCTGGGGACTCCAGTTGTTTGAGAGCCTGGTACCATTACAGGCTCCTGACGATTTATTTTAGATTTGTCCTGAGGGAGAGAGTATCAAAATTTCCTACTGATAGCTTGTATAGGTGAGTGATGCTGTTACTTGTTCAAGCAGAAAAGAAGAGCTTAGAAACATAATAGGAACTTTGGCTTCTCCTGGGTGTCTCTAAAGCCAGAAGTTTTCTATTATGCAAAATCCACAGTGCTTGAAACCTTCAGGTGCAGGGAGAGAGCACTCATCCTGCAGCCCCTACCCACCTGACTTCATCAAATGATTGCTTTACTACAAGATGGCATTTTAGTATAGATGATTTTCAGGAAAGAGACTAATCCCTCCAGAAATCCTATTAGTACTGTATTTGGAAATCTACAAAAAGCCCTATTGTTTATAAGCATAGATAACTGTGAAGACAATAAAAGTGGAGGTTGTCAAAGATTAGTAAAATAGCTTGGATGTATATGCTAAGGAGTACTTCAAGGGAAAAAACAAACAGGTGACAGGGAAAAGGGAGCTAAGTTTCCCAAATGTCAGATTCCACATTCATATCACCTCACTTTTCCCTGTGATAGAGTGGATGCCATCTGTATTTTAGAAATGAGGAAAGAGGGGCTACTGGAATTAAGTCAATTAGTGAGGGAATATTTCAGATTTCTGCTCAATCCTCTCATCTTCCATGCCTCCATTCAGAGAGCTGAAAAGAGCAGAATCTGAAGAAGGGAGAGGAGGAACAAGAGGATAGAAGATGGTGGCAAATGTGAAATGGGCTAATACATTATGTTGTAGAAAAGTATCATTAGAATTACCTGGGGAGTTTGCTAAAATGGGGACACTTTCAGTTTCCACTGCTGCATAACACAGCATTCCAAAACTTAATGTTGTAAAACAAAAACAAGCCGTTATGTTTTCGTGATTTTGTGAGCCGAACAGGTAGTTCTGCATCAAGTAGGGTTGACAGAGATGGTGGGATCTGGGAAAGGCTCAAAATAGCCTCAATCAACAAGTTAGTACTCATTGCTTGCTGCAAGCTCAGCTGGGGCTTTCAGCTTAGCTAGGTTACAGTTCCCCCAGTGGATTTCTTCACAGTGCAATCAGGACTTTCTCAGCATTGCTGGCTGGGTTCCAAGAAGGAACATTCTCAGATGACAGGTTCCAGCAGGTAAGCCCTTCTTACGCCTTCACTTGCTTCACACTAATGTCCCACTGGCCTAAGTCAATCAGAAAGACAAGCCCCAGAGCCAGTATGGAGAACCCCATGAGGGCAAGAATACTGGGAGACATGGTCATGGGACCTATCTACAGAGGGCTTCCTTTACCCCACCCTAGACCTATTGCGTAAAAATCTTTGGAAGTTGGATACAGGTTATCTGCATTTTTAACACACTTCCTAGAATATCTCCACAGCACATCTTCCTTCCTTCCCTCATCTGCCTCCTACCTTCTGCCTTTCAAACTTGCTTTATGCTGAAATTCTTTGTTAATTCATTAATCAGCAAGGCAATAGGTTTATTAATTGCGAGAGAAAGAGGCTCATTGATCTGGAGAGAAAACAATATCAACAATCACAAAAATTCGACTAAAAAAGCTCTTTGTAGTTACCAGTGACCTCCATGTCACTATTAAATGAACATTTTTTCAGTCCTCACCGTACTTGATTTCTTACCAGTATTCAATATTGTTGATCACTCCCTCCTTCTTAAAATACGCTTTCCTTGTTTTCTGTGATATATCATGCACACTTCTGACTTCTTTTCTATAACTCTGCTCACTACTTCTAGTATCTTTTTGGTTCATTTTCCTGTTCCTAACCTCTAAGTGTTGGTAGTTTTCAAGGCTTGGTTCTTACAGCTTTTTTTTCCTCAATCTGTACTCTCTCCCTAGGCAATCTGACACTCACCAAATGCTTCCACCATCAACAATCACCTGTATGCAAATAACTCCCAATGTTATGTGACTAGCCCAGATCTCTACTCTGAGCTGTAGGCTCAAATGTCCAACTATTTTCTCTCCATCTCTCCTAGATTGTCTCAAGGGAATTCATATTTAGGGTGTCTAAAACTGCACTCAATCCTCTCTTTTACTCCATCCCAACCTCGTCTTCTTTATTTTGGTAAACCGTACTGTTATCTAGGTACTTCTGCAATAAAGGAGGAGTAATTCTGACACCTCTCTATTAGCCACCCACACACCCCATTCAATCCATCACCACTCTTGTTGATCTTACCTCCTCTAATATGTCCACCTCCCTGCATCATCTCCTGCAGCACCCTAATCCAAACTGCCATCATTTCTCATCAGAAAACAAATAAACACTAAAAGCTTTCTAAGTTCCCCCACCCCCAGGATCACTTTTTTCTTTCTCTTTCCACCCTCCTGATCCACAAGCCTTTCCCCAGGTTTCAATCAGAGTCATCTTTTAAAAACACACCCAATCATGTCATCATTTCATTTAAAACCTTCAATATCTTTGTATTTATTTTAGAATAAAGACCAAAATCCTTACCATGATTCACAAGCTTGCTTCCTCCTCAGCCCCTTTGTCAATCTCCTTCTTGTTTTCTGTGATTCACCTTCCCTGGCCTCCTTTCATTCTTCAAATGCACAATCATCTTCCATATGAGAGCCCTGAGCCTCCTTTAAGAATGTCTCCTGGCTCCCATTTTCTTTCTGGTTCTTCACATCTTAGTTCACATGTCTCCTCCTGTGAAACAAGTCTTCACCATACAAACCAGTCTACTCCAGGGCTTCTTATTATCACACTCATAGTCCTATGAGATTCTGATTCTTATACTTAAACATTGTTTATGATAATGCATCCATTGCGTGCTTTTTATAAGAACGCCCATCTTCCCCAATACATAGTAAAATATATGAGGGCAAGAATCACGGTAAAATAAAAATAGAGATGGGAGTCTCACTATGTTTTCTAAGCTGGACTCAAACTTCTGAGTTCAAGCAATCCTCCTGCCTCAGCCTTCCATGTAACTGGCACTGCAACCAACCACCTTTTTAAACACATTATATTACTAGTGCTTGTCACATAATATGTACTCAAAAATATTGTTGAGTCAGTGAATGGAGGAAGGAAGGAAGGAATAAAAATGCTTGCTAGGACTATAGTCATGCCTAAGGTGCTATCTTTAATGTTAATTGCCTGCTTCTTAGGATCCATGAAGGTCTTTCTCTGCTGGGTCTCTCTTTATATGCTATACTCTAATCTTCTAGAGTAGACCACTCCCAGCTAGGACTGCTTCATTTTATGCCACAACATTGTGTCAGGTTAGCCAGTCAGAGTGATGCTTCCTTCAACACCAGCATTTAGAGCTGCTCTGTCCAGAGTGAACCCCTTTCCTGGGCATGTTTAGTCTTCTGCTAAGTCCTAGATCTCTGAGTCTGTACTTGCTAGAAATTATCTGGCTATGGTGGGCATAGACCCAAGATTTGATAATGCTTCTTTCTTAATTTTTTTTTCAGACAGAGTCATACTCTGTTGCCCAGGCTGGAGTCCAGTGGCACAACCTTGGCTCGCTGTAGCCTCCTCCTCCTGGGTTCAAGTGACTCTCCTGCCTCAGCCTCCCAAGTAGTTGGGATTACAGGCTTGTGCGACCATGCCTGGCTAACTTTTGCATTTTTAGTAGAGACGGGGTTTCACCATGTTGGCAAGGCTGGTCTTGAAGTCCTGACCTCAGGTTATCCGCCCACCTTGGCCTACCAAAGTGCTGGGATTACAGGCGTGAGCCACCACACCTGGCCTGATAATACTTCTTTAGCTTGGTTTCATGAGCTTAAAAAATAAAAAAGAAATAAAACTTGATTGCCAATGTTAAGTGAGATAAAACCCACCATAACTGGATCTAAAGAGAGCAGGAGACTTTGGGGACGTGGTGTTAGATGAGACCATTTTTTTTTCATGTAAATGGAAAACATTAATATTAGGATGTATCCCACGCAAATTGTTTGAAATCTGCAGGGTATCTGCTTCCTATTTCCAGCAAAGCTTGCCCTTGAGAAGTGTAAGTTTGTTTGGTTTCTCAACTTACGTGAATTGAATTTCTGACAAGACAACCCTTGACACAACCAATTGGATCAAGCTGCTTTGACACTTTGAGATGTCTAAAGCATACTGAGGGCAATTGATCAGATTCCATTACTGTCCATTCACCTTCAGCTAATCCTTTCTGCCTTGACCTACTCAAGGGAGGATTACTGAGAAATTTGGTTGCTGCCATTTGTGAGGGTTGAGTGTGTATAGACTCCTAATCATTACTGCACTTTGCACTTTTAATGGATATTTTTGTCTTGGTAGTTTCCTTTCCTCCCCTTTGCACACCCCCAAGATTGATTTGTGTATAGACTAGCTTTATACTTTGATGGATTGGAAAAACAGTGCTCAGCAGTTTTGCATTGGGGAAGCTATCTATATTTTATTAGGAATAAAAATGATTATTTAAAGATAGAGTTCTTAGAATGATTTTATATGGCCCTAGCCAGCATGGTCAGTTCACTCGATAACATAAACCTTTACCTGTCTCCAGGGGTACCTCTCATTTGGTGAGCTTCACTAACCTCTGGATAGCTATACCATCTCCAAGGAAAGACATATAAGGTCTTTTTGCAATTAAAGGAATACAGGTTTTTTTCTTCGCTGAGTTTGACAATAGGAAAAAGGCCTCAAACATCTCAAATTTAACATGCAGCAAACTGAGATGATTGGTGATTTAAAAACATCTACTCACTCATTTATTAGTTTATGCATCTTCTGTCTACCTATCTACTCACTTATGCAAGGAATGTGTATTGAGCTTGTACCATTACCTAGACATTGAAGTAGACAGTGGAGATATAAATGATAAATAAATACACACTACACATTTCCTGCCCTCTGGATTTCATATTTGTGAGAAGGTAGACATAAATCAAATAAACATACAGTAAATGTGAAGTTATAGCTGTGATCACTACCATGAATGAGAGTAACAGGGTTTGGCTCTGTGTCCCCATCCAAATCTTATGTGAAATTGTAATTCCCAATGCTGGGGGAGGGACCTGGTGGGAGGTGATTGGATCATGGGGGCACATTTCTCCCTTGCTGTTCTCATGATAGTGAGTGAGTTTTCATGAGATCTAGTTGTTTAAAAGTGTATAGAACTTCCCTCTTCTCTCTCTCTCTCCTGCTCTGCCATGATAAGATGTACTTGCTTCCCCTTCACCTTCTGACATGATTGTAAGTTTCCTGAGGCCTCCAAGTCATGCTTCTTGTACAGCCTGCAGAATTGTGAGTCACTTAAATCTCTCTTCTTCATAAATTACCCAGTCTCAGGTAGTTCTTTGTAGCAGTGTGAGAATGGACTAATACAGAGAGGTATATTATGTCTGCAATAGCATCTAACAGTGATACCTGGCCTACATGTGGGAGATTGACTTAACTTATGGCCTGTCACTGTGCTTAGCTAATTATTGAATGGGTGGGATAAAAAATTTTAAATTATACCTACAATCACAATGTCTACCTAAGATTTTAGTACTGTAGTTGGATTTTGATAGTTGGGAAAAACTTCCTTCACTATTGGTCTTTCGGGCTATAGCTCCCAAGTTTCTTTCAGAATATTGTCTTAACTCCTCATTGTACCACTTAAGTCCATCAGTTTCTTCTTCACTTCACATGCTCCCTACCAAAAAGAATCTACTGCTAAAATAACTGACTCATATTCTGTGACTATCTCACGCATGTTCCCATCTCTCTCTTGCTCCAAATATTAACCTCATCTAAAGACACATATCCCTTTCTGCCTATCTGGTTTTTGGTGGGATTTTTTTTTGAGAAAAGGTGAGAAATCTAGTGAGAATGCTAAACTTTGACATCATTTGTTTAGAGACAAAAAATTGTATTTACCTCAGTCTGAAGCAGTATAACTGAGTTTGATAACAAGAATTATTACTAAAGGGATCCAAGTTGGCACTTGAAAAAAATGCCAAGTGTTAAATATGAAGAGTGAAATTGGGGCAAAAAAAATGTCAGCAGGAATAGACTAATACTAATTATACATCATAATTTATGGAATGTTTATTATATCAAGATGTTTATTAATCACATTGTTGCTTTATTTAATTTAAAAGATTTTAAGGTCATGACAAATTAATCTCTGGTATAATGACACTGAAAGCATCTCCACTACCCTGCTTTCTAATAAAGTTTAAAAACTTAAAGCTTCTTGAAATGGCCATAAGGTAAATGCCAAAAGAAGAAATATTCATTAAAAAAAAAAAAACTACGAAAATTCTGTAAGAAAGGCAAGAGTCTGTGGTACTTGAATCAAAACTATCCCCCTTCCCTCATCTCAAAACACACAAGGCTCCTTCTCTCCTTCTCTGTCTTTCTCTCTCTCTCAGTCCCAGCTGTAGGGCTATCTTCCTGAGAAGAGTAGGACTATATTATTTTTATGCTGACTCAAGCCTCTTAAAGTTGAGGCTAAATCCTGAGTAAGTGCAGTTGAGAGGTTGGGGCCCCCCCATTTCTATCTCATGGAATGGAGGTTCTACTAGAAGTTCAACAATGTTGAGAATTCTAGGGCTCTGATTGTTTATATCCTGGTTTGTGAAGAGGTACTTCCATATCAGAAGAGACAGGCCCAGAGGATCTCAGGCTGCTGCTGCTCCTCATTACCAAGTGCTCAGCACCAAGTTCAAAAGTGTGCCTCAGAGAGAAGCTTGCCATTGCTCCCAACCACAGCTCCAGATCTCTGGCTCAGAAGTTTTTGCCTTGGTGAGAACAAGCCCATTAAAAAGATAGCTTCTAATCTCTTCCCAAAATAACTGATTTCATTTATACAGAGTGTGGAGAAGTTCAAACCTAAGGGTGCCCTTAAGAACAGCGAAGGTTGAGATGAAAGGCAAATCTACATAAATTTCCTATCCATATATTATAGTTCTAACCGGATACATAAAATTAACCATCACTGTCAGCTAGCAACAAATTCTCCTAGTTTGTGTTTATCTAAGTCCTTCTCTTTTCTTTGTTTTCGAAAGATAGATTTGTTAGATGTGGAACTCATGGTTGACATAAAACTTCCCAATTTACTGAAAAACAACAACCTACATATCCAGGGAGCTCAAAGAACTCCAACTAGGATAAATACAAAGATGTCCACCAATAGACACATAGCAAACATGCTGAAAGTCAAAGATAAGGAGAAAATCTTGAAAGCAACAAGAGAAGAATGACTCATCATTTATGAAGGAACCTCAATAAGATTAAAAGATTACCTCTCAGCAGAAACAATGGAGCCAGAAGGCAGCAGAATAACAAAGTGCTCAAAGAAAAAATTTTATCCATACAGCACAAAGAAGGTGGATGGAAGCAAAAGTGCAGTGGGCTGAGGAAATAAAAGAGAGTAAAGTAATAATTAGAATAGTAATTGTTGAGTTTGTAACATTAATAGATGTTGTATTAGTTTATTTGGGCTGCCTTAGCAAGATACCACATGCTGGGAGGAGGAGCCAAGATGGCCGAATAGGAACAGCTCCCGTCTACAGCTTCCAGGGTGAGCCACGCAGAAGAAGCGTGATTTCTGCATTTCCATCTGAGGTACCGGGTTCATCTCACTAGGGAGTGCCAGACAGTGGGTGCAGGACAGTGGGTGCGTGCACCGTGCGCGAGCTGAAGCAGGGCGAGGCATTGCCTCACTCGGGAAGCGCCAGGGGTCAGGGAGTTCCCTTTCCTAGTCAAAGAAAGGGGTGACAGACGGCACCTGGAAAATCGGGTCACTCCCACCCAAAGACTGCGCTTTTCCGACGGGCTTAAAAAAGGGCGCACCAGGAGATTATATCCCACACGTGGCTCAGAGGGTCCTACACCCATGGAGTCTCGCTGATTGCTAGCACAGCAGTCTGAGATCAAACTGCAAGTCAGCAGCCAGGCTGAGGGAGGCGCGCCCGCCATTGCCTAGGCTTGCTTAGGTAAACAAAGCAGCCGGGAAGCTCGAACTGGGTGGAGCCCACCACAGCTCAAGGAGGCCTGCCTGCCTCTGTAGGCTCCACCTCTGGGGGCAGGGCACAGACAAACAAAAAGACAGCAGTAACCTCTGCAGACTTAAAAGTCCCTGTCTGACAGCTTTGAAGACAGCAGTGGTTCTCCCAGCATGCAGCTGGAGATCTGAGAATGGGCAGACTGCCTCCTCAAATGGGTCCCTGACCCCTGACCCCCGAGCAGCCTAACTGGGAGGCACCCCCAGCAGGGGCAGACTGACACCTCACACAGCTGGGTACTCCAACAGACCTGCAGCTGAGGGTCCTGTCTGTTAGAAGGAAAACTAACAAACAGAAAGGACATCCACACCAAAAACCCATCTGTACATCACCATCATCAAAGACCAAAAGTAGATAAAACCACAAAGATGGGGAAAAAACAGAGCAGAAAAACTGGAAACTCTAGAAAGCAGAGTGCCTCTCCTCCTCCAAAGGAACGCAGTTCCTCACCAGCAATGGAACAAAGCTGGACGGAGAATGACTTTGATGAGCTGAGAGAAGAAGGCTTCAGACGATCAAATTACTCTGAGCTACCGGAGGAAATTCAAACCAAAGGCAAAGAAGTTGAAAATTTTGAAAAAAATTTAGAAGAATGTATAACTAGAATAACCAATACAGAGAAGTGCTTAAAGGAGCTGATGGAGCTGAAAACCAAAGCTTGAGAACTACGTGAAGAATGCAGAAGCCTCAGGAGCTGATGCGATCAACTGGAAGAAAGGGTATCAGCGATGGAAGATGAAATGAACGCAATGAAGCGAGAAGGGAAGTTTAGAGAAAAAAGAATAAAAAGAAACGAACAAAGCCTCCAAGAAATTTGGGACTATGTGAAAAGACCAAATCTACGTCTGATTGGTGTACCTGAAAGTGATGGGGAGAATGGAACCAAGTTGGAAAACGCTCTGCAGGATATTATCCAGGAGAACTTCCCCAATCTAGCAAGGCAGGCCAACATTCAGATTCAGGAAATACAGAGAACACCACAAAGATACTCCTGGAGAAGACACATAATTCTCAGATTCACCAAAGTTGAAATGAAGGAAAAAATGTTAAGGGCAGCCAGAAAGAAAGGTCGGGTTACCCTCAAAGGGAAGCCCATCAGACTAACAGCGGATCTCTCGGCAGAAACCCTGCAAGCCAGAAGAGAATGGGGGCCAATATTCAACAATCTTAAAGAAAAGAATTTTCAACCCAGAATTTCATATCCAGCCAAACTAAGCCTCATAAGTGAAGGAGAAATAAAATACTTTACAGACAAGCAAAGGCTGAGAGATTTTGTCACCACCAGGCCTACCCTAAAAGAGCTCCTGAAGGAAGCACTAAACATGGAAAGGAACAATCGGTACCAGCCACTGCAAAATCATGCCAAAATGTAAAGACCATTGAGACTAGGAAGAAACTGCATCAACTAACGAGCAAAATAACCAGCTAACATCATAATGACATGATCAAATTCACACATCACAATATTAACTTTAAATGTAAATGGACTAAATGCTCCAATTAAAAGACACAGACTGGCAAATTGGATAAAGAGTCAAGGCCCATCAGTGTGCTGTATTCAGGAAACCCATCTCATGTGCAGAGACACACATAGGCTCAAAATAAAAGGATAGAGGAAGATCTACCAAGCAAATGGAAAACAAAAAAAGGCAGGGGTTGCAATCCTAGTCTCTCATAAAACAGACTTTAAACCAACAAAGATCAAAAGAGACAAAGAAGGCCATTACATCATGGTAAAGGGATCAATTCAACAAGAAGAGCTAACTATCCTAAATATATATGCACCCAATACAGGAGCACCCAGATTCATAAAGCAAGTCCTGAGTGACCTACAAAGAGACTTAGACTCCCACACATTAATAATGGGAGACTTTAACACCCCACTGTCAACATTAGACAGATCAACGAGACAGAAAGTCAACAAGGATACACAGGAATTGAACTCAGCTCTGCACCAAGCAGACCTCATAGACATCTACAGAACTCTCCACCCCAAATCAACAGAATATACATTTTTTTCAGCACAACACCACACCTATTCCAAAATTGACCACATACTTGGAAGTAAAGCACTCCTCAGCAAATGTAAAAGAATAGAAATTATAACAAACTATCTCTCAGACCACAGTGCAATCAAACTAGAACTCAGGATTAAGAATCTCACTCAAAACCGCTCAACTACATGGAAACTGAGCAACCTGCTCCTGAATGACTACTGGGTACATAATGAAATGAAGGCAGAAATAAAGATGTTCTTTGAAACCAACGAGAACAAAGACACAACTTACCAGAATCTCTGGGACTCATTCAAAGCAGTGTGCAGAGGGAAATTTATAGCACTAAATGCCCACAAGAGAAAGCAGGAAAGATCCAAAATTGACACCCTAACGTCACAATTAAAAGAACTAGAAAAGCAAGAGCAAACACATTCAAAAGCTAGCAGAAGGCAAGAAATAACTAAAATCAGAGCAGAACTGAAGGAAATAGAGACACAAAAAACCCTTCAAAAAATTAATGAATCCAGGAGCTGGTTTTTTGAAAGGATCAACAAAATAGATAGACTGCTAGCAAGACTAATAAAGAAAAAAAGAGAGAAGAATCAAATAGACGCAATAAAAAATGATAAAGGGGATATCACCACCGATCCCACGGAAATACAAACTACCATCAGAGAATACTACAAACACCTCTACACAAATAAACTAGAAAATCTAGAAGAAATGGATAAATTCCTTGACACATACACTCTCCCAAGACTAAACCAGAAGAACCTGAATCTCTGAATAAACCAATAACAGGAGCTGAAATTGTGGCAATAATCAATAGCTTACCAAGCAAAAAGAGTCCAGGACCAGATGGATTCACAGCCGAATTCTACCAGAGGTACAAGGAGGAGCTGGTACCATTCCTTCTGAAACTATTCCAATCGATAGAAAAAGAGGGAATCCTCCCTAGCTCATTTTATGAGGCCAGCAGCATCCTGATACCAAAGCTGGGCAGAGACACAACCAAAAAAGAGAATTTTAGACCAATATCCTTGATGAACATTGATGCAAAAATCCTCAGTAAAATACTGGCAAACCAAATCCAGCAGCACATCAAAAAGCTTATCCACCATGATCAAGTGGGCTTCATCCCTGGGATGCAAGACTGGTTCAATATACGCAAATCAACAAATGTAATCCAGCATATAAACAGAACCAAAGACAAACACCACATGATTATCTCAATAGATGCAGAAAAGGCCTTTGACAAAATTCAACAACCCTTCATGCTAAAAACTCTCAATAAATTAGGTATTGATGGGACGTATCTCAAAATAATAAGAGCTATCTATGACAAACCCACAGCCAATATCATACTGAATGGGCAAAAACTGGAAGCATTCCCTTTGAAAACTGGCACAAGACAGGGATGCCCTCTCTCACCACTCCTATTCAACATAGTGTTGGAAGTTCTGGCCAGGGCAATTAGGCAGGAGAAGGAAATAAAGGGTATTCAATTAGGAAAAGAGGAAGTCAAATTGTCCCTGTTTGCAGACGACATGATTGTATATCTAGAAAATCCCATTGTCTCAGCCCAAAATCTCCTTAAGCTGACAAGCAACTTCAGCAAAGTCTCAGGATATAAAATCAATGTAAAAAATCACAAGCATTTTTATACACCAACAACAGACAAACAGAGAGCCAAATCATGAGTGAACTCCCATTCACAACTGCTTCAAAGAGAATAAAATACCTAGGAGTCCAACTTACAAGGGATGTGAAGGACCTCTTTAAGGAGAACTACAAACCACTGCTCAAGGAAATAAAAGAGGATACAATCAAATGGAAGAACATTCCATGCTCATGGGTAGGAAGAATCGATATCCTGAAAATGGGCATAGTGCCCAAGGTAATTTACAGATTCAATGCCATCCCCATCAAGCTACCAATGACTTTCTTCACAGAATTGGAAAAAACTACTTTAAAGTTCATATGGAACCAAAAAAGAGCCTGCATCACCAAGTCAATCCTAAGCCAAAAGAACAAAGCTGGAGGCATCACACTACCTGACTTCAAACTATACTACAAGGCTACAGTAACCAAAACAGCATGGTACTGGTACCAAAACAGAGATATAGATCAATGGAACAGAACAGAGCCCTCAGAAATAACGCCACATATCTACAACTATCTGATCTTTGACAAACCTGAGAAAAACAAGCAATGGGGAAAGGATTCCCTATTTAATAAATGGTGCTGGGAAAACTGGCTAGCCATATGTAGAAAGCTGAAACTGGATCCCTTCCTTACACCTTATACAAAAATCAATTCAAGATGGATTAAAGACTTAAACGTTAGACCTAAAACCATAAAAACCCTAGAAGAAAACCTAGGCATTACCATTCAGGACATAGGCATGGGCAAGGACTTCATGTCTAAAACACCAAAAGCAATGGCAACAAAAGCCAAAATTGACAAATGGGATCTAATTAAACTCAAGAGCTTCTGCACAGCAAAAGAAACTACCATCAGAGTGAACAGGCAACCTACAAAATGGGAGAAAATTTTTGCAACCTACTCATCTGACAAAGGGCTAATATCCAGAATCTACAATGAACTCAAACAAATTTACAAGAAAAAAACAACCCCATCAAAAAGTGGGCGAAGGACATGAACAGACACTTCTCAAAAGAAGACATTTACAGCCAAAAAACACATGAAAAAATGCTCACCATCACTGGCCATCAGAGAAATGCAAATTAAAACCACAATGAGATACCATCTCACACCAGTTAGAATGGCAATCATTAAAAAGTCAGGAAACAACAGGTGCTGGAGAGGATGTGGAGAAATAGGAACACTTTTACACTGTTGGTGGGACTGTAAACTAGTTCAACCATTGTGGAAGTCAGTATGGCGATTCCTCAGGCATCTAGAACTAGAAATACCATTTGACCCAGCCATCCCATTACTGGGTATATACCCAAAGGACTATAAATCATGCTTCTATAAAGACACATGCACACATATGTTTATTGCGGCATTATTCACAATAGCAAAGACTTGGAACCAACCCAAATGTCCAACAATGATAGACTGGATTAAGAAAATGTGGCACATATACACCATGGAATACTATGCAGCCATAAGAAATGATGAGTTCATGTCCTTTGTAGGGACATGGATGAAATTGGAAATCATCATTCTCAGTAAACTATCGCAAGAAGAAAAAACCAAACACCGCATGTTCTCACTCATAGATGGGAATGAACAGTGAGAACACATGGACACAGGAAGGGGAACATCACACTCTGGGGACTGTTGTGGTATGGGGGGAGGGGGGAGGGATAGCATTGGGAGATATACCTAGTGCTAGATGACAAGTTAGTGGGTGCAGCGCACCAGCGTGGCACATGTATACATATGTAACTAACCTGCACATTGTGCACATGTACCCTAAAACTTAAAGTATAATAATAAATAAAATAATATAAAATAAATAAATAAAAGATGCCACACGCTGGGTGGCTTAACCAACAGACATTTATTTTCTGACAGCTCTGGAGCCTAGAAGTTCAAGATCAAGGTGCCATTAGGGTTGTTTTCTGGTGAAGCCATCTTCTGACGGTGTTCTTATATGGCCCTTCCTCTGTGCACATGGAGAGAGAGAGAGATTGATCACAGGTGTCCTTTCCCTTCTTAAAAGGGCGCCAGTTCTAGCAGATCAGGGGGCTATCTTTATGAGCTCATTTTACCTTAATTATTTCCTTAATGGTCCTATCTCCACGTCCAGTTACATGGGGGTTAGGATGTTGAACTATAATCATAAGTAAAACAGTTTCCTGACTCCTATGAGTTGTTTCAGGTAATTATTCAACCTGCGAAGGTAGTGGGAACCCTCAAATTTGTAGCTAGTTGGTCTGTAGTGTGGGTGGCCTGAGAATACATAGCTGGCATCTGGAGTGATAAGAGTCTTATGGAGGACTGTGCCCCCAGCCTGTGAAGGCTGTGCCTGCTCTGGGTAATAAATGGCAGAACTGCATTAGAAACACGTACAGAACTTCACTGCTGTGTGGATACTCCTGCATGTTGTTAGACCTAGAATGACAATGTTAGGGAACGTTACTCAGCCAGCTAAGATTTCTCAGTAAGGCTTTCCTTGAGTATCTGATTTCTCAATGACTGTCCACGCCTGTGATGGTTTATTTTATGTGTCAACTTGACTGGGCCACAGGGTTCCCTGATTTGCTTAAATATTCTGGGTGTATCTGTGAGTGTGTTCCTGAATGATATTAACATTTGAATTGGTAGACTGAGAAAAGCAGATTGCCCTCCCCAGTGTGGATGGACCTCTTCCAATCTGCTGAAGGCCTGAATACAACAAAAGGCTGAACGACAGGGAATTCACTCGAAGAAAAAAAAAAAAAAAAGAAAGAAAGAAAGAAAAGGAAAAGAAAAGAAATAAGAGAAAAGAATTCTTTGTCTCTGCCTGATAGTCTTGAGCTGAGACATTGGTCTTCTCCTGACTTCAGACTTGGATTTAGACTGGAACTTACAAACCATTGGCTCTCCTCTTTCTCAGGTCTTTGGACCTAGGCTGGAATATCTCAGCCTTCATAATCATGTTATCCAAGTCCTTATGATAAGTTTGTGTATCTATATGTATATATTTACATCTATATCTATATTTACATCTATACCTACGTCTCCAGGATTCTCTGGAGAATCCTGACTAATGCAACCCTTTAATTCCTGAAGCACTAAAGCCTTTAAAATTATCAGTAAAAACGATAATATTAGCTTCTGTTTTAAAATATCTAATTGAGCTGCTGTCAACTAAGTTAATAAGCCATTTGAAAGTAAGTTCTATGTGAATTTACCATTTAGTACCCCAGCATCTAATACCATACTCTCTAAATATTAACTCTAATAATACATTGCTACTACTTCAAACTACATTCAGTAATGAAGGATAAAAATATAATTCACATGCTTTGATGATCTGCTTTTAATAATTTTAATGTCCAGGAATTTCCCAAAGAAAGATATACTTGATATCGTTTTAGGGAAATCTGGCCAAAAGTTCTATATTTTACAAAGTGTGAGATTGTGCTTCTCTCAGTTCACAGGGAACTTTCTCTTTTAACAAATTCCAGATTCATGACTGAGGCTATATTTATTTCCAAATTATAGACCTAATACACCTTGATTTCCTTAAGTTCCAGAGGCTGGAAACCCCTCGATGAGTTTTCAGAATTAAATCGTACCTGACAAGATTTTATGGAATATATAATGATGCCTCTATTAGGAAGTGAGTACATTGAGACATTCAGCACCACAGGTAGGAAGAACAGGAGAAGCATGTTGGAAAATAAGATCATAAGAACAACAAAATATCTCCCCCCCAAAAAAGTCCCTTTATTTTGGTATTTCTTTTCCTGCAAGAAAAATACTGTCTCCAATTTAAAATAGGTTTTTATAAATAAGGAGCTCTAGGGTCTCCTTGTTATTTCCTAATTTGATGTTCAATTAAACTGGAATATGTCTGCTATTATACATTCTAATCTTCCAGTGACCAGATAAATCTACCTTTATTCTTCCTTTTTGTTATAGTAGAGACAGTGTCCCTTCACCTCCTCTTCAATATAGCAATCCTGCACATATATATACTTCTTACTTGACCTCTCACTGAGGTGTGTGTATCATATCTATAGTATTGTAATTGTACATAGTCAAAAATCTGCTCCTCTTTGAAAAATCTTTTTGTTGTTTTCTATTGTACCACATTCCTCAGGCCTTCCTCTAACCCTTTCTAATTCTTCCTAATACCAGCATGCAAAAACCTCTGGTGCTAATGCAGATCTCTCCAATAATGTTGTTGAGGCTGAAATGCCAATCCTGTTAACACTGGGCTGAGCTCCATGATCCATGGGCATTGTAGAGAGATATTCTTTTAGCATTATTTTTTTTTCTTGTTTACCCTAAGCAAAACTCCCTGGTGGCTGGGCAACAGGGTAATTTGTATGGCAAGTACTGTAATGAACTCGATCACCTGCTGTTGTTAACACGAGACAGTAGCTGCAGGTCACTTGTCCAAGGATGAGTTTCTTCCAGGGAGCTTTTTCAACCTCATGTAAGCAGATTTCTGGTGACCGTGCCCCATACATTGCTGGCTATGCCTGAATCCCAAGACCACTCCTATTCATCTCAAGATGCACTCTTATTAATGATATTAAATAAATTATTTACTTGAAAGGAACTTAGCTTAATATACTTTGATGTTTTTCTAATCTGAAAATAATTTTTATAAATCCAGTCATTAAATTGCAGATCTCCTTTGCCAGTTTGCCACAAGGCCTGTTTCTGCCACAGAACCATAGCCAAATACACAAACTTGACTAATGGAATACACATGAATCTCATTGGAGATGAACAAAGAATCATTCTTAAACCAACCTTAGCTGTTCTGCCTTAGGTATATGCCATTTCGCTTATTTGGCAATGCTGCAAAATGGCAGTAAGAGCTTCTCTATGAGATTAACCTTTCTTTCTGCATCTGGCAGAAACAAGATGCTCACTGCAAATCTTCTGTCTCACACATATAGCAAATCCCAATCATACCCATTCAGCTGAGAGCTTCCAAAAGCCCACTTCCATTTGCTATCGCCATTCTCTCTGCATCCTTCCTCTCAGACTCTGGACTTGCCTATCTAAGCATCTGACCTTTTATGATCCTTCTTGACTAGGCTAACCTACTGACGTAGACTGACCAACTGCCTATTTTTTACTTCTTGACTAATTTTTTCCACTGGATTCAACATAAATGCTTGTGAGTAAAACACAGTGCATAAACTTTTCCATTTCGAAAAGGAAACAAAATTTAAATAAAGTTCTATTAAGCCTGAATATATGAAGATGAAGGTAATAGTTGGAAATTCCAATATGATAGTATATAAAATAGATGGAAAATTAAATAAGGCATGATATATAGCAACTGTAATCAAACGTATTTACTGTTGATAATTTTAATTAAGGAAGTTGTTAATGGAGTTGTGTATATTCAGGAAGGATTTCGTGGCTTTATTTTTAGAAGCACAGACTCTCAAATTTACAAGTCATATGAATTAAATGAATCCAATGATCTACATGTAATTGAAAGCCATCCTTCCAGTGCTGGAGAATAATTTTAATTGCAAATGTTATTAAACTGTCCTTGCAAATTTATTTATGTGAACAAAGTTCCAATAGCAGTGCTACTATTTGGTGGTTTCAATGTGTACCATATAGTCATTAAAGGCCTCCAGAAATTAAAATAAGTACCTTCTTCTTTCATTTATTTATTAAAATATTCACTTCAAATTGGTTCTCTGAAAGCTTACAGTTTGTCTCAGTGCCCCTGACATTTACTTAATATAAGGATCTGACTTATTTGATAGGTGGGAACCTGAGACTCAGAGTAGAAAAATGAATCATTCAGTATCACACAGCACCAAGATGCAGTCAGCGTTGGGGGACTCTGATTTTTAGATGCAGACATGCCTAGATACTCCATATTTGCTTCTGGAGAGAATACAATCTCTAACTTGAATAATTCAGATAACATTTGGAATGACAAAGTTTGGGACATGTCTGTAGTCAGCTTTCTTTAACATCATTTGTTCATTTTCAGAGGAGTCAGAGAAGATGTGAACAAAGTTTATAACCCAGAGTTGCAACAATCAGCTATTCATTCATTCATTTAACATATAAGTATTGCTGGTTGCATTAATCTTTTTTTGCCCATATTCCATAACCACTTCCTTTACTGAACTCTCACTTGCCAAGTCAATATTCCCCTGCCTTAATCAATGTGGGTTCAGGCACCAGACAACTCAGGACAGCCCCTATAATCCAGAGCTCACTGAAATTATTCAAACTATACAATCCCAAACCTGCTTACCTTGCCTCCCCTAATCTTTTCCACAAAAATCACAATAAAGAATTTTGCCCACAGTTTTCCCTCACTCCCCTGCCTCCTGACTAACCCTGGTGCTTCCCCATGTGTTCCTGTATAGCATGGCATGACCTGTCTTCTTCTTGGGAACCATGAGTAAGAAACTATCTTTTTAGGGCCAGGCACAGTGGCTCACGCCTGTAATCCTAGCACTTTGAGAGGCCGAGGGGGGTGGATCACCTGAGGTCAGAAGTTCGAGACCAGCCTGGCCAACATAGTGAAACCCCATCTCTATTAAAAATACAAAATTAGCTAGGCATGGTGGTGCGTGCCTGTAATCCCGGCTACCTGGGAGGCTGAGGCCGGAGAATCACTTGAACCCAGGAGGCAGAGGTTGCAGTGAGCTGAGATCATGCCACTGCACTCCACCCTGGCCAACAAGAGCGAAACTTCGAAAAAAAAAAAAAGAAAGAAAGAAACTATCTTTTTAGTAACAATTGTCTTCTGATCTGTTAGCCTCACCATATGTGAATAATAATACAACCAATATTTTAAAACAAGACCATGTCCTAGATATTGTCCTAAATGCTGGAGATTCAGTAGGGAGTAAGCTAGATGTGGCCCTAGTCCTGCTGGATTTTATAGACTGAACCAAGGGCTTTCTCTGCTCCAGTGATAGAGAGTCTGATCCAAGTTTTTAAGGGACTCTTTCTGTACATCTTGCATAATTGTCCTCATTCAAGCTTCAGTTCAGAGCAACAGGAAGATTATGAGATTTGTTGTCAGATCTCTTCATGGTTCTTATGTCTTGCAGGACCTGGGACAGGTTATCTGAACTTCCAGCTACACACATATGGTTATCCTAATACCATTTGCCAAGTCCGGCAAGCTATGTTCATAAGCGAGTTGTAGTATTTCAAAACAAAAATGTTATGAAGAAACCAGGAGGAATACAGTATAGCTGATCATTTCACAAGAGTGAGTAAAGACTGGCATCCCTGAGGCAACTGTTCTTATAAACTCTTGGAGGACTCACTGGGTCTCATAAGCACATTGAGTGTTGCATAAATAAAAATGCAAGCCTTTAAGCATACACTTTACACACACACACACACACACACACTTAGAGCTAGACACTGATAGAGACTTGTATCTTACACATTAGAATTCAAAGAGTGTTCTTCTTTCCACATAAGGGAATTTAGAGGGGTTAAAAAGAATACACACTCATGCATGTATGCACTCAGGTTTTCTTTGGGAAGTCTAGGATAACAGTTACATAAATAAAAATGAATAATAATATAAATGTCCCTTGTCTCTAAGAAAGCAGAAGACCTTTCTGCCCACATCAGTTTATGTAATACAAACATCTCACCCCTACCAAAAAAATTTTATGAGCATACTTACACCCCCAGGAAATCATTAAAAATCAGTGATCCAGAGTTACAGTGGCACACATTTTTTAAAGCTTTGTTTATCTCCCCTCATTAAAAATACCTTTACAGAAAGCAATAATCCTGATGGTGTGAATTAATAACTGCATTTTTGAGCTTCATTGTTCTTGTTGTACTCATGGTTCACTGATTTCCTAGGCCTGTTTTGTGTACAGTGCTATTTACATAGTCACTGGATTATTATCTGCCTTCCAGAATGACAGGAAAAACCTGGGTCTTCTGGGAGCAGTGGGAAGATTACTTGCACAGAAGAAGTGCATTTTTTAGTAGAACAGAAATCCAGACAGTATTAAAATTAGGGTTATAAAGTAACAAGGACAAAAAGATAGCAAAGTAGAAAATAGAGGGGATCAAACACATTTTTTTCCTAGTAGAACTGAGAAACAAGCAAGTATCTGATTACTTCATTCATATCACTTCTTAAGTTCTCAAGGGAGAAGGAGTCTATTCAGTAACATATATACTCAGAAAGGCAACAAGATGAGGAGGAAGGAACAGGATATTGGGACCCAGATGGATGAAGATGGGGATCTCTATGCTAGGAGATCCTTAGTACCACCCATCCTTAAGCAAGTGATTGCCTTCCATTTGCTCATGCATTAAAATGGGGGCTAGTAATAACTATTGCAGTGGGTAGTTATTAGAATTAAGTGAAAATCTTTGGGTATATACCCAGTAATGGGATGGCTGGGTCAAATGGTATTTCCATTTCTAAGTCTTTGAGGAATCACCACATGGTCTTCCACTAATTTACATTCCCACCAACAGTGTAAAAGCATTCCTATTTCTCCACAGCCTCACCGGCATAGATACATACACGCATATGTTCATTGCAGCACTACTCACAATAGCAAAGACATAGAAGCAACCCAAATGCCTTCAATGATAGACTGGATAAAGAAAATGTGGTGCATATACACCATGGAATACTATGCAGCTATAAAAAGGAACGAGATCATGTCCTTTGCAGGGACATGGATGAAGCTGGAAGCCATTATCCTCAGTACACTAACGCAGGAACATAAAACCAAACACCACATATTCTCACTTACAAATGGGAGCTGAACAATGAGAACACATGGACACAGGGAGGCAGACAACACATACTGGGGCCTGTCAAGGGAAGGCAGGAGGGGGAGAGCACCAGGGACAAGAGCTAATGCCTGCTGGGCTTAATACCTAGGTGATGGGTTGATAGGTACAGCAAACCACCATGGCACACGTTTCCCTATATAACAAACATGTACATCCTGCGTATGTACCCCAAAACTTAAAAAAAATAAAATTAAGTTAAAAAAAGAAATGCCCCTTGTCCTAAATGGCAATGGTTTGGGAGCAGTCACAGCATCTCAAAGGATACCTGGTTTTATAAAATAGCGTTGCCATTAAGTCAACAACCAGATAGAAGTCTGGCTGTGGCTTTTCAAGGGAGTCTTCATTTTAAGAAGCTTTCCTTAGTCAGTTGAAAAGTTGAGTTTAAAAATAAATAATGCATAAAGAGGAAGGTTCTGGGCAAATCTTTCTGGAAGGCAAAAATTGTATATTTAAATTTGTGGTTCTTTGAATATTGGGGATATTTTTTGGTTAAGTCATGGGGAGACCCTTCTAAGAAAAGTGACTGAAACACTCTCAAGTTTTTACATTTGATTTTTCACATTCTGAAAAACATGAAAGATGCCTTTCCCTTTTCTTTGGTTCTGCTACAATCAACTGTGTAATGGTCTCGCCACCAATTCAGACCCTGCTGTGCTTAGAAGCTTTTTCTCTCTGAGAGGATAACACTCTGGGATATGCAGAAGAGCTTTGGAGATAATTTTATCAGCACATTTGATTTTGTCTAAGATGGATCACTTGAAACCCTTGACAGTATAAGGCTTCTCTTAGTTACTGGAAATTGTGGTGCTTCTTCACAATTCTGAATTATAAGTTATTTGAAGGCAATAAGACTGTAATTTTCAAATGTGGGTTCATCCATGTAATAAATAAATACCTTGAAGTTATAAATCAGCTCAAATACATACATACATATGTGTGTGCATGTATGACACATATTATATGTATTTTATATTTATATATATATATATGTGTGTGTGTGTATGTATGATTATATGTTCTTTAAATTACTTACAAAAACTCACCAGTCTGGTGTTCTAGCAATGTGTAAAATAATTTTTTTGTAACACAAATTCAGAGACAGAAATGTATTCACTGAATTGTGTAATGGTAAGGAGAGTTGTGTTGAATGGAGTAAAGAAAATGACAGCTCAGAATTGTAGAAAATAGTCAAGGCTTAGAAATAAAACATATTTGGTCCCTTACTTCCATATTCAAAAGGTGAGAGAGCAAAATCCCTTGGGCTTTCTGAGTTTGTTTCAGATTACCTTTCTTCCAGTTGGGGAAAGATGTCAAATAGCAAATGTGGTGTTAACTAAAATATTACGTGTCTTAGTATATTTTATGCTGCTTACAACACAATATCTGAAACTGGGTAATTTATAAAGAAAAGGAATTTATTTCTTGTAGTTATGGAGGCTGGGACGTCCAAGGTGTGGGGACTGCATCCACTAAGGGTCTTCTTGCTGATGGGGACTCTCTGCAGAGTCCTGAGGTGGCACAGGATATCACGGGGTAAAGTGGCTGCATGTGCTAGCTCAGATCTCTCTTTCTCTTCTTATAAAGGCACCAGTTCCATTCCCATGATAACCCATAAATCCTTTAGCTCATTCATCCATTAATCCATGAATGTACTAATCCATTTATGGGAGTGGAGCCCTCATGACCCAATAATCACCTCTTAAAGGCCCCACCTGTCAATTCTGCCACACTGGGGATTAAGTTTTAATATGAGTTTTGAAGGGGACAAACATTCAAACCATAGCATCATGTAACTGGTTTCTAAGTTCAGATTCAAAGTAATGCTTCTGACCTGGTTCATCTAAAATTCTAGTTCCTGCATTAATGGCTATAAAATATGTACCTGCCAACTTGCCAAGTTCTGCCTCTAATGCAAAGGTGTCTTTTTTTCTCTTTTTTTCCCCTCTCCTATTATTTTCTTTTCTGTCTATCCTATGATATTCTCATACCTCTCTCATTCTGGTTCTTTCTACTTCTTCACCCATAATTACGTCTTCTTAATTGTAATAGCTATCATATGCTTAGGATTAAGAGAAGAGAAGGATGAAGACAAAGGAATTGTCACCAAGAACCAACTAAGCCCCCATCAGGTTCCCTGATGTTTTAAAGATGAGCCTAACATCTTGGTCAATGCAATTAAGGATGTGTCCAATTTATGAAGCTTCATATGCACTTAAGAAATCTGATTTACAAAGCTTTCTTGATTATAGAGGAGTTTTCTCTTGATCTATTATGATAGATTTGGTAATCTCAGATTACCTACTGAACACAGCCTTTCTACAAAAACAGGGGGGTACTTTATGGTGCTTAAGGACCCATTGTCACTCAGAACTCAGGTCTTGGCCCTGTCCCTCACCACGTGTGTGGCCTCAGGCAGGCCCTTAAACTTTCTAAGCCTCAGTTTTCTATAGGCAACAAGAGGATAACAATCATAACTACTTAATAGGAGTACCATGAGGATTAAGTGAAATATTATTTCTGAAGGCCTTAGCTGAAAGATTCCCAAATTATATTATGAGATTGATAAATAATAGCTGTGTTTTTCTGTTATTAATCTAGTAATATGGTGTATGCACACAGATGGCAACCATAGGATCAGTTTGAGAAAACAGCTGAAGCCAGTCTTCCAATCTCAATTTTCTATATCCTGGATTATTCTACTTCAATATTTAAATCCCTCTCTCTCTTTCTTTTCCCTCTCCTATTATTTTCTCTTCTCTCTATCCTATGATATTCTCATACCGCTCTCATTCTTGTTCTTTCTACTAATTGACCCATAATTACTTCTCTTTAATTGTAATAGCTATCATATGCTTAGGATTAAGGGCTTTACATGTATAATTTGTTCTCCTTAGAAACAACACAAATGTAAATATTATTATCATCACTAATTTTTAAATGAGAAAATTAGGTTAAATTTTTTACAAAGCAAGCTTTTCGCATACTACAGCCAGGATTTGAACATCAGCTATCTAACTCAATAGCTGCTTCCATTTTCATTATATCATATATTTTAGTTAGCTATCTCTGCATTAAAAATACCCCAAAATTTGATAGCTTAAAACAATCACCATTGAATTAGCTCATGCCTCTTTAGCTCAGCACTCAAGGTTTGGCTCAGCTGGCTAGTTCTTCTGGTCTACAGTGGGTTCAACCAGGTATCTCTTGTCAGTATGTGTTGGGAGAGGCAACTCTGCTGCTTTTAGCTGGTCTTTCTCATATTTTCTCATACATTTCCAGGTTGGCTTGGTATAGGCTAGTCTGGGATCACCTTAGCTGGGACAACTGAGCTATCGCCCATGTCATCTCTTATACTCCCAACAAAATACATCTGACTTGCTTACATGGTAGTGGCAGAGAAAGCAGAGTCTAGCCTGCAACGCCTGTTGAGCTCTGAGTTCAAAACTAGCTTTCTATTTGTCTACTGAATTCTACTGGGCAAAGCAAGTCACAAAAGCCAGATTCAAGGAACAGGAAAATAATCTCCACCCCTTGACGACAGGAATAGGGAAGTTCGTAACCCAAAGTACACGGGTCTAGGGAAGGATAGAGAATTTAAACTAGTTTTGCAATCAATTTTCACACTAGACATGTTGTCACCTTAGTTTGTCTTCTGCACTTTGAGTGCCTGGCTTATAGTCATTTCTCTCAAATTTTGAAAAGTCTGAAAGAGTATCAAAGGGCTTACCACTTGCCCTTGTTAGAGCAAGGAATTGCAACGGACTCTAAGGAGTGAAGAAAATTAATGGCAAAATCTCTTGCTAAAAATGGGTGCAGTTGAGTGTCTATAATAGTTGCAATACAATAATAAAAACAAAAAAACTTCAGAAGTATTTCCCTACCATCTGTCATTATTTTGCTAACGCATTCTATTGACATCCCCAGGAAACCCATGCATGAGGTAGCAATAGGCAAAAAAAAAAAAATCCCACACAATAATTTGCAAACACACATTTCTATTTTTTATGGCTTAAAGAGAAATACAGTTTGGGCTGCATAGCCCTATGGCAACCGAGTGTAAAGCCATAGCAGGTATCCACTTCCAAATTTATCTTTGCCTAGAGCCCCATCTGATTTATTTTTAAGTATATTTCACCAAGATGCCCAAAGTCAAAATGTTATTTACAGTGAGGAGCTGGAAGTTGAACATACTGCGTCAATTTTTCCAGAAAGAAGGGAGCTCAGAAATCCACTCTTATGAAGGTAGAAAAACACAGCCTCCTTATTTGTTTACTTAGAGCCTTCTTCCTACCAGGAAAGCGATGAAGATAGCTCACATAATTGGCTGCAAGGTAAGCCACGTGTATTGGGAAATGGGAAATCAATCCTTTTGTAACAATCCTGCCTTTGATTGAGCAGCATCTGTATGTTTAAAGAGAAAAGGGAGAAAGATTCAGCAGGTATCGATTCCAAAGTCATTATCACTCATGTTCAGTGATAACAAACCAGCTTTCCGTTTCCGCTCAGCATTTGTTTGAATTAACTGGAGAGTACAAAGATGCAAAACACAGTAGTTGCCTCTGTAGGGCATCTTAACCTGGACCATTGAATCTAGATCTTCCAAGAATCATTTATTTTTTCTCTCTGAATTTCTCTGGGACACGTATACAACATCTAATCAAGGACTTTCTCTTCATCATTGCCAAGTGGTTACAGTTACTAGCTAAAGGAATTTCATTTTTCCCAGATACAAGTGTCTGAAATTTCAAAAGGCTGATTCTAAACACCAGTCTCTTTAAATCCTTCATTTTCACTAGGTGTCCAATGTTGGTTTAATTCCAGCAGATGCCTGCTTGAAGTTTCATTTCACACAAAAAAGTGCCTATGATAAATATTCTTAAATTTTCTTGCTAGGAAATTTGCATGTACAGGAAGAAGGGAGGATAGTTTTTTTATAGGCTTCATTCTGATGTAAGAAAAAACTGGTTATTAATGTGAATTTAATAAATGCCTGTTGAAAACTACAATGCATCAGACACCACCCTAGGTAATATTGATCATACCAAGATGTAAAATTAGATATTGTTCCTGAACTTAAAGAGTTATCAGAGTGGCATAGCAGATATGCCAAGGTAATAAAAATTGTGGTAAATATCACTAGAGAAACAGAATCTAAACACTACTGAGCTCAAAACAGGGAAAGTTTGCCCCTGGTTAGGAAGAACCAAGAAAGACTTCATAGAAGAGGTGGCATTTGAGCTGGTTATCTTCTGCACATAGGTAAGATTGAGGCAGGAGAACAGGGTTGGAAGCAGGGAATCTAAGGCCAATTCACACTGACTTACTAGAACTAAATGAAAAGGAAAACTCCAAGTTTCCACACCTAAGTAACAAAAGGATGGGAAGCCACTCCCTTTGCAACCCCTGCCCCCCTATTTCTATATTGCAGATGGAAAATTGAAAGTACCTCTGATTGATTGCTTTCCCCATAGGCGATGTGGAATGTAACTTTGTAACTTTACTTCAGCCTGTGATTGTGGGCCACTACTTCATTTGCATGGAGTGTACACCAAATGGCTAATGGGAAACCTCTAGAGGGTATTTAAACTCCAGAAAATTCTGTAACTAGGCTCTTAAGCCCCTATGCTCAGGCCCACTCCCACCCTGTGGAGTGTACTTTGTTTTTCAATACGTCTCTGTTTTTGTTGCTTCATTCTTTCTTTACTTTGTGTGTGCATTTTGTCCAATTCTTTGTTCAAAACACCAAGAATCTGGACACCATCCACTGGTAACAACATCAGTATTGCTTAAAACAATTACCTGTTGGTTGATACAAAGTTTTTAATTTCATCTTGTGGTGCATCTCTTCCTAGCCAAAGCTAACCTACCATATAAAATGTGGAGACATAGAGGCGAACAACACACACTGAGGCCTTTTGGAGAGTGGAGGATGAAAGGCAGGAGATCAGGAGAAATAACTAATGAGTACTAGGATTTATACGTGGGTGATGAAATAATCTGCACAACAAACCCCCATGATACAAGTTTACCTATGCAATAAACCTGCACTTGTACCCCTGAACTTAAAAGTTAAAAACAAAATAAAATAAAATGTGGATACTATCACTGTCTTTTTTTCCTGGAACTTTCCTTAACTACCTATTCTTGTTGTGTTCCTCCTCTTAATAAAGAAAGCCTCAGTTGAGATGACACAAACAATTGGAAAAACATTCCATGCTCATGGATAGGAAGAATCAATATTGTTAAAATGGCCATACTGTCCAAAGCAATTTATGGATTCAATGCTATTTATTTCAAACTACAAATGACATTTTTCATAAAATTAGAAAAAAAGCTATTTACAAATTTATATGATTCTATATACCAACAGTGAGTAATGTAAAAAAGAAATAAGAAAGTAATCCTATTTACAGTAGCCACACTGAAAACTAAATACCTAGGAATTAACCAAAGAAGTGAAAGATCTCTATAATGAACACTATAAAACACTGATAAAAGAAATTGAGGAAGACACCAAAAGATGGAAAGATATTCCATGTTCTTGGATTAGAAGAATCAATATTGTTAAAATGTTCATACTACCCAAAGCAATCTACAGATTCAATGCAATCACTATCAAAATACCAGTTGGCATTCTTCACAGAAATAGAAAAAAAAATCCTAAAATTTATATGGAACCACAAAAGACCCAGGCTAGCAAAAGCTATCCTAAGCAAAAAGAACAAAACTGGAAGAATTACACTACCAACTTCAAATTATACTACAGAGATATAATAACCAAAACAGCATGGTACTGGTGTAAAAACAGGCACATAGACCAATGGAACAGAATGGAGAACACACAAACAAATCCACACACCTAGAGTGAACTCATTTTTGACAGAAGTGCCAATAACACACACTGGGGAAAAGATAATCTCTTCAATAAATGGTGCTGGGAAAACTGGATATCCATTTGCAAGAGAATTAAACTAAACTCCTGTCTCTCACCATAGACAAAAATCAAATCAACATGGATTAAAGACTTAAACTTAAGACCTCAAGCTGTGAAACTACTACAAGAAAATACTGGGGAAAATCTCCAGGACACTGGCCTGGATAAAGACTTCTTAAGCAATACCCAACGAGCACAGACAACTAAAAATTCATATGGAACCAAAGAAGAGCTTGAATAGCCAAGGCAATTTTAAGCAAAAGAACAAAGATGGAGGCATCATGTTACCTGACTTGAAACTATGCGACAAGCCTACCATATTAGTCCATTCTCATGCTGCTAATAAAGACATACCTGAAACTGGGTAAATTATAAAGAAAAAAGAGATTTAATGGATTCACAGTTCCACATGGCTGGGGAGGCCTCACAATCATGGTGGAAAGTGAAGGAGGAGCAAAGCCATGTCTTACATGGTGAAAGGCAAAGAGGGCGTGTGCAGGGGAACTCTCCTTTATAAAACCATCAGCTCTTGTGAGACTTATTCACTATCATGAAAATAGCATGGGAAAGATGCACCCCCATGATTCAGTTACCTCCCATAGGGTCCCTCCCATGATGCATGGGAATTATGGGAGCTACAATTCTAGATGAGATTTGGGTGGGGACACAGCCAAACCATATCACCTACAGTAACCAAAACAGCATGGTACTGGTACAAAAACAGACACACAGACCAACAGAATAGAGAGCCCAGAAACAATGCTGCATACTCACAACCATCTCATCCTTGACAAAGTTGACCAAAACAAGCAGTGGGGAGATGACTCCCTGTTCAATAAATTGTACTGGCACAACTGGCTAGTGATATCCAGAAGATTGAAGCTGGACTCCTTCCTTCCACCATATGCAAAAATCAACTAAAAATGGATTAAAGACTTAAATGCAAAACCTCAAACCATAAAAACCCTAGAAGATAACCTAGGAAATGCCACTCTGGACACAGACCCAGGCAAAGGTTTCATGACAAAGACACCTAAGCAATTGTAATAAAAACAAAAATGGACAAATTGACCCTAATTAAACTAAAGAGCTTCTGTACAGCAAAAGGAACTATCAATAAACAGTCTACAGAATGGGAGAACATATTTGCAAACTATGCTTTGACAAAGGTCTAATATCCAGAATATATAAGGAGCTTAAACAAATTAAGCAAAAAACAACCCCATTAAAAAGTGGGAAAAGGATATGAACAGACACTTTTCAAAAGAAGACATACACGAGGCCAATAAGCAAATAAAAAAATGCTCATCATCACTAATAATTAGAGAAATGCACATCAAAACCACAGTGAGAGACCATCTAACACCAGTCAGGATGGCTATTTTGAAAACGTCAAAAAATAACAAATGCTGGCAAGTTTGTGGAGAAAAGGGAACACTTATACACTGCTGGTGGCAGTGTAAATTAGTTCAGTCATTGTAGAAAGCAGTCTGGTGATTTCTCAAAGAATATAAAACAGAAGTACCATTCAATCTAGCAATCTCATTGTTGGGTATATACCCAAAAGAATGTAAATCATTCTACAATAAAGACACAGACAGTCATATGTTCATTGCAGCACTATTCACAGTAGCAAAGTCATGGAATCAGCCTAAATGCCCATCAATGACTGACTGTATAAAGAAAATGTACGTATATACCATGGAATACTACACAGTCATATAAAAGAATGAGATCACGTCCTTTGCAGCAACAAGGATGGAGCTGGAGGCCATAATCCTAAGTGAACTAATGCAGGAACAGAAAACCAAATATTGCATGTTCTCGCTTACAAGTGGGAACTAAACACTGAGTACACATGGACACCAAGAAGGGAACAACAAACACTGGAGCCTGCTTAAGGCTGGAGGGTGGAAGGAGGGAGAAGACTGAAAAACTACATGTTGGGTACTATGCTTAGTACCTCGGTGATGAAACAATCTGTATACCAAACCCCTGTGACATGCAATTTACCTATATATGAAACCTGCACATGTACCCCTAATCCTGAAATAAAAGTTAAAGAAAATGTAGCCTCAGTAGTAATGTGCTCAATTTTTATCCCGAAACCAATGAGGGATGTAGTGAAGGAAGTAAAATAAAATTTCTCTATCTTTATCTTCCTTACTCAATTGCAGATTTCCCTCTCTCCTTTCTTTTATTCAAGCCTATAGACAGAGTCCTCTCTAGACTTGTTCTCTCTACTGTGATATGAATAACTACTTGGGTTTTAAATTTTTTGGTTACTATAGTCAATGTTCTTAAGTAATATATTGGTTTTTGATTCCCAAGTGAAATCAGATAATTATAAAAAACATAATTATGTACTCACAATAAACTCTGTCCCTAGGAGACATCCTATTCCTATACATCTCTCCTTACTCTTCAATGCTCAAACACTTTGTAAAACCCAATACTTTCCATAGAGGCCTGAAGTATAGATTGGAAGCAAAACCATTCTGTGTCTATCACAACCACCAGTGAAACCACATTACACCAGACTAATAAAAAAAATTATTTCTTGGTATTTTTGGAAGAAGACAAAAGCAGGGTATGTTATCCATAGATTGCTTGGGTCTAGCCCAGGAAATCAAATCCTTTCAGATTTTGGTATATACAGAAAATAGTTTCAGTGAGCTACAATTTCATTTTATAATTTTTTCATTCACCTTCACTGGATTCCTTTAATGTGGCAGGCAGGTGCTATGCTGAAAAATGAGATACAAAAAAAATGAGTTTGATATAAAACCTGCCCTTGAAGAATTCACAGGTTTGGTGGCTGCATAAATACAGTATGTAAAAATAATTTTGAAAAGTGTTAATAATGTAGATGAGGGGATATTACTGTTAGATCATAAAGAAGAACCCAATTCTACTTAGAGAGTGACAGAAAAAGCTTCAGAGAAACTCAAGGTGATCCTTGAGAAGATAGGAGTTTGATAATGAAAGGCATAGAAGTCTATATGAGAAAAGAGAGGCATACAATAATGTGGCATATCCATGGAAGTGTAAGACATACACTATTACCACTACACAGGGTGAAGGCAGAGTATGTTCTAAAAAAATATGAAATTGGTGACAGCTTGGGGCCAGATTTTGAAATGTGCTATTGTTAGTTAAAAACAATAGAAATAGAATTAAACACTGAAAAGAGCATGCTGAACAAACGTAGATAACAGAACTTCACAAATATCCCCACTGAAAGAAGAACTCATAGAGGTATAGAAAATCTTTAGAGAGGGAGCATGAGAACTCGAAAAGGTAATACCATGGCATTCAAGGATGGAGTGATGTTGATGAAGCAAGGTTTGGCCAATGGGAACAATACAATGAGGGAGGAAGAGTTCACGAATTAAAAAAAAATAACTTGGATTTAATACCATAAAGTCAGTAAATAAGGTTTGGGTGGGCTGTGGATACTGGCGCCAGACTGAAGTGGATTAATTGACAGAATGAGAGTTCTGCTTCATACAGCCATGCAGGGACATAGGCTCCCTCCATGGTATGGCTCTGCCACCATCTTCTAGATCCGGCACCATCATCCCATGATTCATTCAGAGGCCGTGGGAAAGCCAGAGCATGGAGGACCACATGGGAAGTTTTATAGGGGCAAGACCCTGAAATTATGCTCATCCCATCACTTACATTCTACCAGCCAGAACCCAGTTGCATGACCTCTGATACGGTTTGGCTTTGTCCCCACCCAAATCTTATTTTGAATTATAGCTCCCATAATTCCCATGTGTTGTGGGAGGGGGACCCAGAGGGAGATAATTGAATCATGGGTGTGGTCCCCCATACTGTTCTGGTGGTAGGGAATAAGTCTCATGGGATCTGATGGTTTTATAAGGGGTTGCCTCTTGCACTTGGCTCTCATTCTCTCTTGTCTGCCACCATGTAAGATGTGCCTTTCACCTTCTGCCATGATTGTGAGGCCTCCCCAGCCACATGGAACTGTTAGTCCATTAAACCTCTTTTTCTTTATAAATTACCCAGTCTCGAGTATGTCGTTATTAGCAGTGTGAAAACAGACTAATACAGTCACCTATACCTGCCAGGGCAACTGGAAAATGTAATGGACCTGCACACACAGGAGGAAGAAGAAACAGGAATACAAATAGTGAACACACAGCAGTGTCTGTCACAGCTGTTTTTCCTTATTCTTTTACAGAATTATTTTTAAAAATTATAAGCAAAAGAGACATGTAACAGGGAATTTTCAGCCTTTGCATGTGTTTTCTTCCTTATTGCAGCTTATCTCTTGGGAGAGGCACAAAGATGATTCTTAAGAACAGAAAAACAGCAGCAGTTTTTTTTTTTTTAATCCCATTTGTTTTCCAGTTGGAGAAAAAATCTTTACGTGTAGCTGTCAAAATGCTCAGGCCCCACACATGGTACAGTATTTGGATGAAGTTTAAAGGAATAGAAACAACAACAAAAAACCCACTAATGATAATTTCTAAGGGACTTTCTTGCCAGAAAAAGATACAAACATTGTCAAACATCATAGTGCTACAAACACCAGTTATACCGGCTGGAAATTTCATTTGCATTAGAGCCAAGCATCTGACAGTGTCAGTGATGGAGAAAGAAGTGAGGGTAGCCACCCCTCTGGATATAATTATGGCCAACAAAGAAGAATGTACTGGTGTCTGTGGGTATGAGAACTGTGGGAGAAATTGACCATGTCAGTGGAGATTTTATTGTGGGCACCAGGAGAATGAAGAGCAGATTTCAAAACATTCACAGAAAAGGAGGATTTTGTAACTAGTGGTTATGACAGGATGTGGCTCAAATGGAACAGAAGATTAAAAACTGAAAATCTGACCATATAATCCATCACAAGTATTCCACATCAGGAAGAAAAGAGAGAATCAGCTAAGAAAACCAATGCCACATCTTAGGGAACTCTGGGTGAGTTCCATTAAAAATGGGAACTCTATCCGATAGAAGAAAGGACTGAACCTAAAAAGGAGTACAGATCTAAGAGAGAACCAGGGTGCAAAGGACTAAATTAACTGGGATTTCTGTAACAAGCAGGGCAATAAACTAAAAAGAAAGAGAGACAGCCCATCTAGTGGGACAGAGCAGTATATTTACCTGTGACAGAAAGGGACACATCTACATATTCTGATTTTTCTAACCTTTTCCAGATATTTTTATCCCCAACTGAAAAACCTACAACAAGCATTGCTTCTTGTTATGAGAAAGAAACAGAAATCCAATGTAGAAAGAGAAATACTTTTTTGTTTTTTAAATGTTTAATTTATATTTTTTATTCAACTTTTATTTTAAGTTCAGGAGTACATATGCACGATGTGCAAGTGTGTTACATAGGTAAACGTGTGTCATGTTGGTTTGCTACACAGATCATCCTATCATGTAAGTATTAAGCCCAGCATCCATTAGCTATTCTTCCTGATGCTCTCCCTCCCCATGGCCTGACGGGCCCCAGTGTGTGTTGTTCCCCTCAATTTGTCTATGTGTTCTCATTGTTCAGCTCCCACTTATAAGTGAAAACATGTGTTTGGTTTTCTGTTGCTGCATTAGTTTGCTGAGGATAACGGCTTCCAGCTCCATCCATGTCCCTGCAAAGGACATGATCTCATTCCTTTTTATGGCTGCATAGTATTCCATGGTGTATATGTACCAAATTTTCTTTATCCAGTCTATCATTGATGAGCATTTGGGTTGATTCCATGTCTTTGCTAATGTGAATAGTGCTGCAATAAACATATGTGTACATGTATCTTTATAACAGAATGATTTATATTCTTTTGGGTATATACTCAGTAATGGGATTGCTGGATCAAATGGTATTTCTGCCTCTAGAACTTTGAGGAATCACCACACTGTCTTCCACAATGGTTGAACCAATTTACACTCCCACCAAGAGTGTAAAGCATTCCTTTTTCTCCACAACCTCACCAGCATCTGTTATTTTTTGATGTTTTTAATAATTGCCTTTCTGACTGGCATGAGATGGTATCTCATTATGATCTTGATTTGCATAGAGAAATACTTTTTTTTCAGCCATAGTAAATGAGCTTATGTCTCCAAATCCAGACAGAATTAATTCAAGGGTGTGGAGAAAAATTAATAAAGGTTTTCATGTTGAAACATTCAGTAATTTTTGATGGGTTTTTGAGTTTGGAAGGGAAGCCCCATAACTGAAAGTAGAAAAAAAAATGTTTATTTTTAAAGGGACAGAAAAACAGATCGTGGGGAAGAAATCCTCATTAGTTTGCTAGCAGCCTACTGCCAAATTTTAAAACATATAAACAGATGTTTATATGCACTTGAAAAAGAAAACTACATTCATTTCAGTATACCATAAGTTTATTCAGGATAATATGTGCCAAACTATCTCCTTTCTGTTAAGTGGTATTGATAAGTATTATGGTTGTGTTAACCATATAGAACTCTAATATGCAAAGAGAATGTGAGGGCAATACCCACACATATGGAAAACGTATTTTATTTTTTACTCTTCAGTTAAAAACAATTCATCAACCAAACAAGGCACAAATATATAGTTCCTTGTGAAAAAATTTAATATTATCAGTGAGTCTAAAGACTCCTATGATTACCTCGACCAATTCTGTTCTCCTCAGCCCCTTCCTAAAAATGATCACCACTGGAAATTGTATTATTCCATACCTTCTCCTATTTATTTACACACACACACACACACACACACACACACTCACCCAATAAGTGGATAAAATAATATTTTGAGTAAATTTTCATTATCTCTCCAATTTATTTACACACACACTCATGAGTGGATAAAATAAATATTAATAAATATTTTGAGTAAATTTTTATCACACAAAATATGTCATATTTTCTTAAAACTATTCTGAATATTTTATTCAAAAAAACTAACACATATTTCTCAAAACATAAAGATCTAAGTTTTTTTTACTGAGTTCTGCAGAATATTTCATTGTATAAAATATCACAGTTTATTTCATCAGAATACTACAAAATGTGTTTCTTACTTTTCTTTTGTGTGTGAATCAAGGGTTTTTTTTTTGTTGTTGTTTTTGTTTTTTGGGTTTTTTTTTTTTTTTTGAGACAGAGTCTCACTCTGTCACCCAGTGACAGAGTGCAGTGGTGCAATCTCAGCTCACTGCAACCTCCGCCTCCTGTATTCAAGGGATTCTCCTGCCTCAGCCTCCCAAGTAGCTGGGATTACAGGTGCCCGCCACCACGCCTGACTAATTTTTTGTATTTTTAGTAGAGATGGGGTTTCACCATGTTGGCCAGACTGGTCTCAAACTTCTGACCTCAAGTGATCTGCCTGCAACAGCTTTCTAAAGTGCTGGGATTACAGGCATGAGCCACCATGCCCGGCCAGATTGGGTCATTTTCTTTGGATAAACTAGGCACAAATAGTCCAGTGTTTCCATTTGTCTGATGTGTTCTACTTTTGAGAGCTACAGAATTGCTTTATCCAGCATGCTGGCAAGTCGTACTCGCAGGACTTTTCTCTGCAAAAATAGTCCATCATTCTCAATCATGAATATAATCCTGTTTCTTCTTTCCTCATCTGATATGATAATTATGAGACACATACAGGCCAAATTTAGGAACATAAATCTCCTAGATCCCATGAAGTCTAGGATGGCTAGAAGTTTCCCAAGTTCAACTTGACAAACAATGTATCTGGTGTTTCCATATGCCAAGAAATAGTAGAGATATAACACTATTCTAGAGGAGACTGTCTTTCGTTCATTTGTACTTGCATTTTTCAATCAACTGACAGTGTTGAGTGCTACTTTATGCCAGACACCATTCTAGTTAACAGATATGCAGCCATGCAGAGACAAGTGTGTTCTCAAGGCACCCATCTGTCAGGTTGAGGTTGCCCTACAATCCACAAGCAAACAGTGAATGAGGTCATTTGAGATGATAGTAATAATGCTTCGAAGAAAATTAAATAGGTAAAAGTGTTACAGTCACTGGGAGAAAAGGAAGTAAGTGTTCAGATAGCAACAGTAATAATAGCAATTTATTACTATAATAGTGTTTAACATGCAAAGATACTGTTTGAAGATAATTACATTGACTAATCATCTAATTCTCACAAAAGCTCGGTGAAGTAGGTAGAACTTTTACTCTTCTTTTATAGAGGGGGAAACAGAAGCCTAGAGACATTAAATAGCTTGGCAGGGTCTCACAGCTTGTAAGAGACTGAGATAAGATAGTAAGAGCAGCCTCTAGAGAAGGTGACGTTTGAGCTGAAACCAGGATGACTGACAAGATGCCATCCATGGAAGTCAGAGGGAAAATCAAGTACAGATTTCTCACAATGAAAGTGCTTGACCTATTTCTGGAATGAAAAGGCCAGAATGGAGAGGTTTCTTGGAATTTCATCATCAAACTGTATTTCACTGAAGCAACTTTGGGACATCATATTTTCTGCATGAAGTACTGCCAGAAAACATGAGGTCCCCAAATTAAAAAATTCTGAAAATCAATATTTCTGGTCTTCTCCATGGTGGCCTGGGACTCTGTGGGACCATGGGTAGTGGGGAGAAGTATACGGCCTGGGTGCAGTTGTGTTTTCTAAGATTCCCATTCCGAACTAGAGTATTGGGGAAATAATGGGCATTTAGAATTCAGTAAAGCATTATATCCTCACAGAAGAGGTAGAGAAGTTAGGTAGACTTTCAGTGGTTCATCACTATACCTTGAAACTGTATGTTTAATAGCTCAATAATTACAAGTAAGTTAGTCTTTAATATTATGCCTTTGGGTTTTATCTTTGTACTCACCATAGTCAACGCTGAACAATTCTTTGAGTAAAGACATGGAAATGTTACGAGATCTTTGGAGTGTCGTTGTTCTGGCAGGAAACCTGTGGCCAGTGGCACCTTTGCCCAAGTTTTGCTTGGGCCTGCTGGGCTCATTTCACCCACTCAGCCTGGCAGGATGAGCTCAGTTCATGCTACTGGCCCAGGTCCCACATCTGCCAAGGGAGAGTCAGGCATGGAACAGTGAGAGGTGTGTGAGTGAGCACGGGGTTCAGCCACTGCGCACATGCCAGCAGCTGCAGCAGGGCAGGCAGCTCCAGGTGCCGACATGGACACCAGCTCTCTACAAGGGCACAGCCAGACCAGGCACACCACAAGCAGCTTCCACAGCTGGCACCGGGGAACGTGGCAGCACCCGGCAGCTTGAAGACACCAGGAGCCACAGGGCTCAAAGAGGGAGTCACAGCTTTGACTCAGGGAGCTCTCAGGTCTGGGCTTCCCAAAGGGACATAGCTCTTCTCTATTTGACTGCAACATGGTGAACAAAGGCCATGTTTCAGCCATGTCTGTGTTACAGTTCTTTTAGCCTCATTTGGCAGGTCCTGAGTTCTTATCCTGTGCCCATGAAGAATGAGGTACTCAGACAAATGGAGGGTGAGCAAGATGAAGAGGAGCTTCATTGAGCTACGATGGCTCAGAGCAGGGCCTGGAGTGGGAAGCTCCTCTCTGCAGCTGGTTGTCCTGATGTCAGCTCAGCTTTGACTGAGCCTGGGGCTTTTATAGGCCTCAGAGGGGAGGAAGTGTGCACCAATTGATCCATGGGCAGCCATAGGCAGGCCAAGAAAAGGCAACACAAGTCCCCACCCAAGTCCATGGGACTGGCAGCCTGGCCCCAGCCTTCAGGTGCTCCCTGGCCTGAAGGTGGATCCTCACTGGGACCCTCCCCATTCTGCCCAGGAATCTGCCTCCTGCTGCCATTCACGGTGCCTGGGCTTGGCCTGACTTTGCTCCAAAATCTGAGAGGGCGTTGACAGCAGGGAAAAGCCAGGCAACGGGAGCAGACACTTCTGAGCCTGTGAGGGTAGGATTGGGTGGGGCTTTCCTTGGCCCCCAAGAATGCAGGGATGCCTGGGTCCCCAGCTGTAATTTTGGCAGCTGTAGTGGCACCCAAGGAGCTCCTGCCCTAACTTGGAAGGGTTGCAGTTCCTGCTTGTCCCCGGTACCTGCAGGCTCCAAGGAGCCTGCATCCCCAGCCCCACCTCCCTATTGCAGCTGATATGATGGCAGCAGCAGCTCACGAGAGCCCACTGCTGCCATCAGAAATATTTTATTAGATTTTTGGATGGCATAAAGCTATGATTAAGTACAAATAGGAAATGACAGAATCAGAGTTAATATGAATTAAATACACTACAATTAAAGGTCATATTTACAAGATATAATCTAACAGTGGAAATGATGAACTTGTCTGTTAAGTTAAAGTACATACACACATATACATGTGATTGTTTCTGCATGTATGTGTGTGTATACTTATAAATGCACGCACAGAGAAGGATAGATTTCCTGACTTAATAAGATATTCTTCCCAGATGGATGCAGAGTGTGATGCACTGTTAGAAAGGTTACATGTCAGATCCCTCATTAGTACTGAGTCTGCCCTAGTTCATTTTAAGAAATTGTGGTAAACAAAAGAGAGACCAAGAAGGGCCATAGTGAAAATAAGGGTTCTAGAAATGAGCTTTTATATTGATAATCAGAAGAAACGGTACAAAACTTAGCCTGGAAAAAAAAAGAAGTTAGAATCTGAGAGCTGTCTTTCCAAACATTTTAAAGCTGTTGGGCAAGACAAGATACAGAGTTTAAGGGAAATGGTAGTGGTTAAATCCAGGTGTCAGTGCACTTTGGCCAGTAGTATTAGTCTGCATAGTGTTTCAAATTTGAATTTATTACCAATATTCAAAAACTGGGATTTTTAATGTATGAATCTAATTTCCTGGTCTTTCTTAAAGAAACGGAAAATCTGATGACTCTAGGCCACACTTTTTCATAATAATTCCTGGGGCTGGTAGCTCCCTTAGAAGGGAAATGCATATTTCATTTCACCAAAGTCTCCCTTCCCCCATACTTTAACTATAATTTATTATTTTATGCCTAAACCAAGTCATTTATTTAATTAATTATCTTTCGAATCTTTATTATTCATACAGCAGAACCAAGTGGCAATTTTAGTGAGATACATTTCAACTCAACTTTAAAAAAAAAGTTAGATTTGCCCAGTAGTGGAGCAAAATACCTTAAGAGTTAGTAAGCTCCCTGACAATGAAAGTAACAAAAGAGTTACTGGAAGAAGTATGCAATGGATATCTGGACTGGGTCTGTACTTAGGTCAAATAGTTGAGGCAGCTCTTTCCCTTATTCTATTATTCCATCCAAAATCAGAAGAACATGTAATAGAGACAGAAGAAAACAAAATGTTGAGAGCAGAGAGAGAGAGAGCACAAGCCACTAGGGCACAGGGAGAAAAAATAAACAACTTAAGTGAAGGTTACCAAGAGTGTCTGAGAGATAGTGGGAACAAATGAGAGTCTAAATGATGGCTCCACATTTCAGAGAGAATTGTAAACTTATCCACAACAATTGCAATTAAATGAGGTGTATCCTGGGCAGCTGTCTTCATGCATTAGATGGCCAATTGGAAAAGTGAAAAAGTAGATTTCCTTCTTTTTGAAAGCATCTGCACCAACTCCTGAAAGGTTGGTGTCTCAAGAATCTAATTTAGCAGAGGTATTTATAAAATATGCTTGTCATGTCATTTGTGGCTCAGGATGGATTAAGTCTGATCTGTTTTTATGCATTATAATTACTAAGTAGTTTTGTGCATTGCATGTTTCCCTTAAAGGCCACCAAACAAGCAGGCAAATAGATTAGATTTCTTTGTGCCCCTTCTTTGTTTCTTAGGTTTAGTCCTTTGAGGACTTGCCATTCCAGGTCCTTCCTTACCATCAGTGCTCATCAAACTGTGTTCATTGCTAATGCTTAAGAAAAAAAAAAAAAAAGAAACAGCTCTATTTAGAGACTGGGAGATTATGAAAATCTATGCAAATTCACAGAAGAGTGGGAGGAGAAGGGGAAGAAAAGATAATTCCCAAAGAGGTCAGTTCGTTTCTCTGTGTCTTCCTGCTGCAAACATATTGCAGAAAGCTCTTGGGTTTAAAAGCCATGGCTGGTCAGCTTGCTCCCTGCCTCTCTTTTTCATCTCTTTAAGATAACCATGTAAGAGCAAGAGAAATACATGGAAATGTTGTTCTTTCTGACATTTTTCTCAAATTACAGTTAAGATTTTTTACATTTGTATCACATCCCTTTATATAGAGCATTATCAGGGGAACTTGTTAAAAAATATAAATTTCTGGGTCCCTTTTTAGATGTATAAAAGCAGAGTCCCAGGAGAGTGTGAGCTGAGAATGTATAGTTTCAAAATTTAGTAGAAAATTCTGCTAAACATACATATGTGACAATTACTAATATATAAACACCCTTTGTTTAGACAATGTTTCAAGATTCTGATAATGGTATTGGGATGATCAGAAGTAGCAATATAGAGTGGAGATGACGGACTTCTATTTTTTGTTGGTTATAACTTCTGAGAGCCCTGGACAAAATTGTCAGCTTTCAGCACGCTTGGTAAATAAATTGATTGCAATCTGATGAAGGGCGAAGAGGGGAAGGTAGAAGTTGTTTTAACTTTAATAGGGTACCTTAGTACCCAGATGCTTTGCTTGACTGCCAATCTGTAATCTATAATTGTCCTAAAAGCTTGCTCTGAAGCCACCCAAATGATGACCTGGGAATAGTTTACAGCATCTCTAGTCACGTTATTCAGGGAAGAAGAGGAAAGCAGCTTTTTCTTCTGGAGAGGGAATTGAGTACCATTCAGAGGTACTGAAAAGAGGAAAGAATTATGACACAGGTAGTAAAGCATGATAGATGGTTTGAGGAAGTCCAGTTGGCATTTTTATTTACCCTTTCCCATAACAGAACAACAAGAGGGCACTCACTCAATTGGGGAAATCAAAAAACTGCACGTTTAAAACAAATGAAAGGAAACTTCACAGCCTATAATGAACGCAGGAGACTGGCTGCAGATTGCCAAGGAAGATTACTGAAGCAATTAAACATTTGTGTGTGAATGAGGATAGCATTTTACAACCCAAGTAGGTAGAAAAATAAATTCTGTACTTCTGGCTAACATTGGCTTTTTCTTAAAGAAGTATTTATTTTTCTACTTAAAAAAGAAAAGCTGATCTTCAGCTGGATACAGAGAGTGCTATTGCTCACTCTAGCAGATGATGAAATGCCCTTGCCTGGAATCATTAAATCCATGAGAACGTGGTTGTGTTGGGAGTCTCCAAGACTAGACCACCCTCACGTTTGGAGATTGGTTGGAAAGGACTCCTGGGACTTAGCATATAGTTGTACTTACAGCTAAGATTTATTTTAGCAGGATAGTAGTAAGGATATACAGCTGCATCAAAAGGGGAAAAGACACAGGTGGGGTTGGGTGGAATCCACGTATAGTCTTCTTCATGTTCTCTCCCTCCCATGAAGGGTCACACAGAGCACACTTTTCCTCCCAGCAATGAAAATGCAGCAACATGTTCATGATGTTTCTACCCAGGAAAGTCTATTAGAGAATCAGTATCCAAGGTTTTTATTGGAGGCTGGTCCCAAAGGCACTGTCTGCCTAACATGTACCAAAATTCCAGATGCCCAGAAATAAAGCAGGTGTTCAGCATAAACCATATTCGTTTGCACAAACAGCCTGGCACAATGATTCACCTTCTTAGTTGGCTCTTGACTGGGAATACTCCAAGAGCCACGTTCTCAGATGCCAGCCAAGGGCCAACCTTGCAAGCAAGTCTTTTTAGGGGTAGCAGTCTCAGACCTTCTGTGTTAACTCTTTTTTGCACAGGGGATTATGTGTTATGACGTTGGGGCTAAAAGAATTCAGTGTTAATTAGTATAGATTTCACACCATAGCAAAATGAATCACTGACCGATCCAAGAGAGCAAATTATTTTATTGTTTTAAACTATGGATACACACATGGTAATCTATTTCTGTAAAACTTTGTTTTTTAATTTTGCTCTCTATCAATTGGCCTATTCGATCTCTGCCCCCACACCCATGAAGCATTTATAGTCTGACATTAATTACATTAAAAAATTGGAGCAAAGTGGAAACTCCAGAAACCCAAGGTTAACATTTGTCCACTCAATTGTTTCTTTCTTATGTTAAAACTAATATGCCTTCTCAGAAAGGTGACCTTTAAAATTGCTTGATATACCACCATAAGCACCAGCATACAAATGCTTCATGAATTTTCTCCTTCTAAATGTAACCCGTCTCTAGGTCTTGGTACTGAAGTACCGCCTTGGCTCTACTTCAAGATTGGAGAATGAATGCGGGGAAATTGGAGATGAAGGTAATAATGCATTTACCTCTAAATATAATTTAAGTGGTAGTTTTGCCCACTGAAGAATAAAGGTTCACTAAATCCTTTTTAAAAGATGATTACCTCTCAATATAAACCACTACCTCTAGATATAAACATATTCGTCTGAGTGAAATCAAGAGCACAACTTATAGTATCTGAGTATCTTGGATCGTGTCTTAAACATAGTTAAAACTCATTGGAAAATGGTTTACTTGAAATAAATGCATAATTTTTTAAAAATTTACACTTCCTATTCTAATTCAGGATCTGGAAGCCTCAAGCCTGGGCTAATCCAAAAGCCAACTTTATAATCGTCCTACTTCTAAGATCTACCCATCCAATATTTTGCAAGTGAATATAATCATTGCCAAGTGGATCTTCCCAAACAGTCTGCTAATGTTATTCATTGTCCCAAAATCTTTCTGATAGCTTTTTTTCACCTTGAGAATAAGTCTCTAAATTCTAACTACTACCACTGCCCCCAATTTGGTTAAATTTAACTTTCTAATTGAAGAACGAATCAATTGTATCATCTATGATAGCAATGTTGAAATTATAAATAGTTTGTTCTCTCTTGCCTCCAAGGGTAAAATCTTACCCTTTCCAGATATAAAAAGACTGTTGAGGTCTTCCAAATTGGGTGCTAGCGGTTCCCCATTATATTTTTTATTGTCTTGATGAGGGAGGTGTTCTTAGGGCCCTCTTAGGAAATTTAGTCGTTTTGGTTTATTTGCTCTCAGGTAATTCATTTTAAGAGGCTGTGGCAGTGTCTTCACCTCATTTCCTGGATGAGCCACCATCCCAACAACACATTAGAATAGACTCCAGGTGTGTCTGCTGTGACATTAAATTCTGAGTCATAGAAGAATGTTCCCATGTAATACTCTCCCCTCTCCACCCTCATGATCCACTCCTACACTTGTCCCTGGATCAGCCGCCCTGCAGTTATTTTGGTAATCAAGCTATTTTTCCTCCAAACAGGAATTATATTTTCCTGTTCAGGTTATGTTGAAACCTGTCCTTCATTAGTGATCTGAAGGCCATGAGTAGAAGCAGGGTAAAGAGGTAAAGAGATGAGGTCTACTTCTGCTAGGCCTCTGTGTCAGAGCAAGATGGAAATTTAAGATTCTCAGGCTTGTCACTCAAGTGTCATCAGTTCAGATTACAGGTACTACATCCTCCTATAACAGCCCTGACTGTATAACCTAAGAGACCAATTCCTATTAAGTTATATGTTCAGTCTCCTTTGCAGCTCTGCCACCTCTACAATTAAATCCTGGGTATGAATTTCAGCCCAGTCTGCTCTTTTGCTATGGGAGATAAGGATCTTTTCAAACACTGCTATGGATGTCTTCTGATTTTCATAGCTTGTCATTTTCTTTATTTAAGATTTCCAAAATGACTATGTTTACATTCCTGAAGGTCTTTACATTCCTGCGTTACTGTATAAACTAGTACTTCACCTTCCACTGCTCCATCATCCCAGTGCATCACACGTGAGTATTCTAGGCATTTTGTTGCTACAGCATGCCAGGAGTTATTATTCTCAATTACCAACATCACTGGGGTCTTTGTTATCATTTGAACAAGGAATGATCTCTTTTTTTTCCAGAATCTCACAATTAAAAAGAATCTAACTTGCAAGGTTCTGAAAGAATACAGGAGTTATTTTGCATAATCTTGAATTAATGAATATCGTCTACAAATATCAGTTCTCTCTCTCTCTTTTTCATAGTAGATGCTCCATAAAATTTTTATATTAAATCAGCGTGGTCTTAGGTTTTCTTGTTTGCTTCCCACTTTGAATGTTCTGGGGAAAAGCAAACTAAATGAGCTTAAATGAAACATAATTTGCAAAATAAATATGAATAAAATATGCATGAGTCTTCATTTTGGAAAATATAAATACAGTCTCTCCCCTTATCAGTTTTAAAGTAAGTCTGTTTTCCATAGATGTCTGTATCACAGAGAGATGAGATTTTCTGAAACACATCCGAGGCAGATAAATTTATGGAGAAACATTTATCCTCTTTCTTGGTTATCCTGCCCAGGTCCATAAAATTGTAACTGTACCATGTGGGAAGTATGAAAATCTCGTTTCTGCCCTCTCGATGACTCATTTCTGCTCAACAGAGGAAGAATGACTTGAGTGGTGGGTAATACAGGGAGAAGAGTTCTGAGCATTGGCAGCACATTCTCTCCACCTGTCTCTTCTGGATCTTCCTGCTTGTTAACTGGAAATGGAGTCTTTTGCGTGGAGTTAGCAGTCACTTTTGAGGTGATAGAAATGGTGCCAAGGGTGAAAGCTGAGCTGGTTGGGAAGTTGAAATACAGTTCTTCACCTTCTGAGCCTGTGGCTGAATGGGTGAATACGATCATTTCTGTAAAACTAACAAATCAATTCTCAACCTTCATTGGTTCCAATATTTAGACTAGAGCATGTCAAAGCAAATTGAGATTCTCAGTCTGAGTCACTGTGTTTTTACTTATAAACTATATTTATAGAAGAAGAAACTGCCTTTAGCTATGTTACTGTTTTAAAAAGACTAAGTACAGTCTTTTTAACATATATTTGAATTAATTAGAGCTTGATAATAAGGTTATGAAAATTTAATTACTACCAAAGTTTTGGTCAGTAAAGTCAACTTCTTATGAAAAGCATAGATTAATATAAATGGATGGTTTGCTTCATAATAACTTTGAGACTTTTTATAACAAATTTTGATCTTAAGCTTAAAGTCAGTGATCCTTGTCTATTTAAGGAAACTAAGACCTTGTATTTCGTAGTTAAAAGTCAGAGAGAAATGCAACTTATGTTTACAAGATACAAAATAAATATAAATTTATCTGAAATTCTATGAAAACAGGTATGGAAATATACACCTGATCTTTTTCTCTACTGATCTAACAAGATATAATAATAGCCCAGGATTGCTTCCCTAAGAAGTGTGTCAACATTCTCACATTTTTTGAGGGCTTCATTAACAATTTATTAGCCAACAATTGAGTCTCTGATCTCAATTATTTTTCTATCCAGAGTGGAATTTTAAATACTAAGTTCACCATTTCTGTTTTCACAGGGGGCAGCCTGATTCTACCTGCAGTTTTAAACTGCATTTTCTATCTAGGTTTTCTAGCAATAAAGATTATTTCTTTTGTAAAAAAGATTATTTCTTAAAAGATCCAAAATCTCTTAGGAAATAGGGGAATAATAGGCAACTCAGAGAAATCTATGTTACTATATCTCATAATAATGACCTTAGAAAAATTCTCCTACCAAAAGTAATTCTATAGGACTTTGAGAGCATTTCTGTGTTTCATGACATTTTTAAAGATGTGAATCTATCTCTGCCATTTTCTTTTCTTTGTTCTTCTCCATGATCTATTTTGCATAGAGGACAAGATCCTGATTTATGGTATTGTGTTCCAGCGATTTTTGTTTATGATTCCCTCTGCCCCCACTCTCAGTATGAGAAAAGCTAGTAGAAAAGCCTAAAATGTTATTGGTAGGTGCCACTTTAGATATCATAGCTTAGATAACAAATTCTTTGCAGTTATATGTTTAAGCTTGTAAAACACAAATTAGACTTCTCTTTGCCATTTTTGTACCTCTGAAATTGTAAACAGAAGTTTTTTTTTTTTTTTTTCTTAGAAACAGGCTGGGATCTCAAAAGCATCAATGCATTTATTGGTGAGTTCAAGGAGATTAAAAACTGTTTAGGCTGGCCATCTCCAAATACTTTTTTTAAAAAATTAAGGCATAATATGGATATATAGGAAAACACAGATCTTGAGTGTACAGTTTGATAAGTTTTGACAGATGTATGCACCCTCGTTACTACCACCTAAGTCAAAATAGAGTATGTTTTTATTAAACCAGAAAGTACTGTTATGCCATTTCCCAGTCAGCCCTAACCCCTACACTTTCACAGTAATTGCTTTTCTAATATATATAATGACTGATATTTTGTTTGTTTATTTTGCCTGTTCTTGAACTTCATTTAGTTAGAATCTTGGAGCGTGTACTCTTTTTTGTCTGACTTCTTTTGCTTAACAAACTGGCCTTGTAGATTCATGCATGTTGCTGCAAGTATCATAGTTCATTCATTTTTTTTTTTTGCTGAATTGTAATTGGTGAGTGTATTACAATTTGTTTATCCATTCTTCCATTGATAAGCATTTGGATTGTTTGCAGCTTTTGGTTATTTTCAAATAAAGTTTTTGAACATTCTTTAAAAATCTTTCTTGTAGACATATTTTATTGTTCTTGGGTAAATACCTAGGAGTAAAAATGGCTGAGTGATAGTCGTGTTTATTTGTATAAGAAATTGCCAGATTTTTTAAACCAAAGTTTTCATACTATTTTACAATTTCACTAACAAAATATGAAAATTCTAGTTGCTCCCTCCGTATCTTTGCCAAAGTTTGGCTGAAATTAAAATGACTAGCAATACCATTCTGGTAAATATTTACTAGCATTTCACTGTGATTTTAATTTGCATTTTGCTGATGATTAGTGATGTTCACTATCTTTTCTATGAGCTGATTGGCCATTTGTATATCTGCTTTTATTAAGTGTCTGTTTAAATATTTTTCTCATGTTTAAAAGTAGAGTTATTTGTATTCTTATTATTGAGTTATAATAGTCATATATTTTGGATACAGGGGCTTTGTCAGATATGTACATTGTGAATATTTTCTCTCAGCCTGTGACTTGTGTTTTTTATTTTTTTAATGACGTCTTTGATGCGCATAAGTTGAAAAGAAAATAGAAGTTTAAATGCAATTTAAAATCTGGCACACTTTTCTATTGCTGAAAAATTTGAATAGGGTTTTTTATTTTTTCAAAATAGACCAATTTAAAGTGCTCTGAAAATATGTTTAATGATTTAATCTGTTTCTTAATGATCTTTCCAAGTGTCATAAGAGACTCTAGTGGCTACCATAGTTAAACTGAGAAAGTTGAAATAAAGATACATTTAGTTTTGGTTTGGTGGGATGCATCTATGAAGTTTATAGTGACTGTTTAATTATATTGTTGCTAATTATTCTGGTATAGGAATGGCTTCTAAGGATATTCCTACCATCCACTGTACCAACTTCTCTGGTGTGGTAGCATGACAGTACAGGGCCAGATGTTGTACAGTAGGAATATGATATGTTCTTTGATGCCAGGCACTAGAAGCACATACATAGTGGAAAATAAACCAGATTTGAAACATACAGACCAGAAGCTAGTCTGTAGAATATTCTTCTAATCTTTAGACATGTGAAAGTATAAGTGATAGAATCAGTTTTCATCAATCAAAAGTTCACATTTATAAGAAATATGCTTGATAATGTTGACAATATGCAATTAAAAACATAGCTATTATTTTTATTGAAGTCACATGAAATATAATCAAAATTTTGTGTTTGTAACGCACAAAGCTACATAAATACTGCAAAAGCTAAGTATGCTTGCTTGTGCGTATCCACAGCATTGATGCATCCCAACATATGAGACTTTGAGCATATCTGACATAGTTTATCCTGAAGAGAATTCTGTTAGTTCAGGCAAAAATGCAAACAACATTGCTACCAACAAAGGGGAAAAGCCTGAAAAAACAAGTGTGCCAATTACAAAACTTCCACATGTATTCACCAGTAAGTTAATGTATGTAACATGATAATTATTTGATTATGCAATTACGTGGCTCAATAGTATGTAGTGACTATTTTACACACACTTGCTTTTGTGTGCACCTTATTTTCATATTTTTAGGAATTTTAAAGAGTAATTAAATGAATAAATAAAGCTCTTGAACTGTTTGATAACCCAGTTAATGAAGAGGAGTGAATCATGTAAATGTAAAAGAAAAAGGCTTGGGTTTATTGCAAATTTAAAATAAATGACTAAAGTAAGTGAATATATTAAATTCATGATGCTTTATGACAACGAGTGTGTCATTGACAAACTGGTTAATGAGTATGATCATTGAAAGATTATTTAATATTAATCATTACTAAGAACAATTAAAGTACCTTGAAATCTTATAGGTCACATACAAAAGAAACGTGATTAAGAGGCCTAAAGTGAGCATGGCATAACCAATGTTAAGTTTTAAAGCTGAAAACACCTTTTCCAACCTCTTGATAACAATGGAAGCTTTAAACATTCTTGCTGATTTTATTCTGATTTGTCTCAGTAATCACATTTGTATCACATTTGATGGTTGAAATTTTGTATTCTTTCTCTTAAGGAGGGATCCTCCAATTGTTTTCCTTTAGACTCTTCAATGTTTAACATAGGAAATGCCAATACATTATTGTGCTACAGAAATCCTGGGGACATCTGCACATAGTGTGAGGTGGAGTGCAGTCATGTGGGCTGAATGCTGGGAAACTTCCTATACAACTGATCATGAACACACTCAGTCCTGGAGCAAGCACAAAACTCCTGCCAAACACTTCATCCCACAGGTTTGCTCCTTGAGTCACCTCCATTTTCAAAATTTCTATTGTAATTTTAGGCTTTACCTATAAACTCTTTCAATGCTCTCACTGCTCTTTCACTTATCAGATATGATAGTTAACACCATAAGATTCATTTAAAAATATTTAAAAGCCTAAAACTAAGCCTAAGCTCAGCAAACACCCAATAGGTTAACAATAAATTGGCTGAGACTCAAATAATTGCATGACATCCAATGCTTCACATTGGTTGCAGTAAAGAGGACACTCTTTGAAACAAAACTCCTACCACTTTTAGATAAATATTAAAAAATTAAAATTATCATGTTTAAGATAAGGATCTTGTTTATTCAGTGTATGTAAAAACAAAGCATCTGTACATAAAATGAACTCAAGAGGACATAAATAACTACAATAGCGTCTGTTTTGGATTTTTCTTACTCTGTCTACCTCCACTGTTGACTGTATTACATTTTTTTTCCTGTAATAAATACATGTCAGAAGATACCTGGAAGGGTGTAAAGGAAAATTCCTTCAAAAAATGGGAATCAGTGTAGTCAGATGGAATTGATGAGCCATTCGCCCACACAATACAATATAACCAGACAAGTACACATGACCCTGCCTCTTTTCTCATTTCACCACCCCAAAATAAAGATTCTCAGATTCTACCAATAGAATATGTTAACTCTTTTCTTAGTGTTAACAGACTCTTTTAAAAATATGGTGGAGAGTTATTTAGTTGACTTCTGTTTGTTTAGAACTTTTTGTAAATAGACTCAGTGAGCCCCTTCTCCTAACTCCTGAGATTAAATTCCTTCTTCAGGCAGTAGGCAGTTGTGGGGAGGGTGAGGAGGAAGGAGGAGGGAGATGTCATTTTCAAGTCTGGTCATGAGTGGACTCAAATTTCAGAGTAACAAGTGTTAAGGGATACAGGACAGGAAGTACTTGAAAGTGAAGTAAGAGAATTAAGAGAAAATCACAGCCAAACCTCATTTATGTTGGCTTTAATTTTGCCAAAAGACTCTTCTTGGAATGTGGTTCCTTAAATTGCTTTTGTTGTTCCATCTTATCCAGGTCTTCTCTGAAAAATCACCTGCTCAGAAAGTCCTTCCCTACCCCCTCCTAATTAAAGTAGCTCTCCTAGATGAACCCTCTGTTCTTTTACTATATTTTACTGATAAATCTCCCTCTCTAAAAATCATTTTTATATGTTTCCTGTCTGTCCCCATACTGAAATACAGACTGCATTATAAGCAGACATTTTCCTATCACTGTTAAAATACTAACTCCCAGAATAGTGCCCAAAACTTTGTAGATTGGTTGAAAATGTTTTATGTTCTCATACATTCTTTAAGTCTAACAACTTGCTGTTTCACAGAGATGTGCTAAAAGGAAGACTCAAGATATGGGTTAAACACTGCATCTCAAAAACATTATTTATAGTAGACATAGGCCAAAGAGTGGTAAATACATGTCAAACCTACATTTACATGTATAACATTCTATATATCTTTAACATAAATGCATGTTTAATCACTGCCTTAATTTTAAGCCACTGTTCACATTTCACGGACTGGTTAAGTCTTCCCTAAGAACATACCCTAGTCATTATTATGTTCATAAATTTAGTGGCATGCCTAGGTTTTCCCTTCACTCACTTAAGAACTCCTTAGTGGGATAAAAGAAGACACGGGAAATATTGCAACACATCTCCTATTTCTTTTGGCTTTCTATACTCATACTGCTACTAATTTGTAAGGATGGCAGAGTCAGACCACAAAAGGATAAAAGACACTTAAAGGAGAAAGATGATCAAAAACAAAGGAAACAGGATTGAGAATTTGGTCTTATCCTTCTGGGACAAAGAACTGTATATAGCAAACCCCCTATGTGAGACTCACTTGTCCTGAGCATATGGGCTCTATTAATTGATTAAAAGTGAATTGATATTTTGCTATAAATCTGATATAAATGCTTTCTTTTCCTACGTAGCCCTAGTTGGATCTTGTAAAATGATTAATGCTAGTAGAGGAAATTGAACAAAGGAAAGTAGAGGAAAATGAACAAAGTGGGGAAGAGAGAGAAGTAAAGGAAATAATTGCTGGGAACACACGATGTTTACCTATTAGAATGATTTTTTTTTCTTTCTACATAGAGAAAAGAAAGTGAAGGAAATCGTAGAAGAAAAGGTCACTGGGAGCTACCTGAAATGAGGAAAATGAACTGGAATAGATTCTCAGGGGATTGTAGTAGTCCCAGCCCTGATATTAGCCAGCTGTGGGACTTTTAGTAATGTCTTTAGCATCTGCACTTTAATTTCTCCTTTGTAATATTTCTTTGTAACTCTAATTAGTGTACAGATTTAAAACCTACAAGTTATATGTGATTGCTGTTGTGGTGTTTTGTTTTGTTTGTTTTGTTTATGAGATGGAGTCTTGCTCTGTTGCCCAGGCTGGAGTGCAGTGGCACAGTCTCAGCTCACTGCAACCTCCACCTCCTGGGTTCAAGAGATTCACCTGCCTCAGCCTCCTGAGTAGCTGGGACGACAGGTGCATGCCACCATGCCTGGCTAATTTTTTGTATGTTTAGTAGAAATGGGGTTTCACTGTGTTAGCCAGGATGGTCTCAATCTCCTGACCTTATGATCCACTCACCTCGGCCTCCCAAAGTGCTGGGATTACAGGCATGAGCCACTGCACCTGGCCATGATTGTTGTTTTTTAAAATCACATGTCCCACATCCAACCCCCTCAACCCAGGGTTTCCCACTGACTTTAATTCCAACATCTATCTTGAATATGCCTGCTTTCTCCATCTCCGTTGTTATCACTATAGTCCAAACCATGGACTTTCCTAGGTTCAAAAGTACTGTTACATATGGATTTTTCGCTTCAAATCTTGCTCTCTCTATAGTTAATTGTCCACAAAACAGCTAGTGAAAATGTTCTTCTTAAAGAATAAATGAGACTCTTCAATGGATTTAAAGCACCATTTTAATAAAATCCACATTTCTACCATGTGCCCAAGGCTTTATATGCCTTGGCTTCTACTTGCCTCTGCATCTGTCTCAAACCACCTCCCTTGCTGACATGGTCCATTGAATGGCCATTTTCCTAACCTCCAAACACACTGAGCTTGTTCCCATCTCAAGTCCTTTGTCATTTCTGCCACTTAGAATGCTCTTTCCCTGCCCTTCACCTTTTTATCATGGCAGTCTCACCACCAACATCACTTCCTCAGACAGGTATTCCCTGGCCACATAATCTTATGTTGTCTCCATACTTCCAATTATACTTTAGCCTCCAGGGCATTGGCCAGTACCTGAAAATTTAAATCATCTATTTGTATACAGGTTTATTTTCTTCTCCTCCTCTACAAAACTAGAAACTCATTGACAGCAGAAAGTTGGTTGCTCACTATTGTTATCCGCAGTGTCCAGAATAATACTGGGCACTTGGTGGGTCCTTAATAAATAATGTTCTTGAATGAATGAATAATGAATGAGTCAGTGAAAAAGACTGGTAACGAACCCTTGCTTAGCTAAAGGTGAAACTAGATTTTCTGCATCACTAACAACACTCAGATTTTTCTGTTATCTAGCAAAGTATAGCATTAATCATATGAGTCAAGATACTTCCATTAGATGATTAATCCAACACTCATTATTGGATATGTATTTTTTGAATTGCTTCCCAAATTTAAAATTTAGATTTTCTTTGTCTCTGTTTCATTGTAGGGGTGAAACATTAAGTTCTAATTATAATAAGTATCTGCTACTAGCCACCTCGCTTTATTTGGAGTGATCACCCTTTTTTTTTTTTAACCTCTTTCTCTCTTCTGCAGAATTTAGTGCAATTCTCTCCCTTTTCACTCTTCGGTGACTAACAGCCTCTCCCTGCTCCCATTCACTTTAAGGTGATTACAATTAAAGGAAGAAGATAGAATTTGTTAGCAAGGCTAGGGCACCTCAACACGTTATCTACTTTTACTTAAAGACTCAGCCCTTTTCTTTATACAATGAAAAGAGGAAGAATTAGACAAAGATTACAGAGCAAGGGCAAAGTGACCTAGAATAAAGATATAGACAGATTTAACAACTTTTCAGACAGGAGGACACAATAAGTTTTAAGATCCAGGACAAGAGACATCTCTTTAGATTTAATCTTTATAACTAACTCCAACTTGAGTCTGCACAATATGTACTGGTCTTCCCACGGCTAGGGTGATACTGCACTTGGTGATAGTACTTGAGTCTATATTTATAATGATTGAAAACATCATTTCTGAATTGAGCACCAGCTGACTTAAAATTTAGAAAGTTACTCTTCGTTGTGCCCAAATGTTTTCATTAGTCTATTCCCAGAAAAGGGGAGTGATTTTAACATGAAAAGGGCAGTCTAACAGGGCCTTAATATCTTACTCAAAGAATTGCCAAAATCTAGCCTGCCATGACAGAGAATTCGCTTTAAAGTTAAACCATAAACTACCATCTCCTCCTCACTTCCTTAAGCAGTTTGAAAATGAATGACAATTTATGCTTATGATCAAATTGTTGCAGAAACAATCCTTTGCTACAGATATTTGAATTCTGTTAGAACAAAGTCCATCAAAGACAAAAGCTCCCATGCTGTAAACAACCTTTATTTCATAAGAACTAAATCTAGAGTGTTTTCCTAAACCTATTAAGGCTTATTGAGTAAATAATGCCCACATTACTGTGGTCCTAACTACATGTTCACCTGACAAGTACGTGGACACAACACGGGGCTGAATAACAGCATGTTGTTAAGAGCCTTTGAAGATATCATCCTCCCAAGGAAAAACACATTTAGACAAAACCCCTTAATATTATAAGTGCTTATCATAAATAGTTAAAGGTATCAGCATTTTTTTTTTTTTTTTTTTTTTGAGACGGAGTCTCGCTGTGTCGCCCAGGCTGGAGTGCAGTGGCGCGATCTCGGCTCACTGCAAGCTCCGCCTCCCGGGTTCACGCCATTCTCCTGCCTCATCCTCCCAGTAGCTGGGATTACAGGCGCACGCCACCACGCCCAGCTAATTTTTTGTGTTTTTAGTAGAGACGGGGTTTCACCGTGTTAGCCAGGATGGTCTTGATCTCCTGACCTCGTGATCCACCCGCCTCGGCCTCCCAAAGTGCTGGGATTACAGGCGTGAGCCACCGCGCCCGGCCGGTATCAGCATATTTTAAAACAAAAATTTTTTAAATAAAGTTTTAAAAATCATTTCAGTACTTGTAGGACAGATAGGGATGGATGGCTTTCATGTAATGCATGTTTATTATTTCCCATATAATTTTTTCTTATTAAAACATTGACACAGCCAAGCATAGTGGCCTGTGCCTGTAGTCCCAGCTACTTGGGGTCTGAGGCGGGAGGACTGCTTGAGCCCAGGGGTTGGAGGCTGCAGTGAGCCATGTTTGCGCTACTGTACTCCCGCCTGGGTGACAGAATGAGACCCGATCTCTTTAATAAAAATAAATTTAAATAACTAAATACAAACATAAATACAATTTCCTTTTCTTTTCTTTTTTTTTTTTTTTTTGAGACAGGGTCTTGCTCTGTCGTTCAGGCTGGAGGGCCGTGACACGATCTCCACTCACTGCAACCTCTGACTCCTGGGTTTAAGCGATTCTCCTGCCTTAGCCTCCTGAGTAGCTGGGATTACAGGCACCTGACACCGCGCCTGGCTAATTTCTGTATTTTTAGTAGAGACAGGGTTTTACCCCGTGGGCCAGGCTGGTCTCGAACTCTTGACCCCAAGTGATCCTCCCACGTCGGACTCCCAAAGTGCTGGGAGGTGTGAGCCACCACGCCCGGCCAGTTTTCTAAAATTGTTCCCTATATAGCTAGAGCTAGAATAGACAAAAAAATATTTTCCACTTCAGTTAGAATTAAGAAGGATTCAGTACACTAAAGGATACAGAAGCTGCTAAAATGTTAATTTGATTGTGTGGCCTCTTTAAAATCTTGTATCAGAAACTTATGCTTGGTATTGTGGAGCTTGCTGATGTAATTGGTGTCATATTTGTGACTATCACTAATTTTCTAATGCTATTTGTGTAGAAACTTTAGCTCTCAGCATCTGCTATAAGCTGCACAGCACTTAGAATGATACAATTTCATCTGGTTCTTCAAATCCCAGTTTATACCTATGTGGCTTTGCTGTGCACAATCTGCATATATAATCATATGAATTCATAGACACAGTTGATTAAGGTTGGGATCAGATGGAGAGCTTATGCACAAACACAAAAACAATTAGGGTCACCTCCCTCTGCCCAAGGGTTGTGTGTATGGGCACAAGATGTGCAAATTTATTAGCAGCAAACTGTCTCCACAGATATTTTGCAAGTCAAATTTCTTGAAACTAAACCATGATTGTGTTGCTAGCAATCTTTGGCAACTAGTCAACTGTAACGATTTCATTAATTAACATTCCATATATGCAATATTTCTGTCTAATTCTAAAACTGATAACAAGAAGCACGCCTGATTGCAAATATTGACTTAAGAATTCTAACGATGGTCATAATTTATTAATGCTCTTGTCTGTATCTGTTAGAAGGAACTTTCTGTATGCCTCAATGGGACTTTTTTCTTATTTGTTGAATAGGAGTGAAGAGAAAATAGGCATGTAAATTATTTCTGTCCTGTATATCATCCTTATGATGCCTTGGAGTGGGGAGGGGTTATGGTTTTGTTAGCCATAAATGAATTTGGACCTCCCATATAACTTAATTGGTGACTAAACCAAACACTTCTGATTTAGTTGGGTTAAAGCCAAGGCTTGTAGCTCACATGTACAACAGTCTTGACAAATTTATGTGAAGGCTTATTTTATAGTGCAATCACTGGTGTAGGGATACCAGCTTTATTTATATATCTCCCAACTGAGTGTATAGTGAGCAAGTGCTGTAGCCCAGGGCTATGCCAAGACTAATTACATCCCCAAATTCACTCAGCTTTCTCTTCTTCCCTTTTTACACTCTTGTAGAAAATACATAAATAAATATGCACACACCATAGGGATTACTTGTAAGTACCTTCATTAAGCAATAAGATTGTCAAATTACATTTTGCCGTATTTAAACATGGCAAAAAAGAATACACACTCTCTATATATGTTTCCACAAAAGAGGATACAAACTTTCATAGCAATTTCTAAAATTTCTAAGCAGAAAAGCACATAAGGAAACAGAAACATTATAATTATTGGGAAGATAAAGAACAAGATTTCACAAGGATACCTGGACATTTTAGTTTAGGAAGAACAGTTGTTTTCTCACTGGTAACAATGATGTGGGTTCCTGAGTTCCATTTACAAAGAAGACTCTTGGATTATTTTATGAATGACCTCAAAATGCTGAGTAAATGTGAATGATGGATCACAATAGAAATAATTTCATTGTTGAAATGTTTCACTGGTTACTGAGGTACCTGGAACTTCCATTTCTAAATGAGTACTAGGTACTTAATTATCTTTCAAGACTATGTCTCAAAAGTACTCAACTTTTTCACTTTTAAAATGTAAAACTTGATGGCAATGGTTTTCAAAAAACGTGAAGAAATGACTATATGCTTTTGTGGCTGATATTGCAATATATGGCCCAGATCTTCTTCAGGAGTGAAGGACTTGCAGCCCCATCCCTTGACTGTCACCTCCTTGCAGAGACTGCCTCTACTGAATGGAGCTGCTTCAATCAAGATTATGCCCCATTCCTGGAATGGCCCACACCCAGTGACTAAGTGATATGGGAGCATAAAAGCCTGCTTCCCCCAGCCCACTTGGAGCAACTCTGAGGCATAAACCTTAGAATTCCTTAGTCTGCTGAGACTTCCTTTAAAACTGCATGGCAGCTCAACTTCTCCCTCTGCTCAATCCAAAACACCTGAATGACTTGTAAAGACTGAAAAATTATAGTAAAAATAATAATTACAGTTATTTATTGAAGACAGGATTACAGTTAATTAAGTTTGTTCATTAAATTTTTATTAATGTCTTATTTTTTCTATAATAAGTATGTATTATTTTATAATTAGGAGGAGGAAAAAAAAAGTCCTGACGATAAGTGAGTTGTTTCATGGAATGTTTGAAATGAGATTAGTGGGCCAATCATGAGCCTTAGGAAACATCAGTATTCAAGGGACATATTTAGAAAGAATGAAAAGAATGGCTTAGGAAAGAATGGCATTAAAAACTCTAGGAAAATAATTAAAATAATATGTTTTTATGGAATCCCAGAGTGCTGAGAAGGTTTCGAGGAAGCCATTTCCATAGACAAGAACAGTTCCAGTGAAATCATTAGGGGCAGAAGATAAATTGCTGTTGGCTAAGGCATAATTAAGAGGTAAGGAAGAAGCACAAATAATAAGTACAAACCATGTTCCCAAATCACATGGCTATGAAGTTAATGAGAAAAATGAAAGGTGGAGCTAAAGTGAAGAAAATAATTTAAACCAGCATTTAAAAGAATTATTGTTAGGTTGATTTGAACTTTTTCATAGTCAAGTAGAGTCAGAAATATTTAAAATATTGACAATACAGTGAGGGGAGAATGACAGTAGCTGATAAAGAAAGGCATGGAGAAATTAAGATGGGATCAGATCTACTTTAACAACAGAGAGATTGATCTTGAGTTGCAAGAGGGATACCAGGTTTTTTGAGACTAAACGATAGTCTGAATAAAAATAAATATAATGTTTGTAGTAAATTAAGGAAATCCATTCCTAGTTGTCTCAACCACTGCCAATTTTATGAAGAAAATTACCTGGTAAGAGTGAGAGAACTGGGTCTTAAGCAGGAACTTGAGAAGAGTAGTGAAGTTTTAAATAGTGCTGAATGGAACGGCAGAGGAAATGGATAATTCAAATAATCATTGAGTGATGTCAGGATCCTGGCTGGTGTGATGGCCATGAATTATTCAGGACAGCAATCTGAAGAGCTGTGGAGCTGTGAAATTTTTAAATTTATCCATTTATTTATTTACTTACATATTTCCTTTGCTGAACAATGCTCAAGAGACTAGGTAGGACTATACTGAATGTAGATTGTGGCAGAAGGGGCAAGAGATATATGTTTAAAGGACGGGGTGCAAGAAAGGAAGTGCTGAGACAAGAATACAAGTGGAGAGTGTGGTAACAATAATGATCCTTGTGTAGTCTGATGGACCTGAGAACATCAAGAGGTCAATGAGCTATGGACACTAAACAGCCCAAGGAAATTTTCGTGAGAGTGAGTCCCCAAGGGAGAAGGAAGAATTTAAAGGCTCATCAAATGAGACTGGAATGTCTGAGGTGTCCCAGTCCTCAGTAATGATAAGTTCTAGGATGTTGACGTAGACATAGAAGAGAGACCAAGGTGAAAAAGTCAAGAAATGATGAGACCAAGATGTTTAACAACAATTATTCAGGATTAACAGATATGGGGTACTGTCGGGAATATTTTAGGAGAGGTAGAAAAGGTAGAATATCTATCCTGACCCCCTAGGATGTGATTTGCTAGAAAACAGCCCCTGTTTCACTCTGAAAAACATTCATCTGTGCTGACAATGAAGAGATGGGTCGTAGGCTGAAGTGATGAAGTGAGTAGGGGGGTGGTCATTTTAGGAGATATGTGAAGTTCTAAACTATTTTGCCAAATTAGAAATGCAGTGGCACAAGCAAAAATGTTGGTTCTTCCACATGATGCTAGATGAATTCTAGGAAGAAACCAGTGCATCATATAATAGGGTCGTGTGGAACACAATCACAAAAGCAGATACCAAAGCTGAGGGGAAGCATTCTTTGACTAATTGCAAACGGGAGACTTAGGAGTATTTCTTTGCATGAAATATAAATGAGAGACATGTAACTAATGCAATTTATATGTAGATCTATCAAAATACATTTATTAAATCATAAATAAAGCAGAACTGTTAGTAATAGCCAAAAACTGGAAACTATCCAAATTTCTACCTTTAGCAGAAAGAATAAATAAATTGTGGTATAAACATATAATGAAATACTATACATAATATGAATGATGATTCTATATTACAAAAAGCATGAGTGAATCTCATATCCCTAATATTGAATGAAAGAAGCCAGATCAAAAAAGGATACATATTCTGTAATAACATTGGCATAAATTTCAAAAACAGGAAAAATGAATGAAAGGTGTTAGAAGTCAGTGTAAAGGTCCTTTGGGAGACGCTGTGACATGCAGAAGGCACAAAGAAGGTTTCTGCATTCCAGTCATGTTATATTTCTTTTAACTTTTATTTTAAGTTCAGGGGTACAAGTGCAGGTTTGTTCCACAGGTAAACTTGTGTCAGGGGGGCTGTTATATTTCCTAATCTGGGTACTGAATACACAGGTTTGAAAATTAGTAGATGTTATCTATTTAGGTATTACAGACTCTTCTGAATAAATACTACATTCCAAAAAATATCTTCTTTAAACTATGATTAGCTTGTAGCAGAGAACCTGGTCTCTCAAGATAAACTATACAAGATAAATATAATTTTTAAAACTATGCATGAAGACATGATATCCTCAGAGAACTAACTACAGATCCAAGGCTTGAAGGAAAAAGATCTCCAAGAGAAGCAGAACCAAGAGGCTAAGAAATCAAGGTGAAAGCAGTTGCTAAGAGACTGAGAAAACCAATAATTTGTCAACAGTTTCAGCTGGGAAGACAAAAATTGTAGCCCAGAGCTTCAGCCAGCCAGGACTTGGGGGTTATTACTATAGAGAAAGCCAAATCCCATCGAGGTGAACCTGATATTTGGTACCTTTTAACCTTAGATGTCTTTTCTCAGGAACAAACAATACCAACAAATAATATCAGCTAAGAAACTGAAAAACTTAGCAGAGATAACAGCAGTTTTGGATCTCTCTCTCTGTCTCTCCACATGTATACATGTACCATCTTCCCTTAGTATTTGCAAGGGCAAATACTAAGGGAAGTATACCTTAGTGTTTGCCTTAGGGCCTGATACCAGGACCCCTGCAGATTCCAAAATCTGCAGATACGCAAGTCCCTGATACAAAGTGACACAGCATTTGCATATGATCTATGCACATCCTCTCATATACTTTAAATCATCACTAGATTACTTATAATACCTAATGCATTGTAAATGCTATGAAAACAGCTGGCCGAGCACAGTGGCTCATGCCCGTAATCCCAGCACTTTGGGAGGCCAAGGCAGGCGGATCACGAGATCAGGAGTTCAAGACCAGCCTGGCCAACATGGTGAAACCCTGTCTCTACTAAAAATACAAAAATTAGCTGGGCATGCTGGCATGTGCCTGTAATCCCAGCTACTTGGGAGGCTGAGGCAGGAAAATTGCTTGAACCAGGACCCGGGAGGCAGAGATTGCAGTGAGCTGAGATCACGCTGCTGCACTCCAGCCTGGGCTACAGAGCGAGACTCTGTCTCAGAAAAAAAAAAAAAGTTGTTATACTGCATTGTTTGTGTTATTTTTATTGTATTGTTATTCTGTATGTTTTAATAATTTTTTATTTGTGGTTGATTGAATCCACAGATGCAAAATTTGTGGATACCAAGGGATGACTGTGTATATATGTAAATGTATAATGTATTATCTATATTCTATCTATGATCTATCAACTCTATCATCTCTCATCTATCTGTCTCTGTATCTATCTATCTATCTATCTATCTATCTATCTATCTATCTATCTATCTATCTGTACAGAGAGAGGGTTAAGGCCTATAGGGAAGGATTCTGGACAATACTTTAGCTGTACCATAGTTTTCATTAGGAAAGTAGGGCCTAAGGATCAGCCAAAATTAGGGCAGCCCTTATAAAGACTTACAGCCAGCTCTAAATCAGCCCAGTCCCAGACTGGAGCAAGTTGACCTATGCCTTCTCTATCATTCTGCAATAATCAAAAGTAAATCCTCTTTGGTGGAACACAATATCATCCAGACTATCAAATTATTTCTATAATTTTTATATACAATACTCATTTAATTAATTTACTATGTATAGCATAAGATAAAACTAAACAACTGAAAAACACGTAAAAATGTCCTCAATATAAACAGATCCAGCGACAATCCAGATACTGGAGTTCTCAGACATAGATTTATAATATCAGTAATTTATATCTTCAATAAAATATATGAGAGAGTGGGAGATTTCAACAGAGAAAAGAGATCTATAAAAATAATAAAATGGAACTTTTAGAACTGAAAAATATAGTAATTGAAATGAAGAATTTACATGTTTAATATCAGTTTAGACATAGCTGAAGAGAATATCAGTGAACTAGATGAAAGACTGATAGAAATATCCAAGTTGAATCATGAAAACAGAAAAAAGAAAAAAGACAGAAAATACAGAAGAGCATAAAAGACAAGTGGGCTGTGGTGAAAAGCTGTGGTAGGAGTCGCAGGACAAGAGTAGGGAGAGAATGGAGGAATATGATATTTGAAGGGATGATGGCTAAAAATTTTTGAATAGATTGAAAGAGACTAAGGTACATAGTTAAGTAGTGCTGCAAACCTCAAGGGAGAAAAATAAGCAATGCCATTTCTAAGAAAATCAGAGTAAAACTAGTGAACCCAAAGACAATCAGAAAAGAAAAAAGAGACTTTTTCTCTCTATTTCTAGTTGAAGAAGACAGAGAAAAATAAGATATACTATTTTCAAAGAAGAATAGGCCTGACAGTTGATTGAGTTTGATAGAAATGACAAAAATCAAACATGAGAAAATAACAATTTTAAATGCTTAAAGAAAATAATAATTTGCCTATTGTTCTTTATGTAGTCAAAATAAGGTTAAATGAAAAACATTTTTAGATATACAAAAAATGAGAGAACACACTATTAGATGTTAAGACATTGAAAAGCTATAGTTAAAACGCTTGCATTCATAAAGATAAACAAATAGATCAATGGAACACAATAGAGAGTACAGAAATAGATCACACTCATATAATTGGTTGATTTATGATGCTACCAATGGGACATCATACCAAGAGGAGAGTACCTAGCATTGGGAAAGGGTGGCCTCTTAAATAAATGGAGCTGGGTCAATAGGATACCAGTAGGGAAAACATACTTCTTGACTCTACCTCATACAACACAAAAAATCAATTCCAACTTGATTATAGGTGTAAATTAGACAATAAAGCTTCTAGAAGGTAATAAAAGTGAATATGTTCAAGACTTAAGTTAGACAAAGACTACTTATATGTGAAACAACAAGCACTAAACTTTAAAAAAATGACAAATTAGGTAGATTAAAAGGAAAAACTTCTATCCATTCAAAAGTACCATTCCAAGCGTGAAAAAAGCTGCAAAATAAAACATATTTGTAACACAAATATCCAGAAAATGGATTATAAACAAAACATGTAAAAAACTTACAGGTCAGTGAGAAATTCAATAGAGAAGGAAAGTTTTGAATAGGCATTTCACAAAACAGAATATCTAAACCACACACACACACACACATACACACACATACAAATACACATGCATGTGTACATATCTCAGCATCATTCATGAACACAAATATGGAAAAAAAAAAACCTGAATTATACACCATATGCTACCAAAATAGCTAAACTTTATCATCTCTCTCTCTCTCTCTCTCTGTCTCTCTCTCTCTCTCATCTCTCTATCTATTTTTAGCAGCAGAGTCTTGCTCTATCACCCAAGCTGGAGTGCAGTGGCACAATCATAACAGCTAAAATATAAGAGACTGTCAAGACTCAATGCCAAGATTTTGTGAAGATGTGGAGCACCTATAACGCACATACACTCTAATACTGGTGGGGTTATTAACCAGCACTATCGCTAAAACTGAACACATATCCATATCCTTTGTTTTAGATTACACTCCCCTAAAATCAAACATAGACAATCCTATTGCAAGAGGTTTCTTCGCATAAGGGAGACAGGGTAGGGAAGAAAACTAAAAAGAGTGTGTGAATTCTTAAGCAAATTACCAGGGTTGACAATTGAAGTTGACTAGAGAGCTTTGGGAGACAGTGTAGAAGATGCTCTGGGATTAGAGGCAGTCATTGTTTAAGGGCTGCTACCAGAGATGTTAATCCCCTGATTTCCAGCCCACCGTGTGCATGTGTGACTGTGTGTATATGTGTGTATGTGTCTGGGGAGCAGGGTGCTCAGCCAGCTCCAGTGGCCACAGAAAGCCCTCATGCAAAGGACAGAAATGGTAAGAACCATGTGGTTATGAGTGAAATACCAGGAGCCTCTGCTTTACCTTATAACCCAGATCATCAATTTCTAGGGATATATCTAACAAAAATACAAACACATGAATACTAGAGGCATGAACAAGAACATTCATAGCAGCATTAATTTTAACAGCCCCAAACTGGGGAAAAAAACTAATGTCCATGATAGTAGTATACATAAATATATTGTATTATAAGAAAAATATAAGCAATGAGAATGAATAAACTACTGTCCTATGTAGCAATATGGACGAAGTGTGCAGATATCACATTGAGAGGAAAATACCAGACAGACAGTACATATTGTATGGCTCCATTTACATACAGTCAAAATCAAGTAAAACCCATTTGTGGTATGAGAGGTCAGGATATTCATAGTTGCCTTAAGAAAAGTGGTGCATGTAGTGACTGGCCTGGGACAACAGGTGCCATTCCACTGTGTGCGGAATGTTCTATCTCTTGATTAGGGGGTGTTATATATATGAGTGTGTTGTCTTTATGAAAATTCATTGAGTAGATGAGTACGCTTATGATTTGTGGCCTTACTATAAAGCCACAAATATATATATATATATATATATATATATATATATATATATATATATATATATATACACACACACACACACACACACATATATGTTATTTTCCAATGAATAGTTTATTTTAACAAATATAAACATAAGCCATTTAAGAATTAATGGCAACACTGATTTTACATTCCTTGAGAAAGAGAAATTCTGACTCTTGTCAGCAAGTTAATCCTGCACCCTTTAATTACATTTTAGGCAATTCTATTGGAGGGTATTGGAGAACTCATCACCTCAGTCTGTGATTAGATGTGAATACTCTGGAGAAATGACTAGGACATGACAAATGTTAAATCTTCATTATCATATGTTCTCTTTTGCAAGTTCCTAGCTTCAGCTCTATTTTTATGTTGCCTTGAACAGTTCCATAGTCCTGAGCAACTATGGCTGGTTTTTGTGAAATACATCTCATTATGAGACCAAAAGAAAATGTCTTTGTTTTTCTGATCAGTTCAGTTCTTAGGAATCCTTTGTGCAAATCACACGCCCTACTACTCTTTTTAAACATATTAAACTTTTACCAAAATCCTGATCTCTAGGCAAGTCTAACTGCTCTTCTCTATGTTTTTACAGAAGCATAATATATGTTTTGTCCACTATCTTGTAAAGAGATATGCCGTTCATTATCCTTCTGAGAGCAACCCTAGACATGGTAGGCAGAGTCATCTGGGTTCACAGATAAATGGAGACAGAGCTTAAGTATTTTTAGAAATGTAGTCAAAGCCAATAGGAGCTGCTTTTGAAATGCAAATGAGAATTGCATTGCCAGAAGGCAGATGTTGTAAGAAAAAAAGCATGGGTATGTGGCATGATACCCTGCCAGAGGTTATATTTGTGATTTTTCTCTTTTCTGAGACAGAGGTAGTAGAAAACCTGTTTAGGATTAGCAACGGTGTCTTTCATCACACTCTCCAATTCCTTGAGTTTATAGAGGTTCATAATCGCTACACATAGAACTGTCAGTCTTCCCACAGTCAAGTATAGATTTCCATATTCTTTTTTTTTTTTTTTTTTTTTTTTTTGAGACGGAGTCTCACTCTGTCGCACAGGCTGGAGTGCAGTGGTGCAACCTCGGCTCACTGCAACCTCCACCTGCCAGGTTCAAACAATTCTCCTGCCTCAGCCTCCCCAGTAGCTGGGACTACAGGCGTGTGCCACCATGCCTGGCTAATTTTTTTTGTATTTTTAGCAGAGATGGGGTTTCACCATGCTGGCCAGGCTGGTCTCAAACTCCTGACGTCCTGATCCGCCCACCTGGGCCTCCCAAAGTGCTGGGATTACAGGCGTGAGACACTGCGACCGGCCCTGATTTCCATATTCTTTTTTTAAATTTTTTTGAGACAGAGTCTCGCTCCGTCACCTAGGCTGGAGTACAGTGGTATGATCTTGGCTCACTGCAACCTCCGCTTCTTACATTTAAGCAATTCTCCTGCTTCACCTCCCAAGTAGCTGGGACTACAGGCATGTGCCACCACGGTCGGCTAATTTTTGTTATTTTTAGTACAGACAGGGTTTTGCCATGTAGGCCAGGCTGGTCTCGAACTCCTGACCTCAAGTGACTCACCTGTCTTGGCCTCCCAAAATGCTGGAATTACAGGCATGAGCCATTGCGCCTGGCCCAGATTTCCATATTCTTTCCCGAACAGAATACAATAGGAGCCAGAGAGGGATAAAAAAGGAGCAAGCAAAGTCAGATAAAGCCCCAGATGACAGAGGTATGCTGTGATCAACAGTTTGGGTGTGTGGTAATAGAGGAACAAAGAAGGGGTAGAGATCCCTACGAATTATTTGTCTTTAGCCAAGAAGAAAATTAAGGATTGATAAGAATACTCATCAAGAAAACTTTTATAAAACTGCTTAGTATTTAATCCTGTATAAACCTAACTGAAGGACATAAACATCTGTTTAATTACTATAGTTTTATGGTTTGTAACCTAACATAAGCTAATAATTGACATTGCTGAACATAAAATTATGTGTTTGTTCTAAATGCTGGGAATGAATTGTGATAGAAGAGACAAAATTAATTCAATTGGAGATACGTGGAGAAAATGGGCAGGAAATAGGGAGAAGTCTGGCTTTGGGGGATATTTCTTTTTCCACCTATGTCTTCATTTATTTTGAGGCATTTAAACATGTATCAATATATCTTTTCCATTCTGACTCTACCCTGCTTTAAACTTCTGTTTTAAAGGTAAAGGAAAAAGTGAAAGGAAACCTTTGTAACAGAGATAAGATATGAACATTTTTTTTTAATGAATAAGTTTAAAAGTAATTTGGGCAAGCGGCTTAATAAAAGGGAAGATACCTGGATAACACGGTGAAACCCCATCTCTACTAAAAATACAAAAAGAAAATTAGCCGGGCATGGTGGCGGGCGCCTGTAGTCCCAGCTACTCGGGAGGCTGAGGCAGGAGAATGGCGTGAACCTGGGAGGAAGAGCTTGCAGTGAGCCGAGATTGCGCCACTGCACTCCAGCCTGGGTGACACAGCGAGACTCCCTCTCAAAAAATAAATAAATAAATAAATAAATAAATAAATAAATAAAAAAGGGAAGATACCTTTCCTTCACTGGACAGTGCTGGGTGCTACCAACTCTGCTGATGATGGTAAGAAACTGACCGGACATCCTTAAAATGGTTTTCTAAGTTTAGTAGTTCCCTCAGACTGACTAAACTTTAGACAGGTTTCTTCCTGACTAAAAGTACCTAACTTCCCTTTACTTAGACTGTTTGCTTTAGAAAACATGAAATTATAAATTCTTTCTCTGCCCCTTTGAGATGTAAATCTTCTACAAATTTTGTCTTTCTTAAGGACCCAGGAGAAATCTACTTCAAATGCAATCACCAAGAAAAATACCCACCACATCCCAGGCTCTGTGAGAGAGTAGGAGAATAACTTTGATGAACACCAATGAGCAAACACAGGGGGCTGAATCACATAGACAATCTCCCCGCTAATATCCTTTAGTACTTTACCACTAGTTTTTATTTCTGTGGAGTTGAGGTCAATCTCTCTCCTCTACTGCAATAGTCTTGAATAAAGTCTTCCTTGCCTTTTAATTGGACTGGTATAATTTTTCTTTTACAAAACTTAACAAAATATTGCTTTCAGTGTAAGTGCATTTGAAGAAGCCAAAAATTCTACAAATTATGTAGTTGCAGTCTATCCTGGTATTGGAGAACCTCCTCCACACTCTGCCACACACCGCTACCCCCCTTAAGATAATAGCACTTGTAATATTTAGCAGCTCCTGTACTTTCAAGCTGGAAATTCCCTAAAGGTCCAGCCAGAGTTCTGGCTAGACTTAATACTTCTGAACTCAAAAAAATGAGCCAAAAATGGGAGGAATGTATATAACTGAGGCAGGTGGAGAGCAAATTCTGTGAGGGTCTTTTGATTCTATAAATAGAAACAGTTTCAGAAGTTGATTCCTATCAGACGTTCAAACATTTTCTCTGCTGTTGGCATCAATATTAACAGCTTGTCTTATGATCACATCTTTCATTTATGTGAAAAGAAGCTAGTCTCCAACCTCATCTTGGCATCCCTCATAACTTAGGGTTCAACCTTAATGTGTCCCTTGCTTAAACTAAGAAACCTCCGGCCGGGCACAGTGGCTCATACCTATAATCCCAGCACTTTGGGAGGCTGAAGTGGGTGGATCACCTGAGGTCAGAAGTTCAAGACCAGCCTGACCAACATGGTGGTCATGTTCACCAACATGGTGAAACCCCGTCTCTACTAAAAATATAAAAACTAGCCAGATGTGGTGGCAGGTGCCTGTAATCCCAGCTACTTGGGAGGCTGAGGCAGGAAGAATTGCTTAAAAACCAAGGAGGCGGAGGTTGCAGTGAGCTGAGATGGTGCCACTGCACTCCAGCCTAGGCGATAGAGCTAGAATCCGTCTAAAAAAAAAAAAAGAAAAGAAAAAAAAAAACCGCCAAAACATTTCTTCTTCATAAGATAGTAACCTCAGTGAGCACAAAGATGAGGTTTGTTTTGCTCACAGTGCCTTGCATGTAATACACACCTAGTAAATATTTGTTGAATATTCAACAAATTCCAAAGTTAAATATTCTCACATTTGTTTTATGGTTTTGTCATTGGCTGACATAAATGCCAATTTCCTAAATTTTTTATTATGTCACTTTAGAAATGTCTTCCTGGCTACTTCAAACTATTTATGCATTCAAACAGGAGGCTATTTGTTTGATTTATCTTTTCAGTCGAGGGTAGGGAATCTGTTCCAAGTCACTTATTTTGTCCTCCTCTCTAGCTCATTGTAATTAAAGGCCAAGCTGAGAAAACAAGAGACTTCCAAGACTGATGGTATAACTTTTATCTGTAGCAGAGGGGAAATTAAGGGATCATGCAGGGACTGAACTCTTAATGACCAATGAACCTCTAACAAAATCAAAATAAAGCATTTAAAACATGGTATTTACCAGTCTAGTTTCTTTTTTTTTTTTTTTTTTCAGATGGAGTTTCGCTCTTGTTGCCCAGGCTGGAGTGCAATGGCATGATCTCAGCTCACTGCAACCTCTGCCTCCCGGGTTCAAGAGATTCTCCTGCCTCAGCCTCCTATTACAGGCATGCACCACCACGTCCAGATAATTTTGTATTTTTTTGTAGAGACGGGGTTTCTGCATTTTGGTCAGGCTTGTCTTGAACTTCTGACCTCAGGTGATCCACCTGCCTCGGCCTCCCAAAGTGCTGGGATTACAGGTATGAGCCAGCGCACCCAGCCTACTAGTCTAGCTTTTGAAAAATCTCTTATCATTGAGAATGTTATTATCATGTAAAGATACATAGACTACCCAGAAAGTCTCACAGCACCAAACTGGGCTGTATAGCATTGTACCAGTCAGGCTGTATTAACTAGGAGTATTAGAAAACTCCACTACAATGATTACAAAATGCAGGTATTGTTTTCCATGTAACAAGAAGTCTAGAGGTAGGTGATCTAGTGTTGCTGCACTGGCTCAGCGATGTTGTTGAGGACTTAGACTCTTTCCATTTGTCTTCTCCACCTTTCTTGGAATGCTGACATTTTTCCTCCTTCTTGCTTCCTCATGGTGACCACATAGTCGCTTCCCTTGGCAATGTAGGCAGCAAGGATAAAGGGAAAAAGGGAGAGGCCCAAGACAGTCATATCTATCCATTTTAATAACTAAGAATAACCTTTCCTTGATGCCACACTCTGATCCTCCCACTTAGCTGTTGGCCACTCCTACTTAAATCACAGCCAACTGTTAGGAGGGTGGCAAGGCTGGATTGAAGCAACACGGTTTATACTCTGAGAGGAGTCCAGCCATCCTGAGTTCAAGGGCTCTCTGCCACCTGAATAAATGTGGATTTTGTTAGAAGAGAGAAATGGGATTGGGGAGGTTTGGATGTTGTTTAAACAGTCGATATTGTCTACCATACCTTTTCTTTTAAAACCCAATGTCTACTGGACACTTACTGTGTGTCAGGCACTGTAAATTTCTCCTGAATTAAGTTAACGTTCCTAACAACCCTGTGCAGTGGGTACTGTTATCTTCATATTACAGAGGAGGAAACTGAGCAGCAAAAGTTTCAGTAATTTGCTCAAGGTCTTACAGCTAAAAAGGAGCACAGCCTGTACTTGAACTCCAGCACTTTATTTCTTGGACCCACCACTTTTCCATGTTGATTAATCTTATTCTCTATGCCATTTGTGGCTTAAAAAAAGTACAACACCTAGGGTAATTTTTTCTTACATGATTTTAGGAAGAGTGATATTTATAACAAGTTGACATACTGCCAAACTGAGTTTGATTTGTGAAGCATCTAATGGGGATTTTTAAAAATAATTAAGTATGAAGCTTTCCTTCTTGTTAGTTTCAAATGTTGAAGAATCCCATATCTAACATATATCTGTTGACTTTAATTCTACAAACCTTTACAGACAACCCACTATGTGACAGGAATCACAAAGGCAGAGCTAGATAATAAAAGTACTCTAGTCAAGGATACAGGCTCATAAACAAATAATTATAACATGATAAGTGTTATCATAACAAAATGTACAATTACACTCAGGCTGACAGATTAGCCTAAGGCTGGGAACTCTATGGGGGAAGGTGAAAATTGAATTGAGCTTTGAATGAGCAAATATTTGAAACCCATTAGAATCAGTAAAAGTGATCAAATGTTGAAGCAGAACCTTGAGAAATTGGAAGCTGTAACATGTTTAGATAGCTTTGAATGCAAAATGTGCAGATTGATGATTAACTTTCACTTATCTTGTGAAAGGAGTTTGAGAACAAACATGAGCTCATATAAATGTAATCGACTTTAGAAATATGTTGGATTTTGTAAGCACCAATACTTTTATTTGATCATCAAAATCTCAAGCAATGGCTAGATATGTAATAAAACAAATATAACAAAACATCAATTGCAGAATCTATATAGTGGGTATATGGGTGTTCATTATACAACTCTTTCAAATTTTCTTTATGTTTGAGAATTTTCACAATAAAATATTGGTAAATAAAAACAATGTAATATGTCTCCTCAGGAAGGCTGAGAATATCCAAGACATATAGTTTACTTTTATAGCTCTTGCATTTGTACAAAGCTGGTGTTTTTCTGTACCTAGGGATATAGGTCAAGACAGTCAGCTCAAGTTTAAGCTAATCAGATAGTCCAATCCCTTAGCCATAGTTATTGATTCAAGTAAGAAGATATATACAAAGATAGGCTATTAAGATTTGAATGAAGTTTGTTGACATCTTCAGGGGAAGGAAATTTCCTCACTCTTTGGAGAGTTTCTGAAACCATCTGATCTTTCTCTTGGGTTGTAGAAGAAGAAGGCTATACTTAAAAATGGTTGAGAGTCATTTAAAAATGACTAGAGAAAACCTAGCAGAAGAAAAGTAGATCCTTATTGCCACCACTGTAAAGCTACTAAACCAAATCTTTATACCTAATCTTTACAGTTAAACATACAAATAAATTCTTCTTTAATCCAGTGTGCATTCTACTGTATATATCTTTTTATGAATCTCATATGTGAAATAAACACAAAATTCATGTGAGGAGACAAAATAATGATATTAAAATTGTATAAGGAAGTGCAAAAATATATGTATTCTAATCCATCCCAAAAGGTAAGTCTTCAGCTTACAAAAAGGTAAGAACTATCCATATAGTTAATAAATAACTTCAAGTTAACATCAGAAACCGATGTCATTGATTATCAATAAGTACTTTTTAAACTTAAAGCAGTGTATTCAGTTCTGAATGTTCTACAATTTTCCAGAAATAATGTCTTTCTGATGGCTATCACTAATGTATTAGTCTGCTCAGGCTGCCTTAACAAAAACACCACAGACAGGCTTGGTGGCTCAGAAAAGAAATTTATTTTCTCAGAGTTCTGGAGGATGGAAGTCCAAGATCAAGGTGGTTAGGGGTTGGTGAGGTTGAGCTTGCAGACAGCTTCTTTTTGCTGAGTCCTGTCCTTTTCCCTGTGCCACAGAGAGAACGAAAGCTCTCTGGTGATTTTTTCTTTTTATATGGACACCGGTCCTGTTGGGTTAGGGCTTTGCTCATATGACCTAATTTAACCTAATTACATCTTTAAATGCCCTGTCTCCAAATATAGTCACATTGGGGGTCAGGATTTCAACATATGAATTTGGGGGGGGGGGGATGCAATTCAGTGCGTAACATGTATGTGAATGCATACGCACACACACTCACACATGCACATTTATATTTCTATCCTCAGCCTTGGTAAATGTGTGACCTTTGAAGTGAAACATTGCAAAAGATGAGTGAACCTTGCAGATGCTTATTCCTTTATGTGCTCCCTCTCACCCACCACCATACTCTACATACACACCAGGAAAAAACTAAAAAAACACTTAGTAGGCAGTCACTGCATCATAGATATGGTTGCCAGATCAGAAAAAAAATACCATTTAAGTTTTAATTTTACATAAAAAAATATTGCTTGGGATATGCTGAAAACCTATTATTTGGGTTGGCCATGGTGGCTCATTCCTGTAATACCAACACTTTGGAAGACTGAGGTGAGAGGATGGCTTGAGGCCAGGAGTTTGAGACCAAACTGGGCAATGTAGTGAGGCCCTGTCTCTACAAAAAAACAACAACGACAAAAATGGGGCATGGTGGTACGTGCCTGTAGTCCAGCTACTCAGGAGGCTGAGTTTAGAGGATTGCAGCCTCGGTGACAGAAAGATACCCTGTCACAAAAAAGATAACAAAATAATCCTATTACTTGATGTTTATCTGAAATTCAAATATAACCTGATGTCCTGTATATTATCTGGCAACCTTAATCATAGATTGAGGATTTTTTTGTTGTTAGTCTTGGAAAGAGGGAAATATTACCTTTATGTTCAGGAATAAGCTTAATTTTTGATCCCGCTCAACCCTGCTAGATCATATGTCCTGGCCAATTCTGGTTGAGACTGCTGCCGAGTATATTGCATTACATTCCTACTTCATGTTTAATTTCATCAATGTCAAATGTTTTTGGTGTGGCTTCAGATGGGTGGCTATGTGACAGGCTGTGAACACCAGGCAAGAGAAACCTCAGCTTCTGGTTTTACTAAGTATAACTTTTTAAAAACAGCTTGACAGCAACACATGCTTAGTGCAGAGACCTCTCTGAGGACCATATCTGTGTGCTGCAATGGAAGTTGATCTCTTTGCATTGTTGATTTTCAATAAAGGTTGTGGTACAGTTGAATTGTACACTTTCCCCCAAAAAAGATATATTGAGAAACTAAGCCCTGGTACCTCAGAATGTGGCCTTATTTGGAAATAGGGTCTTTGCAGATTGTGATTGGTTACCTCGAGATGAAGTCATATTGGAATAAGGTGGCTCCTAATCTTAGGTGACTGTTATCCACATAAGAGGTCACCAATGTGAAGACAGAGACATACAGGGGGAATATCATGTGACAACAAAGGCAAAGATTGGAGTTACGCAGCTGTGAGCCAAGAAATGTTGAAGGTTGCCAGCAAAGCACCAGAAGCTAGGAAGAGTCAAGAAAGGGTTCTATTTCTGACAGGGAGAGCGTGGCCATGCTGACACTTTGATTACGGACTTCTAGCCTCCAGAACTGTAAGACAATACATTTCTGTTGTTCAGAAAAACAAATACAGCATGTTCTCACGTATAAGTATGAACTAAACATTGAGTACACACAAATATAAAGATGGGAACAATAGGCTAGGCATGGTGGCTCACACTTGTAATCCTAGCACTTTAGGAGGCTGACAGGGGTGGATCACTTGAGGTCAGGAGTTTCAGACCAGCCTGGCCAACATGGCAAAACCCTGTCTCTACTAAAAATACAAAAATTAGCCGAGCATGGTGGCGTGCGCCTGTAATTCCAGCTACTTGGGAGGTTGAGGCGCGAGAATTGCTTGAACCAGGGAGGTGGAGTTTGCACTGAGCTGAGATTGTACCATTTCACTTCAGCCTTAGCGGCAGAGTGAAACTCTGTCTCAGGAAAAAAAATATATATATATATGTGTGTATATATATATATATATATGAACAATACATACTGGGGAATACTGGGGATTACTAGAGTGGGGAGGGAGGAAGGTGGATTTGGGTTGAAAAACTACCCATTGGGTACAATGCTGACAACCTGGGTGACAGAATCCTTACCCCAAACTTTGGCATTCACACAATATACTCATGTTACAAACCTGCACATGTATCCCCCCGAATCCAAAATAAAAGTTGAAATTACTAACAAAAAATCTGTTGTTTTAAGCTGCCCAGTTTGTGGCACTTCATTACAGCACCCCTAGGAAACTAATACAGATTGTTACAATTTTTACTGTTATTATCAGAAGAACAATAGAATAGAGCCACTGAGGGATGAGCTAGGTGTAAGGTGAATGGTGGGGCCTACTTATAAGTGTTTGAAGTGCCATGCCTTTGGAGGAAAAGTCTATTCCTACCAAAGAAATGGACACCTGAACTCCTGACAGCTCAGACCTTCTTTAAAAAAATTATTTTTTTGATGGCACTTCTTATTTCACTTTACTGCAACAATTCCAATGAGAAGTGCAAAAGGATTTTTATTGTCATATCAGATTTACATGGTAAAATTTAATGTACTTCTTGTCAGTTTTAAACACTGGAAATATCAATAAAATGTCAAATTATATTTGACTTCAAACCCAAGTGGTTATAAAAATGCAATACAAATTTACAATCATTTAGTCTTCCCCTTTTCCCACAATAAAACCCTGTTTTATTCTTTATGGGAAGCTAAACTCATTTTGCTCAAAGCTGATAATTTATTAAGGCTTACATCAGATCTGAAGTATGTTTCTCTTAGAAATCAATGGTAGGCCTGGAACGAGGACCAAACTTTTTAATTATGGCTTTGAAGTAATGTAATTGTGGTTTTTAATGCCTCGTACATCTGCTTGAAGGATTATATGAGTTTGTTCAAAGTTCTGGAAGCAATAAAATTAATTTTTTTGGACAGTGAGCCAGCAAAAGGATACTGGTGATGCTAATTGGAGTGTATGACATAATATCTCTTAATGCATTTTGTGATCTATCTTACACAATGAACATCTTGCCCAGGGTGTCAGCAGGAACTGCATCAAAGGAACTTTTGTTGGCCTTCTGTTCAAATACCTGCTTTTTTTCTTTCTCTTTTTCTGCATTCCTGGTATTAAAACAATTTATTCTCTCTTGGATGAAAGATTCAGTGGCACGTAGCTGATGTTTCTTACCGCTATTTATGCGGATTTGAGGCCAAGCCTGTCTACAGATTAAGGTTTTTAGGCAACGCTCATTTCAGTGATCAAGAAGGTCAGCCATTCCTTTCAAGTGAGCATAGCTGAATGGGCCATAGTCACCACTGAGAGTGAAGCTTATAAGAGAATTCAATAAAAGGAGAAGGAGAATGCTAGAGAGAGCACATAAGGAGAGATCCTGGTGGAGCATATCCTGGCACCTTTCCTTGGACTCCCAAAGAAAGCATTTTTATAGTATTTGAGGATAATCAGATTTCTGGATCATAACTTGCTCAGGCAGGACAAACATTAAAAAATAAAGTTCAAATCTTTTCCTGTTTCACCCTCTTCCCTCCTGCATACATTTGTGTTTTTTTCTTTTTTTATTTCAATTTTTATAATTATGTAGCATCATATATGTCTTTGTAATGCCAATGGACTATTTATTCATCTCCTTTTTCTAGAAAGGTAACTATCTAGTATATCTGGAAATATTCATTTTCTACCTAATAATTCATTTTTATTTTTTTCTGATGTTCATTTTATTCTAATGTTCTTTCTTCTACATTTTAGTAGCATTTCACAAAATTAAGATGCACTTTGTATATAACTTAGGTTGGTCCATATCAAAAGTAAATATTGAACATAAAAAAGGAATTTATAAAATTATTTTTCTAGTTTTGAGGTTTAGTTGGAATCGGCTATTTGACCCTTAGAATACTTCTGTGTTTTGTAGCTTGTTCTCCGTCTGTCTCTTAAGCTTCTCCTAAATGATGACTTCATATTTTCTCTACACCCCACAGACATCTGAGTCCTCCCTCCACCTTTCTCCTTCAGTCAATGGCTTGGCTTCATTGTTCATGAAAAAAAAAAATGATCAGATGAGATTTTTATTTTCATATCCAGCACATAAAAATTGTTGTGGTGGGCAGAATAATTCTCCTCCCCCCATCTGCCAAATAGCTAGCTCCTATTTTGGGGAAATGGTGAATAGATTAAGTTACATAGCAATGGGGAATTGAGGTTGTGGGTAGAATTTAAGTTGCTAGCTAATCAGCTCACCCAGAAATAGGAAGACTATCCTAGATTATCCAGGTGAACCAAATGTAGCCATAAAGGTTCTTTACAAAGTGGACAAGAAAGGCAGCATAGGAGGTCAGGGTGATGCACTGTGAGAAGGACTCAACGTGAGTTTGTTGGCTTCAAAGATGGAGGAAGGGAGCGATGAGCGAAGGAAGTGGATGGCCTTAAGTAGCTGGCAAGGAAGAAATCATCCTACCCAGAGCCTACAGGAAGAAATGCAGCCCTAAAGATACCTTGATTTCTGCCTCGTGAGACCCACATTAGTTGTCTGACCTACACAACTGTAACATAACAATTTGTGTTTATTGAGCTTGTGGTAATTTGTTGGTTTGAATTAGTGGTAATTAGTAACAGCAGAAAACTGAAAATTAATCAACAATCAAACCAACAAACCAAACTAAATGAAATAACCCAAACACAAATATAACCAAAAGAAACCTTCCCAGACCCTATACGTTGCTTCTCTTCCTCTCTCTCTCTCCCTCCATTATTTCTCCTGCAATCTCAATCTCTCTCTCTCTCGCTCTCCTGTTATAGCAGAATTACTCAAAATAGTTGAATATACACATCCTGTACTTCCTTTCCCATGGCCTTCTTTCCATTCTAAATCTGGCTTCTGCATTCACCATCATACCAAATCTGTCACAGCTAAAATCACCAATGACACTCACCTTACCAAACTCAGGACATTTCCATTTTACATCGGCGTTTTTAATACATTCACCTATTCCCTTATTGAAATAGTACTTTCTCTTAGCATCCATGAAAACAAACACTTAAAAGTGTTCGCTCTTCTTTTAGACTTTCTCAGTGTCTTCTGGCTTTCTCCACTACACCTAGTGCTTTTTATGGAGACAGTTCTGTGTTCAAACCTGAACCTCATCCAGGGTCCAAACATTAAAACAGAAACCACAGTAAATGCTTTGGACAAAAAAAAAATTCACACATTGATTTTGTTACACAAGTGCTTAAAGCACAAAGGATATAAATAGAGGATAGCAAGGCAACCCAGAAATTCACAATAGCAAGAAGCAGCAATGGGTCTTCCAAAATCCTGATAGGCATAACCCACTGCCTACCTTCCATCTTCCTTGGATAGCATAAGGCACCTAAAGCTAAACAGTCAAAATCAAAGCTCACATCTTTATACCCAGACTTCATCCAGTGGCCCCCACCTTAATAAATGGAAACACCTTTCCCTTTGTTGCTTAAAGTCCCAGATGCCATGCTTAGTACATTTCTTGTCCTCACCAGTCTACTGACATCCAATCAACTACTCTTTATATTTTCCTTGTAAATAATTTCCAAAGCTGACAAATTTTCTTGATCTTCACAGTCATCATCTGGTTCAAACCACCATCATTTCTCACTGTACCATGAAAAAAGTCAAAATTTTCTATTCTTTTACCAAAGAACCACATCTTAAAAGGAAATCTGAAGATGTGCACTCTGTTCCCCAGTCAAAAATTATATGTACATTTAGAATGTAAGGGGAACCAGTTCTTAACAGGACCTAAAACCTTGTTTGATCAGGTCTTGCTGCCCATATGCCTTTCAAGCTCCCATGCACAACGTAACTGAGTTTCCCGTGGGCCTTTTCTCTCCTGCCCTCTCCTCAGCTTTCATTCCCTGGAATTCTGTTCTTCACTTCTCTATGGCCTCACTCATCCTGTCCTAAGAGAGGAGGATGCACTTATCTGATTGGGAAAGTTGGGAGAAGAAACTGGACACATGTGGCTCAACCGTTCTTTTCCCTCTGACTGCTTGGGACTTACCTTTCTGCAGAAGCCACATATCAGCTCTGATATTTTTGTTACTAAATGTAATTTAAAAGAATTCTTCATCTTTATGACTCTTCTACCTCTCAGGTGCAATTAATCACAAGCACAGAAGAGAGAGGGTTTCATTCTGTGTGCTCCCTAAATGTACAACATGCCAGCCTATTATACCACCTACTACAAGCTCTCAAAGCCTTCCATAGTACCCTCTCCACCACGGCATTTGTCACAGTGACAATGATATCATTATTTGTCTAACATATGTGAATTGTCTCTTTGCCCTGCAAAAAGCTGCAGTCTGTGAAGGAGACGCTTCATCTTTTTCGCCATTCTATCTCTACTGCCTAGCATGGAGCCTGGCACAGAATGAGCAGTCAGAAAATGATTGTCAAGGTTGGGTGTAGTGGCTCACACCTGTAATCCTAGTGGTTTAGGTGGCTGGGGTGGGAGGACTGCTTAAGGCAAGGAGTTCGAGATCAGCTTGGGCAACATAGCAAGACCCCGTCTCTACAAAAAATTAAAAATTTAGCCAGGCATGGTGGTGCATACCTGTAGTCCCAGCTACTGGAGAGGCTGAGGTGGGAGGATCACTGGAGACCAGTGAGTCAAGGCTGTGGTTAGCTGTGGTCATGCCACTGCACTCCAGCCTGGGCAACAGAGCAAGACCCTGTCTCTAAATTAATTAATTATTTTTTAATAACATGATCATTGCTAGAATACATGGAATAATTTGCTTCTTTTTACAGGAAAGGCCAGGGAGACCTCAAGAGAGCAGCCACTTCAGACAGGCATTGCCCCACAAGGAAAAGTTGGTGCTCTGCAGCAGATAATAAAATTGATATCCTGGCTTTCTTATAGAAAAGAATCGAAAGGCACTATTTTATGAAAAAATTATAATTAGATTTTATTTGTAATGTGACAGCAAACAGCCTAAATATATGATGAAGGAAGAAGGCAGCCAAAGAAGTTTAAGCACTCAGTATCTCAGATAGAAAATGAAATCTTTGGACTTCAGTCTGAGTTTTCTCTCACTGTACATTTCAGTATTTGATTTACTGATATGGTGTTTAGGATGGATGTATTCAATCAATGAGCACATTTAAGTGTGTCTAATCTGTAATAAATGCTGTGGGTACTATCAAGGGTATAAGTCACAGTCCAAATTTCAGAGTCCTCCTGGAGTTCACAGTGTTAGCAAACATCTAATAGCAGGCAGTATGCCTTAAATGCTCTGAACTTTGTTGTTGTAAATGTTTATTTCTCTTATAAATTACTCTGGCTTGGATTTCCTAGGTTTTCTTAGAACCTGTTTCTAAGGCAAGCTTGGTACAGGCCTTTTGCCATCTAAAACACTTGGGGCAGTCACAAGAGAAATCAGCTCATCCACTGAAGACTCTAGCAATTTGATGAGCACTTGCCCTGATTCTCAAGAGGGATTCTTCTTAAGAAAATAATGCAATATAATACACTGAGACTGTGCTTAGATCCTGCTCTTAATTGCTGTTTTTAAAATTGTTATTATTATTATTTTACTTTTTGGAGTCAGGATCTCTGTTGCTCAGGCTGGAGTGCAGTGGTACGATCATAGCTCACTGCAGCCTCAAACTCCTGGGATCAAGCGATCATCCTGCCTCAGCTTCTTGAGTAGCTGGGACTACAGGCATGAGCCACTATGCTGGGCTTTAATTGCTGTTTGACCTTGATAAACCTCTTCAATGTTTGGAGTCTGTTTTTGCAACAGTAAAATGGAGGCAATAAAAGTGACATCAGAGTGTGTTTCTGACTGCTTTTAAAAATAAGTTTTTATTTTAGAATAGCTTTGGATTTCCAGAAAGGTTGCAAAAATAGTAGAGTTCCCATATATACCCACAGAGGGTACCCTGATTATTAACATCTATAGTGCATATTTATAATTAATGAATCAATATTGTTATATGATATTATATATTATTCCATATACATATACACACACACATATTATTAACTAAAATCCATATTTTATTCAGAATTTCTTAGTTTTTACCTAAGAGCCTTTTTTTTGGTTCCAGGATTTCATCTAGGTGCAACATTACATTCAATTATCATATGTCTCCTTAGCTCTTCCTGGCTGTGACACTTTTCAAGATTTTTGTCTGTTTAGAGGATTGTGGCATACACTGTTAGCTGTCTTCTCAATGTCTCTTCTCTCCTTTCTTTTATTTATTTATTATTTATTATTTTTTAAATAGAGACAGGATTTCATCATCTTGTCCAGGCTGGTCTAGAATTCCTGGGTTCAAGCAATCCTCCTGCCTCAGCCTCCCAAAATGCTGGGATTATAAGCATGAGTCACCACACCTGGCCTCTCCTTCCTTTTAAAAGAAAAGTAATGACAGTATGCTCAACTAAAACTCTCATTCTCCAGACTCCCTTGCAGCTAGGAGTGTCCATATGACCTCCTTCTGGGCAAGGAAATAGAAGTCAAAGATTCTGGGTGAGGTTTCTCAGAAAGCTTCTTAAAGAGTCAGACTTGGCTGGATGTGCCTTTTTCCCTTACTCCACTAAACTTGCCCAGAGGGTGAAAATAATGATAAGAGATACAGCAAATATCTTTTAAAAATAACTATTGTATATTCTGTTTATTTCAATTATGAAAATGAATTTTGCAATTAATATATATGTACATATTTATTCATATTACCATATATTTGTAATAGCTTTATTAAGCTGTGATTCACATACCATACAACTGACCTTTAAAGTATACAATTCAGTGGTTTTTAGTGCATTCACAAGTTGTGAAACCATCACCATAATCAATTTGGGAACATTTTCATCACCCCCAAATGAACCCTGAACTCATTTGCAGTGACTCTTCATTTCCCCAACTTCTGACCTCAACTCTGGGCAATGACTAACGTATTTTCTGTCTCTATAGCTTTGCCTATTCTGGACATTTCCTATAAATGGAATTATACAATATATGACCTTTGTGTCTACCTTCTTTCCCTTACATATTTTTGGGTGTTTTTTAAGAACAAAATAGAGAACTCGGAAATAAGACTGCACATCTACAACCACCTGATCTTTGACGAACCTCACAGAAACAAGCAATGGGGAAAGGATTCCCTATTTAATAAATGGTGCTGGGAAAACTGGCTAGCCATATGCAGAAAACTGAAACTGGACCCCTTCCTTATACCTAATACAAAAACTAACTCAAGGTGGATTAAAGACTTAACTGTAAAACCCCAAACCATCAAAACCCTAGAAGAAAACCTAGGCAAAACCATTCAGCACATAGGCACTGGCAAAGATTTCATGATGAAAATGTCAAAAGCAATTATAACAAAACCAAAAATTGACAAATGAGATCTAATCACACTAAAGAGCTTCTGCACAGCAAAAGAAAAATCATCAGAGTGAACAGACAACCTACAGAAGAGGAGAAAATTTTTGCAACAGTGGATAAGTTTATCTACAAAGAACTTAAACAAATTTACAAGAAAAAACAAACAACCCCATTAAAAAGTAGGCAAAGGACATGAACAGACACTTCTCAAAAGCAGACATTTATGCAGCTAACAAACATGTAAAAAAACCTCAACATCACTGATCACTAGAGAAATGCAAATCAAAATCACAATGAGATACCATCTCACACCAGTCAGAATGGCAATTATTAACAAGTCAAGAAACAACAGATGCTGGCGAGTCTGTGGAGAAATAGGAACACTTTTACACTATTGGTGGGAATGTAAATTAGTTCAACCATTGTGGAAGACAGTGTGGCAATTCCTCAAAGACCTAGACCCAGAAATACTATTTGACCCAGCAATCCCATTACTGGGTACATATCCAAAGGAATATATTATATTTATAATATAGTAGAATAATAAATCATTCTAGAAAGATACATGCATGTATATGTTCATTGCAGCACTATTCACAATAGTAAAGAGTGGAATCAACCCAAATTGCCATCAGTAATAGACTGGATAAAGAAAATGTTGTACATATATACCATGGAACACCATGCAGCAATAAAAAGGAATGAGTCATGTCCTTTGCAGGGACACAGGTGAAGCTGGAAGCCATTATCCTCAGCAAACTAGCACAGGAACAGAAAACCAAACACCGCATGTATTCACTTATAAGTGGGAGCTGAACAGTGAGAACACACAGAGAGGGGAACAACACACATGAAGGGAGGGAGAGAATCAGGGAAAATATCGAATGCATGCTGGGCTTAATTCTCAGGTGATGGATTGATAGGTGCAGCAAACCACCATGGCACATGTTTACCTATGTAACAAACCTGCACGTGCACCCTGGAACTTAAAGTAAAACTTAAAAAAAACCAAAGATCTCATTCTTTAAGGGTAGGGTCTTACTCTGTCACCCAGTCTGGAGTGCAGTGACACTATTATGGCTCACTGTAGCCTTGAGCTCCTAGGCTTAAGTGATCCTTCAGCCTCAGCCTCCTGAGTAGCCAGGACTACAGGTGTACACCACCATACATGCAGTTAATTTTTAAAACGTTTTTAGTAGAGGTGAGGTCTCACTGTATTGCCAATGCTAGTCTGTAACTGCTGGCCTCAAGCAATCCTCCTGCCTCAGCCTCCCAAAGTGCTGGGATTACAGGCATGAGCCCACATGGTTGGCCTCCTAAGCACATTTTTAAGATTTATCTATGTTGTAGCATGCATCAATGCATCATTTTCTTTGATGACTGAATAATATTCCATTGTGTGGATAGTTTATATTTTATTTATTCACTCATCAATTAGTGGACATTTGATTTATTTTCAGTTTTTGGCTATTATAAATGATGTTGCTATAAACATTTGTATACAAGTTTTTGCATGGACATATATTTTCTTTCTCTTAGGTAAATACCTAGGAGTGGAAGCAGCAAATAACTTGAGAACATGAGGATGAAGGCCTCATGTAAATTATAGCAGAGCAAGAAACACAGGAGATGGGGTCCTCATGATATCTTAGAGGTACTACAACTTGCCTAGACTTTCTACCTAGGGATTTATTATGTGAGGAAAAAAATAAGCCCCTTTCTTATCTAAAAGGCTTCTAAAAAGTCTGCTGCTGTATGCTGCTAAAGAGAATTCTTACTGATACCAAGATTAAATGGGATGTTGTCAAGCAGAGGGCAAGGGTTCCATGCCTGGTGCAGTCAGTTTCAACCTCACTCCAAGGAAGCTTGTTCTGATTCTTCCAGCTCATACTCAATGGTTCCTTCTCCTCAGAACATCTTGAACTAAGGGCCATATATTATTTGCTCTTTTGTATGTTGCCCTTGTATTCTTGGTGTGTCTGTAAACTGAGGACAAAATATCATTGGTAATGCTATTTTGTTGCGGCTCTGGAGCACCTAGGTGAGGTGCTGGGCCATAGTACCCCACAGGAAATACTTGGGATTGATTCTACTGTAAGTACAAATCTGGTATTTTCTCTGTGAAGATCCTATTCTCTGAATGTGACATTCACCAACACATGGAGAAGGACTAATGCCCTGCAGTGCCACAGCAAAAAATCTCTGGTGGCAGTTTCAAAATTCTAGCCTCCTTGCTGCTAAAAACCAAGCCTAATTTTTACAAAAGACCATAACAGTTAGTGATACATGCCTGATTGCTGCTACTGGCTCAACCAACAATTCATTCCCTTGTTTTTGCAAGATTAACAACAGAGATTAATTTGCAATAAAATTAACAACAAAGGCTAATTAACAAAGACAAAGACAACAGTTAACATCTCTTGAGTACTTAATATATATTAAGAATAGTGCAATAAAGAAAAATAATGCAATACATTTGAAAGATAAAAAATAAATAGAGGATTTATGGAGGTGGGGGTATGGTGGAACTGCTCTGTATCTTGATTAGGTGGTGGTTACATAACTGTATGTATTTGCTAAAACTCATAGTTTAACTAAAAAGTGTGAATTTTACTCTATGTGAACTATACCTCAATAAATCTAACCCTGCACTGTCAAGTCCCAAGAAAAAAAATAAAATAGAAATACTCAGTCTGTACTTACAAGTAACTTACAAATTAGGGGACAAAAATAACAAATTCAAAACTTTGAGAACTCTTTTATTCAAATTTCAAATCAAAATCAAGGAAGATATTATAAAAATTAATTTAGTAAGCCATGAAGATCATTTAAAAAAAGAAAATTTTGGAAAGGAAAATGTTGGAATTTAATACATGCCATAAGAATAATTAGTTTGATAAAACGTATTCCAATTATATCCGTGTAAGTGGAAACATATGGAATATGTTTGAATGTATGTGTATGGACTCGGTGTGGTGTAAATGCAGAATGACCAAACATCTCAGTTTGCCTAGGACTATCCTGATTTTAGCCCTGAAAGTCCCACTTCCTGGGTAACCTCTGATTCTCAGTGAAACCAGGATAGCTGCTCTATTTTTTTTTTTAACTGAGAATTATGGTTCTTTTTTAGAGTGTAAAAAACACTGATTGAAAAGTTATCACAATCTTTCTGTTTTTGCATTAGGAGCAATAAGAATATAAAGTGCCAAAGTTGATTTTGCAGAGATTCGCATTTCTCCAGCGTGTGCTTATCAATCGATACCATAAGCATCTATGTGCTTATCCACTCTACCTGATGGCTTGAGAGTAGGGGCCATGTCGTAATTCTTGAATTCCTTTGATTTAGCACATAGTAAAATTTCCATATACACCTGCTCTGTATACAGAGATCTGTCAATATAACTAAGGTGTGGAAATTTGCTAAGTATATTGTGTGTAATGAAGAGGAAAAGACAAGTTATGCATTGGCATGGAGGCAAAATAAGGATTTCAGATTTTATCTTTAATGTATTGAGAAAAAAACCTTACAGATTTCAAGTGGGAACTTTATTAGATTCACACCTTCCAGGCTTCTCAATTTTCTTTATTTCACCGTTTCGACCACATCCTTAGTACCAGAAAGGAATGACACCCTCATTCCCTAAATAAATACTGGCTCTTAATAAACAAGAGCCTCTTGTCAGCCCCAGAGCTTTGTAACTGAGATCACAGCTGTATGGCAGCATCCTCATCTTTGACATAGGGATAATAATAGTAACGCTTTGCACTTGATTCAGCAGTTTAGTTCTCCTAAAAGGGGTAATAGTTCTAAAGCCCTTAGTGCCTAGAACATAGTAAGATCTATAAAATTGCTTCTTAAATAAATATACAGTCTATTGTGAAGAATGTGAGAATTGAGTGATAAATACATTTTCAAGTTAGACGTAAGTGCAGCAATGTGAATAAGAAATTGCTAGATCCAATATATGAATCAAGAATTACGCCAACGGATTACTGATGTATTTGTGTATTTTTGGGTGGTGATGGGTTCTATACATCCATTAGTTTTCTATTGGTGCATAACAAATTTGGCAGCTTAACAAGACAAATTTATTGTCTCACATTTTCCATGGGTCAGCAGGCTAAGTATAGCACAGCTGAGTTCTCTGCCTGGATCTCAGAAGGCTCAAATGGAGAGGTCACCTGGAGCTATGATCTTACGTTAAGCATAAGTTCCTTGTCATGCTCATGTTCACTGGTTGGCAGAATTTAGCTGCTTTTTTTTTTTTTTTTTTTTTGATATGGAGTCTCACTCTGTCACCCAGGCTGGAGTATAGTGGTGCAATCTTGGCTTACTGCAACCTCCGCCTACCAGGTTCAAGTGATTCTCCTGCTTCAGCCTCCCGAGTAGCTGGGATTACAGGCACCCGCCATCATGCCAGGCTAATTTTTGTATTTTTAGTAGACACGGGCTTTCACCATGTTGGCAAGGCTGGTCTTGAACTCCTGACCTCAGGTGATCTGCTCACCTTGGCCTCCCAAAGTGCTGGGATTACAGGCATGAGCCACTGCACCCAGCCTTTAGCTTCTTATAATTGTAGGAATGGAGGCCCTCAGCAACTAGAGGCCACCTACTGTTTCCTGCCACATGATTCTCTCTACAATATGGTAGCTTACTTTTTCAAATTGAGCAGGAGAATGCTTCAAATGTCTCCCTTTAGGAGGGACTCAATACCTTTTAAGGATTCACCTGATTCAGGCAGCCCCACCCAGGATAATTACCTCTGATTAATGAAAACTCAACTAATTTGGGACCTTAATGACATTTGCAAATCCCTTTACCTTTCTCCTACAATATAACTTAATCACAAGAGTGACAGCCATATTCATATTCACTGTCCTAGCCACCTTCAAACCGCAAGGATCATACAAGGCAGTATACCAGGGGACAAGTATCTTTGGGGTCATCTTAGAATCCTACGTATTTCAGTATGCTTTTCAGCCATTGCAAAATACAGCTACTTTATACAACTGGGTTGCATAAAGATCTCTCTGAATGCAGTAGGAAGGATTTACTAGGGGTTGGGGAGTAAAATGTGGTGAGAGAAAATAAATAATGAAACAGGAATAACAGTTGGAAAGATAATGCCATAGTGAGAGCTGATGCTGGCAGTGGAGGTGAAGAAAATTTCACAGTTTATAGATATATATTGGAGAAAAACTAGGCAGGCCTTAATGATGGGTAGGAAGTATGTAGCAAGTTAAGAGAGGAAGAGTAAAGGATGCTGTATTGTTATCTATTACTGCATAACAAATTACCCCCTAACATAGCAGTTTAAAACAACGAACATTTATCGTATCACAATTTCTATGGGTTAGAATTTTGGGTGCACTCAGCTGGGTTACAATCAAGACATCAGCTGAAGCTTCAGCCATCTGAAGGCTTGACTAGGGCTGGAAGATCTGTTTCCAAAATGGCGCACTCATATGGCTGCTGGCTGAGGCCTCCTATTTCTCCATGCATGGGCCTCTCCACAGGGCTGCTTGAGTGTCCTTATAAAATGGCAGCTGTTTTTTTCCAGAATCAGTGATCCAAGAGACAGAGCAAGTTAGATCTTGCAGTAACCTTTTATAAACTAGCCTCAGAAGTCACATACACTGACTTTTACCATGTCCTCCTCATGAGAAATGAGTCATTAATCCAGCCATACTCAAGGGGATGAGAATTACGTTCACCTTTTGAAGACAAGAGCCCCAAAGAATTGTGCATACATAGTAAAACTATGACAGGTGACTTTTTGGATTCAAGTTTGCATAATGGCACTGTTTACCTTTACAGACTCACACTGAACATTCTAGTAATAATAAAACAAAATTATGTGAGGATTTTGGTGAAAATAAATGAATATCAATAAACTTCCATAAGAGTTAGAGAAGGGTTAGATGGACAGGAGCTGAAGTGGCCAAAGGAGATTTAAATGTGAGCTTGCCCTTGAATGATGAGTAGGATTTGGGTAGAGAGATGCAAAATAGTAAACCAAGTAGGGTGCACAGTACAAGCAAGCGCTTGGAGATGGAACAGAGAAAGACCCCACTGAAGCCAAACATTTGATCTGAGGGTAATACAACAGGAGTCAGTAAAAGTGGGAGCCATTTCATGAAGAACCTTAAGAAATTTCAAGCTAAGGAATTTGCACTTGATTCAGCAGTTGAGAATTCATGATATTTTCAGAGAGAAAGGGAATTGTGCATAGCAGTTTGATGTGTTAGGGACTTGGCACAGCCAAGGGATGTTTCTACTGTTGACTTGTGTTCCAGATGCAAGGCCTGCTCCTCAAACTTAGTGAGACCCAGGAACCTAAGTATTTTGTGCACTGAAGGGACTGACTGTGAATCCAATTATTCATCAGTTTGGAAGGATTTATTGTGGAATCCTGAAGGAAAAGTCTCCTGTCACCAAAGCAAGATTTAAACTGCTTAAGTGCACATAAGTCAAGCAGAAATTATGGTAATTGGACTTAAACCTGCTTCCCTCTCTGCATATTGTAAATAAAAGAAGACAGTTTAAACAAAGGAGCAAGATGTAAATACAAGAATGAGATCAAAGCAAATCTGGAATTAAATTCTACAAAGAGAAAACAAAATCCAAGATATATGGCCAGCACTTTTTAATGTATTTTACAGCACTAAAAACTGGCAGCCTAAAACATGATTTGCTCAACACATCTATATAAAGTTTGCAAAACAATTTAGAATTCACCTGTTTTGGTGTTTCCCAATTATCTTGCATTTTATGAAGTCATTTACTAATTTTTCACTGAAATATGCACAGTGACTAACATATTTGCATACAAATGAACTACCCATAGTCCTGAACTTTTCTTTGTCACCTAAACCACCCATAGTCTTGTTGTTTACATGTTATTTTCATTAATAATAATGTAAACTAAATAAAATAAATGAAGATGTTGGGGCATAGAATTAGACTGGTGACATAAAATTATTTATAGAATCACTAAACTTTATAAATTTATCCTAATAAAGAATAATTTGAAAGTAGGTCTTCAGGTAGATAGTGCTAAGAGTAAAAAGGTTTTGACTAAGGAAGCAAGGATGATGGGACGCTTTGAGATACTGAGACAGACATACATAGAATAGGGAAATGGGTCAGGAAAGCAAACTGAGCAATAACAGGGAGCTAATACAAACATTACTAATTTATCATTTTTAATCAAGGCAGTGACAAATATACAGAATTAATATTAGTCAAGTGGCCTCACAGATAAGCTCTGGTCGGCTATTACCAAATAGAAATTTCTTTTTGTATCATAAGCCCATACTTGTATATCATGCCTTCTTCATGCAAGTGATATTGCCTTCAAGGGAGTAAAAATTGATTCTTGGAGGGCCAAATCTCTTACTTGTTTTTCGTGTAAACATAGAAACACATATAATACCTAAACACATACACAGTATATCTCTGGTATTAAAATTTCATGGAGGGAATAATCAGGTAAAAAATGTCTCAAGGGCTCCTCGTATGTGTGTTGGGGGTAGGGGATAGTAATAAAAAAATATGTTGACAAACATGGTGTGATATAATCCTTTCCTAAGTTTTGTGTAGGAATCCACTAGAATTTAAGTTCCTTAAGCACAAGAATTTAGGCCTGTTTTTTTTTTTCTTTCACTGCTGTACCCTCAGTGCTTAGAGCCTGCTTGACACATAGTAGGCACTTAACAAATATTTCCTAAATAAATGAATTGTTTTACTTTGCAGCAGAAACACCCAGGGCGATGGTGATAGTGCCTTGATATCTATTACTCTTATAATTAAAAGGGAACAATCTAGCACTTGGTCAAGTTCTTTGGTGCGACTGGAGAAGAAACTAGGGACTGGACCAAAGAAGACTTGACAAAGTGCTAGGTTGTTCCCTTTTAATTGTCCTTCAGCCTGGCACTTTTCATGTTCTCTGTTCTCCCTTAAGCCACTGGGCCTTTGTATATAATGCTATTTCTACTCTAAATCTCATCTCCTGCAGCATAGTCAACTCCAAGTCATCCTTCATTCCTATCTCTGACTGATTCAAAGGTTTTCATAACTCCCTATACTTCTTTATCATAGCATTTAACACAAGGACGATATAGTATGCCTTTGTATGACATATCAATAATGCCTGTTTTCTCACTAGACTGTAAATTCTATGGAGTCTGTTTGGTTTCATTATTTTATCCCCTGCAAATAGTACTATGCCTAGTGTTGCACTCATTGAATAAATTCAAATAACAAACACATGATTAATTCTGAAAAGTCCAGGATTCAATGAATGCAAATGTGTTAGGTGTGTGATCAAGATTAAACAAGAACCATACTAACTTCGGTTAACATAAAAAGTAATTATTTTCTACCAATTAGTCTCTGATAAGCCACTTGGAAATGAGAATGTTAATCAACGGGTAGTAACTGAAAAAGTACTCAGTGGCAGTACTGTATTATGAGCTATATTGAATGTGTTTTAGTGTTTGTAGATATTAGGACCCTATATATACTAAACCCTGATCATTTGGCATTCGGTATAGTATGGAGATCAGCTTAAGAAAGAATTGTCTGAGATTTGAGCTTTTATTTTTATTTTAGGTTCTGGGATACACGTGCAAAACCTGCAGGTTTGCTACATAGGTAAGTGTGCCATGGTGGTTTACTGTACCTATCAGCCCCTATCTAGGTGTTAAGCCCCACATGCATTAGCTATTTATTTTGATGCTCTACCTCCCACCACCCCCTGATAGGCCCTAGCGTGTGTTGTTCCCCTCCCTGGGTCCACGTGTTCTCACTGTTCAGCTTCCACTTATCAGTGAAAACATACAATGTTTGGCTTTCTATTCCCACGTTAGTTTGCTGAGGATGATGGCTTCCAGCTTCATTCATGTCCCCGCAAAGGACATGGTCTCATTTGTTTTTATGGCTGCATAGTATTCCATGGTGTATATGTATCACATCTTCTTTCTTTCTTTTTTTTCTTTTTATTTTTTTTTTGAGATGGAGTCTCCCTCTGTTGCCCAGGCTGGAGTGCAGTGGTGTGATCTCAGCTCACTGCAAGCTCTGCCTCCCGGGTTCACACCATTCTCCTGCCTCAGCCTCCCAGTTAGCTGGGACTACAGGTGCCCACAACCATGCCCAGCTGATATTTTGTATTTTTAGTAGAGATAAGGTTTCACCATATTAGCCAGGATGGTCTCGATCTCCTGACCTCTTGATCCACCTGCCTCGGCCTCCCAAAGTGTTGGGATTACAGGCGTGAGCCACCGTGCCTGGCCTGTACCACATTTTCTTTATCCAGTCTATCATTGATGGGCATTTGCGTTGGTTCCACATTTTTGCTATTGTGAATAGTGCTGCAATAAACATATGTGTGCATGTACCTTTATAATAGAATGATTTATATTCCTCTGGGAATCCCATTATATCAGTAATGGGATTGCTGGGTCAAGTGGCATTTCTGGTTCTAGATGCTTGAGGAATCACCACACTGTCTTCCACACTGGTTAAACTAATTTACATTCCTACCAAGAGTGTAAAAGCATTCTTATTTCTCCACAGCCTTGCCAGCATCTGTTGTTTCTTGACTTTTTAATAATCGGCATTCTGACTGGCGTGAGATGGTATTCACTGTGGTTTTGATTTGCATTTCTCTAATGATCAGTGATGTTGAGCTTTTTTTCATATGTTTCTTGGCCACATAAATGTCTTATTTTGAGAAGTGTCTGTTCATGTTCTTTGCCCACTTTTTAATGGGGTTGTTTGTTTCTTGTAAATTTGTTTAAGTTCCTCCTAGATTCTTGATATTAGACCTTTGTCAGATGGGTAGATTGCAAAATTTTTCTCCCATTCTGTAGGTTATCTGTTTACTCCGATGATAGACTCTGTTGTTGTACAGAAGCTCATTAGTTTAATTAGATCAATTTTAGCTTTTGTTGCAATTACTTTTGGTGATTTCATCATAAAATTTTTTGCCAATGCCTATGTCCTGAATGGTATTGCCTATATTTTCTTCTAGGGTTTTTATGGTTTGGGGTTTTACATTAAGTCTTTAATCCATCTTGAGTTAGTTTTAGTATAAGGCGAAAGGAAGGGGTCCAGTTTCAGTTTTCTGCATAAGGCTAGCCAGTTTTCCCAGCACCATTTATTAAATAGGGCATCCTTTCCCCATTACTTGTTTTTCTGAGATTTATCAAAGATCAGATGGTTGGAGATGTGCAGTCTTATTTCTGAGCTCTCTATTCTGTTCCATTGGTCTATGTGTCTGTTTTGGTACCAGTAGCATGCTGTTTTGCTTACGGTAGCCTTGTAGTATAGTTTGAAGTCAGGTAGCTTGATGCCTCCAGCTTTGTTCTTTTTGCTTAGGATTGTCTTGGCTGTACAGGCTCTTTTTTTCTTCCATATGAATTTTAAAGTAGTTTTTTCTAATTCTGTGAAGAATGTCAATGGTAGTTTGATGGGACTAGCATTGAATCTATAAATTCCTTTGGGCAGTGTGGCCATTTTGATGATATTGATTCTTCCTACCCACGAGGATGGAATATTTTTCCATTTGTTTGTGTCCTGTCTCATTTCCTTGAGCAGTGGTTTGTAGCTCTGCTTGAGGTTTTTCACTTCCCTTGTTAGCTGTATTCCCAGGTATTTTATTCTCTTTGTTGCAATTGTGAATGGAAGTTCATTCATGATTTGGCTCTCTGCTTGTCTGTCGTTGGTGTGTAGGAATGCTTGTGATTTTCGCACATTGATTTTGTATCCTGAGACTTTGCTAAAGTTGTTTATCAGCTTAAAGAGCTTTTGGGCTGAGATGATGGGGTTTTTTAGATATAGGATCATGTTGTCTGCAAACAAAGACAATTTGACTTCCTCTCTTCCTATTTGAATATCCTTTATTTCTTTCTCTTGCCTGATTTTCCTGTCAAGTACTTTAAATACTATGGTTGAACAGGAGTGGTGAGAGAGGGCATCCTTGTCTTGTGCTGGTTTTCAAAGGGAATGCTTCCAGCTTTTGCCCATTCAGTATTATATTGGCTGTGGGTTTGTCATAAATAGCTCTAAGGGGTTTCCATTATCTAGAAAAGTCACCCAGAGAGGTTTAAAGAAAAACACTCTTTTCATTGAGCACTTTGTGATTGAAACATTGACAGGCACTTCACATGCATTCTCATTTAATCCTCATTAATTATGTGAGACAGGTGATATTTATTATTGCCTCCATTTTAAGATGAAGAAACTTTGGTTCAGAGTGGTGCTGTGACCTAGTTATGCTCCCCTTAAGTAGTGCTATGGTTTGAATGTTTGTTTCCTTCCAAAATTTACATATTGAAACCTAATCACCAATGTGATGGCATTAAGAGGTGGGATCTGTGGGAAGTAACAAGGTCATGAGGGCAGAGCCCTTAAGAATGGGATTAGTGCCCTTGTAAAAGAGGCCCCACAGAGCTGTTTTGCTCCTTTTACTATGTGAGACCACAGAAGGTGAAAGTGAGCCCTCACCAGATATCAAATCTATAGACACCATAATCTTGAACTTCCTGGCCCCCAGAACTGTGAGAAATAAATTTCTGTTGTTTGTAAGTGATCTAGTTTATGGTATTTTGTTACAGAAGCCCCATTAGACTAAGACAGGTAGTATCCACAGCTTACAAAGTAAATAAACCAATAAGACATCATTATTCTTCTACAGATATCAATATGAGGAATATAGGAAACAAAGCTTATAAAGCAAGCAGCAGCAACCTTTTTCTGAAGAGGTCTCGATAGTAGATATTTTAAGTTTTGCAAGCCATGTGGTATCTGTTGCAGCTAGTCAACTCTGTCCTTGTAGCTCAAAAACATCAGTAAAAATGTCCTAAACCAATGAGTATTGTTCTGTTGAAATAAAATTATTTGTGGACACTGAATTTGAATTTCACATAGCTTTCATAGTCACCAAATATTCTTCTTCTAAATTGTTTTCATTTACTTAAAAATGTAAAACCATTTTTAACTTATGGACTATTGCAAAGGCAACAGTGGGAAAGTTTTGGCCCACGGATCGTAGTTTGCTGAACCCTGTTATTGTAGTAATGACCGTATTAGTAGGTATAGTTAACATTTATTGGCCCTATCCTATGTCCCAAGTACTAAACACTGTAAGAGTTAAATATTAACATTTCTTATCAGGTAGATGGCAGTAATACTATTCCTACTTGCTCAAGATTATATAGCTATGGGAGATGGAGGAATCAGGACAAAAACCCAGGTTTAGAATATATCCCAAACTCCCAGCTTAGAATATATTTATGAATGAAAACATGTTTATATGAATCAAAAATAAAATAGTTGCGAATTTGTGTAGGACTCCATATACAGAAGAGGAGTTTGGGGAACAGTAAGTCCCTGACAGTAAGAGTAGAGCATGGAAGAGCTGAGTCTTAAATTGAGCCTTAGTAAGGTTCTTTATCTAAATGTTAGGTAGGAGGAAGTGGGCAGAGAGGGGAATAGCATAAACAAAGTGAGAAATAAATAGAGCTTAGCATACATAAGAAGCTTGGCTGTTTTGTAGATTTTCCGTTGTAGTTATGTATTATTGGAGCTTCACAGTGGGTACTATTTTCAAAGGCTTTAAATGTATGGATGTTGGTTTCGTAGTTTTGACAAATGTACCGTGGTAATGAAACCATTAGGGGAAACTAGGTAAGGGGTAAATGAGATATCAATCATCTTTGGAACTTTTCTCTGAATCTAAAATTATTACAACATAAAAAGTTTATTATAAAAAGTATTTTGATATCCAGTTATTTTTTCAAATATAAGGTTGAGAAGCCTACCAGTTCAAATGATCTCCCAACTCAAACTTTATTCAGTTTTCTCTGTACATGTCCTGAGGTTAATCTAAGATCTGTTTCCCACAGGTAGTTGAGGGAACCTCAGAGAGGTTTAGAAATGAGCATCCAAGCTCTAACACTCCCTCTGCTCCTGCTGTCACTCTGAAACTTCTTGACAGCAGATCCATGGCGTGGCAGCTTTTTGATGTTGGATCAATAATATAAACAACAATTTTGAGTGACAGCTTAATCAAGTTAAAACTCCCAACAACTGTACTTCAGAGGCACAGAACTATCTGCTAGAGATCTACTGAAAAAATCAAAAGATGAACCTGAAAGAACTTAATATTATAAAAGAGGCTTCCTACGGGCCTTCTCTCCAAAGGGTTTCTTTTCCATTAGAGAAGACTGATAAGAAGTCAGCAAAAGGAAAGTCCTTCTCTTCAAGCTAGGTGACTTTAATGCCACTGAGATGATAGAATACAGCTTTGAAATTATCTCCTTCCACCACACTCATCATAATTCCTTTGGCATTATAGGTACAGCCAATAATATTTAACTGCTCCCAGAAAACTACTCTGTAGCATTTCAATAGCCATTGTAAAGGAAACCCATTGTCTACAGACTCTTCAATGCAGTAAGTATACAAAGGAATAAATAAATAAACCATATCTTCATTGGCTATAATATGCACATTTTTTTACATGTTAGTATCCCTGAAATTAGGATGTTAATATCTCTGAAATGCTCCCGCCTCAGCCTCCCAGGTAGCTGGAATGCAGGTGTGCATCACCACTCCAGGCTATATGTATATAGCCGTACCACTACATGTATAGTGATGGTGCATGCCTGTAGTCCCAGCTACTTGGGAGGTTGAAGCAGGAGGATGGCTTAAGCCCAGGAGTTTGAGGCTACAGAGAAATATGATCATACTACTGCACTCCAGCCTGAGCAACAGAGCAAGACCCTGTCTCAAAAAAAAAAAAAAAAAAAAAAGAAAGGAAGAAAGAAAGGAAAAAAAATCAATTGTCTTTCTATTGCTGGGACAGAAATTGTTTTTTTACAGGGAGGATTTACATTGGTTGCTGCCAGTTAGGGGCACTGCTCACTTGAGATCACTTTAAATTAAATTAAGGTTTTGGAACTGTACTGGTAGTTTGCATTCAGACTTTAAATCTGCATGAGTACATGCTTGGTTAAAAAAAAATACTCAGTGGAGATTTTGGAGATTTTTCTTTCCGCTCCTTCTACTTGGTGTCAAGTTTGAGATATGCATCTTTTCTTGTGATCTTTTTCTGCATGGTGGGTTTATTTCTGCTTACCCTTTCAAGAAGCATAGAGCTCTTTGGTATCATGGCTTTAGGTACCACTTTCTCACTAACTTCCTCATCTTGGGCAGTTTGGGTTTTCTCTCTAAAATATATAAAATAGTGATGCATCTTACAATAAATGTTTTCTATTCAGTGAAATATGAAAATCTCTCAAGTTCAAGTTCTTATTTTTACTAGCAACCATGGTAAACCTTTGCATAAATGAATATGAAATTCTGCCTCTAGGACAGTCTGAGTGGTATCACTTGCTTTGTAGTTTGTGTCGTTGAGTATGACAGTGCATTATGTGTGCATGAATGTTTTTGATTTTATGTGTGTTTGGTTATTTCTTAAGCAGCAACTTAGGTTTAGTTGGTTTTAATGGGAATACATACTCTGGCAGTAGTGAGCTAGCCATCTAATCAGGAAGCTCATGCTTCAGAGGCAACTACTCCAAACATTTTTGTTATTCATATCCAATAAAACACTAAATGCTTCATTAATTAGCAATTTCAGAAGTAGACTTTATTGATGAAATTATAAGTTTATTAAATGGCATAACAAATGTTAGAAGTAGGCTTTCATCAATGCCATGACAATTTTCAATAGATGCAATAGCTAAAATACAGAGGTTCTCCCCCTGTCTTGCAAAGCAGAATATAAGAACCTGGTAGAGCCTGCTCTGTTTCTGGAGCTGGCACTTGAGACTCTATTCTTAAACAGACCTGTACCATTGGTTTGGAGAATTTCTAACTGCCTTATGCCAATCACTAGAAAAACAGTACCCTGCCTCTGGAATATTGTTTCATCTGTCTTGCATGAACATTTCATGCAAGGAGTAGTTGGAACATCTAAAAGGAGAGAGAGGTGAACTTTGAGTTTACAGAATAGTTGTTTTTCCTAATTACTATAGAATACTTAGTACATGTCACTATATGCAGTAGAATTTCCTCTGAACTGGCTTCATTATAGCCCAGCAGCGAGATTGTAATCCTGTATAAAGCCCTAACATTTGTTTGTAAAGTGTGTGTTTTGCTTGCACTTTCAGGCCAAGATAGCATGTCGAAGCTGAATCCAGCCTTGTTCTCCAATAGCCCTGTTCCAGTCAGGGCAGTAGAAACTCCAAGAGAATAACTTTTGTTTTGTTTTGTTTTTTAGTTTTTCACTTTGTCCATCCAGAAGGGGGTATCTTTTCTAATTCATACAGAGGTATTCGTTTAGGTTGGCTTAGTTCCTTGATCTCTGCTATTTCACATTTCTTAGAGGGTTATTTTTATCTAAGAAAAAAGAACCTAAGGTTTGTGGCTGGTGCAACAAGAAGGTACCAATATTTGTCTATTTTACATAAAAATATAAAGGGACTTAAAGGAAGTAAAAAAATGTACCGAGGTTCATGTTCCCTTGGACTCTGGATTATGCCTATTCATAACCTGAGTCTCTGCGCAGGCCTCTATTGAGAAACTGACATCAAATCATCATGAAGACTTTCAAAGCACAACAAGATTTTGACATCATTAAATTCTTCAGCAACCACTGCCTTATTGACATAGGCATATTTCACTTTTTGCAGCATCTGTACTCTTGAAGGGACACATATAAATCTAATTTCTACAAATCGAAACTGTTTTGCTCACTAATTTGCAATAGAAGTTCAAGAATGACATTTTCATCTCATATGTCCACAAAAGATATCCTAAACTGTGCTACATTTCTATGGTTCACATTTCACCATTTTATTAAAGAGCTAATAGTCTTTAATTCTACATTCAACTGTGCCATGGAACCCTTAAAGAAGCCCTGCACCAATAAATTAATAAAATAATGTTATACAGATTTTGCCAATGTACCAGGTTTTCTGTTTCCACCAACAAGTAGGTATTCCTGGAGAATCAACCAGCGACAATGTTAGTGAGAAGGCATGTGCTTGCACATGATTCTAAGATATGGCAAAAAGGCTTCAGAGATCCAAGTTACTACATCAGGCTCATATTTTTAAAATAATCTAGAGTTATAATCATCTACATCTCTAAAAGGGCGAACTTCCACAGGTGCTGACTATAGAGAAGTGACTTGATGGAATTAAAACATTCTAGAATTAAAAAGGACTTTAGAGAAAAAAGAGTCCAACTCCTTCCAAATCAGACTATCTTCTATTACATCCTTGATAAGATGATTAATTTACTGGGAGATGATGATAGAAAGAGAATAGAAGTTTACAGTTTCAAATGTTGTTGCTATGAACTGAATTGTGTCCCTCCCCAAATCCATATGTTAAAGCTCTAACTCCCAATGTGACAGTATTTGGAGATGGGGCCTGTGGGAGGTAATGAAGTTTAGATGAAGTTACCATGGTAGGGCTCTAATGATAGGTTTAGTACCCTTATAAGACAAGACAAAACACATTTATCCAACAAGGAAAAGATATATGGGCACTGATGTGGTTTGGCTATGTGTCCCCACCCAAATTCTCATTTTGTGGCTCCGGTGATCCTCACGTGTTGTGGGAGGGACCCAGTGGGAGATAACTGAATTGTGGGGGAATGTCTTTCCCATGCTGTTCTTGTGGTGAGTGGGTCTCACATGATCTGTTGGTTTTATAAACGGGAGTTTCCCTGCACAAGCTCCAGCTCCCTCTTTGCCTGCTGCCATCCATGCAAGACATGACTTTCTCCTCCTTGCCTTCTGCCATGATTCTGAGGCCTCCCCAGCCATGTGGAACTGTAAATCCATTAAACCTCTTTCTTTTGTAAATTGCCCAGTCCTGGGTATGCCTTTATCAGCAGTGTGAAAACGGACTAATACAGGCACACAGAGAGAAAGCAGCCATCTGCAAGCCAGGGAAAGAACCTTCCCAAGAACTGAATTAGCAGTACTTTGATCTTGGACTTTACAGCCTCCAGAACTATAAGAAATAAAGTTCTGCTGTTTGTGCCACACAGCCTATGATATTTTGTTATGGCATCCCGAGCAGACTAAGACAGTTGCCTAAACAAAACCAGATGTTGTGGCTTGACTTGTCTCTCTAAGACTTCTATAAATACATACTGAATGCTGAGCCCATAAGTAGTTGATAAGTGCTAAGTGAAATGACTTTTTTCAGCACTTTCAGAAAACTTGGTAGTTTCATGGTTAATTTCTACCAACAGCAGAAAAGCAGAGTAGACACTGAAACCAGACTTCCTTGGAGCCAATCCAGTCTCCAATACATAATATCTGCATAATCATGAGGTTAAGCTTGTTTCCTCATCTGTAGAATGAGAATAAAAATACTATTAACCTCATTGACTTGTGATGATCAAGGAATGAAAAACATACAATGCAATTAGATGAATGTCAGTGAAGACAGTAAGCACATAATAATAGTATTGTTTGTATCATCATCATTTTCATCATCATTGGGAAGGTGTGGCACACATTTTGAGGACTAATTTTACTCCTGGATCCATTTTACTATAGCATAATGTATCTATGTGCAAAAAAAGGGCCACATTTTCAAAACATGTTAGCTTCACTACCCAAGAAGATCAGGGCTGAGAATGTTCAATAGCCTCAATAAGAAAATCTTTATCACTGCTTTGAATTAACAGGAGAATAAAGACTACCTCTAGATTTATTAAGAGACCCTGTGAGTTTAAACCCAAATGTCTTTTCCCCAATATCTGTTTGTAACTTCATTGACTCTAATAAGAAATATTTATATTCATTTATGGGATGATAATTATATAAACATGACCTAATGAGTCTAGATTTTAGAAGCAGAGGCTATCTGAGTCATTGCCAACCCTGATAGGGTTCAAGTCAGCATCAGACCTTGTACTTACTACTTATTTTTAAAAAGGAAAAGTGCCTTAAGCAGCAAATAATTATACATTCTTTCTCCACCTATGGTACCACACAAAAAATTTACATTAATTCACACTCTAATAATTGGGAAGTTAGTCCTCATTTGATTAACTTGGGCTTAAACTTACTTTTGACTCTCAATAAGAAGAAAAGGTTTGCTAAGTTTTGCTTAGTATAAATGACATTGTATAAAAATATATGTAACCTACTAAAAAGAATCAACTGTTCTAAGGACTTAAGTTCATTAATTGGTTGTATGCAAAGGGCTTTTATTTATAACTAGTTATCAAGTAATTAGGGCCCACCACGGTTTTGCTCAGAAGCACTTATTTATAATTGGTTGCTATAGGTATTTGAAAGCAATAAATTTACTTAAAATGTATTTTATAAATATTATTTAGACTTACTCACACAAATCCACATCAGTGAAACTGATGTTTAAAGCTCATGCTTTTTATATAATAATAAATTTCAGCAGATATTTATAATATGGAACTTTTTATGACATCTCACATTTACATAAAAATTGTGTGAATTCTCTAAAAAAACTTTATCATTTACATTATTGTCTGTATTGTTCCTCAAATTTTCTGTTCTTGGCTGATTCTTCAATTTACTTGTGAAAGCAACATTTTAATTAGCAAAAACTGATTGACTTTGAGTCAATGATTATTTATAAATACAGTTCCTACCCTGTCTTAGAAAACAATTTGACCATTATATCTTCATTATAACAAAAAGAAATGTACACATATCCAGCAATATTCCAATAGGGGAATGAAAAATGGAATAAAATTATGGTAAATTAACATTTTGAAATATCATTTAACCATTAAAACAAACTTAAAATGAAGTAACATGAAAAAAATGTTTGATGTAAGTGGAAGAGAAGCTGAATAAACAATTATATTTATACTGGAATTAAAGCGACATAAATTATTTCAATCTATGGTTGAATTATAGCAGGGAACATTGAAAATGAGCATTTTGGGAATGTTTGTGTGCCAGATTTATTGTGAATTTTTTTTCTTGGATTTGCTTTAATTTATACTTGAGCCAAACAAAAAAAGGAACGGGAGAGGGAGCAAAGAATGACTGAGATATTTATATTTAAATACAGTTTTTAACATTAGAATCTTTTTATTTTGTGGGGGCCTACTATTTATCAGCAGACTCAATCTTATGGAAGGCAAGACAATCTCTGGATGTGTTCTCTCCATCAGAAGTTGGGATGAATCACAGCTAACATTACCCTGTGTTCACTATGTGTGCACTATATAGAAGGCACTCTTCAAAGCATTCTACATATATTCATTAATTTAATCTTCACAACAACCTTATGAAGTAGATATTTATTATTTGCATATGACAAGTGGTAGAAACTGGGAAAAAAGGGATTATATAACTTGTCCATGAAAAGAGTTATTAAGTAGTAGATCTGGGACTTTAACTCAAGCAGTATGTCTATACAACCCTTGCTTAAGACTACTGCACTATGCTGTCTGTCTGTCATTCTTGGTTTGTCTAGACAGACCTCTGTGGGTCTTCAGGGAATTGTGCCTTATTTTCCAAGCCACTTACTTTGCAGCTCCTAGAAGCCATCTTTGTAAAACATGAATCATTCTGGCCAGAATCAATTTGGCTTCTCCCAATCTAGCCCATCTGCTTTTCTTTCCTGAAACTTTACAATTGAGTCTGAGAGAGGTAAGGCTCTCTTTGAATTGTCAGATTTGTATGAGTAGATTTGTGGTCTGTTGGCAGTGGTTTTTACTTTTTTGTTTGTTTCCAAGTGAATTGGAGATATATAAAACTGACCTGAAGAAAGTATGAGATGAATGAAGTAGACACACCTATGAGATCAAAGCAAAATCAACCAACCAACCAACCAACCAACTACACTAAAAAACAGCAGAAAAAGAGAGCTCTTCCTCACAACACTGAAGGTCCTAAACTCACTTTTGAGGTCGTGTCTTTGGGGGTCATTGAACCACACATATATCCTAAATTTAATCTCCCTATTTTGCTTCAGCTAATTTTCCATTACTGAGAACCAAAATGAGCCTAATAGTGTTTGATATTCATAAATAGCACAACATTTCAAATAATTTAATCTTATTGGAATACACCAAAATGTATATGCAAAATAGAGGTGAGGAATGTGTTATATGAAACTAGTAAAATGCTGTTGTGTATGTGTGTACAAATAAAGGAGATAAAGAAGGCAATGAACTCTACGGTCTTTATAGGCTCTAAATGAACTTCTAAGGTAAACTTATGGTTCCTGGATAAAAGACATTGTTTTGTCCAAATCTCTGATTATTTTTGTGACATGTGACCCAAAGTGCACTAAATTCAAGATATTTCTTATAACAAGCTAGACCTCATTCTTACCAATGTTCACAACTTGTTGGAGGTCATTTCAGAGGTGTGTGAACCAGAGCAACTCCATCTTGAATAGGGGCTGAGTAAAATGAGGCAGACACCCAATGGGCTACATTCCCAGACAGTTAGGCATTCTAAGTCACAGGATGAGATATGAAGCTGGCACAAAATATAGGTCATAAAGACCTTGCTGATAAAACAGGTTGCAGTAAAGAAGCTGGCTAAAACCCACCAAAACCAAGATGACCACGAGAGTGACCTCTGGTCAGTCTCACTGCTACACTCCCACCAGTACCATGACAGTTTGCAAATGCCATGGAAACATCAGGAAGTTACCTTATGTGGTCTGAAAGGGGGAAGCATGAATAATCCACTCCTTGTTTAGACAACATCAAGAAATAACCATAAAAATGGGCAACCAGCAGCCCTTGGGGCTTCTCTGTCTATAAAGTAGCCATTCTTTTTATTTATTTATTTATTTATTTTTGAGACAGAGTTTCACTTCTATTGCCCAGGTTGAAGTGCAATGGCTCAATCTCAGCTCATCGCAACCTCCGCCTCCCGGGTTCAAGAGATTCTCCTGCCTTAGCCTCCCGAGTAGCTGGGATTATAGGCATGCACCACCATGCCGGTAAAGTAGCCATTCTTTTATTCGTCTACTTTCTTAATAAACTTGCTTTCAGTTTACTCTATGGACTCGCCCTAAATTCTTTCCTGTGCAAGATCCAAGAACCCACTCTTGGGGTCTGGATGGGGACCCCTTTCCTGTAACAGTCATATGGAATATTGCATGCTAAAGACTTGATGATTCTGGTGGTTTATACATCTCTTATTTTACATTTTTCAAGAGCGCTCATTTTATTGATTAAAGTTCTGATCTCAAAGCAATAATTATAATATTATCACTGTGACCACAGAAGCACATACTACACTGCCCCAAGGGCTTCTCAAATGCTGCTTACAAAAATACTCAAAAGTAAAAATATGGATTCATTACTATTTAACTGTAAAATAGCAAGCATGAAATCTGCAATACAAAAGTTATTTAATGCAGTCAGAGTAAATTTGACATTAGCTTGGAAGGTGCAGGGCAGGCAAATAAAATCTCCCAAGCTTGGGAAACACTATTACCAGTTAGCAGAATCACTGAACTTTCCAACTTGGGAGTTCCCTGACAACCAGTTACTCAGATACAGACATGCAATCCTCTTCTATAGAATTCTGAACAGATGGTCATGTTTTTCCTATGGCTGTCCCTGTTCCACAGCTGGGCAGCTCATAGGTTAAAAATTCATTTTTGAGTTTTTATCTGTTTCTCACATACCTCCTCATATTCATCCTAAACCAACTCTGCTGTAAAAGAGAACAAAATGTTTCCTATTCAAGAAGCGTTACTATTTGGGAAGCCTTTTATATAAAAATCCTCCATTTCTTTGACATGACTTTGTCATTTTTAATAGGTGCTATGATGGTTAATATTCAGTGTCAACTTGATTGGATTGAAGCACGGAAAGTATTGTTTCTGGATGTATCTGGGTGTTTCTGGGCGTTGCTGGAAGAGATTAACATTTGAGCCAGTGGACGGGGAGAAGCAGACCCACCCTCAATGTGGGTGGGCACCATAAAATCAGCTGCCAGCGCAGCTAGAAAAACAGGAAGAAGCTAACTTGCTTAGTTTTCCCACCTTCATCTTTCTTCCATGCTGGATGCTTCCTGCCCTTGAACATCAGACTCTAAATTATTCAGCTTTTGAACTTTTGGACTTACATAATTGGTTTACCAGGCAGGGACCTTCAGCCTTTGGCCACAGACTGAAGGCTGCACTGTCAGCTTCCCTACTTTTGAGGTTTAGGGACTCGGACTGAGCCACTACTGGCTTCCTTGCTCCTCAACTTGCATATGGCCTATCGTGGGACTTTACCTTGTGATCATGTAAGTCAATTCTCCTTAATAAAATCCCTTTCATATATACATATATCCTATTAGTTCTGTCCCTCTAGAGAACCCTGACTAATACAGGTGTGTTCCAGGAAAGACTGCTAACAGTACACTGGGAAAGGTGGATGACAGAACCAGCTGACCCAGCTTTGGATAACCTTGGCCATTTTACATGGTTCACGTGAGAAGTATACACAAGGAATATATAATGCTCAGCATAGTATGTCATCCATAGTAGATAGTAAATAAATGCAAACGAGTTATTTTTAATTCACTCTCCCACATCTCACTGTTGGAGTCAAATTACTTAGTCCATGCCCTATATTTTGTATTTTGAGGGAGAAAAAATATATTATGTATTTTTTCATCTCATTTTGCAAAATGGAGAACTCTCAGTAGAGAATGATCATCCAGCTGTCTTTGAGAGCAAGAAGAAAATCCTGTTTATCATACTTTTATTGCTTAATCCTTGTTGAAAAGTTTCCCAGTGGAAGGTTCTGTTTGTTTTTCTGCAGTGGGAAAAAGTTTAACAAACTCAATGACACAGTCACGTGCTCATGGTCACACACACCATCTCCAGGGGTCTAATCTGAGGATTTGGTGGAAGCTTCTGCCTGTGGTCAGCAAACTGTGGAAGCTCTTCCCAGGATGCTCTTTACTGGACAATGCAGGAGGAATGTAGAATCACAAACTGACTTCACCGCCAGTGAAGCAAACTTTGGGTGCAACATTCAAGAGTGGGACTGGCCTTCTGGGTCTTGATTTTAGCCAAATACTTCTTCTCTAGATGTCTCCTTTTCTAAATGAGCCAAAAACTTCTAGGGCTGCTGTCACCAGATTATTACTAGCACATAATCTTAGATGGTCCTGGAAATATTTGATAACATTCATCAGCACATATATTTTATTAGGCACTCTGGGAGATAACAGAGATGGGAGAAAGTTAAGTGTTGGCTTTGGAGATGATAAAAAATTTGGGATGTTGCTGTAGAAGATATATGTGACTCTTTTGGTAGGTGAATGCCATGGATGCACGATTGTGTGTATTTGTGTGAAAGTGTGTATGTATGCGTGCATGCATGTACCATGCATGTAGGATGGCATAAATTGCCAGCAAGCATATCTTGATGTGGGAGGTAAAGTACAATGAGGGTATTCATGAAAAAGAGGGAGGCAACAAAAGCTGCTCCTTGTGTCTTTCTCCTCCGTGAGAAAGCTGAGTTGTGTCTTTCTCCTCTGTGCTGCTACCAGCCTCAGACCCTCATTACTACCATCCTCCACCCTATTCCTCCTCCTTCCAAGATACTCTATATCCATCTTCCTGTGATTAAGGTAGGATTTAAAAAAACTTGTAAGAGCTGCAACTGTATTTTATGTTCATCTTAAGGGAGAAGGTATGTCTTTTCACATAGAAGGACTTCACCATGACACAATGAAACATTAAAAAAGATATCATTGAAGGTGTTTGTCTTAGCTTCTGCATTGGGTGGCTTCTACTTGCCACCCAAATAATGCATCTATATCCTGTCTGTACAGTAAACCTTCCAATAAGCCCACCTTAAATGTTTGGGGACATACTGAGACTCTGCTGGCCTCAAGAAAGAAACATTTGGTTGGTCGTGGAGGCTCATATCTGTAATTCCAACACTTTGGGAGGCTGAGGAGGGCAGATCAACTGAGGTCAGGAGTTTGAGACCAGCCTGGCCAACATGGTGAAACCCTGTCTCTACTAAAAATACAAAAATTAGCTGGGCTTGGTGGCGCACGCCTGTAGTCCCAGCTACTTGGGACGCTGAGGCATGAGACCTGCATGAACTCAGGAGGCAGAGGTTGCAGTGAGCCAAGATTGTGCCACTGCACTCCAGCCTGGATGACAGAGTGAGACTTTGTCTCAAAAAAGGCAAGAGAAACATTTGATAAAACAAAAAATAATAATTACAGGGGTAACAAAATAATAATTTAGGTACAAATAGAGATTGTGGCACCTTTAAACAGCACTCTTTTTGGTTTTCTAGAGAGTTTGTTTTTCACTTTAGATTTTGGTCATCATCCTTCCCCTTGCCCATAGCTTCACTAAAGGTGCCAATAAATCCCACCCAAAATGGAGACGTGAGTCTGGGGCCGGAGGAGGTGACTGAAGGTGGAAAATGACTGATTAGAATTTTTATTGGTGTTGTATCACAACTCACACCCCAGGATGGAAGGAACTGCCTCTTAGAGGAATCACAGCAGTCTGGCCTTTCATCTTTTTATATGGGAGATCAGGAAGAATAGCAATGGTGAGCAGGGTCATAGCAGGATGAGCTGGCTGGTAATGCTGCTTTTTCTAAGAAGTCCTTTCTAGTGAAACTGCCTGGATTCCACAGATGGGGAAAGGTGGTTAGATAGATGTAATGCTTCTATTCAAAACACCACGTTCTAGAATGTGGTGATCTGAGTTAAATCTTGAAGACATAGATCTCTTGGGATAATGCATTTGATAATGATTCTGCCCAATACATGACATAGGTCAGCAGTCCCTCATTAATGCAAACCTCTGGAGACATCATGGATATCATGAATTTCTAGTTATTGGAAACTCAGAACCTTTTTATTAAGATTTATAAGGTTTTTAATTGCATTCTGTTTGGATCAGAAAATAATACGCCAAAGTGAAAGCCTCAGAAGTAGCCTCAGAAGCAAACGTTTCTCTGACCTTCTCCTGTCCTCTTATCTCTTGCTTCTCACTTTTCCCCAAGGCTAGCCATAGCAACTAGAATCCCTCTTCTCCAAGCCAGATTATAGAAACCAGAACCTGTTTTCCCCAAAGCCAGCCATAAAACCTAAAAATATGACTCTAACTTTCCTTTACCTTTCTGTGTAAGAGCTGGTTGTAAAAAAATTATCTGACCTACCTAGTTTGATTGTAGGTCATAAGACCTCCTTCTGGAGAGGGTCCAGCCCCACATCCAGAAGGAAGGAAAGCTGTACTTCCTTTCTTCTTGGAAGGCCAAGAAGAATCTAAGCAGACAGGCCTTGCTGGATTTTCCCACTCCATCTATTAGCATTAGCTCATACCCTTTTTGTTCAATCACAGTTCTGCACAACGGTCCATACTTTATTAAACCTAAGCATAACAATGGAAAGTTTTCTCTGTATTTGTTGGTCTTCATTCTGAAGTCTCCTGTGTGACATAAAACTATCATTAAATAAATTTTCATACCTTTCCTCCTATTAATCTGCCTTTTTTCAGTTGATTTTTCACTGAAACTGCAGAGGGCAAAAGGGAGGTATTGCCTTTGCCCCCTACAATCCCTTTCCTGAATAAGCTGAATATAGATTCCCCCACTCCTATAATCTATGATTATTCCTATGAATATGAAACATAAGACCTTGAGCAAGTTTTGTTTGCTCTTTACAGTTCAATATTTTTCCCATTTTGGACATTATAAGGGGCTAGATGGTATACATAATGATCAACATCCCACTCAGCTCCAAAATTCCATTGTTCTCACATTCCTGCAATTCCAGGTAAATCCCATACTTCTCCCTGCATCTCAATACAGGAACTCGATTTCCCTTTCTTCCTCAAAAAATGCAGTGAGCTGGCCGGGTGCAGTGGCTCATGCCTGTAATCCCTGCCCTTTGGGAGGCCGAGGTGGGCGGATGACCTGAGGTCAGGAGTTTGAGACCAGCCTGACTAACATGGTGAAACCCCATTTCTACTAAAAATACAAAAAATTAGCCAGGCGTGGTAGCATGTGCCTGTAATCCCAGGCACTCAGGAGGCTGAGGCAGGAGAATCGCTTGAACCTGGGAGGCAGAGGTTGCAGTGAGCCGGGATCGCACCATTGCACTCCACCCTGGGCAACAAGAGTGAAACTCTGTCTCAAGAAAAAAAAAAAAAATGCAGTGAGCCTCTTATTGAATATAATCTCTCAAAAGCCCAAAGGCAATACTGCCACTTTGGAAGGTTTTCCTCCCAGAAAGCTATTTAATTTGATGGTTATTATTTGTTTATCAAAGCCCCACTGTTTATTCAGATTAATTAAAAACAATTGTTCCAGCTGCAGCAAGGTAGTGCTCCTTGTAATGAAAATATCTGCAATCCCTAATTCATCAACCTACATCTGATCCCATTCAAAAGTCTTTAACCTTACTCCACAAGGCAATTTAACTCAAACTGCCTCAGACCTATGTCGGTGGATGGGAAGATTGAATCCTTAAGCAGGGACCTTTTATTGTTGAAATCTCATGGCATAAGCTGTTAGGGATTGCCCCCAAAATTGCAATTTTAGAGTTGGCCTAAATTAGACAACAGGAAGTGAAACTGAGCTGCTAAATCTTAAACTCATTTAAAACATCATCTCCTAGCAAATGATGTTTTAAAAAGTGTTTTGCTCTTTTGATTATCAAGAGTGCTTATGTGTTATGGATTAGCAGATGCCATCATTTCCCAATAAATAAAGATAGTTAATAAGACATAAATAGCTATTTGATAACATAAACCTAATTTATTTTAGTTTGTAAATTCTGCTGAGACCAAGTACTGTTACCTGCAGTCAAGTTTTTCTTATCCAGAATAATCTCCATATAATTGAAAATCCTCACACTTAACAGCTTTACTGATTCACATCTAAAATATTAAAAATTGGTTTCCAGCATATACAGACCTGCTGAGAAGTGAGGAAGGAAGTTATTTTCCATCTATATATTAAACTGGAAATGTATCTTCAAGTCTGTAAAGCAGTTCACTGTTGCACAGATTAACTCACAATACTCCAAACAAAACCATTTGCCTCAACACTTCCAGATACTCACAAAATTCCACCTTTGAATGAAAGAGAAGCACGAAATATTTTGCTAATTCTCCATTTTTACTGCTATTGACAAGAGTGAATCTTGTCCTTAACTGAATCCACAGTGTGATTTGGAAGACATTTATTATTCAAAGCCAGGCAAGTGTCCTAAGGTAGTTTAAAAAAAAAATTTTTTTTTAAATTTTTCCCCAGCTTGCCTGACTAGCTATCTTAACTTAGTATTTACTTGCAATCTCTTCCTTTGGCCTCCAGAATAAATGCACGAATGACTCTTCTGCCAAAAATGGCTCAGAGACTAAAATAACTAAACTGTGTCTGTGTTTGGGTCACTGCTCAGGCAAAAATATTTAAAGCAAGACCCCTACTGCGCTGCAGAGACACTGGCAAACAGAAATTGCCGACATAACCCATTCGTTGTTGAATTCCTTGCCTTCTTCAAGTCTATTCTTTCTTCCAAATGCCATGTTTAAAATTGTTATATTGTCCCCTGTCTCCTCTTGCTCACCACAATCTTTGCCTCTAACTTTTCCTTTTAAGGGCTTACCTCTGTTCTATTTATGGAATCCACTAGGAAACTAATCTGCAAAAACACCAACTTTGGTAAGAAACATATACATTTTGAACAAACTGTTAAAATGGGCCCCAGTATGCTCTGATTATTGTATTTTCTTCTAAGAGACCCTCTGATAGACCATCTCTAGCCTTCCATAAATATAGATTCATTCTGGGGGCTCTGACCTTCCCCCCAGTGATTCTTTTGAGGCTGCTTTGTTGCAGCAGCCTCTTTTATGCCTTTCAGTAATAAGTAATAAACAAGCAGCAATTGTCACGCTGCTCTCCCAGAATAGGGGCAGGCCTTCCTGCCCTACATACATACATTCTCATTATATGTGGGGAATTCATTATGGGGGCTGCTGCAACAAGGAAAGGGAAATGAGGCGAGGGCCCCTTGCAAAGCTGCACTTTAAAACAGAAAAGGGAAATGAATTGCTTTTATTTTAAGAGGCTTCCTTTTAACTCCGGCTGCTATTTATCTGTCAGGGATCATCCCACCTCACAGCAGGGGAGACCAGTAACAAGTATTTGACCAGTTCAAGAGGCAACTATTTCACACAAGGCGGCTTCTTGCAAGAAGACCATTAAAGCGCATCAATCCTGACAGTTGCACAGACACCCTGAGGGCTGTGCTGCAGAAACCAAAACTTCAATATATCTGTTGGCTTTCCAGGGGCCTGTGCAGCTGCCTGTTTAACTGAGATGAGATAGGAGTTTCACATAATGATGGGGGGCCAGGGAGAGGGGAGGAATAGCAAAGGGGGACTTGGACAGCAACCCAAACCCTAACGTGATTTGTTGAAGCTCTGGAAGTCCTAATCTGAGAAAATGCATACATCTCAGTCTAAAATGGCCCACCCACAGTCTGTGGCACCACCACTTCAGCACTTACAGGAATTAACCAATATGTTTGCAGAGAGTTAGAATGGGTTCTGGTTACCAGAATACAACTCCACCTGCAGTTGCCTTACAGAGTATGGTTTTTGAGAAGTCATGCGGTGTATCATCCGCTGGGGATCTGAGTGGGAAGAAGTAATGCTCACATGATAAAAAAAGAAACCTACTAACATTAATCACAGTTTCTAGACCATCTTTAGGATACTCTAGTATTTAGGATACTCTTCCTTTCCAAGCCCAAACTATGTATAATCTGCCTAGTCTCTGTGAGATTTCCTGAAACTGGGGAAGAGAACAACCATCTGCTTTGTCCCAAACACTTTCTGGTATCAGCATGGGAGTTTTGGCTAACAGGGAAGGCTTGTTATTACTGATACAAACTGAGAAAGAGTACAGTGCTCAGACTTCCTCTAGGAATGGTAGATGAAATCCCCCAAAGATAATGGGGCATAATGGGCTTCTAAGCCCCCGTGAGTAGCATGAGGTCCTGCATACTGTTAATTTAGAAGCTTCTCAGCCAGCTAATGAATAGCAACAGATCCTAAGTGATAAGCCCTGAAGATGCTAAAAACATTTACTAATACTCATTATTTTTATTATAATAATTATATCAACAACGATTTTATTTCATGTGTGCATAGGTCTAATTATTGTGCATGCATTGCCTTATTTAATCTTTTCACAACCCTATAAAGTAACAATTTTATTTGCTCCACTTCATAGATAAGGACTGATGTCAAAAAGATATGGAATGGTTGGTCTATAGTCATACCGAACAGTATGGCTTTCGGTTATAAATTGCATTGCCATACTGACTTAACTATGAATCCTGATTCTCTTGCTTATAAACTGTGTGACCTTCCTTAAGTAATTTAACTTATCTGAACCTTATATTGACGTTACATCTAATAGTAAGATTATTGTGCAGACTAAAATAATAGCTTTAATATGAGCATATAGCAAAAGGTATGACATAGAGGAAACATTTAATAAATTCCACAAACAATTGAGCAGGTGTCATTATTCTCAATTTAAAAAGTGACTACTCAGATCCAAAGAATCTAATAGATTTATCTAAGGCTATACAGCTAGAAGATCAAAGAACTGAACTAGACACCCAAATTTCCAGGTAGGTAGGTGTTCTTTCTACATTATCACAAGTTTACTCTGCTGTGGGGAACATCAATTCACATGTTGTCAGTGGAACACTTCACCTATAAAAAGGTGATAAAGAGAATTCACCTTTCTTAATTCTTTATATTTTTGTTGAATCAAGAGTGCTTATGGTATTTTTCATTGCTGGAAAAATAAAAGTGAAGTGCTTTGGCTTCATAAGAGTTAAAGGCAGCAGCCTTAAATTTCACGGAGTAACTTTGGAAAGTCCTTTGGCAGGGAGATGTGAAGAAAGACCTCTTCAAAGTTTTTGGCTCTCTATTGTCAGGGGTAACAAGATACTTAGTTCTGGACTTTCACTTCTGCTTCCTTCTCTTAAAAGAGGCCAGGGTAGAGCAGGCCATACTACAAGAAGAAAATCTTAATCACCTTCCCTCAAAATAGTTATCTGACAAATCTGCCCATACTCATTTATTTTCTTGGTTCTAAGAAATGTAGTGAAGATAGTCATTCAGTCCTAGGGAAATAAAATAGGACAACAGTGCTTACAAAAATTTTAAAAAAATGCACACAAAAAATATATGTTCTTTCTTCCACTCTTTTTTCCACATTTGACTGAGTGGCATCTGGGTTGAAAAGGTTGTGGTGGTGAATATTTTATCAGATTTTTGACAAGACATCCGTCTCACTGTAGTATGAGGCTAGATCTTAAATCACCTTAGACAGTTTTGCTTCTTAATTAGACAGTCGATACACAACCAATTGGGAGAGCTGGGATCTATTAGGCTTCTATGATTCTGAGATGGCTGAGATCATCAACAAGTTGAGTCTGGTCCAATTAATTCTCTTGATAGTTTACTATCTCTTCAGTTATGCTAGAAAATTGGGTACTGACACAGCACATTGTATTAATTTTAAGTGAAGCTCTAGCAAGGAAGAGTTGAAATAAGGCTGTTTGCAGTCTGAACCAAGAATTCTGTTTAAAATGGTATTGCATTGGTATATGCAAACACTCTAAGGTCAAAATAATCCATTTCCTCATTAGTACTCAAGGTTTCTACTGCCATTCTACTTCCTCAAGTTTTAGTTCTGTCAGAATGGTTATCAGTCACCAAATTCTTGGCTGTGCCTCAGAGTCCTAATTAAATTTGAGGTTTTTGTCTTGAAACCAATGGAGAATCATTAACTACTGATTATATGTTAGTTGATACAAAACAGCTAGTTTCGTAATGGCTTGCAATTAAAAATTCAATATCCTATCTTCTTCAGGCAGCAGATTGGTTGGAACAAGACATATACTGTCCTGAAATATTTGGGTCAATGAATATATGACATAACCTATTCTATTTTCCAGAAAAAGTGACACCCACCCACCTTTTTTTAAAGATTGGGAGGAGGAGGTGGAAATAGGAGGCATTTGAGAGAAAAATGCATTCAAACTTAGATCTCAAAATCTCAAATGACTCAGTAAAGTAAAATTTAGCCAAGGGTGGACATATATTAAGTCATTTGAGGGTAAAATGAGATATCTTTTATAAATATACTAAAAGAAGAAAATGACCAAGTACTATATCATTGCTCTGGTTAGACATGACAGTTTGGGAAAGAAAATGCTTTTATATCTATTCCATTTGATATTCTCACAAAATTACATTAAAAAATAGAAGGTATAAGCACATAAGGACAAATATCGTGAGAATGGAGACTGTACTGATAATTGTTATCAGCAGAGTTTTGAAAAATGTGAAGAAGCAATTCATTTTGAAGACTAGACCATGCCTACAGAGGGTGATCATTATGAAAATGGGAGAAATGAACTGTTTTGTCCCATAGAGTCCTGAAAAGACTGAATTCTTAGAGGTACCAAGAGTCACAGAAATGAGAGTTAGGTGTAAGACTGAAACAGGTGGATTGGCTTAAAGTTCATTCCCCAGATCCTCATTCTCATGCCTCTTAGCCAGATTATTATTACTTTTATAACCTCTCAGAAGACAGGATATTCATTCTTTTCTGGAGAAACTGAACAAAGCAGAGGACAGAGTGTGTGTTTGTGTGGACCAAAGTCATGGGTGTAAAACCTGTGCAATTATACATAATACCACACTTAAAAGAACTTCATACTTGTTTAATACTCTGATGTCAAAATTGAAATTCTTAATAATTTTGAAGAAGTCCCATATTTTTAGTTTGCACTGGGCCCTATAAATTATGTAGCTGGTCCTGGTGTTTGTGGTAGGTAAATTGTATTGAGGTACAAGAGAGAAAATATGAGCATTAGGAAAGTATGCGAAGTGAATCATAAGTCACCCAATCTTCTTACCCTGCCCTGTTCCCAGAGTAAGGTTGGTGAGATGTATTACCCACCCATCCATCCAAAGCACAAGAAACACCCAGGGAATGGACTTTGAGGATTTTTTTAGGGGAAATAGAATAACCCTAAAGAAAACAGATATTAGCATTTGAAGGGTTTATAATAAGAATCAGAATTGTTATCCAATCTACTATAAAGGCCTCAAGTCAGAAAGAACTTCCATTGCATCTAGAGATTCTATCAGAGATTTAATGTCTTACTCTACAATTCAAATAAATAACCAAGGATTATCAGATACTTGATGAGAACCTCAATATGTAAGATGGAGTCCAAAGGAAAGAGACTTCAGAAAAATGGATTCCACACAGGGAGAAGAATACAATTTAAAAGAAAAGTCTATTGTTAATTTTTTTAGAGAATTAAGGCAAGATTTAATAGCCATGATATGGTTTGGATCTGTGTCTGCATCCAAATCTCATGTTCAATTATAATCCCCAGTGTTGGAGATGGGGCCTGGTGGGAGGTAATTGGATCATGGGGGTGGATTTCTCATGAATGATTTAGCACCATCCTCTTGGTGCTGTTCTTGCTATAGTGAGTGAGTTCTCATAAGATCTGATCATTTAAAAATGCATAGCACCTCTCCCCTCTTGCTTCTGCTCCCACCATATGAGACACCTCACTTCCCCTTTGCCTTCCACCATGATTGGAAGTTTCCTGAGGCCTCCCCAGAAGCAGAAGTCACTATGCTTTCTGTACAGCCTGCAGAACCATGAGCCAATTAAACCTCTTTTATTTTTTATTTATTTATTTATTTTTCAGATGGAGTCTCACTCTGTCGCCAGGCTGGAGTGCAGTGGCACGATCTCAGCTCACTGCAACCTCCACCTCCCAGGTTCAAGTGATTCTCCTGCCTCAGCCTCCCAAGTCACCACGCCCGGCTAGGCTAGTTTTTATATTTTTAGTAGAGATGGGGTTTCACCATGTTGACCAGGATGGTCTCAATCTCTTGACCTCGTGATCCACCCGCTTCGGCCTCCCAAAGTGCTGGGATTACAGGCGTGCGCCACAGTGCCCGGCCAAACCTCTTTTATTTATAAATTACCCAGTCTCAGGTATTTCTTCTATAGCAATGTGAGAACAGACTAATACAAGCCATGAAATAAAAACAGGATGCTATAAATGACATAAGATTTAAGGGAGATAAGAAAACAAAAAGCAAAAATGAGCTCTTAGAAATTACAAATATGATAGCAAAGAAAATAAGAACAAAAACAATACAACAACAAAGAGATTAGATGATAGAGTCAAGGAAATTCCCCAGAAAGAGAGAGCACAGATAAAATGAAGCATAGGGGATTTTCAAATAAATCAGAAGAAACAATTCCCAGGACAGCAGGATATGTATTCTCAAGATTGAAAGAGGCCATGGAGAGAGAGAAAACATCCACACCAGGACATCTTATCAGGCCCCACTGCAACAGCAAAAGCAGAATGGAGTTTACAAAGGACCAACAGGAAGAATGGCGTTACCTGTTCTAGCCATGGCACATGCCTGGAGGCTGGAGACTTATACCTTCAAAATGTTGACAAAAAATAATTTTCAAACTTTAATTTTTTATCTAACCATTACTATTGGTTTCATGTATAACTGATACATTTGTATAAATAAAAGGACTTTAAAAATGTGCTTCTAGGCACCCTTTCTTGATAAGCTACTAGCAAGTGCACTCAGCAACATAAAGAAAAAAATAATGAGATTTAGGATCCAAGAAACAGGAAATCCCATCCAGATGAGAGGTGCCAGGTCCACTGCTGTGCAGTAGACAGCAAACAGTTTACATTAAAGCACGAAGTTGAAGGACTACAAGAGGGATGGCTTCAAAGAAAAAAGAATTAGAATCCTATATTGTGTTTGAAAATATTTGAGCATTTGGACAAAATTTATAGACATTTGACAAATCTTTTAGGGGAAAAAACAAATAATAAAAAAGCTTGGTAACAAAACATAAAAAGTTTAGAGGGAAAAAGCCATTATTACACAAAGGAAAAAGAAAAAGAAATATAAGAATACAAATATAATTGCATACATTCTAGATTTATAGTACCACATGCAAATAGAGTAATGCCAAACTTAATTGGTTCAGTTTCCCTCAAGAGTGATACAATTGTGTTGGAAAGATTTCAGCCATGGAAGGAACAATTGCACAAATTGTATAGGGTATGTATGGTATAGAGCTAAAAATTCTTAACTATTTTAACAAGAAAGAAATATTATAAAATTGGGAAAAAAACCACAGTAAAATGCAATGTATTAAGATGGAAGATTATAGAAGAATAAACAGTTAAAAGTGATAATTTTTTACCAGAGATAGATAAATGACACTGATTAAAAATAAAAATTAATTTTAAACAAGCTAAATGGTAAAATTAAAAAAAAAAAACATAAAACAGTTTTTTCCTTCACTGAGGGAGTTCCTTTAATGTTAACAAAGAAACAGTTGGCTGCAGAATAAGATTTCATTTTAGGTTTTAAAAAAATTGATGCTCTTTGTCTTATTGTTATCACTTTTTTGTCTGTTGGATGGTGTTCAAATGGCCCTAGAATAAGATGTGACATCTGTATTCATGATAAGATTCAGATATATGACTACAATGTTCTGTTCCTCCCACAGTTGACCCCATCATCATGAAGAGAATGAAACACAGAATGAAAGCTCTTCTCTGCATTCTTTACCCTTTCATTGTCCTCTCGGTTAATGGTTGCTTTGTTCCTGTGGGAGTGAAATAAAGACTCCCAAAATGCTGAGAATATTCAAAGACTTTCTCAGGAAGGGTCAACTCATGAAAGGAGTTGCTGCAATGTGAAAATTGAACACATTAAGTCTGATAGGTAAACTTCAAAAAGAAAAATATTTGTGTTTCCAAAAGCCCTTCAGGTCCATATTTATAGCATTGCGTGTTACAGTAAAAGACTGAGGAAAATAACTGATTAAGATACGCTATATCCACACAGTGCTATACTTTGTAACACTGAAAATAATTAGAAATAGGTATACTTGCATGGAACGATGTCCAACGCCTATTGTTAATCTAAAAACCCCAAACAAAACAAACCCAACAAGTTGCAGAACAATACGTATGTTATGTTCAATTCCTGCATGAACTTATTCTGAAACTATAATTTTGGTTTTAGACGTAGATTCTGAGACCAGAATCTTGGTATAGGGACTAAATTTTTAAATCATTTGTACTGTTATATTATTTTCAATTTTTATAATGCATGGATAATAACTTTTTGAAAGTTAGTTACATATAACTAATACATTATATTAGTTCAAGCGATCAGCACTATTTTAGTTTGGGAACATTCACTCTAACTTCAATCCAGGAATTTGAAATAGCAACATTTGCCTCTAAGTAACTAAACATGGTAAATGCAAAGAACATGGGATTTGAGTCAGGAGTTCAAATCCCATTTTCCTGTGTAAAAGTTGGGTATATTCATTCCTCTTTCTAAATTTTAGTCTCAGTTATGTAATCTATAAAATGGGGATAATGAAGATCTTTTCTCCTCCCTCAAAGTGTAGTGTGATGAACAAATAAGATCAGGTAGCAGAAAAGACCTTGTGCACTGAGAAGTACCATAGAATGGTTTATTACTTTGTAGAAAACTGGCTTTACCAACTTAATGTACTTTATATTTAGCATTAATAATAACAATAACTAAAAAAATTACTAACATCTTTGACCACTTATTATTTCACATGCTTTTCTAAGAGCTTTGCAAGTACGAACTCATTTTTCACAACATCAAATGTCTAAGTGTGTACTAGTGTTGTTCCTTTCATAGATGAAGATGCCCAGGTACAGAGAGGTTAAGTAACTCATCTAACATCACCCAGTTACAGTACTAGGTGATGGTGCTGGGTCCCATTGCCACACAGTCTGCTAGGCTCTCTGCCAGTTGATAGGAGAGAGTCTCTAAATGCTCCTTTCAACTACTCTAAGAGTAGCTGAAAAATGGATGGAAACTTTCTGACAGACTGATGGGGACTTTCTGTGCTTTGTAGTGGCAGAAAGTTTTCTTTTGTTTTTTAAATTGTTAACTCAGGTTTTGCCTTTAATTTTTGTAAGTTTTCCAAAGTTTCTATTCTATTTTATTTTTGTTTTATTTTATTATTATTATACTTTAAGTTTTAGGGTACATGTGCACAATGTGCAGGTTAGTTACATATGTATACATGTGCCATGCTGGTGTGCTGCACCCATTAACTCGTCATTTAGCATTAGGTATATCTCCTAATGCTATCCCTCCCCCCTCCCCCCATCCGACAACAGTCCCCAGAGTGTGGTGTTCCCCTTCCTGTGTCCATGTGTTCTCAAAGTTTCTATTTTAATTCCTCTTTAAAATCATGCCTCCCCATGGCCACCAATGCACCTTAGAAGCCCTAGGAAGTAAATCACAAAATTACAAACGTCTAAGAAGAAAGTAGCTGAGTCTGAAGCTGCCAAGGTCTATTTTCATTCTGCGTCAGCTCCAGCAAACGCCTTTAGAATTGACTCACGCAAATTAACCTGAATCACAGAATCTCAACATTTCAGAGCTGGAAGGGACCAGTGTTCTTTCACAACTAGTCAATCAAGTGAAAAAGGTAATTTGCATCAAGAAAGAGTATAAAATTAGAAATGGAATTTTTAAAAAGCAGGTGAGATTCCCTAATATGAGTTTTGAGCTTGAGCATGGAGCCTTCAGGATGGTGAGGTGTTGGAGGGTACAACTATGGGAATGGGGCAACTTTCCTTCTTTCCTCCTCTATCTGCTTTTTGATTTGGCTCTGTGGCCTTGGAGTAATCATTTATTTTCTCTGAGATAGACTGTTCAAATCTGTAAAGTGAAATGAATGTAATAGATGACCTTTAAAACTCTTAGTCTTTCTATTATTTCCAATCAGTTTGTGTGTGTGTGTGCATGGGTTTGGGGGATGGTTAGAAATGGAAACGGAAACGGAAGAAGCTTTAGTTAGTTGGGAAGAAATGCTTTTATAATCTCTTCAGCCTGAAGTAGACTCACAAAAAAAGATGCTTCCTTATGTACTACCCAGTTCAAAAACAAAGAGGGATGCAAGCTCACAGCTCATTCTTGAAATGATTCTATTCCTGAACTTCCCTGCCTACGTTTGTATCACATTTCATGTTTTTGCCACTTATAGGCATATGCACTTTAAAATGATATTCTGAGATGCTTCAGTGACTTCTAGTAGAAAAATGCAAATAAATGTAAATTTCTGTTATTATCAGCTTCATCAAAGCAAACAGGCAAAAGCAAGAACAATATTAGAGTTTGGTAAGAGTGTATATTTGAATGATTTCCCCAGAGGACTAGGGAAAATCTCATCTTGTTTGGTTTCCTATTGCAGAGGAGCATCAATTGTCTCTGGTGGAATTACCTGCATACACCACTTGTCAGTCCCACATTAACCCCCCCAGTCTCACTTTTTTTCCCGTAGACAAGCTGCTCTTTTTATTTCTCAAATGTAATTTCAATGAATGGTCGACTTGAATCAAGAGATTCAGGCATAAACAGGTGAGAGCAGGCATGAATAACACAATCGAGGACTGGGAGAATAATAGTTTCAGAAGATAGCATTTATATCATAGAAAAAAATAAAGGAGAACTCAGATTGCTAGTTCTCCAATTAGAATCAAATGAAAATAAGGAATCTTGGCACCTTCTACGGGATTTCCAGGCTGTACTACATCAGCTACCTTTGAATATAGTTTGGTATATTTTCTGACGCTTTCATACACTTTCTGACAGATTTATCTTTATGTAAATCTAAATTTCTTTGAGGGTAGTGCCTTTGTATTTAATTCAGTATACTCAGAAGACCAGTACATTCCTGTGCAAAAGAAAAAAAAATTCTCTTAATAAACTAATGCTGATTGAGTGAGTGCTTATCTACAACACAATCAAAATTAGAGTCATTTGATAGCAGGCCAGTATATGTGACCAGTCTTGTTCTAAAGATATAATTATCTAGAAAAACACATCCTTTACTTTGCCGAAATGCAAAAAATCAATTAGATGAGAAAGCATGACTTCAAAAATGCATAAAAGACCACAAGATTCTTAAGTGCCTATTACTATAGAACAAAATGCCTAAAATAGAATAAAATCTTGGATTGAATTTCAAAATGCAATAGAATTTAGGAGCAATTGCATAACCAGATAGGAAGTTTTAGCATGAGTTTTCTAATTCTTCCTGTCAACAACCTTTGGAAGTTTTGAAATAGTGTCATTCTAATGCTGATTTGCATTAGTACTGGATTAGACTCCTCAAACCATTATAAAAAGATCACTGGGCAGAAATGAAGAGCCTAGAATTGTGACTTCAGTCTTGTAATACACTAACTTCTAAGTTAAATCTCATAGGTTCCTAGCACCAAAAGGAAAAGATCTGGGGGCTGAGTTTATTCCCTAGGGCAGTAGTTCTTGAGCTTAAAGGGTTTGTTAAAACTAGTTTATGGGCTCCACTTTCAGAGTTCCTGATTCAGTAGGTCAGGTCGGGGGCAGAGGTGAGATTTTGAATTTGTAATAGGTTCCCAGGTGATGCTAATGCTGCTGACATGAGAATCTCACTTTGAGAACCAGCACCTTAGGGCAAAAGACCAAATGGGAACCTGCTAGCCTACAAATTCTTCCACTGACTACCTCTCTTATTCTGTTGAATTTACACATTTCTCATGGGCTTGTCCAGTTTGCACAGCTAGGTTCTCTCTCAGGACTAGTTCTCTGTAGTAGGCCCCAGTAATAACAACAACCACAAGCCTGGCTTCTTTCTTCCACTCCTGATGAAGCCTCAAGTCTCCGGAGCCACCTTATGTTGCTCTCAACCTTTGTGGAATCAGTGCTCAAAATAAACTGTCAGACCTCAGCCAACAAAGACTGAGTGCTAAGCAGACGCTTCACACCATTTACGGGGTGGTGGGGCGGGGGGGCCTCCTGTGGAAGGCTCTTTGCTCTGACCTTCCTGCCTGGGGGGTGGATGGAGAGTAACAGGGCTTATTAGTTGTGTAACACGTTCACTTTCAGTGCCATTTCACCAATTTGCTCTTATGGGCTTTTGAAAAGCACATTTTCTCAAGCTCTCCGGGAAGAGAACAAGAAGTTTAATGGTGTCCAGCAGAGAAAAGGGTAAATCTTCGTAAAGGGGAAAATAAGAAAAGAATAGAAAAGAAAGGAACAATGTTTCCTGCAAGAAGAAACCTAGCTTGCCTGTTAAATAATTTAATCTAATCATTGAACCCATAACATATGTCTACAAAGACAAGGGTTTGTCAATGAATGCCTTGTGGATGCTCCTCTTTGGAAATGAAATGGAATAATTAAAGATAGACCCGCAGGCCTGGCTCCTGGCATCCCTCTCATCCTGTTCTCCCAGTTCCCTCCCAGATATCTTCCCTTCTCTAACCACCACCTTGGGTGGTATTTGCTAGAATCTTCACTACATTGAAAAAACTAATAACCATGATTTATGGTGACTCCAGACTCTGTTTCTTCAATTTAGGGACTGCTGTAGCTCTGGAATTTATATGGCTAGAAGCCCAAGCCTAGCTGTCTTGCTTTCTTCCTACTAGGGCATAAATGAAGCCTCTTCTTTAGCTGAGATGCCTACTTCCCCAGACCCCAAATGTGCTGCTATATACTTTTTGACTCAATGCTTTAGCTTATGCTCTTCATCCTGTCTGAATGGTTTCTTTCTATCTTTGGTTTCTTTCTATCTTTCCCTCCCTCAAGTGTCATCGTTTTTGTGAAGTCATGCTTGACTGCCTCTATCCAGAGATCTAGTGCTCTTTGCTAGATACTGAAGATGTGATGCCAGCAATATTTATTTGTCTGCAGTGTTCTTGAGAGGATTAGACTTGTTTCCTCCTTTTTTAAAGAGTCCTAAAGTGCAGTACGTTATCCCATACATCTTTTATGGTTTTACAAAGTGTCGTAGAGGCTGGGCACAGTGGCTCATGCCTATAAACCCAGCACTTTGGGAGGCTGAGGCAGGTGGATCACCTGTGGTCGAGAGTTCAAGACCAGCCTGACCAACATGGAGAAACCCCCTACTAAAAATACAAAAAATTAACCAGGCGTGGTGGCACTCACCTGTAATCCCAGCTACTCGGGAGGTTCAGGCAGGAGAACCTCTTGAACCTGGGAGGTGGAGGTAGCGTTGAGCCGAGATCACGCCACTGTACTCCAGCCTGGGTAACAAGAGTGAAACTCTGTCTCAAAAAAAAAAAAAGTTGCACAGAGTGTTTTTCTTTTGGTAGGTGCTTGATATACAATTGCACTTAGTTGATGTCTTGGAATCCATATTCCTATAATATGTCTGCCAAGGTATATGACACATATAAATGTTACAATAATAGCTACTCAACCTGATGCTATATGTTAATATTTATTATCTCCTTAATACTTACTAGGCACCGGTTATCATACTACTCTACTCACTTACCCTCTTATCTAAAACTTAAAAGAAAGAGGTCTAAAGAAGTTAGGTAAACAGCATAAAGTAACAGACCTACTAATTGGTGGAAGTGGGGTTACAACCTGGTGCATCTAACTTCAAAGACTGTTCCTTCCTACCAACTCCACTCCAGTCCTAAATTATTGGAGAAAGAGAGACATTAGAAAATACATAAGACTTGCCTAAAGTCACATTGCAAGCTACTTACTGAAGAGATAAATTTAAAATGAATTAAATTAATCATTATTCTTTTATATATTATATATAGATGATAAAAACTAGAAAATCACTCTCTCTAGCATTAGTGTTGGTTAATTCCAAAACAAAATGAGAGCCCAACATTTATTTTGGCATTTGTAGATTTTGTCACCCAGAAACAAAGTCTATCATATAAGACATACAAAGTGATGATAGTTTCGAACTTTTCAGTGGCTGATATAAATCTATTTTAAATGAGCAAGGATTTTTATAATGCCCAACGCTTTCCAGGTCTCCATGGGGAAAATTGCCTGAAACATCCTGCCTGATGCTCTCATGGGAGCCATGGCTTTATGTTTATGCATAAGAAATTCTTACAACTGCTTCAACTAGTAACATTTTAATTTAATGCATTTCATATTTCCATATTTATTGTGCTCCAATCATGTTTTATGAGGAACGTGAACGTGGGAACCCGATGTAACTGATATTTAGTATGTATGTACAGTGTACTTTCCTCAAGAGGTTCCACTGCTGGCACAAATGTAAAATAAATACAAATAAATCCAACTCTTTGATAGGCCCAACCTAGCTGATCAAGTCATCCCCTTCCCTCCACTTCAGGATTTCTCTGCAGAAACAGACTGATTAGAACCAAATCCACTTGGAAAATGGAGTTTCCTTTTTCAAGCTTCCTAATCTGGCTTCTCAAAGCCATATTATCCTCCAAACAGAACCTGAAAGAAGTTCCATTTCTGTTTCTCTCCAGCCAATGAAGAAACCTTGGAAAAGGAAATGAGAAGGACAACATTGTTGTATCAGCCAATCTGTTCACCTTACAATTGATATTAAGCAGAATCTGATATGCAAAGAGGAGGCTCAGCATCTTGTACTGCATCCAGGTACGGACCATTAGAGAGACTGGAAAGAAAAGACGCTCAGGTTCCAGAGACTTTCAATGACTGAAGAGTGCACTAAGGTATCCCCCACTAAGGTAAATTGTCTGACCAGATTTCATTTTGCCATTAACGAAGACAATGGTGAGAAATGAATACCTCATGCCAATTAAACTGTAGTATGATGTTTTGTAGTCATTGCACATGTAACAACTTTATATACAATCTACATTGTGATTTTTTTTCTCCTTCAGAATTAAAATTTGTGTTTTTCATTTTCAGAATACAGATACTTTTAAAAGAAAAAAAAAATCCACAAAATTATCTCTTCTTTCCCTTCATTGAAAATTCTTTCTTGTTATGATCCAAGGAGAAAGGGATAAGCGACTTTTTCAAGTTAAAATATATTTAAAATAATTTTTTAGACATTGAAAGCAAAACATTTAGAAGTTAAAACTGTTAACTTTAGACTAAAGTAAATGTAATTTGGAAGCAAGTGTAATGACCCCAATTAGCTATAATTGATATCTATCTTAAAGATATCAGTATCAGTATCTTAAAGGTATCTGTCTTAAAGAGTAAACACTTCAAAAACAATATTTTTAGTTTATCAGAATCTTCCATATTTGAGACAGAATTAGATGATGCATGTGTAGCACGAATAAGAAGGAAAAGGATGACCATCTTCCAGTGGTTCCTATGATGAGACAAGAATAAATTTCAGTATCTAATTCCTTTAGGAGCCTCTTGGAGATTAGTTCATAATATAATCTTGACAGGGGCATTTTAGAAGAGAATAGCTGTTCTTCTGAAGTAGTCTGGAATGACCTAAGGAGAGTGCTAACCAAGGGTTCAATGACCTCCAAGATTTCTGCCGGTCCTGGGACTCTATTAATTTTCTTCCTTATCAGTATGCTCTTATCAATCTATATTAACTCATCAGATCTTATTGTGGCATATTCTACATATCAAACAGAAGGAAGGAAAAAGAAAACAGAAACTAATGTAAATTGTCTGCTGTGTGCCAGGAACTCTGCTATTATATCTGTTTTATTTCCTCCAAATCTGTAAGCATCATCTTGTCATCAATATTTCATAGTTGAGGAACCTAAAGCTCTGAGAAGTTAAAAAACAAAGTTTGTAAGTGGCAGTGGTGGGACTGAAACCAAGAATGTCAGGCTCCATGCATTCTCTGCCTCAGAATACAATACTCAGAATGATAGTAGTTCAAGGGAGGTAAAAATTAAAGAAGGCAGGAGGAATGCCCCAGGATTTCATGGAGGGAGCAGAACTTCAGTTGAACTTGAGGAAAAAAATGTTATCCTGACAAACGAGAGGTTGGAGGGGGCAATCTGATAAGGGAAAGGATGTTTGCAAATACGTGCATGTGGAACGGTCTGGGGAAGTGAATAACCTAGTTTGCTTGGAGCAGAAACTCTACAGGGAAAATAAAATCAGAGAGAATTGAGACCAGAATGTGCTCATGTCATTCATTTTTGTGGGGTTCAGAATTACATCCTTCAAAGTCACTCATGTTTTTTTCTCAAGGTTGGTATCTGTGGAGGAAGTAAAATCTGTGCCCAGCCTCCTAGGCCAACATTGAATAAGGTCAGGAAGAAGGGTGTCCTGCAGTGGTAATATTCAGCTAAAACCTAAAGAAAACAAAGAATGCAGTGTATGCACATGGGTTAACAAGGAAGGAAAGAAGCTGAACTAAGATTAAAGATAACAGGTGCAGAAACCAAGTGAGCTGGGGTGGGTGGGTGGACAGCACAAGGTAACAGTGGAGAGAAGGGCAGGAGCTGGCTCATATTCAGTCTTGTAGGCTGTGATAAGTAGTTTGATTTTGTATGGATTTACAGGGAACCAACTAAAGGTTTATAAGCTGGGGGAAAAATGGTCCACTCTGGATGTGTGGTGGGGGAAGGTGTGAAGTTCACTTTGGTCAACTGGATTAATCCAGTCCTGGGATTAGGTGTCCTCAATACAGATGGTGAAGTAGGTATGGAAAGAAATGTATAGGGTTTCAGGTATATCTTGAAGGCAGATTTGTCAGCGCTTGCTGATGAATTACATATTGTCAGTAAGGTAGACGAAGACATCAAGGAAGGGCTTCTGGCTTGAGTGATTCAAGGTGTCATTTTTTTTTTTTATTTTTGATAAAGATGGGGTCTTGCTTTGTTGCCCAGGTTGCTCCCAAACTCCGAACCTCAAGCAATCCTCCCACCTCAGGCTCCCAAAGTGCTGGAATTTCAGGTGTGAGCCACTGTACATAGCCTAGGAGTTTGTTTTTTAATATAATATGTTGGGAAGTCTGTGAGTCATTACTAGTCATTAAGATATCCGGTAGATAAATACTTCTCGGACTAAAGCCCCAAGTTTTCATAGATGATCTTGCTCTTAGATCAATAATAGGGCCACAGCATGAGTAGGATTGCCAGATAACATGCAGGATGTCCAGTTACATCTGAATTTAAGCAATGAATACTTTTTTGTATATAGGTATATCCCAATATTGTTTGAGATATAGTTTCACTAAAAAAATTACTAATTTAACTGGGTATTTCATGATACAAATCTTACTGGATGGAATACAAATTTAACTAGATATCTTATATTTTTATTTGTTAAATCTGGTAATGCTATATATAAGCTTCACTACTTTATCATCTTCTATTCCCCTGTCTAACTCTGATTCCAAGTCAGTCTTCTTATCTTTCCTTCTTTTCAGAAGAATAGAAGGCTTCTGTTCTCCTTGGCAAACCTGAGTCTATTAACTTTGCCACCTGCTCCAGGACGTTGTCACAGTTTTTTTTTTCCCCCTTTGAGATTGTCAGAGGCATTTTACAATGACCTATGTGTGTGTGTTTGTGTGCGTGTGTGTCTTTTGGCCCCTTTTTCCCTATATTGGTTGACATATATTTTAGATACTTCCTACTTCTGTCTTACTTTCATAGTCAAAATAATTTTATAATACCTTATTCTCTACAACATATGAATATATATGTTTAAAAGTCCAAATGGGAGAATGATCCAATGTATCATTTCCGAAACAAAAGGCAACTGTCATATTGGGTAAAATTATTTACCATTCATATAATATACAAAGGATTAAGTTACAAAATTCGTACAATAATTCTACAAGCCAATAAGACAAAAAGCAAAACAAAAACACAGAGAAATCTAATATCAAATGGGGTAATTCGCAAAACTGCAAACCCAAGTGGACAATAAACAAGAAACATGACTAATTTTATAATAAAAGAAAAGGAAATTATACCAATATAAGATTTCACTCATTTGGCAAATATTAATTAGTTTAATATCAAATCTTGGCAAAACTGTAGGAAAATACTACCTCATACTACACTGATAAATGTGTACAACCATTTGGAAATCAATATGTCATAAGCTAATACATTTGAAATGAGCAAACTCTTTATTCTAACAATCACTTTCAGGTATCTGTGTATCTAGGAGAAATAAATCACGCATGTGCACAAGGTAGCATGGATAAAGATGCTCACAGCAGCCTAAAATTCAGAAGCAACTTAATATTTATCAACAGGAAAATTATAAGATAAACAACAGAATATTGGAATAAAGAGCAGTTAAGTAAAATGAGGCAGGTTTATATCCTGATATGGATAGACATCCAAGTAGAAGCTGTTTCACTCCAAGTGTTCAGTAAAAAGAAGAAACATGCAGATTAATATGTAAAGATTATATCCTTTATATAAAATAAGCCAAATCCAAACAAACAGAACAAAATAAACATCTGAAATAAAATCGTGTGTTTTTGTAGATCTATATTGGATAAATGCAATTAAAAATAAAAGGTTTAAGACGGATGAGAAAAAGAAACTGAAGATAAACGGATTAATCTAAGGTCCGTAAAACAGCAACTTTTTCACTTGTTTCCCCCATCTGTAATGCAGACAAAAATCAGGCAGCAGGCATTTACCTCCAGCAAAAACAGTTGACACTTCTTCAGTGAAAGTGAACAAATTGCCAGGTCCCTGGTGAAACCTTCACTCTTGAATTTGAGTGAACCTGAAGCCTGACAGATGGCTTCCTAGTTCTCTTACTGATCCACCTAAAGTAAAGTCTCATATTTGCTTACTTCACACAGAACTCCAGGTGAGAATTCCAAATGGAAATTAGTTTTAACACAAAAGTAGTGGACTTTTATTAATGATAGTTTCTTTAAATAGTTGGTATTACCAGACATATGAGTAAAGCAGCAGAATGAGATAGAATGGCCAAAATTAAGAAATTGAAAATTGACACCAGAGGAAATAGAGATAACTTAGACATCATAAAAGAAATTAGGGGAGGGTATACTAATGAATAAACTCAGAAATATTTTAAAAATTACATCTATAAAACAAAAACAAAATGTTATGAAAAAGAAATAATCAAAAAACAAGAACATATTTTCAGAAAATGCAATAAAAATAATCAAAAAACAAGAACATATTTGCAGAAAATGCAATAAAAAGTAATCAAAAAACAAGAACATATTTGCAGAAAATCAAAAAGCAAGAACATATTTGCAGAAATTTTAATTATAATTAAATTTAAAATTATGTCTAAAATTAAAAAAATGAAAACTGTGGAGCAGGCCTACAGAGAAAACAGTCCAGATTGGAAAGTAGTGATAGAATGCTCTGGTAAAGTAGCTTCCATTAATGGATATGAGGTTGAGTAAATCTTTTTTGTTTTTGAGACAAAGTTTTGCTCTTGTTGCCCAGGCTGGAGTGCAATGGTGCAATCTCAGCTCACTGCAACCTCCACCTCCTGGGTTCAAGCAATTCTCCTGCCTAAGCCTCTTGAGTAGCTGGGATTACAGGCACCTGCCACCATGCCTGGCTAATTTTGTGTGTTTTTAGTAGAGACAGGGTTTCACCATATTGGTCAGGCTGGTCTCTACCTTGCGACCTCAGGTGATCCACCCGCTTCAACCTCCCAAAGTGCTGGGATTACAGGCGTGAGCCACTGTGCTCAGCCAGACTGAGTAAATTTATTTGATGAAGAATGTAGTGGGCATACTGAAATAATATTAATATTAATATTATTAAATAATAATATAATAATATTAATATTAATATTATTAAATAATAATATAATAATAATAATATTAAAATAACAATAAAAGGTTTTCTAGAAAATGCTAAATTCATAGAATGGGTACTGCAAGATTATGAACTCAGGTTTCAAGGTCCTGAAGTTTTGCTGCAGTGTGATGATAAGGGAAGTCTTTCTTTGATGTCATTCTTAGAAAACCCAATCTCTGGGTTCTCGGTTGTGAAGGCTTTGATTGCCCTTGGTTAGTGGATCATAAAAAGCTTTCATTATCTGGTGAAAATACACTTTGACATAATTCATTAGAACTTTGCAGAATATAGTCATGTCAGAGTTTAGTAGCAGAATATACATAAGGTTCTATTAACATATGCATAGGCCTTCCAGTGACTATTTTATAAGGGGCCAACTTATGTTTCCACTCTAAATGGATCTGATTGTCATCAATATGCAACACCTTTGACCAAGGCAATCCAGTCAATTCAGTTAGCTTTTCCTAATGCTATTGTATCTGTAATATCTTATTCAACAATTTCACAATTTGTCCAGTGAAACAAGTACCTCTATCATTGGAGATTTATCCAGGAATGTCCTATGAGGAAAACACATTTCTGTATAACCTTTTAGCTACTGTTATAACAACAGCCCTCTTGCTTGAGAAAGCTTCTATACAACCATAAAACATGCACTGGAAATGACAATTGAGTGAAACTCCTCTATAAGTGTTCAAATGGCCTATCAGGTAGCAAAAATGTACCTGAAGTTTTGATTGAGACTTCCCAAGAATATGGGTTTGATAAACCAAACATTGGTCATAAACCATGTTAGCAATTTAGAACAGTCACCACACACACACACACACACACACACACACACACCTATATATGTGTTTTATATATATATATATATATCCGTCTCTCCTTTTCCCTGTTATTTTTTGGAGTTTACTCAAAAGGTGAGTAAAATTATTTTTACTGTTTCTTATTATATTACATAAAATTATTATTTAAAAGAGGAAACCATATTTTACCTTTGTATTAGTGTATTATCAATACTAAAATAAATTTTAATAAACCTTATGAGTATATCCAATATCAGTCAGCTTTTGACTACACAAGATTTTCATAAAGCTTTTAGAATCTTTTACAAATTTTTTTCCTTCTTTTCACAAATTTCTGTATTTAGTTTTATCTATATCTTTCTTCCTTCAACTTGAAACAATCTTTAACTTTTAAACAACACAAAGTTATTTTTTTCTCACTAAAGACAAATTTTCATGCCTTTATGATTCATCTCATCAAAAACATATTTTGTTTTTCTTTATACAGTCTATATATAGAACTGTTTCTTTTATATCTAGTCATTTCAATTACATAACCACAATTTTAACTCTTATCAACCCCACTTTCTAATGAAAACCTAGGAAATAAATAATTTTCAAACTATTTTGTATCAACATTTGTAGATAAAAACCATTTCATAATTTTTGTAGAAAGATGTTTTCTCAACTTTTAAACAAATCTAAATATATTTAGCTTTTCTATGCCATATGAAAATAAGAGGCAAAATTATATAAACTTAAACTTATATTTAATAATTAATATTTCAGTGTTTTAACTTACTTAGAGATGACTCAGCCATTCTATGATTATCTCTTATTTTAATATAACATGACTTTAAGATATTATATTACTGAAAAGAATTTTGATCCTATGACACAGGTACCCTCCCTAATGTCTTCCCCTGTTGTCCTGGGTCCCAAATACTCATGCGGTACCCAAGGATGATTATGAAGGATATGATACATTTGGGTCCTGAATTGACACACCAGGTGTAGAGTTCAGGACAGAGAACAGAGCTATGAAGATAATGCCTGGAGGAACTAATTGCTGTCAGCCTGGCTAGGAAGCAAAGGTGAGACAAGGAGGATGGAATCATATTGTGCTTTCTTCTGCCTTGCAGCTGGTGGTCCAAGTGCTGAGGACATAAACCCAGTCCTCACCATGGCCATTTATTCAGACCCTAGAATCCAGAGGCCCCAAAACCAAAAACATAACCTCACAGACAAATCAAGGAAGTATCAAAAATATTACTGAGCAGCAGTTTTATTACCTTAAAACATGTATGAGAGACAGCATAATACTCTCTCACCCATAGACCCAGGCAAAAATGTCTGAATTATATGTAACTGGCAATTCCAAAGACATTCCTATTTTATTTTGAGAACAAGTTTAAAACTGGCTTTACTTACCAAATATTATCACATACATATAAACGTATAAAGCTATAAACATACAGACAGAAGCAGATCTTATTGATTTCATAGATAATTCTCATTTACCGACATTCAAATAGATTTTCTTCTCTCCATTTAAAGTATCACCCTTCAAATTTACTGTTTCATTGCCCTAAGCAATTGTTAGCTGGGCAACGCTAAATTCGCATTTCTAAAGGGATGAGTCTTTGGTGAAACAAGATAGAAAATTTATATCTCAAAAGCACACAGCGAGATTTCAGGCCAAATACTGTACAATGATTTGCTCAAACAAAGGAAAAAAGTTGTAGGTAAAAGTGCAATTAAGACAAGATGGACAGGAAGAGCACCTTAAGCAAAGGTAAGTCTTATGACATAAATTTAAACTAATTGTAAAAGTTTCTAGTGATTCAGTTCTCCCTCTCTTTGTGGTGTACAAAGGCAGACACTCTTAAAACGGTGATTAAAAAATTTTATTTTTTACAAATGGTTTTCAAAGTAGCCAGCTAAATTCCATGAATATGTATTTGGAAGACTGATTTCATTAAATAGGTGGTCTTTTTTAACTTAGCTACTATTTCTTAGCTAAAATACTAAGTTCAGGGTAGATCCCATTAAGGAATAGGATGAAAAAGCATTCTCTATGCCAGGATTCAGCATGGATAGCTTTGAAAAAGAACCAAGTCTACATTAGCTGAGGGCCTACGTTTTACACATGCTTTATCCAGCATAGCTTTCTTTTAACCTTCAAGGAGGGTAGTAACCAAGCCAAAAAGTTAGGACATTTAATTATTCTCATCACTTGGCTGCTTAAGCTTTTTATTTGCTATATATATATATATTTTTTAATATATATATAATTATATATATATATAAAACACACATATATATAACAAAGAAATTGGCTGGGTGTAATGGCTCATGCTATAATCCCAGCCATTTGGGAGGCCAAGTCAGGGGGATCACTTCAGGCCAGGAGTTCAAGACCATCCCGGGTAACATAGCAAGACCCAATCCCCAGAAAAAACATTTTTTTAAAATAATGTCTTTTTAAAAAAATCAATAAAAATATTGAAATCTTTATAGAAGTTTCTGCACATTAATAGGAATTCCTTGGTTAGCCTAATTTGGGAGCCCTCATTTTTAAATGCACTTTTTAAAATTCAATGTTGTTCATTTGGAACATTCCACTGAAATTTTAAATTATCTTTATTAATATTTTGCCATTTCTGTTACAGTTTGTTGCTTCAGGGCCTAATACTTGTACATGTAAAGACAGGCATAGCTGGAAGGTGGGGTACTCACTTCTTCAGAAATTAAGTGCCCTTTTTTTTTTTTTGAGACAGAGTCTCGCAGTGTCACCCAGGCTGGAGTCCAATGACACAATCTCAGCTCACTGCAACCTCCGCCTCCCGGGTTCTAATGATTCTCCTGCCTCAGCCTCTTGAGTAGCTGGGACTACAGGCTCCCGCCACCATGCCCGGCTAATTTTTTTGTATTTTTAGTAGAGACAGGGTTTCACCGCATTAGCCAGGATGGTCTCAATCTCCTGACCTCATGATCCGCCCACCTTGGCCTCCCAACGTGCTGGGATTACAGGAGTGAGCCACCACGCCCGGCCTAATTTTTTTTATTTTTAGTAGACACAGGGTTTCACTACATTGGCCAGGCTGGTCTCGAACTTCTGACCTCGTGATCCACCCGCCTCGGCCTCCCGAAGTGCTGGGATGGGATTACAGGCGTGAGCCACTGCCCCTGGCCAAGGTTTCCATTTTTATGCAAGATCTTGGCTTTCACTCTGAGCTCCCCTTGATCAATTTAGCCAATGATTTTTCCCTACCTAAACATGCAAGAAGAAACAAAGGGGATAGAACACAAAAATCCTTGTGAATTTCCTAAAGCCAAAATTTACATCCTCTGTATGATTATCCATTTTACTGCCAGTTTCTGAGTCAGTCATACATCTAAAGCCTCTAGCTGGATCTAATCCAATTAATTATTGGATTTAATCTGATCCTCGACCCAGTCTAGTTTCTGTTGTGACTTCCGAACACAGTTCACATAAAAAATTTGCTAAAACAAACTCAGATAGCGCAAAACACAAATCTGTGAAGCTTCAGAATCTGAGAGGGAACTTACCCATGAGCCTCAGTTGCTGTGAGAGAGCAATGGATGCAATGGACCCTGGTGGAGGGGGTTACCTCTCTGGGCCACTTGATGCTCCTAGGGGTTACTGGAAGTTCTACTTCATGTTCCAATTCTGACACCATCTGTTAAAAGAAAAACGTTGGACAAATTCAATAACAGAGTTTAATTGAGCAATTTAACAGAGTTTAATTCATGAATCAAACAGCCCCCTGAGCCAGAATAGACTCAGAGAGACCCCAGCACTGCCACATGGTTGGAGAGGATTTATGGACAGAAAAAGAAAGTCATGTACAGAAAGCAAAAGTTAGGTGCAGAAATAGCTGATTGCTTACAGCTTGGCATTTGCCTTATTTGAACTTGGTTTGAGCAGTTTGCTGCCTTTGATTGGCAGAAACTTGGTGATTGGTACAAGAGTATGTTACACTGTGTTTACCCATCCAGTTAGGTTACAATTCACTGTGTGCAGAGAAAACTTCAGGCCAAACTTAAAATATGTAAGGAGGCAGCTTTAGGTTAAATTTAATTTAATAATTTAAAAACTGATCGTCAAACCTGAGGTTACCCAAATTTTCTTCTATGTTTTACTAAAAGTTTTCTAATTTTGTATTTTACGTTTTGGTCCATGATACAACTTATGCTGTTTTCTGTAAGAGATGTGGGTAAAGCTTGTAGGTTGTTTTGTTTTGTTTTATAATGTAGATATCCAGTTGTCCGAAAACTATTTGTTAAAAAGACTATATTTTCTTCATTGAATTGTCTTTGCTCCTTGTCAAAGATCAGTTGACTATGTTTGTGTGGGTCAATGTCTGGGCTCTCTATTCTGATCCATTGATCTATGTAACTAATCTCACAAGTACCACACTGTCTTTGTTACTGGAAAGGGGTCCCAATCCAGACCCCAAGGGAGAGTTCTTGCATCTCAAGCAAGAAAGAATTCAGGGCAAGTCCATAGAGTAAAATGATAGTAAGTTTATTAGGAAAGTAAAGAAATACAGAATGGCTACTCCATAGACAGAGCAGCCCCAAGGGCTGCTGGTTTCCCATTTTTATGGTTATTTTTTATGATATGCTAAACAAGGGGTGGATTATCCATGCTTCTCCTTTTTAGACCATCTAGGGTAACTTCCTGATGTTGCCATGGCATTTGTAAACTGTCATAGTGCTGGTAGGAGTGTAACAGTGAGGACGACCAGAGGTCACTCTCATCACCATCTTGGTTTTGGATTTTGGCCGACTTCTTTACTGCAAAGTATTTTATCAGCAAGGTCTTTATGACATGTATCTTGTGCCAACCTCCTATTCATCCTGTGAGTTAGAATGCATTAACCATTTGGGAATGCAGTCCAGTAGGTTTTAGCCTCATTTTACTCAGCCCCTATTCAAGACAGAGTTGCTCTGGTTCAAATGCCTCTTACATCTTGGTTACTATTGCCTTAAAATAAATCTTGACATCTGGTAGTATGAGTCTAATTATGTTTTTCTTCACTATTACGTTGACTATTACAGGTCTTTTACCTTTCCAGATAAACACAGCAATCAGTTTATTGATACCTACAAAACAGCTAACTACCATTTTGGTTGGGATTGTGTAAAATCTATAGATCGAGTTGGGAAGAACTGACGTATTAACACTATTGGATCTTCCAATGTATAAAAACAGTATGTCTCTTCACTTATTTAGGTCTTTTGTTTATTTCATTAGAGTTTTATAGTTATTCACATATAGATTCTAAACTTACAAAAAATTATACCTAGATATTTTACTCTATTTTCAGTTTGATTGTAGAGTACACCAAAAATTGTCTACCCCAAAATATATTTCTCCGACATATTTTGAGATGGCTATTCAGAGAGCCTGCAGACAGGACAGGAATAGCCCTGCAAAGTTGCCTTTTGTGGAGGAGATTTGCATCTGTAGAGAAAATCTGCATTAGTGAAATAAACAGCCAGGCTTTCTCTGAGCCCCTCCCCCACTGTCTGCATCTAAGAAAGATTAACTCAACCACAGGCTATAATCTATTCTTTCTGAGAGCTGCTACCCGTGCAGCAGGTACATAACAAGACCACCTTTGCAAGCCATCCCTTTCCTCTTCTCTCCCTCTGTTAACATGTCTTGCCATGTTCCAAGCTCCCATTCTTTCTGTAACCTCAAGATGGTACAAAAGCATCAACTATCTGGCTCTTCCTTTGAGTTTTTATATTTTGTATGGCTCCAGTGCTTATAGGTGCATGTAAATACATTTTGTATGTCTTTTTTTTCCCATTAATTTGCCTTTGGCCAGTTGATTTTCAGTGAACCTTCAGAGGGCAAAGGGATAGTTTCCCCTTGACCCCTACAACTATAATTGTGTTGCTTTTTCCAAAATTTCAAAATACAATTATACATTGCTGATAAAAAGGAGACAATTGACTTGAATATTAACCTTACATTCTTCAACTTTTCAATACTAGCCTATTAGTTGTGGGAGTTTTTTGTTGTTGTTGATTCATTGGGATATTATATACAAACAATCATGTCATCTGTGAACAAAGACAGTTTTGTTTCTTCCTTCACAAACTATATATATTTCCTTTTCTTCTCTTATTCCACAGGGTAGAGGTCCATTATGATAATGAATAGAAGTGCTAAGAAAGAATTTACATGCCATATTCCTGATCTTAGGAGAAAAGGATTTAGTTTTATACCACTGAATATAATGTAAGCTGTAAAATTGGAAGATGGTTCTTTTTTTCTTTCTTTCTTTCTTTCTTTTTCTCTTTCTTTCTTTCTTTCTTCCTACTTTTATTTTCGATTCAGGAGTACAGGTACAGGTTTGTTATGCATGTAAATTGTATGTCACAGGGCTTTGATGTGCAGATGATTTTATCATCGATTTAATCAGCATAGGTAGTTTTTCTATCCTCACCCTCCTCCTACCCTCCAACCTCAGGTAGGCCCTATTGTCTGTTGTTCCCTTTTTGTTTCCATGTGTACTCAATATTTAGTTCCTACTTATAAGTGAGAACACGAGGTATTTGGTTTTCTCTTCCCGTTAGTTTGCTTAGGATAATGGCCTTCAGCTCCACTCATGTTGCTGCAAAGGACATAATCTTATTCATTTTTATGACTGCATAGTTTTCCACTGTGTATATGTACCACATTTTCTTTATCCATTCTACTTTTGATGGATATTAAGGTTGATTCCATGTCTTTGCTATTGTGAATAGTGCTGCAATGAACATGATTCCATGAGTCTTTATGGTATAACAATTTATATTCCTTTGGGTATATATCCAATAATGGGATTGCTAGGTCAAATAGTAATTCAGTTTTAAGTTCTTTGAGAAATCACCAATGACTGAACTAATTTACATTCCCATATAACTAATTTACACTCCCATATAACTAATTTACACTATACAGCAGCATATAAGCTTTCCTTTTCCCCACAACCTTGCCATGATTTGTTATTTTTTGACTTTTTAAAAATAGCCACTCTGACTGGTGTGATGGTATCTCATAGTGGTGTTGATTTGCATTGCTCTAATGATTAGTGAAGATAAGCATTTTTTTCATATGCTTATTGGCCACATATATATCTTCTTTTGAAAAGTGTCTGTTCATGTCCTTTGCCCACTTTGTAATTGGGTTGTTTGGTTTTTGTTGCAGGAAGTCAAGGACCCCAAACAAAGGGACCAGCTGAAGCCATGGCAGAAGAACGTGGATTGTGAAGATTTCATGGACATTTATTAGTTCCCCAAATTAATATTTTTATAATTTCTTATGCCTGTCTTTACTGCAATCTCTAAACATAAATTGTGAAGATTTCATGGACACTTATCACTTCCCCAATCAATATCCTTGTGATTTCCTATGCCTGTCTTTACTTTAATCTCTTAATCCTGTTAGCTGAGGAGGATGTATGTCACCTCAGGACTCACGTGATAATTGTCTTAACTGCACAAATTGTAGAGCATGTGTGTTTAAACAATATGAAATCTGGGCACCTTGAAAAAAGAACAGGATAATAGCAATTGTTCAGGGAATAAGGGAGATAACCTTAAACTCTGACCGCTGGTGAGCTGGGCAGAACAGAGCCATATTTCTCTTCTTTCAAAAGCAAATGGGAGAAATATTGCTGAATTCTTTTTCTCAGCAAGGAACATCCCTGGGAAAGAGAATACGTGCCTGGGGGAGGGTCTCTGAAATGGCCCCCTTGGGTGTGGCCGTCTTCTATGGTCGAGACTGTAGGGATGAAATAAACCCCAGTCTCCCATAGCGCTCCCAGGCTTATTAGGAAGAGGAAATTCCCACCTAATAAATTTTGGTCAGACCGGTTGCTCTCAAAACCCTGTCTCCTGATAAGATGTTATCAATGACAATGGTGCCCGAAACCTCATTAGAAATTCTAATTTCGCCCCAGTCCTGTGGTCCTGTGATCTCGCCCTGCTTCCATTTGCCTTGTGATATTCTATTACCTTGTGAAGTACGTGATCTCTGTGACCCACAGCTATTCGCACACTCCCTCCCCTTCTGAAAGTCCCTAATAAAAACTTGCTGGTTTTGTGGCTTGTGGGGCATCACGGAAAAAACCTACTGACACGTGATGTCTCCCCCAGATGCCCAGCTTTAAAATTTCTCTCTTTTGTACTCTGTGCCTTTATTTCTCAAAGCGGCCGACGCTTAGGGAAAATAGAAAAGAACCTACGTGACTATCGGGGCAGGTTCCCCGACAGGTTATGGTTGTTAATTTGTTTAAGTTCCTTATAAATTCTGGATATTAGACCTTTGTTGGATGCATAGTTTGCAAATGTTTTCTCCCATTCTGTAGGCTGTCTGTTTACCCTGTTGATAGTTTCTTTGGCTGTGCAGAACCTCTTTGGTTTAATTAGGTCCCATTTGTCAATTTTTGGTATTGTTGCAAATTCTTTTGGTGTCTTCTTCATGAAATCTTTGCCAGGGCCTATGTCCAGAATGGTATTCCCTAGGTTATCTTCCAGGGTTTTTATAGTTTTAGGTTTTGCATTTAAGTCTACAATCTCTCTTGAGTTGATTTTTGTATATGGTCTAAGAAAGGAGTCCAATCTTAGCCTTCTGCCAATGGCTAGTCTGTTAACACAGCAGCATTTATTTAATAGGGAATCCTTTCCCCATTGCTTGTTTTTGTCAGGTTTGTCAAAGACCAGATGGTTGTAAGTGTGCAGCATTATTTATGGGCTCTCTTGCCTGTTCCATTTGTCTATATATCTGTTTTTGTACCAGTACCATGCTGTTTGGGTTACTGTAGCCTTGTGATACAGTTTCAAGTCAGGTAACATGATGCCTCCAGCTTTGCTCTTTTTGCTTAGGACTGTCTTGGCTATTTTTTTTTTTGTATTCCATATGAATTTTAAAATGGTTTTTTCTAATTCTGTAAAGAATCAGAAAGATGGCAGATAGAAGGCTCGACCAATTGTCCCTCTATAAGGACACCAATTTAACAACTATCTACACACAAAAAAAGCACCAGCATAAGAGCCAAGAATCAGGACAGCACTCATAGTACCTGGTTTTAAGTTCATATTACTGAAAAAGGGACTGAAGAAATAGAGAAAACAGTTTTGAATCACCAGCATCTCCTCTCCTGCATCCCCCAGCAGTGGTGGTGTGGTGTGGAGAGTATTTCGGTGCAGTAGTGAGAAGAGCAGAAAGCAAAACAAGACCAAACTCAGCTGACACCCAAGGAGGGAGCCTTTAAACCAGCCCTAGTCAGAGCAGAATCACAGATCCCAGTGGTCAGAACTTGAGCTCCCACAAGCCTTGGCACCACAGGCTACAGTGTTCTGGGGTAACAAATAAACCTGAAAGACAGTCTAGGCCACAAGAATTGTAACTCCTAGGTGACTCCTAGTGCTCAACTGGTCCCACAGATAATAGACTAGGGAGGGCATGACCTACGGAGACACCAGCTGAAACAGCCAAGGGAGTGCTGGAATCACCCCTTCTCTAATTCCAGGTTGCACAGTCTGTAGCTCCAAAAGAGACCCCTTCTTTCTGCTTGAGGAGAGGAGATGAAAGAGTAGAGAAAACGTTTTCTTGCATTTTGGATACCAGCTCAGCCATAGCAGGCTAGGTCCCCGGTCAGAGTCGTGAGGCCCCCCTTTCCAGGCCCTTGCTTCCAAACAACATTTCTAGACACACTGGGCCAGAAGGAAACCCATTTCCCTGTAGGGAAGGACTCAGTCCTGGCAGAATTCAATACCTGCTAACTAAGAGGCCTTGGGCCTTAAATAAACAGCAGTGATGTCCAGGTATATTAAGGAACTTAGGTGAGACATTGAGATTTGCTGGTTTCTGGTGAGACTTAGCACATTCCCAGCTGTGGTGGCTACAGTGAAAGACTCCTTCTGCCTGAGAAAAGTAGAAGGAAAAATAAAAGGGTCTTTGTCGTGCACTTTAGGTACCAGCTCAGCCACCGGGGGCAGAGTACCAGTGAGCTCTTGGGATCCCTGATTCTAGAACTTGGCTCTTGGACAGAATTTCTGGATGTGCCCTGGACCAGAAGGGAGCCCATTGCCTTAAAGTGTGAGTCCCAGGCCAGACAGCATTCACCACAAACTGACTTAAGAGGCCTTGAGCTTTAAGAAAACATTGATGGTAGTCTGGCAGTACTTCCCATTGATTTGAGGTGGTGGTGGCCATACAGTGAGGCTCCTCTGCCTTTAGAAAGGGTAGGAAAGAGTGGGAAAGACTGCATCTTATGGTTTGAGTGCCACCTCAGCCTTAGTACAATAGAACACCAGGTAGATATGTAAGGTTTTTTACTCTAATCCCTGGCTCCTGAACAGCACCTCTAGATTCACCAGGGGCCTGGAGGAACTTGCCACCCTGAAGGAAAGGACACAGGCCTGGCTGACTTAGCTACTAGCTGATCATGAGGCCCCAGGGCTTTGAGAAAACATAGGTAGTAACCAGCAAGTGGTTAGAGCAGGGCTTTGTTGAGACTCAATGCTGGGCTGGCTTTAGGTCAGACCCAGCATAGTTCTAGGACTGGTAGCCACAGGGGTGCTTGTGTCACTCCACCCCTGGTTCAGGTGGCTCAGAACAGAGAGAGACTTCATTTGTTTTGGAGAATGTAACGGAAGAGAACAAGAGCCTCTGCCTAGTAATCCAGAGAATTATTCCCAATTTTTGCCAAGAACTTCAAGGTGGTACCTCTACAAGTCTGCAAGAACTGCAGTGTTACCAGGTTTGGGATTTCCCCTAAAGCAGATATAGCTTAGACAGCAACACCCAAGTTCTTTCAAATATCTGGAAAGCCTTCCCAAGAAGGAAGGGTACAAACAAGCTCTGACTGCAAAGACTACAGTAAATACCTAACCCTTCAATGCCCAGACACAGACGAACATCCACAAGTATCAAGATGACCCAGGAAAACATGACCTCACTAAATGAACTAAATAAGGCACCAGGAATCAGTCCTGGAGAAACAGAGATATGTGATCTTTTAGACAGAATTCAAAATAGCTATTTTGAAGAGACTCAAAAATATTCAAGATAACACAGAGAAAGAATTCAGAACTCTATCAGATAAATTTAACAAAGAGATTGAAATAATTACAAAGAAACGAGCAGAAATTCAGGAGCTGAAAATTGCAGCTGGTATACTGAACAATGCATCAGAGTCTTTTAAAAGCGGAAGAAAGAATTAGTGTGCTTGCAGACAGGCTATTTGGCAATCAGCAGCCCTCGGGCTGCTCTGTTTACAGAGTAGCCATTCTTTTATCCCTTTACTTTCTTAATAAATTTGCTTTCATTTTGCACTGCGGACTCGCCCTGAATTCTTTCTTGCATGAGATCCAAGAACCCTCTCTTGGGGTCTGGATCTGGATCCCCTTTCCTGTAACATTAGCATATCAATTATTCTCATTAAAAAAAAAGTTTTTAGTGTTTTCCAATGTGTTAAATAATATTAAACTAATCTTAGTCTACTTTCAAATAACTCTATACCACTTCACATGTTGTTCACATACTATATAACAGAATATCCCCAGTAGCTCCCTCTCATACCTTGTGAAATTGCTGTCATTTATTTTACTTATCCGTATGCTAAAATCACCCATCACACTGTTACTATTATTACTTTAAACAAAGACATATTTTAATTTACTTATCAATTTTAAAAAATTATGCCTTCATTTCTTTCTTTCCTGATGCTCCTTCCTTCTTTATGTAAATCAAAGTTTCCAGCCTATACAATTTTCATTTCATTATCCATTTTTACCTTTCTTCTAGGGCAGAACTGCTGGTGATGAATTCCCTCAGTTGTTGTTTTTCTAAGAAAGTCTTTAATTATCTGTAATTTGTAGGGCAATCTAACAGGATATAGAATCCTAGGTTGGTGGTTTTTCTTTGAACTCTTCCAATATTTTAGTCAACTCTCTCCTTGCTTGCATGGTTTGTGACAAGAAGTCTACTGTAATTCTCATCTTTTTTCCTTTCTATGTAAAGTATTTCATTTTCTTTGGCTTCTTTCAAGGTTTTTCTCTTTGTCTTTGGTTTTCTTCAGTTTGAATATGATATAACTGGTTGTAGTTTTTTTGGAACTTTTCCTGGCTGGTGTTCTGTAAGCTTTCTGGATCCGTGGTTTGGTATATGTCATTAATTTTGAGAAATTCTCCTCTACTATTACTTGAAATATTTCTTCTGCTCTGTTCTCTCTTCTCCACTGCTATTCTAATTCCACATGTCACGTTAAACAAAGTATCCTACATTTCTGAGATAACGTTTTATTATTATTATTTTTCCCTTTGTATTTTATTTTGGGAAATTTCTATTGACCTATCTTCATGCTCACTATTTTCTTGGTGTTCAACCTACTGATAAGTATATCATAGACATTCTCCATTTTTGTTGTAGTGTTTTTGTTTTCCAGCATTTTCTATTGATACTCTCTTACAATTTCAATGTCTTTGCATAGCTTCCCCATATTTTCTTGCTTTTACTATTTTTTCCATTAGATCCTTTAACATATTATTCATAATTACTTTACATTTCCTGTTCTATGTCATATCTGAGCATGGTTCTGATGCTTAGTTTGTGGTTTTTCTTGTCTTTTGGCGTGACTTGTAATTTTCTGGTTAAAGCTGGACATGATATGTCATGTAATAAAAATTTAGATATTTTTTCTAGGCCTTTAGTGTGTGGTCTTATGTTAATTTGGCTAAGAGCTCTGCTGTGTTTTATGTTTACTGTAGCTGTGGGTGCCAAAGGCTTTACATTTCTCTTGTATCCTTATTTTTGTCTCCTGTGTTATTTTGGGATTTCCTAAAAACTCATTCTCAGACAGAATTTGCATCTTGCAGCTCTTTCAGCTACTATTGTTGTAGTGGAGCCCTGTTGGTATGCTGGTAAAGTGTGAGGAAGAAGGGATATTCTATAATCATACAATTAAATCTCAGTTTTATCAGTGCGCCTGTGTCCCAAGGCTGTGTGACCTATGCTTAGATCTTAGTCTTTTTCTTCCCCCTTAGATGAGACAGAAAGGTCAGAGGGGGCCAGGGTGGGAGAGATGCCCTTCCCCCAGATAAGATAAGACTAGTAATGTCATTTCCCCCAAAGAATAAGGCCTTTGCTCTGGAGAATACTCGGTGTGCTTGTCACAATGGTTACTCCTCCCCTCCCTTGATAAAGCCAGGGGAGAATCTTTCTTAAGTTTTTCACAGTAAGGATCTGGTATAGTTCCTGAAGATAAAACCCACAAAAATGTAGGGCCCTCCTAGCAGCATAGCATCTCTCCACCCCAGGATTTCTCACTTTCAAGCTAGTCTATATTCAGCTCCAGCAGTTAATTAACATTACAAGTTAAATGTCCCCACCAAGTTATGGTTACAGTGGCTTTTTCTTCAGGTAAGCAGATCTTGGCTGTGACTCGCTGGATTTGCCTATTTTTCCAGATTTGGGGCAATCTCAGTTCTCTAATGCATCCAAGAAAAAATGTTGAGTTTTAGTTTGTTTAGTCTTTTCTTGTGGTATGAACAGGAGTGATGACTTCCAAACTTTACTTGTTGAAGCTGAAACTAGAAGTCTTAGGTTTTCATTTTTATAATTATATTTTTATTTTTGTGATTTCTGGGTACTTTTTAAATGGATGGAATGTAATATCCTCTAGAATATTTAATATTCAAAACAAATTATAGGAAGATCTTAAAATAAGTAAAATGTGTCTTGCCTCCTTGTGTATTATTTCTTTCATTTGTGGAGTAAGTTGCCATTCTTTTGAGTTGTAGGTCCTCTTCAAATGTTTGGTTATATTTGCCATTCAGGATCCCTGCTCTACTTTATGTAGATGCCATGTCTGACTACAGAAGACTGTTTCTGAAATCTTTGAGAGTTTGGCTGGATATGCTACTGAAGAGGTTGTGCTCAATGCTTTGCATTTGGGGTAAAGAATCTGTTTCTCCTAATACATTGCCCTGATTCTCCTTCCAAATGATAAAATCCTTCATCAGCAAATACATGAATAAGTGGAGGTTCCACCAGGCTTGTGCTCTAAAAAAGTTTTAGTTAAGCATCCTGATTATTTTCCCAGAGCCCTTTTATTTTCTCTAATTTCATCATATCTGAGACTAAACAACCTCTGAAATTATCCTCCCTTTTAATTATCTTTTTTCAATGTGTTTTGGTCTGTGACCTCTTTCTTTCATTCAATTCATCAATGTTCTATCTTTTAGAAAGCCTTCAACATTTTTGATTTGCTGCTTACTCACTCTTATTTTGTTGTTTATATAAATTGCAAATGACTTTTATTACAATTTGGGATTCATTAAGGTCATTTTTCTGGAACCAGTTTCTCACATTATAAACCCATGTTTGTTAGAATGATTTTCTGATTAAACTTATAACTTCAACAGATTAAAAACAGTCATCACATCTCTATCCCTATAAATAATGATAGCTTTTACTTACAGATCTACATTATATTAATACATATATGAATAAATGAAGTATATATAATAGCTATGCTTCATCCTGTTTTTGAGTTACAGTTATTCCGGACTTATATCTACACAACTAATGGCAATATCCTTTCCTTGGTTTGGGATTAAATGAATTGGGAGAAAAAAAGAAAAGAGAAGAAAGAAAAAAAATCTTGAGAAGGAAAGAGGTTTCTATTCTTCACCACCACTGCACAGAAAAGGAAGCTTCCCATTTGTCCTCTGGCTTCTCCATCCTTCTGCCCCATCACACTGTTCTTATGACACTGGACTCATTGGTTATGACCTACACAGATATGGCATAACATTTCCTTCTGTTCTTTTGCTGCCTTCCCTTACATGGAACTTCATTTTTCTTCCTCTGGGTGTAGGGCAGCTATTTTCAATCTAAATAGACCAGCTGCTCATCTAGCCCCACTTAATCACCAAGCCAATGTAGAGAAGGCAAAGCATATGTACGCATCATATGTGATATTTTGTCCAATTTGTTTCCATCTTAGGTTCTATTTAGTGATCTGGTGGAGTGACCCTCACTACCACAGTCTATAATCCGTAAACATTATATGACCCCAGTGATTTTTTCCTTCTTCTAGGCATCTATTAATGGATGCTATGAGGAAATATATTGTTACTCTTCCTTTTAAGTAAAACCTTTCTGAAATGAACTACGAGTATGTTTATTTAGTTTTTATTTTATAATCATGAACTTAACTCTGCTATTCCACTAGGCATGGAAGGGAATAAGAAAAATATGGAACCCAAAGGGATTGCAGTAAGACCACAAAGATTATAGGACACTGTGAGCAAATAGGGTGAAGAAGTTCTCTTCTGACCTACAGAAAGAATGGTCTGGTGATGAAGATAAAACACAAGTCCAATTTATTAGAGTTGTCCACAATCAGCAATGGTGATCTACTTGCTAGTCTTACCATTCCTGGACCCAAAGTGCTCCCTGGCTTCCATGATATTCATGCCTTCCTTCACTTTGCCAAAGACTACATGCTTGCCATCCAACCACTCAGTCGTGGCTGTGCAGATGAAACACTGGAAACTATTTGTGTTGGGTCCAACATTTGTCATGGACAAGTTGCCAGGACCTGTATGTTTCAGGATTCTCATCATCAAATTTCTCCCCATAGATGGACTTGCCACCACTGCCATTGTGACATGTGAAGTCACCACACTGACACATAAACCCTGGAATAATTATGGGAAAGCAGACACCCTTATAACTAAATCCTTTCTCTCCAGTGCTCAGAGCATGAAAATTTTCTGCTGTTTTGGGAAATTTGTCTGCAAACAGCTTGAAGGAAACTTGGCCCAAGGGCTTACCAGCAATAGCGTTGTTGAAGAACACAGTGAGGTTGATTGTGGCTGGTGGCAGGGGGCTCCAGGCAGTGTTGGCATCTGCAAAGCCTAACTTTTTTTTTGAATAATCCAAATTGTTTGACTACTTTTCTTTCTGTTTGCTGGTCTCAAAAAATTCAAGCAATCTCCGCTCAAGCCATTCAATACCTTGACAGAGCCGCAGTCATATCTGAATGAATTTTACCCAAGAACCAGAAATTTAGCCTATGATTAAAACATTTGCTTTAAGAAATTAAATTTCTGAAAGCATTTAAAATAAAATGGAGTGATCAGAAGCTTGGAATCATTACTATTATTATTCCTGCTTTTTTTTTTATTTAGATAAAACTTACATTAACCATAAAAGAAGACTTGGGGACACAGTCTCAGCCTCACCGCTGCTGCCACCACCGTCCAGAGACTGCTGTACCCCTGTCCATCTGCTGCCACCACCCACTCTGGACACAGAACATCCAGTCATGGAAAAAAATGAGCTGGTTCAGAAGGCCAAACTGGCTGAGCAGGCTGAGCAATATGATAACATGGCAGCCTGCATGAAGTCTGTAACTGAGCAAGGAGCTGAATTATCCAATGAGGAGAGGAATCTTCTCTCAGTTGCTTATAAAAATGTAGGAGCCCGTAGGTCATCTTGGAGGGTCATCTCAAGTATTGAACAAAAGACGGAAGGTGTTGAGAAAAAACAGCAGATGGCTCGAGAATACAGAGAGAAAATTGAGATGGAGCTAAGATATATCTCCAATGATGCACTATCTCTTTTGGAAAAGTTCTTGATCTCCAATGCTTCACAAGCAGAGAGCAAAGTCTTCTATTTGAAACTGAAAGAAGATTACTACCGTTACTTGGCTGAGGTTGCCGCTGGTGATGGCAAGAAAGGGATTGTGGGTCAGTCACAACAAGCATACCAAGAAGCTTTTGAAATCAGCAAAAAGGAAATGCAACCAACACATACTGTCAGACTGGGTCTGGCCCTTAACTTCTCTTGTTCTATTATGAGATTCTGAACTCCCCAGATAAAGTCTGCTCTCTTGCAAAGATGGCTTTTGATGAAGCCATTGCTGAACTTGATACATTAAGTGAAGAGTCATACAAAGACAGCACGCTAATAATGCAATTACCGAGAGACAACTTGACATTGTGGACATTGGATGCCCAAGGAGACAAAGCTGAAGCAGGAGAAAGAGGGGAAAATTAACCGGCCTTCCAACTTTTGTCTTCCTCTTTCTAAAATTTACACAGTAGACCATTTGTCATCCATGGTGTCCCACAAATGGTTTTTTGTTTACAATTTATGGCAGATTTGTGTTACTTCTATTTGAATTTCTATATTTCCCATGTGGTTTTTATGTTTAATATTAGGGGAGTAGTGGCCGGGCACAGTGACTCATGTTTGTAATCCCAGCACTTTGGGAGGCCAAGGAGGGCAGATCACCTGAGGTCAGGAGTTTGAGACCAGCCTGGCCAACATGGTGAAACCCCTTCTCTAATAAAAATACAAAAATTTGCTGGACATGGTGGCAGGCGCCTATAATCCCAGCTACTCAGGAGGCTGAGGCAGGAGAATCGCTTGAACCTGGGAGGCAGATGTTGCAGTGAGCCAAGATCGCGCCATTGCACTCAGCCTGGGAGACAAGAGTGAGACTTCGTCTCACACACACACACGCTCACAAAATATATATATATATGTATATATATGTGTGTGTGTATATATATACACACACATATACACATACACACATATATACACATATATATACACACACACATATATACATATATACACATATATATGTATATATGTGTGTGTGTGTGTATATATATATATATATATATATATATATATATATTAGGGGAGTAGAGCCAGTTAACATTTAGGGAGTTATCTGTTTTCATCTTGAGGTGGCCAATATGGGGATGTGGAATTTTTATACAAGTTGTAAATGTTTGCTATAGTACTTTCGGTACATTGTGGCTTCACAAGGGCGAGTGTTAAAACTGCGTCCATATCTAAGCAAAGAAAACTGTCTACATATTGGTTTGTCCTGGTGGGGAATAAAAGGGATCATTGGTTCCAGTCACAGGTGTAGCAATTGTGGGTACTTTAAGGTTTGGAGCACTTACAAGGCTGTGGTAGAAACAGATATCCCATGGATACCGCATGTTAAACCATGCATATCTGTGGAATACTTAATCTCACTGTGCACACCTTTGACTACAGCTGCAGAAGTGTTCCTTTAGACAAAGTTGTGACCCATTTTACTCTGGATAAGGGCAGAAATGGTTCACATTTCATTATTTGTAAAGTTACCTGCTGTTAGCTTTCATTATTTTTGCTACATTTATTTTATTTGTATTTAAATGTTTTAGGCAACCTAAGAACAAATGAAAAAGTAAAGATGCAGGAAAAATGAATTGCTTGATATTCGTTACTTCATGTATATCAAGCACAGCAGTAAAATAAAAACCCATGTATTTAGCTTTTTTTAAGGTTTTTTGCTTTTGTGATTTTTTTTTTTTTTGATACTTGCCTAACATGCCTGTGCTGTAAAAATAGTTAACAGGGAAATAACTTGAAATGATGGCCAGCTTGGTTTAATGTCTTATGAAATTTTCATGAACAATCCACGCATAATTGTTAAGAACACATGTATTAAATTCATGTAACTGGAATAAAAGTTTTGTGAATGGACTTTTCAACTACTTTTTCCACAGCTTTTCATGTAACTTAGTCTTTTGGTTCTGAAACTTCTCTAAAGGAAATTGTACATTTTTTGAAATTTATTCCTTATTCCCTCTTGGCAGCTAATGGTCTTTTCCAAGTTTAAACACAAAGTTTATCATAACAACAAAAATGCTACTAATATCACTGCTGTTTGCAACCATGTCCCAAGATCCCCTCTCAAAGTTTATCATAACAACAAAAATACTACTAATATCACTACTGTTTCCAATCATGTTCCATGATCCCCTCTCTTCCTCCCCACCCTGAAAAAAATAAGCTCCTATTTTTTCTGGGAGAGGGGGAGATTGATTGGGAAAAAAAAAAAAAAGGAATATGTTCCATTTAAAATTTTGGTATATGGCATTTTCTAACTTAGGAATCCACAGTGTTCTTGGCCTATCATGACATTGGGTAGCATTAACTATATTTTGTGCTTCCAAATCACTTTTTGGTTTCTAAGAGTTTCTTGATACTCTTATAGCTTGCCTTCAATTTTGGTCCCTTGTTCTTTCTATGTGTCAAGGGCACAAGATTACCTTCCTTTTTTAGCGTTCTGTCTTGTCACCAGCCATTCCTACTTGGTGGCCACGTACTTGGAAAAAGGCTGCATGATCTTTCTGGCTCTACTCAATATCTAAGACACCCTGCTTCCTTTGCTCGCATCCCACAAACTACTTCCCTCATCCTGTTTACTGCAGCAAATCTCTCCTTAGTGTGTTTATCTCCTTTTAAAACCCTACCTACCCTGAATTGTCTGTCATTGTCTGCCTATAAAATCCTTCCTCTTTCTCTCCCTCTATTCTCTAAATAATGATGGGGCTAAGTTACACCCAAAGCTCACTTTACAAAATATTTCCTCAGTACTCTGCAGAAAACACCAGACAAAAATGCCATTTTAAAAGGTGTGTTTTTTCTTTTAGGATGTAAGCTCCTCAAGAGCAGGGACAATGTTTTCTGTATGTTCTATTGTGCCTAGTACACCGTAAATGCTCAATAAATATTGATGATGGGAGGTAGTGAGTCTTGATGATAAGGGTGAGACACTGAAATCCCAAACACTGTTTTGTTGCTTGTTTTATTATGACCGCAGATTAAACTGGGGACTATTGGCCCTTTTGGATAATTGTCCCAAATATTACATTCAAATAAAAGTGCAATGGAGAAAAAAAATAGGAGACTTGGAATTAAAAGATTAAAATGTACTTCTGGCTCTGCTGAATCACTTTAGGAAAGTTGAATAATATCCCTTAGCCTATTTTTTAAATCTATAAATGGTTGCATTAACTGTATGTTTCCTAAAGTCTACATTAGCTCTAAAATTATTTTATCTCTTGCATGAACTTATTATGCTCCAAATATTTAAGGGATTACAGGTTTAAGATAATATAAATGTATATTGTGAAATGCTGGCCATTTATTAAAATGGGTGTAATGAAATCTGTTGTTACACTGGGGGCAGGGAGCAAGAAGGGGGTGGATATCATACTCAGTGAAAGCAGTGACGTTGAATTAAACAGCAAGTTTTCCATTTTTTTACTTGATCAATTCAAAAAAATCTCTTAAAGGCATATGAAAAGGTCACTGCAAATCTCACATTTCTGCTATTCTGTTATGAACAACCCACTGAAAATATTTTCAAATAGCCACTTCGCCTGTGGAAAGTTTACAGAGTAAATTGACAATATGTCTTCGCTGGCAGAGGCAACCCATGAACCTGCAACAAGCCAGTTTATTACTTTTTGTTTATTTTATTTTAGATAGATGTAGCTTGAAGTATTTTTATTTTTAGTATGAATAATAAAACTGAGGGTGATAGGAATCTGTTTGGCTCTGAGCTACCACCACTGGAATTACCAGGACTTTAAAATTCTCTCTTGCAATGGGAGATTGCTGGACCCTTACACAATCTTCTTGGGAGCCGTTAAAACGGTCCAATTAGAGCTGCTTATCTGTTTCCATTGTGACACCTCCTGACCTTATTCTTTCCTGCACCTCAAGCCTCTAGCACAATAGTTATGCCCTGTCTTCAAATCCTAGTCATGCTGAACCCTGGGGCCTTGATGGCTATAGCACCCTATCCTACTTGACAGGAGAAGAAAGGGACAATTTTCTATCATTGCTGTCATTATTAATGACTTTCCTATGAGTTAGATTTACTGGTTTTTTTTTTTTTTTCCATCTTTGGTGAACTGGGATCAACAGGTCATTGCATGTGGATCAGAAAACAATTGATTGTTACAACTAACTATATCTGTCCCACTAACAATCAGCTTTAGAGCTTTCTTCAAGTACCTTGCCGATCACTTTTCTGGATAAGTCTCTTTTGTCTCCTTATTTCTTTAGAGTCAGGATTCCTAGGTACTGGGTTCTTTCTTCCTCAGCCTTAACATTTTCCACAGGGGTCCTTTGTACTAGCTTCCAAACAACCTGAATAGTGCTTGCTAGTGCCAGATTCTTGGAAATAGATATGCATATTAGCCACCATCCCACTCCACCTTGACCTCAGGAATCATGATCCTAGTAAGTCAGAACTTTCCATGTGCAACATGAGCTTGTTATCAATCCCACAAGGACCAAGAAAATGGATTCTAATGATTTTTAAAAATGATATATTGACGAATTATAGTTGTATATATTTATGGGGTAAAAATCAATGTAATGATTTTTGAATGCAATGTGGAATGTTTAAATCAAGCTAATTAACCTATTCATCACCTCAAATATTTGGCATTTTTTGTGATAAAAAACATTTGTGGTTTACTCTCTTAGCTATATTGAAATATGCAGTATTCAATGATTAGCTATATTCACCACACTGTGCAATAGATCTCAAAAAACAAACAAACCACAACAACAAAAACCAAAAACAAACTCATTCTTCCTATCTAGGGCTTTGTACCCTTTGTTATCATCTCGCCAATCCTCCACCATCCAGTCTCAGGTAAACACCTCTTCCCTATTTGTTTCTATGAGTTCAATTGTTTTAGACTCCACATGTCAGTAAGAACATTCAGTATTTGTCTTTATGTGTTTAGCTTATTTCACTTAGCCTAATGTCCTCCAATTCTATCTATGTTGTCATAAATGACTCCAGGGATTTTTCATCTTCCTGTAAACGTTCAGAATTTTTCAAGTTTGGAAAACTATATAAAATATTTCTTTCCAGTTCCTTACTTTTCCCCCTTATCATTTCCTGGAGTTAAATACAACCTTCCTTTTGTTTACTCTCCACACCCAAGCCCCAATTTCTATATTGTGATGATGATGATAAAAGTATTGATAAGTAGATGAATAGATAAATAGATATGTGTGTATTTGATACAGGATAGATATATTTGATATGTATCTTGCTATAGCAAGAATGTCCTAGGGATATACAGATAGATGGAATCTTAAGATTTGCCCTGTTTGCATGTTGTGACGGGTACAACTGATAAGCCTATAGCCCCCTCTACTGGGAGGATTTTCCCAGATTTATCATATGCACCTCAAGCAGGTGGTCTTTGTAAACTTTCTTTGAGTACTCTTGATCACGCCCTAATTAACTTAAAATCCCACCACTGTTCTGATTTATAGGATGCTACATGGATCCAAGCGTCTAAAGTGCATGAACTCTGTTTCTCAATAAACTTCATTTTCACTCACTCTGAAGATTTGGCAATGGGTTCGAAGTCCATGTTCACCACAAACATACCTTTATTTATCTTTCTATCCCTCTTGAACATCTGATGTCACTAGCTCATGAGATTTCTTAGGGATAGCATCTCATTAATTGATTATTGGACATAACGTATTAGGTGTCTGTCATGTACACCATAATAAGAAGATCTGTAGATACAGAGAAAGATGTGAGGTACCTTGTTTGGTATGTTTCCCTATTGACTTTTGCAAATACTAAAAAACAAACAAACAAACAAACAAAAAAAAACAAAAAAAAAACCAATGCAACACATAGGGTAGCTGACTTTTATAATTTGTGTTCTGAAACTACTTAATAGCTCCAAATAATACCTTTTTCTTAAAAAGAGGACATGAAGTTCCCCAAGCATACTCCCAGACCCTTAAGTCAACACAAGCTGACCAAGTATTGAGTATTGAGACTAAATATTGACAATGCTGTTCTTCTCTGAGGCTCTGACTTGTTACAGGAATGTGGTTTCTGCCAACTCTCCTAGGATGGAGAACTAAAATTCTGTCCATCATCCTCATAGGTTTGAGGTTCCCAAGAATGAAAGCAGTGCTATTCTGGGAGGCTTTTGGGTTGCAATGGAAGGAGCCCTGGGTGAGTTATGAGTGAGTTGGGGAATACCGTCTTTAAAGAAGCATTATTTACTTCTCTCCTGGGGGTAGAAAAGTAGAAATGACAAATGGAAATTTTTTAAATGATAAATTTTAGGTTCCTTGGATCATATTAAATGAAAAATTTCAAAACTGTAGACTATGTGTATGTACCCAAATGCATACTTGTGCAATGACTTTAAAATTAAGTAGACAAAAAGGTACATGCAGAAATGGAAATTATAACAGTCACATGATATAAATTATGTCTTTTAAATATTCATTAGCATAAATGATCTCAATCATCATTATCATTATCAATCATCATCATCATAGTTGACATTTATTGGTCATTCATTATGTTTAACTCTTCTCTGTTTCTTTGCAGGCAACAGCCAATTTGGAAATAAGTTTGGGGTATTAGAGGTCTAACAAAGACAAAACCCACTGCTTTGGTATTGGGGAGCAAATTTTGTTTGTGTCATTAAGTTGATGATAGTACACAAGAAAATAAAAGCTCCCAATAAAAACATGGAGCTTCGCCGGGCATGGTGGCTCATGCCTGTAATCCCAGCACCTTGGGAGGCCGAGGCAGGCAGATAGCCTGAGGTCAGGAGTTCGAGACCAGCCTGGACAACATGGTGAAATCCCGTCTCTACTAAAAATACAAAAATTAGCCAGGTGTGGTGGCAGGCACCTGTAATCCCAGCTACTGGGAAGCTGAGGCAGGAGAATCGTTTGAACCCGCGAGGCGGAGGTTGCAGTGAGCTGAAATCGCGTCATTGCACTGTAGCCTGGGTGACAAGAGTGAGATTTCATCTCAAAAACAAAACAAAACAAAACAAACAAAAAACATGGAGCTTGAGGTAGCTTTCAGCTCAGCTCAGTTATATGGGCTATGTAGATAGTATTGTTTGAAGTCTCTAGAAATAGGCTGGCAAAGACAATGTACAGAACAAAAGACAGAGTTTTAAGATAAACTTTTCCTTTCCTTCCTGCCTCCCTCCCTTGCTCCCTTCCCTCCTTTCTTCCCTTCTTTCTTTCCTCCCTTCCTCTGTTTTTTTTTTCTTTTTATTTCCAAGAATAGCTATTTAAAATCTGTAGACCTTCTTTATGATCTTTGGTTGGTCCTTGTTTGGTTCTAGGATGGGCACCTCTTTAAACTCTATAGCATCAATCTGTTTGCTCTTGAATTGTTATGAACCAGGAGCCATATCTGAAAGCAAAAAGCCTTTTTGTTAATAACCCTCAAGAAATGCAGTATATTCAAAGAGACCAAGAATAAACTACTGTGAAGCTGGCTGTGTAGACAGCACGAAACAGATGGCATAAACATCTCCTTAGGAGTGGAAAATTAGTGTTAAATTATATACTGAATCAGGGCAGAGGTGTTTCAATGATTACCCTTCTCTAATTCTTTTTCAAATTAGATTTTCTTAAGTTATGGCCACTTCCTTTGGAACATCTAGGAAAGGCATACATTACACAGTGCCAGGACCAAAATACTAAAGCAGATCCCACCTCAGCCCTAAGCCTGAGGCTGTTTATATAGGGTACTAGCTCTTTCTGGCACACCGGCTCTTTTGATTATTAAAGTCAACTTTCAGGAAGAGTTCCAAAGGTAACTGTCATGAATGTGACAATGACAGAGAGCTGAAAGTTAATCTTTCCAACATCGCTTTTATTTGCTTTTTAACAGCACAATATTTTAACCAAAGGAATTGAAACTTCTATTCTGGAATTTCAAGTCTTTTTGGAGAGTTTGTAGGGGATGTATATAGATGGGGCATGAATTCCTTCTGAACCCCCTTTCTTACCCTTCCTCCTTTCCTACTGAATTCATATTATATAGACATCTATCAACAATGCAGACAAATAATTTGAATCCTGGTTCGGCCATTTGCTACAAATATGCTCTTGGGCAAATTACTGGACCTGTCTCTGAACTTTCCTCATTTGCAAAATATGTAAGGACTAAAGTAAGTAATATATAAGGTGTTATATCTGTCCCCTAATATTAATTCTTCATCACACATGATAATCTTTGTTTTCCAGAGATTAATTGAGTGGTTCTTCTCTTTACTCCACAGTCAAAATTAAACCGTGCCAAACCACTTATTCATTCTCTCACTTCCATGCACCAAAAGTTTGCAACCTCTCTTGCATTAAATTTTGCAAGAATTGCAAAATGATTAACATTCGGAATATTAGGCATGACTTTAAGTAGTAATAGCAGAAAAAGGAGGTCCTTATCATTCAAAGATTATCATTAAATTATTATATTTAAACTATAACTTTAACATTTCATTTCAAGGGCTATTGCTAAGGCGGTTTGATGGGAGCAAAAAACTAGTTGAAAAGTCAGATGGAGGGATAAGGGAACTAGATAGAGGGATAAGGGAATAAAATAAGAAAATGACAAATACAGCAAAAGAGAGCTGAGGACCTTATGAGATGGTGAGGAGTGAGGACAGAGCTGACCTACATGTGACATGCCAAAATCATGTTTGGGCTTCTAGGTGGCCGGGAGCAGGCGGGGATGCTCTGCATGGTGTTGAAGATAAGGACTTTCCCAACTGAAGAGACTATGAGAAAAATGAAAGGATGGACATCCTTTTTATACTTGTTTAGACTGTTCCAAAGGCTGGTCTTCCGGGCATTTCTGTCTCAATATATGCAAAAGCAAAACAAAGTGGCAGAGATAGTTACACATTTCGGTCTGGAAGTGCATTCCTGTCACAGAGCACCCATTGCTTTGATCCAGTATTGTTCTTCTTCTTCTATTTTTTTCCCCCAAGAATCCAAGCAGATTACAATGATGAAGACTCTCCCTTGAGAAAGCCAGAAGGCAGGCATTTCTGCATGCTTGCTCTTTCGGTCGACCTTTGTTAGAGATGATTTGACATTTTCTCTACTTTCAAACCCCAAATTAAGTCTAGGCCTCTCATCAGTCTATTTTCAAAATCATGTCATCTTATTTTTCTTGCATGAAACACACAGATGGGTTTTTGTGATAAGGCACTCATTTCTAGCCTCTTTACACTTCTCCTTCTTGTATGCAGTCAAGGGCATGTTAAAAAATTATCAGCAATTTGTACTGCAGATAATTCAGTCACTTGAATTTGTATTTTCTAATCTTTGGCATACAAAAGAAAAGATAACATGAAACAAGTTCTTTTATCATGGCAGGGTTTGCTTGGCATGCAATATATAGTTCATCTAATTGCTCATTCAGTAAAGAGTTGCTGGAGTAGGTTGGGGCAGCGGATAGACTGCAATGTTACTGTGTACTTTGCTCTAAGTGAAAATCAGAAAGGGGGATAATTAATTTTCTTAGGGTTGTGTTATCAATTACTGTGTTCTCTTTTCCTTTTTAGATAATAGCCATGGTGTTTGTACCAAATTATTTCAAGAGACTATGTGGCATGTGTAATGAACAGTATCTAGAAATGGAGAGGATCGACACAGTGCATGAGGCTCTTTATGGAGACAAGAGCTGCAATCTTTATTGTAAGAGACTTCCATTCTCAGGCACAGGAAGTTTCCAGAAGACTGAACCCATCTAATGTGCACTGGGTGGAGGAAATATGGTTTATATTAAAGAAGTGTCCCAGGTAAATACACAAACAGATGCATGAGTCTCAGAGGTATAGATCTGACTACTGATTAGGATCAGATCATTGGTTGGAGTCTTATCTTCAGCATCAAGTGAACAATTGAGATTTTGCTGGGCTAGGTTCTCCTCCATACAAAAATTATCATCTTGGTGCTGGAATTTGGATTTGGGAATGGACAAAGGTCAATAGCTGTACATTATATATTCTGTGTCTTGTGCCTGCAAGGAACAACTAACCATTTTCTAGAATCATAGGTAGTCCTAAGAAGTTAGAAGCAAAATTATACTGTCTTGATCATGACCTTACTTGGTATTTTCTCAAAATTTTCTAGCTACAGTTTCAACAACATACATTTGTATTTGTTTGGCAATGGCTCCTACTACTTCCTCCAGGATTCCAGGGAGTTTGAGAGTAGATGCTTGCATCTTCCTAGTGTCCTGCTCATGTTAAGGACATATTAAATGCTTATAAAATGAGTGAACACATAAATGACTGCTAGCCCATAAAGCTCTTAAAAAGTACAGAAAAGGTCAGGTGTCTTTTGTAGAGTCAGCCAAGATCTCCTGCCTCGCTGACTGATTTTTCATCCAATAAACACATATTTGGTACCAGGAATAATGAGAGGGTAGATTAACACATGGTGATCTCTTTGCTAAATACAGGGCACATTGGAAAGGGGTTATGAAGTAAATACAATGAAGAATAAGCATGCTTTCTGCTTTTAAGCAACCATAATCCAGTGAACTACACAAGGACATAAACAAAGAGTTAATAAATGTGCAAATTATTCTAACAGAAGTGTGTCTATGGTTCTCTATGAGTGGAGATGAGTCAGTCCAGGAGGTTTGGAAAGGTGCTAAGAGGAGGTAAAATAAGAGCTTTAGCCTTGACCTTCAAAGGGAAGCTAACTTGGCAGAAATGGGGATTTGGGGTAAGGAAACCAAATGGACAGACAGAGACGCACAAAAGATCCAGCGTTCAGTTCCATGCCTTACACCATACCAAATAAATGAATGAATGAATATCTGCCTTGCATAGCACATTAACTTCCCAATGATCCTCTGCTGCATATGCACAAACATTAGAGAATTCTTTTCAGGGTGTTCCCCTATTACAGCCATTTGGGGATGTGAGAAATTACATTCAACAGCCCAGAAAACTACCCCCAGAGCTTTCATTAACATCTGTGTATCATCTCCTTGTGCTGGTAAATATCTCTATTTGTATCTCCAGTCACTCTGCCCCAGTTTTAATGCTGGCAAATAAAACTCAAGCACTCATCAGAAAATAAAATATTTACCCAGCACACTACCTCAAACAAAGTTACTGTATTGGTGCACCATTTTAATAACCATTGAGCACATGAATTTAATGAGATAAAGGATGTATTTTATCCAGAACATAAAGATGTACTGATGGTGATCAGAGGAAATGTGGGAGCCACTTCTCCAGCTAAGGTCTCCCCATTAGGAAGGGGAGAGCATCACAGTAAAATGGGTATGAGCTGCTGGGGCATTTGATTATTCTTTTTTCTTCCTTTCTATGCATCAGCTGTGTCTACTTTTAGATAATCTGGCAAAAACCTTATTACTATGTACTGGACCCTGAAGGAGACCTGGAAAGTGATCCAGAAAAAAGAGGAGCTATGAGCTCTCTGTGTTTTTTCAACGTATGCAACCTACTATCTGCTACCTCTGAAGCCAGAGTGGACATTGCAGAAGAATAAGATTATTTTAAAATTTATTTTGTGCTTTAATTCAGAGGAGAAGAAAAAGGCTACAACAACTCTATGTTCCTGTTATTACTGTGATTCTAAGTGCTCTGGCTTAGTGGGAATTTGAGGCTCTCTGTGAAAAGGGTCCTGGCCATTCCAGCATCTGCTCTTGTCTTTGAACCTCTATTTGCATTTTCCCAATTAAGCCACATGGCTTTAAAATTTTATGCTTTTGTGTATGCTGTTCTCTCCTCAAAGACTCCTATGCATCCTGCAAAACCCATCTCCAAACCTAAATCCTAGAGACAGAGAAGAAACTGAATCCCTCTACCACCCTTATGGAGTATTGTTGCTACTGGTATGCATGGTATATGAGGACAGGGAAAGTGTTTGCCTTGCGAATTACCCCAACTCCTGCACTCAGAACAGCTCTTTTCATAGAATAAATGCTCAACAAATATTTGTGGAATTAATAAATAATCAATGCTGGAATTTATTCAAAACATGGAGATTTTAAGCTTGCTTTTGTGAATAAGCTCCCTTACCCTCCTTGGCCTGGCTTAGATCATATTCAGAAGGATGAATGTTTGGTGGAGTTCCCCAAACACTCCCTGATTTATTCTCAGCTCCCTGATTTATTAAGCTTGCACTGACTCAGACGGCTGAGCTCTCCCCACCCTCCACCGCATACATATTGCTAAGTCCCAGGAGAACTGCATTACACATACCACCTGCCTCCCACTCCCCTCCCTGTATTCATGGTTTTTAGTAATATTAGTGAGAAGAAATGTTGCTGCCTTCAAAATGGTGAGTGAAAGTGCCAAGCCAGTGTATGATATGCAGAGGTCTTCTACCTGCCACATAAACAACAAGAACAAATAATAGAAGTAAAAGGTACGTCTCCTCCAGAACAAGTGCTCACTGAGTATGTATCCTGCAAAGGAAAGCAAGGCGACTGGCTATGTAGGACCCACCATACGCCTGTGTGATCCAGCTCAGCAGAGGGATGAAAGGAAGGAGGGAGGCCTGGGGCTGTAGGAAAAGATTTCTGGAGAAGGAACATGGGACAGAGTTAGTCTTAGAAAGGAAAGCCTCAGATGCATAAACAAAGTGGGAGAACTCCAGGTAGGGGCTGAGTCTGTGAGTATGCTCTGCAGACAGATAGGCAGACAGGCACAGTTTGTCCCTAGGAGATGGGTAGGGCACACGGTCCCTGCTGCAGAGCCATAGGAGACAAAGTTAGAGGGAGAGACCAGAACTGGTAGGCATTGAATGCTGGAGTAAACAGTTTGGACTCCACCTAACACAAGTTAGACACCATTTCGTTTGCTCTCTGAAGCCCCTGTGCTCTAAGACGGACTCTCAGTTGTGCTGACAAACATTTCAAGATAGAGCCGCAGAGAATATATTCTCAGTTGCTTTTCCTCCAATTCTGAGTCCTTTGCAGCATCCTTCCCCAGTAGTCCCAGGAGGCGAGTATTCTCACTCATTTAGGGACAAATACCAGTAGCTGCTGTAGGTGATACTTTCTCTTTATTAGCAAAGCCAATTTCCAGTGCTGAGTACCTAGAGGCACCCTGTGGTTTTCCTGTGTTTCTTTTACTGTCAAGCACAGAGATGACGGTGGCAGTTCTGGCCTGGATCCTGAGAAGAGTGACTGTATTTTAAGTTCCATTTGGATGCAAAGAGACAAGGAGGCAGATTTTTTTTTTTTTTTCATTCTGAAGTTATTGATAGGAAAACCTCACCGGCTCTGCTGAAGCTGGGGATGTTTTCTAAAATTCTGAAATTCTGAGCTGATGCCAGTGTCCACAGAATCCCTGTATGCTAATTTATGGCAGAGCTAGAAAGTGCAATTTTGAAATGCATTTTCAAATCTGTGGTGTTGAGTGAAATATTATTAAGTGTGTATTATTACCTCAGTAGATATCAGTGATGGTTTAACTATCAGAAAATTTCACAGCATATGTAATATCATCAAAATGAATCAATACCTTAACCTCGAGGCTGATTCCTCAATTACTGTAACTACCAGTTGCTAATTTGAATGCTTTTTACACTCTGCTCCCCCTTTAGACTGTCCACGCTGCCCATGTGAATGCAACCGAGAGCACAAATAAATTGAGCGTGAACAATTAGACTATTCAGCTTTGGGTGATCTAAAAAGAGATGTGAACTACCATTACATGGCATAGTGATTTTGAATCTCTGGGCTGAGGCAAGACTCCGGCTTACTAAATCTCTTAGTCCTGCCAGGAGTAGAAGCTGGGATTTTTAAAGACCTGAAGCAATTCTAAAGCATCTGATGTTTTCAAATGGTAATGAAGAGTTTAGCCAAGATGCTTTACATAGCATCTAACAGAGCTATTATCAGCTATGATGTTACTCAGTGGGGCTGCCATTTAAAACTGCTTTTTTAGGGCAGAGAAGATCTAGCTTTGAATGGTGATTGAAGGATGCTAAGCTTCTGCCACTGCTGGGAGAGGTCTAATTTTATACTGTAGTGTAGGGACATGGCTCTAGCCAGAGGACCTTGTGCGATTAAACATGGTTGGGGAAGACACAAGACCACTCTGCTTTGCCTTCTTTTTTGCTGTAGCCTGAAGACAGTTTGCTGCCCTTGGGGAGGAGATAAAATCTGAGTGGCAAAATAACTGAGCTCCAGAAAACAAAGAAATAAATCTGGCAGTTTTCAGTGATCCTGCAAAGCAAAACAAATCAGGGATACCTCACTGACTAATAACCAAAGGTTTCAATAGCTTTTACTCACCCACTATCACTAAGTCCACATTTTCTGGCAAGTCGCAAAGCAACTGGGTGCTTGCAATGTAATCCAGGCTGGGGAAAAGAAAATTGCATCAATTATAATTAACCTACTGTAGATAAAGACCAGTGTTTTTGGTTTTGCTCTTCTCATGAGATTCCTAAGGTAATGGAAACCTAGGGAAATAACAGTGTTTGCTGGGCCCAGGTTAGTGGCATAAATCTAAATGCCAAGCAAAGTTGGGCAGGTAAGTGGATTAGTAGAGAGCAGGATTTGTCAAACTCTAATATTCGTATGAATCACCTGGGATCTTATTAAAACTCAGATTGCTGGGCCTCTTCCCTGGATATTCTGATTGAATTGTTTGGAGTGGGGCCAGTGAATTTGCATTTCTTTTTTTTTTTTTTTTTTTTTTTTTGGTGGGGGTGACGGAGTCTTGCTTTGTTGCCAGCATAGGGTGCAGTGGCATGATCTCGGCTCATTGCAACCTCCACCTCCCAGGTTCAAGCAATTCTCCTGCCTCAGCCTCCCGAGTAGTGGGGACTACAGGTGTGCACCACCACACCCAGCTAATTTTTGTATTTTTAATAGAGACGGGGTTTCACCATGTTGGCCAGGATGGTCTCAATCTCCTGACCTCATGATCCATCTGCCTCGGCCTCCCAAAGTGCTAGGATTACAGGCGTGAGCCACGGCGCCCAGCCCTGAATTTGCATTTGTAATAAACTTCCAGGGGATGCTGACCTGCGGCTCTGTGAGCTACACTGTGAGGAACACAGGAAAGTGAACAGGGCTAAGAAGATGCTATATTGAAGGGTCTGCTTCATTAAAGGGAAGTGGAAGTGACTTAATTTCAGCCAGTTTCTATGCAAGGACAGAGGCCTACTATTATTGCAAATCATCTGAATTTTGGTGAAATTTTTAGTTGCAAGAAGCCAATTTGCTATTTTTGCTTAAAATTCTGAGACCCATCTGTCAGATAGATGTGGTCAGTAGGCCACCAGTTTAAGACAGCAGGCCTTGTTATGATTACTGCAAGAGGAGAGTGGGCATTATTTAAGGGAGTGTTGTGAAATGTAAATTATAAAATAATAAAAAGCAAAATTCTCAAAGTGTGGAGAAAAATATAAATTTTCACCACCTGATTCCTATACTTTGATCTCTAAGAGGCTCTTTCAAAACCTCAAGTGAGACAAAATGCGCAGGATTCTTTTCTAAAGAATGAACGTGGCCATTCATACAATATGTGAACAAGGAAATTGTGCATTACACATTTCCTGTGTGTATCTTAATTAATTACCCTGAACTGAGACCTGTGCTTATTATGGGCATGAATGCCTCTATGGGGGATGTTGGCAAATAATGTTTTGTTTTGTTTATTTCTGTCGACAGCAAGGCCAATTAGTACATCTGTGCTGTATCAGGAAAATGTGAGCTGAAATGAGAGTGACATTCAGAAAAGATTTCTTTTAAAGCTCTATGTCTTTAGGAACCCTCCGTGCAGTGACCTTATACTTGGAATTCAGCTTTCAGCTGGTATATCCAGCATTAAAGGTGACAGGGAAAATACAAGTCTTCCTTCCAAAGACTGTGTGTGCCTTTGGCAAAGGTTATAGATGTGATGTCTTCGAACATACTTCTTCATGATGGCTCTGTCGCTGGAAATGGGCAGAGAAGAGAAAAAATCCGCAGCAAGCTAAAGCTGTTTTCAAAGTAATGATTGTCAAATCCTGTATCTCTTGAATGCAGAACAAGTGTGGGTTTCATATTTACATCTAAATATCTGGTTTGCTTATCATTTTGTTTCCTTCCTCTTCTATCTTGTCATATTTATGTAGATATAGGATTAAAAAAAAAACCCCAGTGTGGAAAAAAAAAAAGAGCAAAATACCCCAGCCTCACAATAACAAATTTTTGAGATTAGAAGCAACTCATTAACTTCCGCTGGTCCTGGACTTTTTCCCCAGCTCACCTTGTTTTTTGGCCAGGGATAACAGAAGGCAGGAGCATAACATGTGCCCTTTCAGTCCACTGTCACTGCCTGAAGGATCCAGATGTTTCTAAACATGGCTGATTACAGGTCATTGTCTTTTTTTTTGGCAATTATTCATTCACTGCCCAGGGTAGGCCGGGAACTGGAGGCAGAGACAAGAAGTGACAAAAATGCACTTTCAGATTTACAGTCCTTCAGATTGATTTGTTATGCACCAACACTCCTCTCTGATTGCTCAGGTCATTTCAAGCTTTTGGCATATTCACAGTGCTACCATCTACCCGTTAGAACCCTACTGAGGCCAGACAAGGTGGCTCATACCTGTAATCTCGGTGCTTTGAGAGGCCAAAGTTGGAGAACTGCTTGAGCCCAGAAGTTCAAGACCAGCCTGGGTAACATAGTGAGACCCCATCTCTACAAAAATAAAATTAGCTAGGTGTATGCACCTATAGTCCCAGCTACTTGGGAGACTGAGGCAGGAGGATTGCTTGAGACCAGTTGGGGGTTACAGTGAGCTATGATTGTGCCAGTGTACCCCAGTCTTGGCAATAGAGCAAAATCCTGTCAAAAGAAAGAAAGAAAGAAAGAAAAAGGAAGGATGGAAGGAAGAAGGGAGGGAGGAAGGAAGGAGGAAGGAAGGAAGGAGGAAAGAAAGAAGAAAGAAAGGGAGAAAGAACTCTACTGACCAACTCAAATTATTTCTATTCTTTGAAGATTTTCATGGCTACCTAGGCTAATGTTCTTGTATTATATTAGTAATATAATATTTCCTATATTGTATTTCTTGTAATATATGTCAATCATTTAGTGGAATACACATTGGAGTGAGACCATTGTGGGTGCCATTCCTGACACTCCTGCTACTAATGACTTGTATGCTGTTGGACAAGCTTCATCACATTTACCAGCACATTTCTGATGTTCTGTTGTCAATTTAGAATCATTATCAGCCCCTTTTACATTGTCTTCTGTATAGAAGGGGGAAAATCCGTAACAACAATACCCAGAAACATTTTCCCTATATGGTCCTAAGATCGATTCCATTATGTTTATGAGATTTAAACATTGGATGAGAAGGAGAGCACTTCTTCTCTGGTGGTGGTTGCAGGCAGAAACATGGGCAGATAAGAATGCCATAACCATGACCTAGGGTACCTGGAGAAGTACCCACACAGGTGACACAGACAGTGAAAATCCCTGACCACTCTTTCTTGTGATTGTTGTTGTGTGAATCTTCCCCTGGACGAACACCTTTAATTCCTGCTTTAGTGCCACAGGTGATGAGATCCTGTGCACAGGTTTCTTGATTTTGGAATTCCACTGGAAGCTTCTCTGATTTTCAGCTCCCTTATCCAGGAAGAGATCCCAACAAACGTGCAAGCCTCTAGTTCCTGTATAAAAAGAGTTTTACTTGGGCTAGTTGGAGAGTCTTTAGTTTTCTTGACCAAACCGTGAAGGATACAAAGTCTCAATCCCTCATTAGCAAAACAGAGATTAAAAACATACTCACCCAATAAGGTTATTGTGAGCATAAATGCCTGGCATGATATCTACTGCTCAATAATTCCTAAATGCCTTCTTGAATTAATAGTGCAAAGCACGTGGACCAACACTCTAGCACTTGGCTCACAGACTTCGTTAATTAATGCAGTGCCAAGCCCTGTTCTAGCTGTATCATGGAACTGAATACATAAGTACTGATAGAGTGTTTCTTGAGTCTGGGCTGGCTAATTTCTATCATATCTGCTACAGTGTTTCATATCATAGGTGCAGAGCCCTTGGGGGAGTCGGCCAACCACTCACTTGTAAAGTATCTTGAAAAGGCTACAATTTGGGATTAAATCCTCCCAAATAACAACTAATAATACCATGTTTCCTAAAATCAGCAGCAGTGATATTTCACTGTCTTCTCACCTTTTTTCTAAAACAAAATGTGGGTTATGACTGTAGATTTAAACTGTGTACGGGTGAAAGCAGTAGGTCTCAAGATCAGTTTCGACGTGGTGGTGGCCTTTTGGATGCCTACAGGTATCATTTCATCATTCTATTCATTAGTCAATAAAGAGAACAATAGAAATAAATTTTGTTACTTTTTATTTCTATATAAAGTGCAGTGATTCTTTTGCACTCTCCATAAATGTAACAGCTGTGATTTGTACTGACATTTTTAAAAGCGTCTGCATTTAGAGGTTATTGATGCGGCACACTAACTCCTAGGTGATGTGAATTCTAGAAGCCAAACAAGACAAGTATGGGATAGCAAGCAAGACACCATCCTTTTGGAAGAAGACTTTTTGGCTTGTTTGCCCCCTTTAAGCTGGGGTAGTCTCTCTGGATTAAGCTCTCTGAAGGACAGCTATACTTTATTTCCTGATGCAGGTGTCTTGTTTAACCTTCATACATTTTCCCCAAAGACACATCCCCTCTGATCAGCAACGTTCTATTTCTGCTAAAACTCAGTCTCCAGAGTCATAATGAGTTGGCTCAAACACTGTCTTTACCAGTTAGCCGCTGTGTGACATTAGGCAAATTAACCGAATCTCTCTCTGCCTAGGTTCTTTTCTGCAATAAAGAGAATGTGAGAATAATAATAGCAACTGAGTCAGAGAACTGAGAAGAATAGAAAGGATACATATGTAAAGTCTTTAACATCATCGTTTACATAAAAAGCACTCAAAAGGTGTTAGCTTCTATTATTATGGTAGGTAATACCTACATAAAATAGCTTACATTTTGGGGAGAACACTTGCCATATTCTAGTAACTTTGCTAATCACGTAGAAAAATAAAATGTGAGTAAGATGTGGTGTTTCTCTCTTGTCTCAGGAAGCTCACATCCAGTGGGTAGATGTGAACCACATGTAAAAACTCAAAATACAAGGAAACAAACAAACAAACAGTGTGCTTTAAATTTTAGAAGGGAGGCAGAAATTTGAGTGGGTGTTAGGGACAGGTGGAGGAAAGTCAACAGAGGACCTCCAAGTAGACTGGAAGTTCCCAGTAGGGTCAAGTCTCTGAGTTACCACAAGGTACAGTAGCAGATAGTGGAGAAAGAGGCTGCCAAACGTACAAGTGTTACTGGGGAAAAGGGTAAGAAAAGCATGGCTTAACTCAAGAATTAATATGCCTAGGAGATAACTGTTAGTTTTTACTCTGGTTAACTCAACTAGAGAGATTGAGCATCATGCTGCTTTGAAATAAAGTGCTAAGAACAAGAAAATTAAAAGGACCTTGCTGCTGTAGTTGTCCTTCTTTGCAACTTAACAGTCAAGCTAAACAACTTAATAGATTTGAGCTCTTGTTCTCTCTTCCTCCTTTCCAATGAACAATTATTTCCCTCCTTGTTCTGGAATAGGCCCCATATGAAGAACAAAATACTACAGGAGAGGTGTATGAATAAAACAATGAATAGTCAGGGGGTGAGTGCAAACCCTCAATGACCAGAGATCTAGCAGAAAGGTAGTAAGGAAAAGAGGCAATGATAAATGCCCTGTGTATATGTGTACATACAATCAGCCCTGGTAAAAACATCACTATACACAAATTGCGTGGTTTACAACTTGAGTATGCTGACTGAAAAAGCATAGGTCCAAATAATTGGGATTTCGGAGCTCTTCATCCATCTAAAATACAGTGGGCATCAGTTATGTACCAACATAGTGCTTGGCACCAAATGTATAGTCAATGAAATTTGTTTACTTCTCCATTTTTGTCACAGAGTCTAACTACTTTGTACATTATCGCATTGAAGTTCTCACACCTATCCTATGAAGTAGGCACTATATCTGTCTCTGTTTTACAGATGAGGAAACAAAAAGTTGAGGAGAGTAAATAGCTTGCTCAACAGTACACAGCTATTAAGTGAAAGAGCAAATATTTGAGTCCACACAATTGAAACCAGAGCTCAAGATATTACCGTGGTGTTCTGTATATGGCCTCCTATGATCTCTGTGCTTTAGGGACCAACAGCTGTGGATGAGACAGACATGCAGAATATGTTGTATGCATTTAATAAATGCCACAATAGAGGTATGTAGAAGGGTCTGTCAGAGAACACAAGAACATAGTAAATTTCTGAGCAAGGTAGGAAAGGCTTCCCTGAAGCAGTAACACTACAACTGAAGCGTAGGGCTGGATAGTTCTTGGCAGCTGTGGGCGTTAGGCAGGAGTATGATGTTAGGAAAACAGAGAAAACATCAAGAGGATGTTCTCATGCATCCTTGGCAGCAGGCTCAGTCAACATCTATCAAAACATAAATGGGCCATGCCTTTTGTATCTGTAATTTCTCTACTAACTGTAAAAGACTAAAAAAATGCACAAAAATACTCATCTGAAATATCGTTTTGAAGTAGGGAAAATAAATTATCTAAAGGTTCAACAACATAACATATACAAAGTAATTCTATTCTATCATTAAAAGTGAAGATGAATGTCCATCTACAACAGATCACTTAGTAGCAAGGATGGGTAAAGATAATCTCATATATAAAAAATTGAATGCAAATATGCTATTGGCATAGAGAAAAGCCTGGAAGGATTTCCCTAAAATGTGAAGAGTCATCACTTTCAGGTAGTTAAATTAGGGGTGTTTTAGTTTTCCCTTTCAGTTTTTTGGATGGCTTGCATTTTGACAATGACATGAATCCCAAAACATTCAGTTATAAAAGAAAAAAACAAGCAAAACAATAAGCTTGGGAAACCAGCAACATAAATATTAAGCAAATGAATCACAGAATAGGTCTGTTGGGATGAGGCATAGAAAGAGGTAAAAGCAAAAGGAAAAATGTATCAAGGTGCATAATATGTCTCTTTCTGTACATATAACTGATGACTTTGGCGATGACGTAATTTAAGGAAGTAGAAAGTTTCAAAGCTAAGAAAGATTATCTGTTTAGGATATTAGCAAACTGCCATCCCATAGACTTTTAATTCTTTTACTCAGTGCTACCCTCTGTGTGCCTCATCTCACAGAGGGCTATAGATGTGCAGATATATTGATCATCTTAGCCTTTGGGGCAACATGTAGGGCTTTGGACAGCAGAGCTCCTGGGCCAGGAACCACTGGCCTTGGATTGTCTCATCTGTTGACTCCAACAAGCCATTACAATATTTTGTTCTATGTGAGTTGTGAGGTGAATAATGATTGGGACCACTGACTAAAGAGACCATTTTGTGTGCCCCATTGCTTTGTGAAAAGTGTAACCAGAACCCAGAGAAGTTTAAAGACTTTCCCAAAGTTATGTAGCTCATTAGATAAGTAGGCCAGTCACTTATTCAAGTAGAAATAAGAATATTTACAAAAAGAAAACACGAAAAGAAAACTTTGAATCTCAGTCAAAATGGAAGATCACACAACAAAAGAACTGAACTCCAGGAATGACATAAGCATGACTTGTTTTATTGCACTTTACAGAAAATGCATTTTGTAACAAATTGATGGTGTGTGGCAATCCTGCATCTTGCCTTTATTTTATTTTATTTTTTTTTTGAAATGGAGTCTTGCTCCTGTCACCCAGGCTGGAGTGCAATGGCATAATCTTGGCTCACTGCAACCTCTGCCTCCTGGGTTCAAGCGATTCTCCTGCCTCGGCCTCCAGAGTAGCTGGGATTACAGGTGCAAGCCACCACACCTGGCTCATTTTTATATTTTTAGTAGAGATGGGGTTTCGCCATGGTGGCCAGGCTGGTCATGAACTCCTGACCTTAGGTGATCCGCCCACCTCGGGCTCCCAAAGTGCTGGGATTGCAGGTGTGAGCCACCACACCCAGCCTGCATCTTGCAATTCTACTGGTGCTACATTCTACTAGCGCTGCATTCCACTAGTGCAATTCTACTAGTGCTTGCAATTCTGCTATTGCTGCATTCCACCAGCATGTGCCCGCTTTGTGGCTATGTGTCACATATTGGTAATTCTCACAATATTTCAAATATTTTCATAATGATTATATCTGTTATAGTGATCTGTGATCAGTGGTCTTTTATGTTACTATCATAATTATTTTGGGGCACCACAAACCTCACACATGTAAGACGACAAATTTAATTAATCAATGTTGTATGTGTTCTGACTGCTCCATTGACCAGCTGTGTTCTGTCTCTCTCCCTCTCTTTGGGCCATCTTGTTCTCTGAGACACAACTATATTGAATTTAGGCCATTTAATAACCCTTCAAATGGCCTCTAGGTGTTCAAGTGAAGGAAGAGCCACACATCTCTCACTTTAAATCAAAAGCTAGACGTGATTAAGCTTAGTGAGCAAGGCATGTCAAAAGCCAAGGCAGGCTGAAAGCTAGGCCTCTTGCACCACAGTTTGCCAAGTTCTGAATGCAAAGGACAAATTCTTGGAGGAATTTAAAAGTGGTACTCCAGTGAACACACAATAGTAAGAAGGTGTAACAGCCTTATAGGTGCTATGGAGAAAGTTGTAGTGGTCTGGATGGAAGATCACACCAGCCAGAACATTTCCTTAAGCTACAGCACAATTCGGAGCAAGGGGTGCTAACTCTCTTCAATTCTATGAAGGCTCAGAGAGCTGAGAAACATCACAAGAAAAGTTTGAAGCTAGCAGAGGCTGGTTCATCAATTTAAGGAAAGATGTCTCCTCTATATACAACATAAAAGTGCAAAGTGAAGCAACAAGTGCTGAGGGAGAAGCCACAGCATATTATCCAGATCTAAGATAATTGATGAAAGTGACTGCACAAAACAATAGATTTTCAATGTAGATGAAACAGCATTCTATTTTTTTTTATTATACTTTAAGTTTTAGAGTACATGTGCACATTGTGCAGGTTAGTTACATATGTATACACGTGCCATGCTGGTGCGCTGCACCCACTAACTCGTCATCTAGCATTAGGTATATCTCCCAGTGCTATCCCTTCCCCCTCCCCCCACCCCACCACAGTCCCCAGAGTGTGATGTTCCCCTTCCTGTCTCCATGTGTTCTCATTGTTCAATTCCCACCTATGAGTGAGAATATGCGGTGTTTGGTTTTTTGTTCTTGCAAGAGTTTACTGAGAATGATGATTTCCAATTTCATCCATGTCCCTACAAAGGACGTGAACTCATCATTTTTTATGGTTGCATAGTATTCCATGGTGTATATGTGCCACATTTTCTTAATCCAGTCTATCATTGTTGGACATTTGGGTTGGTTCCAAGTCTTTGCTATTGTGAATAATGCCGCAATAAACATATGTGTGCATGTGTCTTTATAGCAGCATGATTTATCGTCCTTTGGGTATATACCCAGTAATGGGATGGCTGGGTCAAATGGTATTTCTAGTTCTAGATCCCTGAGGAATCGCCACACTGACTTCCACAATGGTTGAACTAGTTTACAGTCCCACCAACAGTGTAAAAGTGTTCCTATTTCTCCACATCCTCTCCAGCACCTGTTGTTTCCTGACTTTTTAATGATTGCCATTCTAACTGGTGTGACATGGTATCTCATTGTGGTTTTGATTTGCATTTCTCTGATGGCCAGTGATGATGAGCATTTTTTCATGTGTTTTTTGGCTGCATAAATGTCTTCTTTTGAGAAGTGTCTGTTCACGCCCACTTTTTGATGGGGTTGTTTGTTTTTTTCTTGTAAATTTGTTTGAGTTCATTGTAGATTCTGGATATTAGCCCTTTGTCAGATGAGTAGGTTGCAAAAATTTTCTCCCATTTTGTAGGTTGCCTGTTCACTCTGATGGTAGTTTCTTTTGCTGTGCAGAAGCTCTTTAGTTTAATTAGATCCCATTTGTCAATTTTGGCTTTTGTTGCCATTGCTTTTGGTGTTTTGGACATGAAGTCCTTGCCCATGCCTATGTCCTGAATGGTATTGCCTAGGTTTTCTTCTAGGGTTTTTATGGTTTTAGGTCTAATGTTTAAGTCTTTAATCCATCTTGAATTGATTTTTGTATAAGGTGTAAGGAAGGGATCCAGTTTCAGCTTTCTACATATGGCTAGCCAGTTTTCCCAGCACCATTTATTAAATAGGGAATCCTTTCCCCATTGCTTGTTTTTCTCAGGTTTGTCAGAGATCAGACAGTTGTACATATGCGATGTTATTTCTGAGGGCTCTGTTCTGTTCCATTGATCTATATCTCTGTTTTGGTACCAGTACCATACTGCTTTGGTTACTGTAGCCTTGTAGTACAGTTTGAAGTCAGGTAGTGTGATGCCTCCAGCTTTGTTCTTTTGGCTTAGACCTTTGAAAACTGGCACGAGACAGGGATGCCCTCTCTCACCACTCCTATTCAACATAGTGTTGGAAGTTCTGGCCAGGGCAATTAGGCAGGAGAAGGAAATAAAGGGCATTCAATTAGGGAAAGAGGAAATCAAATTGTCCCTGTTTGCAGACAACATGATTGTATATCTAGAAAACCCCATTGTCTCAGCCCAAAATCTCCTTAAGCTGATAAGCAACTTCAGCAAAGTCTCAGGATACAAAATCAATGTACAAAAATCACAAGCATTCTTATACACCAATAACAGACAAACAGAGAGCCAAATCATGAGTGAACTCCCATTCACAATTGCTTCAAAGAGAATAAAATACCTAGGAATCCAGCTTACAAGGGATGTGAAGGACCTCTTCAAGGAGAACTACAAACCACTGCTCAAGGAAATAAAAGAGGATACAAACAAATGGAAGAACATTCCATGCTCATGGGTAGGAAGAATCAATATCATGAAAATGGCCATATCGCCCAAGGTAATTTATAGATTCGATGCCATCCCCATAAAGCTACCAATGACTTTCTTCACAGAATTGGAAAAAACTACTTTAAAGTTCATATGGAACCAAAAAAGAGCCCGCATCACCAAGAAACAGCATTCTATTAAAAATATAAATAAAAGATGCCATCTAGGATTTCATAGCCAGAAAGGAGAAGTCAATGCCGCGCTTCAAAGCTTCAAAGGACAGGCTGATGATCTTGGTCGGGGCCAATGCAACCGGTGATTTTTAAGTTGAAGCCAACGTTCATTTACCATCGCAAAAATTCTAGGGCCCTTAAGAATTATGATACATTTATTCTGTCTGTGCTCCTGAAAAGAAGCAACTAAGTCTGCATGACAGCACATCTGTCTACAGCATGCTTTACTGAATATTTTAAAGCCATTGTTGAGAACTACTGCTCAGGAAAAAGACTCCTTTCAAAATATTACTGTTCATTGACAACACACCCAGTCACCCAAGAGCTCTGATGGAGATATACAAGAAAATTAATGTTGCTTTTATACCTGATAACACAGCATCCATTCTGCAGCCCATGAATCAAGAAGCAATTTCAACTTTCAAGTCTTATTATTCAAGAAGTACGTTTTATAAAGTTACAGCTGCTATAGATAATGATTCTTCTGATGGATCTGGGCAAAGTAAACTGAAAACCTTTTGGAAAGGATTCAACATTCTAGATGCCATTAAGGACATTTGTGATTCATGGGAAAAGGTCAACATATTGACATTAATAAGAGTTTGAAAGAGATTGATTCCAGCCTTCATGTATCACTTGGAGGGGTTTAAGGCTTCAGTGAAGAAAGTAACTGCAGATGTGGTAGAAACAGCAAGAGAACTAGGATTAAAAGTGGAAGCTGAAGATGTGACTGAATTGTTGCAATCTCATGATAAAATTTGAACAGATGAGGAGTTGCTTTTATGGAAGAGCAAAGAAAGTATTTTCTTGAGATGGAATCCACTCCTGGTAAAGATCCTGTGAACATTGTTGAAATGACAAAGGATTTAGCATATTACATAAATTGGGTGAGAGGAAGGTAAGGAATGAAATACCACCCTATTGGGTAGAATGTACACTCTTTGGGTGATGGGTACACTAAAAGCCCAGATTTCAACATTATGCAATATAGTTATTTAACGTAACCACACTTGTACCCCTAAGTCCATAAAAATAAAAAAATTTCAAACATTGATAAATAAATAAGAAGTGCATCAAAAAAAGAGTATTACATAAACTTAGTTGATAAAGCAGTGACAGGGTTTAAGAGAATTGGCTTTAATTTTGAAAGAATTTCTACTGTGGGTAAAATGCTATCAAACAGCATCACATGTACAAAGAAATCTTTTGTACAAGGAAGAGTCAATTGGTAAACTTTATTGTTGTCATATTTTAAGAAATTGCCACAGCCACCCAAAACTTTAGCACCATCCTATTCAGTCAGCAGCGATCAACATTGAGGCAAGACCCTCCACCAGCAAAAATATTTTACAACTCATTGAAGGCTCAGATGATTGTTAGCATTTTTTAGCAATAAAGTATTTTTGAAGTATGTACAGTTTATAGATATAATGCTACTGCACATTTAGGCTACAGTATAGCACAAATATAACTTTTATATTTACTAAGAAAATAAAATAATGTGTCACTTGCTTTATTGTAATTTTTGCTTTATTGCAGTAATCTGGAACTGAATCCACAATATCTCCAAAGTATGCCTACATTTTGACAAAGTAAGTCACCTGACTTTCAAGAGCTCTGCTCATTTGAGTATCTGACATTGAATTAGGAATAAAATTATCAGCCCGTATCAAGTAAATAGTTGGGAATTCAAAATGTTAGTGTAGTTCACACAATATGGTACTTTTTGCTTGTTTTCATCTAGTCTTGTTTTAACAGTCTGTCTGTAAAAAAAACCTTCGTCTTTATGGTGTTGTCTTCTGCTGGAAAGTGCAGTTCCACTATCGATTAGTTATGATACTTATGCTCATGTTTGTCTCAAGACAGTGTTGAGGCGTTACTTTCATGATAACCTTACTTGGGGCATAGCTGTCAGTCACTGATGTGGATTAGATGGCTCAGAGCTGAGGCAATTTGGGAGATGAAGAGCTCACTCTGAGCAGCTGGTGGTGTGTCTGACTGAGGCTAACCCTCATTTTCTACTCTATGATATATTCATCCTCCACATCTTAGGCCTTTCAAATCCAGGCTCCTCAAAATCTTTACTAAAGTCGAACTCAACATTGGCCGTATATCTCCCTCTTCATCCCACGATTTATGTGTCTTCTCATTCCTATATCCTGGATCGCCGGGCTGCGTGTTTGCCTAGTGTTCCTTTGACTAGGCAGGTGAAGAAATAGGTAAATGGCTCTTGTGGCAGGCTGACTAATAGCCCTCAAGATGTTCACATCTTAATGCCTGGAGCCCGTGAATGTTCACTTCTATCACAAAGGGAACATGCAGATGTGATTAAATGACAGATCTTCAGAGGGGCAGATTTTTCTGGATTGTCTGGGTGGGCCGAAATGTCTTCATAAGAGGAAGGCACGCCTGTAATCCCAGCACTTTGGGAGGCCGAGGCGGGAGGATCATGAGGTCAGGAGATCGAGACCATCCTGGCTAACACGGTGAAACCCCGTCTCTACGAAAAATACAAAAACTTAGCCGGGTGTGGTGGCGGGCGCCTGTAGTCCCAGCTACTCAGGAGGCTGAGGCAGGAGAATGGCGTGAACCCAGGAGGCGGAGCTTGCAGTGAGCCGAGATCGCGCCACTCACTCCAACCTGGGCGACAGAGCGAGACTCCGTCTCCAAAAAAAAAGAGGAAGGCAGAAAAATATTTGGTTACAGAAAAGGAAGAAGATAAAATGATGGAACAAAGAGGTTGGAGTGATGCAAGGAAGAGGTCATGGCCAAGAAATACAGGCAGCCTTCAGAAGTGAGCCAAATAAGAAAGCAGGTTCTCCCCAGACCCCCAACCCCAAAGAAGCCCGCCCTGCCAACACTTTTGCTTTACCCAGTGAAACTGATTTCAGACTTCTGGCCTCCAGAACTGACAAAGAATAAATGTGGGTTCTTTTAAACCACCAGGTGTGTGGTCCTTTTTACAGCAGCCATGGGAAACTGAGGTAATTCATTTGTGGAATTGTCCCTCCTATTTCACTTCCATGCAGTTCCAAGCTACCAGAAAAGTTAATTGATGGTTTATTTCCACCTGCTATTGATATCACATCTTTATTTTTCTTTATCATCTTCTGTTTTGGAGATGAGGAAGTTCAGCTTTAGAAATTCAATGTAATTTTCTCAAGGGAGTATCATTAGAAAGTGATTGAGTATCCAGTGGAATCCCTCTCTCCAGGCTTCCAAAGCTGACGGTCTTTCTAATACACTGAGCCCTTTCCCTGAATTTTAGCTTTTCTTTCTCCCTGTGTGATGAACAGAAAGAAGGGTGTCGCTCTCCTTTTGAGTGTATATTTTATTGAATAAAATTTCAATATAGCCAAGACTCTAATAATAATGGGCTGTTAACTTACAAATGTTTGGAGACTTCTTCAAACTTTTTTGTATCCCACTCCCTTTCAATTCTTGTGGATGAAAACAGAATCAAAGAGACAGAAATATCATCTTAAAAATTATTTCACTATGGGACTCTAAGGTCCCTGGGAACTGGATGACTAAAAGAATCCCAAGGTTTGGGTCAGTGCCATATTTTTTACCATTTATATATATGTGGGCACATTCCTATGTTATTCCTGTGTTTACATTGACTTGCTTTTCTCTTTCTAGGCTTTCTGTTTCCATTTTAGGTACAAAAATCCTTCTGATTCTTCCTCTTTCATGTCCGGCCCCAAAGCAATGTTGCTATAAATCTATTATCAGTATCAATGATGATGATGATGTGTGACACTTATTAAATGCTTCCCATGTGCTAGATCCAGTGCTAAGCATTCTAGCATGAACACTTTTCATACTTATAACAACTCTATGACTTAGGTACTTTTGTTCCTGTTCAGGATTCTAAAACAAATAAGTTACTTGCTTAAAGTCCCAAAGCTAGCACATAGCAGGACCAACAGTTGATCAAAATCTATCTCATGGGTGTGATGGCACATGCCTGTAATCACAGCTACTCAGGAGGCTGAGGCGGGAGGATCACCTGAGCTCAGGAGTTCGAGGCTGCAGTGAGTTAGGATGACATCACTGCACTTCAATCTGGGTGACAGAGCAAGACTCTTAATAAAAAGTATCTCATGTTAAAACTCATGCCTTTCTCTGTGCTTTCTTTGAGAACTACTCTCCTCATCCATCTCTAGGAAATCTTGCCTCCCAGCCATTCTGTTGCTGCATAACACTCATGTGGCTCTGTGGCTATCTAGAAACTCTGCTGTAATTCCCTATCTGGCCCACCCTTTTGGGCAGAATCAGATACTTTCAAACCATCTCAACATTTTCTTCCTCATTCTTTCTGTCCCTAAGTTCTGTTTTTTCAGAGCAGCTGGCCTACAGCAGCCATTCAAAAGAATAAAAACCTGATCGCCCTCAATCCCACCCATGTGAGAACCTTTCCTGAGAAACTATGAAGAGTCAGACTTGACAGCAATAGAAAGTAGAGTCAGAGCTAACAGTAGTAGAAATTCAGAGTGGGTTTCACACAAACAGAGTAGCAACTGATAACACCCCCATCTATTTTTTAATGTTTGTTTACTTTGCATAATCTCTCTAAGCATTTCACCACATGGCCTACTTTTTTAACAGTGTAACCCATTCCCTTCCTCAGTCTCCACCAAAGGTTAGGACTCACTGGATTAAACAAAATATTGTTAAAAACAGTGACTTGATGAATGATGCTTAGAAACTGCATTCTATTCCTCTTAGAAAATTGGCCCAGTCTCACTGCTTCCCAGAAGCGTGATATGAAAAAAATGCAAGAGAACCTTAGTGAGGACTTTCTGATAAAGGGTAAGGTCATGGCCCAGACTTGCTTGTTCACTGAGGGCAACCCCATTGTCTGCTCTAACACATAGCGACGTTCTTTTAATAGAGCCCCATATTCGCTTATCAAGGAGAGTGAGTGAAAAGTGAGAAATAAAATGCTTCCATTCTTTTCCATCAGCTATTACCTCAGTAATGGCACTCATAATGGTGGCATTAGAAAGAACTGGAAAAAAATCGTCATTACTCTTGGAGCCATGAGAAATGGAGATTCAAAAGATTATTATTGGTAATAGGTTCACACTATAACACGTGTAATGATTGTGGGCTTAGATTGGATGCTTTTGGCTTAGTGATGGTTTTCCAGTAGGAGTTGTGTGCCAGCTGCATAGAAGTGGAACCTCTGGACCAGAGAGTGGAACTAGGGGCTTTGTTCACATAAGGTCCCTAATATGGGGCCTTGCAGCAATGTCTCACTAGAAATAATAATTTCTTCCAAAATCTGCTCTGAAAAGTCCAGTTTCTGTGCTTACAAGAATCTCAGAGGACAGGGAAGAAAGACAAGGCCAGATGAAGATAAGGTGGACAAATGAACTCTGTCTAGCTCGAATGAGCACGCTGCCCAAAAGCTATTTCAGGAATCTGAAAGCAACCACTTTCTGGATTGTTCTGTTAACACTCAGACTACAGCTGATGCATTATGTTTCTGCTAAAACCCGAGTTTACCAAGCCAGGAGCTTAAACATAATAAAACAACAACCAACCCTCTCTGCACCCACCCCCCCAAAAAAAATGCCATTCTTACCCTAGAGAGGAGGGGATTTTAAATGGCAGCCACTGCTTAGCCAAAAGCATACATTCCAAAGACTCCAATTTATGTATGCAATTGTTATTGCCTGTCTATGGCATTTAAGTTGTAATTCCCTTTACCCTGAATTCTGAAGGGAGTGGAGTGAGGAAAGTAGGGAAACGTAAAATCCCTCTAATATTTTCTTACCTTTTTGTTTAAAACAAAAGTGTCATTATTAACTGCAGCTTTTCCATCATTATTTTCCTCTAGAGTTAAATGACAATAATTTTTATGGCTTCTACCATTATGGAGTAGTAGCAAAAACTTTAGTTGAAAAGTCAAGAACCTAGGTCTGATTTTTAGTTCTACTTCCAATATTCAGTTACTCAGACCCCAAACCCTTCATGCCTGTTTCTCTAATATTTCTCATTTCTTCCATCAGGAAATTGAAATACTTCTCACCATCTTTATCATTATTCCATGAAAGTTCATGTTACCATCATCTTTACACACAGCCGCCAAAATGCTCTTTTTTTTTCTGCTGTGTAGTATTACATTATGTGAATGTTGTTTTTTTAATTTTAGAAAGACAGGATCTCGCTCTGTTGTCCAGGCTGGAGTGCAGTGGTGTGATCACAGCTCACTGAAGCCTCAAATGCTTGAGCTGAAGTTACCCTCTCTCCTCAGCCTCCCGAGTAGCTAGGCCTATAGGTGTGCGCCACCATGCTTGGCTAATTTTTTTTGTTTGTTTGTAAAAATGGAGTCTCATTATCTTGCCCAGGCTGTCTTGAACTCCTGAGCTCAAGCAATCGCCCACCTCTACCTCCCAAAGTGCTGAAATGACAGGCATGGGTCACTGCCCCTGGCTAGAATGCTCTTTCTAAAACAAAAAATTAGATTACTCTCCTGCTTCAAACCTCACTTTGAACATTCTCCAAAACTCTTACTCTTACCATATCCTAAAGGACACAGTCCCTGGCTCACTCTCCCACTTTTTCTGCCACTCTTTCCCCTCTTCACTGGGCTCCAGCCACTCTGGCTCGCTTGCTCATCAACAGATGCATTTCTGCCTGGAGCCTCCCTATGCTGGGGACTCCAATGGACACCCTTCTTGGGCTCTTCACAAGGCTCGCACTGGAACATGGTCTCCTCAGAGAGGCTTCTCTCACCATCCTCCCTACCTGGGCTGCCCCCAACACCATCCATATCTTACTCTACGTTATTTTCAGTGACTCATATCTACCTGATACTACGTTTTATTTTACTTGTTATTGCTGTTCTTCCCCAGGAGGATGACAGTCCTATCCAAGGATGGCTTTCGCTTGTTGTTTTGATTGCTCTTGTTTACCACACATTTACTGTGCCTAGCGCTTCCTTGAGCAGAGCAGGCACTGCCTGCATAAAGGATCTGTGTCACCTCACTTCATTTGGTCTAGTTTATTTCCTTCTTTATTTCTTTCTTCCTTTCTTTCCTTTATTTTCTTTTGCTTTATCTTTTCTTTGATTGCTTTCTCTCTCTTTCCTTCCCTCCCTCCCTTCTCTTTCCTTCCTTCCTTTCTTTCTCTTTCTTTCTTTCTTTCTTTCTTTCTTTCTTTTCTTTCATTCTCTTTCTTTTCTTTCTTTCTCCCTCTTTCTTTTTCTTTCTCTCTTTCTCTTTCTTTTTCCTTCCTTCCTTCCTTCCTTTCTTCCTTCCTTCCTTCTTTCTTTCCCTCCCTCCCTCCCTCCCTCCCTTCCTCCCTCTTTTACAGTTAAGGTCTTAGATTTTAGGGTTTGTCAAGTGCCTTTTTGATTTGATGCTCTGGAATTCTATAGCCTTCATATTGTTCACTACTCCACCTATGATGCACAGACAATAAGACAGTAGCAGATACAGATAATTAAAAAGAAAATTTCCAAGAGATGGATATGAGTAATGGCTTAGTGCACATCCCACCATGCTTGTTTCTGTATGTGTGTGTGTTGGGATCCAGCATTCCCCACGGATGAAGTATGGATGAAAGAGTCAGAATGCTTGTTTTTGAGTCCCCACTTTGGCATTTCACATGAGTGACTGTGGGTGAGCTACTTACTTTCTTTGTGCCTCTGTTTCCTTACCTGGAAGAATGGTAAGATATTACCATGGAATATGGTAACCTTACTATGGAAGATAGTAATCTTACTATGGAAGATAATAATCCTTCTGATCTCATTAGGTTATTTTGAGAAGAAGTGAGTTAATACATGTAAAGAACTTAGAACACGGCCGGGTGTGCAGTGGCTCATGCCTGTAATCCCAGCACTTTGGGAGGCCAAGGTGGGTGGATCACGAGGTCAGGAGATCGAGACCATCCTTTCTCACACAGAGAAACCCCGTCTCTACTAAAAAATACAAAGGATTAGCTGGGTGTGGTGGCGGGCGCCTGAAGTCCCAGCTGCTCTGGAGGCTTAGGCAGAAGAATGGCGTGAACCTGGGAGGTGGAGCTTGTAGTGAGCTGAGATTGCACCACTGCACTCCAGCCTGGGTGACAGAGTTCTCAAAAAACAAAACAAAACAAAACAAAACACAGAGTAGCACCTTACAAGGACTAAAAATGTTAGCACTCTTTTTGTTCATGTTGATGTGTATAGACTGTTCTGGCCACCTTGAACCTTGCCTGCTCCTGCTTGTCCTTTGGCCTCCTCTTGTGGACCCTCTCTCCTCCAAGACTTGATGACCTTATCTGTGTGCAGACTTGTTCCATCTAGTTCACAGTAGTGGGTTGAATGTCATGAAACATTCACTGGGATTCACCAATCAATTCCCAATATTGATCAAATTCCTATGTGGTCTAAACACTGGGGACATCCAAAGAATTGCAAATGCTGATTACTTTCCTCCAGGTCCTTATATACTAGTTGGGAATACGGAGCACACACAAAAAGGTAACAATACCAGGGGGTGGATCAAGTGCAAATGTCTTGGCACAATTAGTAAATATCAGAGGACCCCTGAGGAGGAGAGGGGCTTTGTGGTCAAGCTCCTTGGCTTGATCAAGATTTCTATGGCCCTACACAATCCATAGCCACTTACCTCTTCCATCTCATCTCTCTCCATTCTTCTCCCTTGCAACCTCTTTTCATGCCACAACTCAGCTATACCAAATCGTCCTGTCCCTTAAATGCTCCATAATTCTGTATTATCTCCAAGTCTTTGGATGTTCTTTCTTTTGCACAGAACATTATCCACCAATCTCTTTGACATCCAGCTTTCCAATTCTACTTTCAGAAATCAGTTTAGGTAACACTTTCTCCAGGGAACCTCCCCTGGAGCCTGGGTTTGGAGTCCTTCCTATTTACTGCTTTAGCACACTTTCATTTTCTAACCACCTGCTTTCTCACTTCCTTCTCTCACAGACTTCCATGTGAGAAGTTTGCTGAACTTGCAGCTCCCTTCTGTATGCCCAGCCCATGGCACCATGCCTTTCATAAAACGTGGGTTAAACACAAATCTATTGAATAAATGATTGATTTGGCTACTGTTTTGGAAGAATTGTTTATCTTCATTCAGAAACATCTATTAAGAGACACAATAAAGAAATTCTTCCGGAGAAAAAGGAAGGCATTTCATATCTAGCAAAGCATTGATTAAAAGACAGTCTCAGTGCTCAGGACTGACGTTTGAGTCTCTATTCTTTAATTTTTCATCTCTATTAGTCTCTTGGTCTGAGCCTTTCACAGCTGCACAATATCCCAGCCATTCTGGAAAGAGTACTCACTTTCCCATGGAACTAATTACGGATTAGTCAGGCCCATCTGGGGCACTATGTTTTCATGCCTCTGGTTATGTAGCGATAACCTACCCATTTCTTTTTTCCAGAGCTACTTGGAAAACTGCAATTTGTCCTCCATTGTACAATTTCTCACTCCACCATATTCTCTGAACCATGTCCTTCTAGGTCTGGATGTCTGCCTGAGGACTAGGTTGAATTTGCCACATCTTTATTTGGCCTTAATCTCTGATTATTGAATCAATCTCAGACACTGTCACCTCTGCACTCTTCTGACTCATATTATAGCTAATTTTCTCACAAATTCCCCCCACCTGGCTTCCAGAGTTCTGTGTCTTGCTGTAGTAATTTCTAACCTTTTTTGGGGAAAAAAATCATAACTAAAAAATATAACTTGTCTTCTGCTTTCTCTGTGTCCCCCAAATCATAGAGGACAAACCAGACACATAGAGGTCTCTCAAACCGTGTGTGTGTGTGTGTGTCTGTGTGTGTCTGTGTGTGTGTGTGTTTAAGCACGAGGGTAGGGAATGCAGAAAGATATGTCCTAGTCAGTTTGGGCTGCTATAACAAATTACAATAGATTAGGTGGTTGAAACCAGCAGTCCCCAGCCTTTTTGGCACCAGGGACTGGTTCCATGGAAGACAATTGTTCCACAGATGGAGGTTGGCATAGGGAGATGGTTTGGGATGAAACTGTTTCACCTCAGATCACCAGGCATTAGATTCTTATAAGGAGCATGCAACCTACATTCCACGATAGGGTTCTATGAAAATCTAATGCCACCACTGATCTAACAGGAGGTGGAACTCAGGCAATAATGCTGGCTTGCCTGCTGCTCACCTCCTACTGCGTGGCCCAGTTCCTAACAGGCCATGGACTGGTACTGTCTGTGGCCCGGAGAATGGGGTACCCCTGGTTTCAACAGCAAACATTTGTGTTTTACAGTTCTAGAGACTGGGAAATCCAGCACTAAGATGCCAGCATGTCCGGTGTCTGGTGAAAGCTCACTTCCTTATTTGCAGATGGCTGTCTTCTTGTTGTATCATGACATAGCAGAATGGTGGGTGTGTGTGTGTGTGTGTGTGAGAGAGAGAGAGAGAGAGAGGAGAGAGAGAGAGAGAGAGAGAGAGAGAGATCCTGTGTCTCCTCTTTTTATAAGGGTGTGAATTCCATTCACGTGGGCCTGAACCTCATGGCATAATCTAACCCTAATTACCTCTCAAAGGCCCCACCCCCAAATATCATCACATTGGGGGTTGGGGTTTCAACAAAGGAATTTGAGGGATACAAACATTGAGTCCATAATAGATGACAATCATAAATAAAGTTTCAAGCCACTGTACTATCCAGTTCAATGTTATTTGAATACAAATAATTCATAATACTGGGGTAACTTTGCCAGCTGTTAAGAATTCTACTCTTCTGGAAATGTTTCAAGAGACAAAAGATGTTCTCTTTTTTCCAGTTTTTGCAGCCAGGCTTCAATTTTGTCTGGCAGGTACATTTTTGATAAGGGACTGTTCAGTGTTTAGAGCCAGAGATTCCTCCCCACATGCCAATTACTGTCAACTCTTGTGTGGACATATGTGAGAGCCATGGTTGATGCTGACACACACAGGCACCTCACAGAGGCTTCCAGTCCTGCACATGGCAAATGATTACTAGGCTGAGATTGACTCCAGAGACAAAGATGATTCTGTTTACTCTAAAGGCTTTTCAAATGGTGTTAAGGGAACTATAGATTGTTAATGGAAAAAGTATATTCATTAATATTTAATTTTCTTGAGCTGTAGATCCTTATTAAGAGCTCCCTTATGTCAAGCATGCTGGGTTGTTTGGAGATAGCCAAGTATGCTTAGACTGATGACCTTTGTACATTAAGTGTTCCTGGTGCTGTGACATTATTACAAATCCATGATATTCAACTCAACTGCATTTTCTTTACCTGAGGTCTCTCAATTATCCATCGCCCTTATTTTTGAGGCTTCAACTCTGCTGCTTCAATCCTGACATCTGAAAAAGAATGCATCCCCTGGTTTTCTAGTTCCTTAAAATATATTTAATATGTATCCATTATGAGTTAGGCATTGTTATAGTTGGAAGGGACCCAGATGAATAAGACACAGTCCCAAAATAGAGGTAAAATAATTTGAATATCTACAACTTTAATCTTGCTGAAAATACATCCTTTCAGACTTCTTTTACAACTAAGAGAAAGATATAATCGTTTTCGTCCTTTTTTTGCATTTTTTTCATTAAGCATATAAATAAGAACCTATTCTGTCCAGGTACTGTTCTAGTTTCTTGGGATGCAAGAGGGAAAAAAGGAAAATTCTCTGTTTCTTTAGAAATTAAAATCTAAATATAAAAAGATAAACCTTTAAAAACAAATACATACATAAGATAATTTTAGATAATGATGAGTATTATGAAGATAATAATGTGTATATATAATACGGGTGGGGGGGAGCCAGGAGCAAGTAAAGGGATTGGCCTTTGATGAGGATAAGGGTATTTATTTCATTGCAACTAGAGGAGAGGCAGAAATTTGGAAGTAGATGCCAGTAAATGACAGATTAGTGATAGAAACTTGAGAAGTTTTTGTCTGTTCCTATTTCATAAGCGAAGTTTGGGGCTACGTCATCATCTGAGATTAAGGAAGGTAAAAGGGTAAAGTAAGTTTAAAGAGATAATTATGAAATTATCATTTCAAAAAGTGGAAGTGTAAACGCACTATAGAAGAGAGGTTGGACAATGTTAAGAGCCCATTTTAAAATCTGACATCATAAGTCAAAAGTAGGACCAATAGGATTTTACTAATATTTGGTGGTATGGTAAGTGAATATAATAGAAAAAGTGGAGGTTCAGGAAGTTACGGTTGTTTGCAAGAGTGGTTATAATAATGACTATAGAATTTAAGTTGGGTGAGAAGGAAAATGAGAGAGGGAAGGGAATAATAGAGTCAAGAGAGTGAACAGTGGACAAATAGGTGTGGTTGAAATATTGTTGGATTAGGCATCTCAGAGAAAGCAAACTCCTTTAAGGCAAAGTCCTCCAGTCATGCCCTTGATTTGATCTCATAGCCATCTCATCTGGAATATTCCACCAATTAAAACTTTTCTCAATCGAACACTTAGTATTTCCTCTCCAAGGTCTACTTCACCTACACTCGCCAACATTACCTAATGGCACAATAAGAAATTCATCTTTGATCTTGTTCTCCCAAACTCCCAACAAGTCTCTCCCTTCATTCTACACCAGTTTCTTACCCTCAGCACTATTGACATTAGGGCCAAATAAGTCTTTATTGTGGGGGGCTGTCTTGTGTGTTACAGAATGATTAACACCATCATTGGGCTCTACTCTATAGGTGTCACTAGCAGACACCGTACCCTGCCATTGTGATAGCCAAGTACATCTCCAGATAGTGCCACATATTTCTTGGAAGCAAAATCACCTCCAGTTAAGAACTATTGTTCTTCACTAATTATTTCTGTGTACTCTCCACCCACTTATTCCTACATCCTACAATTTGACTTATATATCATTAGTCAGTAATAGTTCTCTGTGAAGTTTATTGCCCACCAAATGCAATGACTATTTGGCATATCTTCATCATTTTTGTTTTTTATCCAGCTTTTAAAAATCCCTTTTGATTTACACCTACATTTGTTCCCAGGATGTTCTATCTTCTGCTTTTCATCTGACTTCTGAGATTATTTTCACTCTCAAATCTTTTATCCTTCTGCATTTCCAATGTAAGGCTCTATGGACCTGTCCCTAAATAAATCAGTTTCTATTATTTCCTCACATAACTCTACAACTTCTATTATGACCTCTATGCAAATGAGAAATACAGCCCGTTTTTAGAGTTTCAGCCTCTCTCCCAAGCTAAAAGATTGTATTTTTTCCTGCCTTTCTCTTACTTACTTTTATAAATTTCTCTGGAACTTGAAAATTCAAACCCCAAAGCAGATCATTTCCTCTAACCTTACTGTATACTCCAAAATAATGTTCTATTATACATAACACTTCATTCCCAATCTTTTAGTGTCAAAATGCCAGTGTAATCTTTGATCTGAGCACTATGCCACTGAGCACTACACCACTCTTTCCAAAAGCTATCTTATCCCGACCTAATTACCTCATTGACAGAGTCATTTCCCAAATTTAGTCATTCAGTAGTTTTGCCTAGATCAATGCTCTAGCTACTATTATGATCTCCTAGGCTACAATCCTTCTCTCTTCTAATCAGTTATTGAAATTCTTTTAATAGTTTTCCAGAAGCATATACGTGATCATGACAACACAACATTCCTGTACTTTACCCAGAGGCTCCCGTGATTCTCTGTGATATTCATGAATATTTCTAAACTCTTTAGTCTATTGCCATGTCCTCTCCTACTTGGTTCTAAACTGTCTTTCCAAATTGACTTACCTTTGTACTAACAAATGTAGAAAGGACTTAGCTTGAAGATGCAACTCACAGTATTTTTTTCCCCTTAGCTTCACTTAGGATTTTCACTGTTCCTGGATTCATCCTCTCTCCCTCTTCCTGTCTAACAAACACATCTTGGCTCTGACAAATTCTCCTGATCTTTTCAGACCCTTACTTTGCTATTTCTCTATGGCCTCTTCTCTTATCCCACAATTGAAAAGAAAACATGATTTACAGAGTTCTTACAGTAAGACATAGACTATGATGTGTGTGTGGGTATGTATAGATACCTATATCTATATAGAACAGATTATTTCTTACATAAAAATACATTTAATCTTCATTTTATAGATAAAAAACCTAGCACAATGAGATTAAGTGACTTGTTTCACTTGACATGAAGTTGAGGTTCAAGAGCTGGGATTTTTTCCTACCTCGGTCTGTGTGGCTCTAAAATCACTTCTTCATCCACTACAAATGTGACTTCAAAAGTAATGTTACCTTACCCTGAATGTTCACTGTTCTTTATCTAAACTTCCCTTTTAGCATTTTTATTTTCAATATTGTGCAAGTTATATATGTAGACATTTCATTTTTTGTTCTGAGCTCCCAAAAGTTCTCTATATGAATCATGTGTATATCTACCAAGCCACCTAATCCAGTACCTCACACATTCAGCTAAGGTTTTCAGGGAGTTTGTCTCATGGAGAGATGCAATTTTGTTATTGTGCATTTCAGTACTGAGCTGAGCTCTAGATAAACATTCCAATTCTAGAGTGATTAATACTTCACACACCACAACTTGAAACTTAGACCTCCACCACATGAAGAGCCATCAATATGACTAGTGTTGGAAATAGATACTGTTTTTGCCCTTAGTGCCTAACTTTTCTGCAACAGAAATATATTTCTTGGAGGGAAAGTCATTATGACCTATTAAAATAAAATCATATTTTGTTGGAAAAATATATACACTTGTAATCAAAGTAATATCATAGTCAGGAATTAGTCATCTTAGAGGAAGATTCTGGGTAATATTATTGCATGAGTGTTGAAGAGTCGAATACATGTTCAAAACCTTTTCCTAATATTTACTAGTTATGTTGCCTTGGCCATGTTTTCTAACATTCTGGGCCTCAGTTTCCTTTTCTGTAAGATGAGAGATTTACTAACATCACTTCATAGGGTTGTGGGGAATTTAATTGAAAAAACAAAACAAAACAAAATATCAGAGTGCCCAATAAATGAAAATTCAATAAGTGATATATAGTAATAATGTGTAAAAAAACTGTATATAACAGGGGTTTGTGGGAAGCAGGAGATAGGGAGGTGAAATAAAACAAGAGGTAAAAAAAACCCATCAAGCACAAATTGTGGGTTTTTAATTTCCCCAACCTTTGGCTATGTCTGATTCTCCTGACTGTGTAAGTATATGGTATACACTAATTTGTGAAAAAACACACTGCTTGTGACTTGTGGTAGTATGATGCAGTTCCTCAGCCTCCACTCCATGCCAGGGTGAACATTTATCAGCAAATAAAACACAGCCTAATGACATCAGAAAATAACCCTTCCTTGAATCTGTGGGGTGGGTTATCTCTCACACATCTCTGTATTTTCTTTTCTGCCTATTAGTACCCATTGCTGTTGTAAACAAGAAGTTATGGTAGCAACCTGGATTGGCCTTTGAAGGCTCTCAACATTGGTAACAATTCTGCGTGACCATTTGACCTGCCACCAAATGGAACGCTGCTTTCAGCCTTTCGGAGGGGTCGTGTGTGTGCTTCTTGTGGCAGATGGTAAAAACTCTCCACGTATTAAGAGGAAGAGCCACCTACTTCTTAAATTGAGCCCTTATGAGGGTATCAAGTACATCTGATCACAGGCAACCTGAGGGTGAGGGTGGGCAGCTGGATTACGAATTAATCGTGGACATGTAGATTATGGATGGAGGAGGAGGGTCAAGGTGAGTCACAACTCCTTTGAATAGCCAGCGGCCACAGAGAGTGGTGGCCAATGCCAGAGCCTCTGATTGACCTAAGGACATGTATTATAGATCACCTGAGCCCTGTTTCCTTATCTGTATAATGATAATGTGAATCTCACAATGTGGTTACAGAATTAAAAAATAGGTATATGATTGTTCCATGTAAGTAATTTTTAATAACCTGACGTTAACTGATTGCTATCATGATTTTCAAAGACTTGCCTATCATTCTATGAAAACCAATGCTGTGATAGATTAACTTTTTGTAATCTGAATTTTTTTTCTTTCCTGTATCAGAAAAGTTTGATTTCTTCATTAGCAGGTGGAATTAATAGCCTCCAAGAGTCTTTTAAGTTGGACAGGAGAGTCCTAGCCCTCTACTTCAGTGGGTGATTTCTCCTTTGGGAAATATTTTCTTGTATTAGGAGACATTATATAAATTACATAAATCAGACACCAGAAAGTAAGTTTCAATGTTTTTGGTAATTTCCAGAAAAGCAGAGGAATGAAATAAAATAAAGCCTCCTCAAATTCTCATTTGTTTCTTCCAGGCTGGAAATATGTTTTCTAAAGTGAAGCTTGTTTTTCTTCCATTATTTTTGAGGACTGGTCTATTAGATCAAATATCAATCAGCCAAAGGTAGCATATGACCATGATAAAAAAATGAAGGTTCTTAATCATTCATTTAGCAAATATTTATTTTGTGCTTATCATGTGCTGCATACTAGGATCCTCACAGTTTGAAGGGAAGGGTGGATGTAGCAGGGAGACAAACAAGTCCACAAGGAATAGTAAAGATGAAGTCTAAAATAGGAAAAGTTACCTGTAATCCCAGCACTTTGGGAGGCTGAGGCAGGTCGATCACCTGAGGTCAGGAGTTCAAGACCAGCCTGGCCAACATGGTGAAACCCCATCTCTAATAAAAATACAAAAAATTAGGCGTGTGTGGTGGCAGGTGCCTGTAATCCCACCTACTCGGGAGGGTGAGGCAAGAGAATCACTTGAACCTGGGAGATGGAGGCTGCAGTGAACTGACATCGCACCATTGCACTCCAGCCTGGTCAATAAGAGTGAAAACTCTGTCTCAAAAATGAATAAATAAATAAATAAATAAATAAATAACAAAATAAAATAGAAAAAATTCAAAGATCTAAAAGAGGGCATCTTATTCAGACTTGCAGTTCAGAAAACTTCTCAAAGGAAATATGTCTATTGCGACCTGAAGGATGGGATTCAAATGAACACTGGAGAGGAAAAGTTTTCAAGATGGAAAGAGCAATATGTGCTAAGATAATATATTTGTGCAACTTTCTTCATGCATACATTTTGAGAAGGAGCATGATCACTGAAGAATCTAGAAAGGCAAGGTAGGGCTAGATCTTGCAAAATCATGCATATCATGCTAATTTTGAACTTTACCTCATGAACAAAGGATTTCCTGGCATTGAAATGTTGTATGCAGGCATGTAACTCTGGCTACAGTAAGAATGAGGCTTGGAAGAGTTGAGGTAGGCAAAGGCGAGGTAGTGGTAGCCAGACCAAATATATTACTATTTAGCAAGTGCATAGTGGACACATATTATGTCAACAGTTTTGTGCAGGGTCTTGTAGGAGAAAAAATATGTGACAGTCCCTGTCCATAGAAGAAGACTGGGATTTCTTGGAACTGGCAAGCCAAAAATTGCACTAGACAACGTTAAATGGTTATGAAAAGACTTTATTCAAGAGTAATGCGATAGCAGGGAGAAACCAGAACTCAGTCTGAACTTGATCCAGCTGAAACAAGAAGCTGGAGAGGTTTCCAGAGCTGGTGGGGCCCAATCTTATTCCACTTGTATTGGCTAATTGGCCATACCTAAAAGAAAAGTAAACTTTCTCCTATCTTCATGGCATCATATATTTTTACAACTGGGAGCAAGACACCCAAGGCCATTAGGCTCTTATGCACCCTCAAAGACTTGGAGAAAGAGCCATTATTTACTTTGTTGATTCCATTTCAAAGGGTGGCTCCTGGTCCTTGAGAAAGACATTCCTGGGTTGTAAAACTGACCAGAGGCTGGAATAAGATTTATATCTCAAAGGGACAGATAGAGAATTTGCAATTACAAGTTTTCTAACTTAAGGAAAGGGAGGCCAGGGGCCTTGAGACAGGGAGAGAAGGGTGTAAAGTCGGATCAAGCTGAGGGAAACCTTAAAGTGGACTTGGTCAAGGCAGTCAGAAGCAACTTGCCATAAGCACAGTATTTTTTCCAAAATATAATTTTACTTAAAAATCACATTATGTATGTATTGTCAGGCCTCTGAGGCCAAGCCTGCATGTATACATGCAGATGGCCTGAAGCAAGTGAAGAATCACAAAAGAAGTGAAAATTGCTGGTTCTTATCTTAACTGATGACATTACCTTGTGGAATTCCTTCTCCTGGCTCAGAAGCACCCCCACTGAGCACCTTGTGAACCCTGCCCCTGCCTGCAAGAGAAAAACCCCCTTTGACTGTAATTTTCCATTACCTACCCAAATCCTATAAAACGGCCCCACCCCATCTCCCTTTGCTGACTCTCTTTTTGGACTCTGCCCGCCTGCACCCAGGTGAAATAAACGACTTTATTGCTCACACAAAGCTTGTTTGGTGGTCTCTTCAAATGGACGTGCGTGACATTTGGTGCCATGACTCGGATCAGGGAACCTCCCTTGGGAGATCAATCCCCTGTCCTCCTGCTCTTTGCTCTGTGAGAAAGATCCACCTACGACCTCAGGTCCTCAGACCAACCAGCCCAAGGAACATCTCACTAATTTTAAATCAGGTAAGTGGCCTCTTTTTACTCTCTTCTCTAAACTCTTTCACTATCTCTCAACCTCTTTCTCCTTTCAATATTGGCGCCACCCTTCAATCTCTCCCTTCTGTTAATTTCAGTTCCTTTCCTTTTCTGGTAGAGACAGAGGAGATGCATTTTATCCGTGAACCCCAAACTCCGGCACCAGTCACGGACTCAGGAAGACAGTCTTCCCTTGGTGTTTAATCACTGCAGGGACACCTGCTTGATTATTCACCCACGTTTCAGAGGTGTCTGATCACTGCGGGGACGCCTGCCTTGATCCTTCACCCTTAGTGGCAAGTACCACTTTCCTAGGGGGCAAGCACCACCTCCCCTGGGGGGCAAGTACCCCCCCCACTCCTTCTCTCTGTGTCTCTACCCTCTCTTTTCTCTGGGCTTGCCTCCTTCACTATGGGCAACCTTCCACCCTCCATTCCTCCCTCTTCTCCCTTAGCCTGTGCTCTCAAAAATTTTAAACCTCTTCAACTCACACCTGACCTAAAACCTAAATGCCTTATTTTCTTCTGCAATGCCACTTGACCCCAGTACAAACTCAACGATGGTTCCAAATAGCCAGAAAATGGCACTTTCGATTTTTCCATCCTATCAGATCTAGATAATTCTTGTCATAAAATGGGCAAACGGTCTGAGGTGTCTGACATCCAGGCATTCTTTTACACATCAGTCCCTCCCTAGTCTCTGTTCCCAATGCAACTCTTCTCAAATCTTCCTTCTTTCCCTCCTTCCTGTCCCCTCAGTCCCAACCCCAAGCGTCACTGAGTCTTTTCAATCTTCCTTTTCTACTGACCCATCTGACCTCTCCACTCCTCCCCAGACTGCTCCTCCTCAGGTCACTCCCCGCCAGGCTGAATCAGGCTCCAATTCTTCCTCAGCCTCTGCTCCCCAACCCTATAATCCTTCAATCACCTCCCCTCATCACACCCAGTCCAGCTTACAGTTTTGTTCCACGACTAGCCCTCCCCAACCTGCCCAACAATTTCCTCTTAAAGAGGTGGCTGGAGCTAAAGACATAGTCAAGTTTAATGCTCCTTTTTCTTTATTCGACCTCTCCCAAATCAGTTAGCATTTGGACATTCTTTTTTTTTTTTTTAATCAAATATGAAAACACAGCCCAGTTCATGGCTCATTTGGCAGCAACCCTGAGATGCGTTATAGCCCTAGACCCTGAAGGGTCAGAAGGCCGTCTCACTCTAAATATGCATTTTATTACCCAATCCACTCCCGACTTTAAATAAAGCTCCAAAAATTAGATTCCAGCCCTCAAACCCCCAATAGGACTTAAATAACCTCGCCTTCAAGGTGTACAATAATAGAGAAGAGTTACAATTACTTGCCTCTGCTGTGAGACAAAACCCAGCTGCACCTCCAGCACACAAACACTTCAAAATGCCTAAGCCACAGCAGTCAAGCATTCCTTCAGGACTTCCTCCATCAGGATCTTGCTTCAAGTGCCAGAAATCTGGGCCAAGGAATGCCCTCAGCCCGAGATTCCTCCTAAGCTGTGTCCCATCCGTGCAGGACCCCACTGGATATCAGACTATCCAACTTGGCCAGCAGCCACTCCCAGAGACCCTGGAACTCTGGCTCAAGGCTCTCTGACTGACTCCTTCCCAGATCTTCTTGGCTTAGCGGCTGAAGACTGACGCTGTCTGATTGCCTCGGAAGCCTCCTGGACCATTACAGATGCTTTGGGTAACTCTTACAGTGGAGGGTAAGTCCTCCCCTTCTTAATCAATATGGAGGCTACAAACTCCACATTACCTTCTTTTCAAGGGCCTGTTTCCCTTGCCTCCATAACTGTTGTGTATTTTGATGGCCGGGTTTCTAAACCTCTTAAAACTCCCCAACTATGGTGCCAACTTGGACAATATTCTTTCATGCACCCCTTTTTAGTTATCCCCACCTGCCCAGTTCCCTTATTAGGCTGAGACATTTTAAGTAAATTATCTGCTTCCCTGACTATTCCTGGACTATAGTGACACCTCATTGCCACCCTTTTTCCCAGTTCAAAGCCTCCTTCACATCCTCCCCTTGTATCTCCCCACCGTAGTCCACAAGTATGGGACACCTCTACACCCTCCTAGGTGACCAATCATGTACTCCCTTACCATCCCATTAAAACCTAATCACCCTTACCCTGCTCAATATCCAACCCACAGCATCCTTTAAAATGATTAAAGCCTGTTATCACTGGCTTGCTACAGCATGGCCTTCTAAAGCCTATAAACTCTCCTTACAATTCCCCCATTTTACCTGTCCAAAAACCGGACAAGTCTTACAGGTTAATTCAGGATCTGTGCCTTACCAACCAAATTGTCTTGCCTATCCACCCCGTGGTGCCAAACCCATATACTCTCCTATCCTCAATACCTCCCTCCACAACCCATTATTCTGTTCTAGATAAACCTAGCTGACCCCATAAATCCTAAATCCTTTCCCCACCCCCTTTTCCATTCCTTAAAAAACAGCCCTAAAAGCTGCTCCCACACTAACTCTCCCTAACTCATCCCAACCCTTTTCATTACACACAGTTGAAGTACAGGGCTGTGTGGTCAGAATTCTTACACAAGAGCTGGGACCTCACCCTGTAGCCTTTCTGTCCAAACAACTTGACCTTACTGTTTTAGCCTAGCCCTCATGTCTGCGTGCGGTGGCTGCCACTGCTTTAATACTTTTAGAGGCCCTCAAAATCACAAACTATGCTCAACTCACTCTCTACAGTTCTCATAACTTCCAAAATCTATTTTCTTCCTCACACCTGATGCATATACTTTCTGCTCCCCACCCACTTCAGCTATATGCACTCTTCGTTGAGTCTCCCACAATTACAATTGTTCCTGGCCCAGACTTCAATTTGGCCTCCCACATTATTCCAGATACCACATCTGACCCCCATGACTGTATCTCTCTGATCCACCTGACATTCACTCCATTTCCCCATATTTCCTTCTTTCCTGTTTCTCACCCTGATCACACTTGGTTTATTGATGGCAGTTCCACCAGGCCTAATCGCCACTCACCAGCAAAGGCAGGCTATGCTATAGTATCTTCCACATCTATCATTGAGAGGCTACTGCTCTGCCCCCCTCCACTACCTCTCAGCAAGCCGAGCTCATTGCCTTAACTCGAGCCCTCACTCTTGCAAAGGGACTATGCGTCAATATTTATACTGACTCTAAATATGTCTTCCACATCCTGCACCACCATGCTGTTATATGGGCAGAAAGAGGTTTCCTCACTACACAAGGGTCCTCCGTCATTAATGCCTCTTTAATAAAAACTCTTCTAAAGGCTGCTTTACTTCCAAAGGAAGCTGGAGTCATTCACTGCAAAGGCCATCAAAAGGCGTCAGATCCCATTGCTCAGGGCAATGCTTATGCTGATAAGGTAGCTAAAAAAGCAGCTAGCATTCCAACTTCTGTCTCTCAGAGCCAGTTTTTCTCCTCCTCATCGGCTACTCCCACCTCTCCCACTGAACCTTCCACCTATCAATCTCTTACACAAGGCAAATGGTTCATGGACCAAGGAAAATATCTCCTTCCAGCCTCACAGGCCCATTCTATTCTGTCATCATTTCATAACCTCTTCCATGTAAGTTACAAGCCGCTAGCCCACCTCTTAAAACCCTTTCCTTTCTGTCATAAAAATCTTCCCTCAAAAAATCACTTCTCAGTGTTCCATCTGCTATTCTACTACTCCTCAGGAATTTATCAGGTCCCCTCCCTTCCCTACACATCAGGCTCGAGAATTTGCCCCTGCCCAGGACTAGCAAACTGACTTTACTCACATGTCCCGAGTCAGGAAACTAAAATACCTCTTGGTCTAGGTAGACACTTTCACTGGATGGGTAGAGCCCTTTCCCACAGGGTCTAAGAAGGCCACCATGGTCATTTCTTCCCTTCTGTCAGACATAATTCCTCGGTTTGGCCTTCCCACCTCTCAGACTGGCCTTTACTTGTCAAATCACCCAAGCAGTTTCTCAGGCTCTTGGTATTCAGTGGAACCTTCATACCCTTACCATCCTCAATCTTCAGAAAAGGTAAAATGGACTAATGGTCTTTAAAAAAAAATACCTCACCAAGCTCAGCCTCCAACTTAAAAAGGACTGGACAATATTTTTACCACTTGCCCTTCTCAGAATTCGGGCCTGTCCTCAGGATGCTACTGGATACAGCCCATTTGAGCTCCTGTATGGATGCTCATTTTTATTAGGCCCCAGTCTCATTCCAGACACCAGCCCAACTTGAACTGCACCCCAAAAACTGGTCATCCCTACTATCTTCTGTCTAGTCATACTCCTATTCACCATTCTCAACTACTCGTAAATACCTTGCCTTTGTTTACACTGCCAGTTTACACTTTTCCTTCAAACCGTCATAAAGGATATCTCCTGGTTTTACCTCAAACCACCACCCTTAAGTCTCTCTTAAAGTGGATAGATAATCTTTGCTGACAGGGTGCACTCCAATACTTTCACCCTGATAAAGTCCTATTCTTTACTTTTATACTTACTCTTATTCTCACTCCCGTTCTTATGCCACCCTCTACCTCTCCCCAGCCATCTCCATCACACTCAATCTCACTCACTCTCTCCTAGCTGTTTCTAATCCTCCTTTAACAAACAATTACTGGCTTTGCATTTCTCTTTCCTCCAAAATTGCCGAGGCCTCGACTTACTCACTGCTAAAAAAAGAGGATTCTGTATATTTTTAAATGAAAAGTGTTGTTTTTATATAAATCAATCTGGCCTGGTATATGACAATATAAAAAAACTAAAGGATAGAGTCTAAAAACTTGCCAACCAAGGAAGTAATTATGCTGAACCCCCTAAGCACTCTCTAATTGGATGTCCTGGGTCCTCCCAAATTCTTTGTCCTTTAATACCTGTTTTTCTCCTTCTCTTATTTGGACCTTGTGTCTTCTGTTTAGTTTCTCAGTTCAACCCAAACCATATCCAGGCCATCAACAATCATTCTATATGACAAATGCTCCTTCTAACAACCCACAGTATCACCCCTTACCATAAAAATCTTCCTTCAGCTTAATCTCTCCCACTCTAGGTTCCCACGCCACCCCTAATCCCGCTCGAAGCAGCTCTGAGAAACATCGCCCATTATCTCTCCATACCACCGCCAAAAATTTTCGCTGCCTGAACACTTCAACACTATTTTGTTTTATTTTTCTTATTAATGTAAAAAGACAGGAATGTCAGGCCTCTGAGCCCAAGCCTGCACATATACCTCCAAATGGCCTGAAACAAGTGAAAAATCACAAAAGAAGTGAAAATGGCTGGTTCCTGCCTTAACGATGACATTATTTAGTGAAATTCCTTCTCCTGGCTCAGAAGCTCCCCCACTTAGCACCTTGTGACCCCTGCCCCTGCCCGCCAGAGAACAACCCCCTTTGACTGTAATTTTCCATTACCTACCCAAATCCTATAAAATGGCCCCACCCCTAGCTCCCTTCGCTGACTCCTTCTTCGGACTCAGCCCACCTGCACCCAGGTGAAATAAACAGCTTTATTGCTCACACAAAGCCCATGTGGTGGTCTCTTCACACGGACGTGCGTGACATGTATTACATTTCAAAGTATATGTGTTTATAAATTGTATAAAAATAGTGCTTCCCTTGATTTGGATTCTGCCAAGAGTAGAACCCGAGATAACGACTTAATTTGGGATAGTTTCTTTGGAAAATAATTCCAAAAAGAAGCAGTGACAGTGGGGAGACTGAGACAGGAAAGGAAGAAAATTCAATAAAGACCTGTTATGAAGGTGCTGGTGTTGGCAAAGAGCACTGAAGTTGGCAAGGATCTCTGAAAAGAGTAGCAAAAAAAAAAAAAAAAAAAAAAAAAAGCATAGTTTAATGGAATGCAATGCAGCTGTCCTACCAGAATAAGTTCTGAGAGTATTACCACCTGAGAAAATAAAAATGTCCTAGGGCAGTCCAAGTTATGTAAAGTATGCAGGACCAGAGAGACAAGAGTATAGCAGTTTCATCATGCCCTCTCCTTTATGGTTGGGGACAATTGTTTAAAGTCTTCTTGGTTCTGACTAGCTGCCTCACTGATTATCTTCATGTTCCTGGAATGTGTGATACAAATAACAATCTATAACCAATCAATATCTTAATGTAAATTCTTAGGAAACTACTCAGGAACTGTCCCTACTTTTTCTTTAAAAATTGACTTGTAGTCAGGTAGGGTGGCTCATGCCTACAGTCCCAGCACTTTGGGAGGCTGTAGTAGGAAGATCAATAACTTGAGGCCAGGAGTTTGAGACCAGCCTGGATAACATAGGAAGACCTCACTGCTACAAAAAAATAAAATAAAATCCATTTGTAACTGCTGGTAATCAGAGAATCTTTTCAGGGTTGAAAAGACTATACTGAGAATCTATACTCATGGGCTGCAATCCTCATACTTGGCCTAAATAAACTCTCTACTTGTATTAATTTTTCCTCAGCTTCTTCCTTTTGGCTCGACATCCTGTTGTAGATTTCCCTCACCTTCAGGGAGAAATTCAGTCACTAGGTTGCCTACATGTTGTGGTGATCTAATCCTTTATCCTTGAGGGATAATTCCTTTATTTTCTCATACTCATCAGACTATTTGCCTCAATTTTCTTCACAGTGTTAACACCAGACATAAAGCTCAAATATGCATTCTAGTAAATTCCCATAGTTCTGCATATAGTCTTTCTCAGCTCCATGATATGGTAGGAACCCCAGGTTCTCATGCAGTCTTAAGAATCCCATCTTAGTTCAGGCTGCTATCCCTGAACAAATACCATTGACTGGGTGGCTTAAACAACAAATATTTATTTTTTACAGTTCTGCAGGCTGAGAAGTCTATGATCCCAAAGTACCAACCAATTTGTTTCCTGGTGAAGGCCCTCTCACTGGTTTTTAGATGACCGGCTGCTTGCTGTATTCTCACGTGGCAGAGAGAGAAAGAAAGAGAGAGAAAGAGATAGATTGTCTTTCTTGTTGTCTTTTTATAAGGGCACCACTCCCACCATGAGGGCTCCACTCTTATGAACTACTTACCTCTCAAAGGCCTCAGCTCCAAATTGCACAAGGGACTATGGCTTCAACGTATGAATTTTGGCAAACATTCAGTCCATAGCAAACCTCAACTTTTCGTTGCCTGTTGTCCAGCCCACCTGCATGTGGTGCCCAAAGTGACCAAGTGGAATTGTAACTTACAGTTCAATCGAATTCTCACTGTGACTCTTGGTGGAAATATTCCTTGCTGGAAAACAGGGCTTTTAATCCAGCAAAGCTTAACATTATGAGGCCAGAAAGTATAAATTTTGTAATTGGCTGCTTGGAGTAATAAAGAGGCCAATCATACATCTCGCTTTTGGTGTCCAGTCTGATGTATTCGATGTCTTGTGATTGCTTTAGTGCATAGCATAGCATCCTTCAGAAGAACTGCCCACCCCCTTAGTGTGCCTTTCTCAAGCTGGTGCCTTAGGTGAGCCTTTAATAATGTATTAAAATTTATCGGGGTCTGGCAGCCAAGATGGCCGAATAGGAACAGCTCTGGTCTACAGCTCCCAGCGTGAGTGACGCAGAAGATGGGTGATTTCTGCATTTCCATCTGAGGTAATGGGTTCATCTCACTAGGGAGTGCCAGACAGTGGGCACAGGACAGTGGGTGCAGCGCACCGTGCGTGAGCTGAAGCAGGGCAAGGCATTGCCTCACTCAGGAAGTGCAAGGGGTCAGGGAGTTCCCTTTCCTAGTCAAAGAAAGGGGTGACAGATGGCACCTGGAAAATCAGGTCACTCCCACCATAATACTGTGCTTTTCCGACGGGCTTAAAAAACAGCGCGCCAGGAGATTATATCCCGCACATGGCTCGGAGGGTCCTACACCCACAGAGTCTCGCTGATTGCTAGCACAGCAGTCTGAGATCAAACTGCAAGGCGGCAGCGAGGCTGGGGGAGGGGCGCCCGCCATTGCCCAGGCTTGCTTAGGTAAACAAAGTAGCCGGGAAGCTCGAACTGGGTGGAGCCCACCACAGTTCAAGGAGGCCTGCCTGCCTCTGTAGGCTCCACCTCTGGGGGCAGGGCACAGACAAACAAAAATACAGCAGTAACCTCCGCAGACTTAAATGTCCCTGTCTGACAGCTTTGAAGAGAGCGGTGGTTCTCCCAGCATGCAGCTGGAGATCTGAGAATGGGCAGACTGCCTCCTCAAGTGGGTCCCTGACCTGTGACCCCCGAGCAGCCTAACTGGGAGGCACCCCCCAGCAGGGGCAGACTGACACCTCACATGGCCGGGTACTCCACTGAGACAAAACTTCCAGAGGAAGGATCAGACAGCAGCATTTGCGGTTCACGAAAATCCACTGTTCTGCAGCCACTGCTGCTGGTACCCAGGCAAACAGGGTCTGGAGTGGACCTCTAGCAAACTCCAACAGACCTGCAGCTGAGGGTCCTGTCTGTTAGAAGGAAAACTAACAAACAAAAAGGACATCCTCACCAAAAACCCATCTGTACATCACCATCATCAAAGACCAAAAGTAGATAAAACCACAAAGATGGGAAAAAAACAGAGCAGAAAAACTGGAAACTATAAAAAGCAGAGCACCTCTCCTCCTCCAAAGGAACACAGTTCCTCACCAGCAACAGAACAAAGCTGGATGGAGAATGGCTTTGACGAGTTGCGAGAAGAAGGCTTCAGATGATCAAACTACTCCGAGCTACAGGAGGAAATTCAAACTGAAGGCAAAGAAGTAAAAAACTTTGAAAAAAATTTAGATGAATGTATAACTAGAATAACCAATACAGAGAAGTGCTTAAAGAAGCTGATGGAGCTGAAAGCCAAGGCTCGAGAACTACGTGAAGAATGCAGAAGCCTCAGGAGCCAATGCAACCAACTGGAAGAAAGGGTATCAGTGATGGAAGATGAAATGAATGAAATGAAGTGAGAAGGGAAGTTTAGAGAAAAAAGAATAAAAAGAAATAAACAAAGCCTCCAAGATATATCGGACTATGTGAAAAGACCAAATCTATGTCTGGTTGGTGTACCTGAAAGTGATGGGGAGAATGGAACCAAGTTGCAAAACACTCTGCAGGATATTATCCAGGAGAACTTCCCCAATCTAGCAAGGCAGGCCAACATTCAGATTCAGGAAATACAGAGAACGCCACAAAGATACTCCTCGAGAAGAGCAACTCCAAGACACATAATTCTCAGATTCACCAAACTTGAAATGAAGGAAAAAATGTTAAGGGCAGCCAGAGAGAAAGGTCGGGTTACCCACAAAGGGAAGCCCATCAGACTAACAGCTGATCTCTCGGCAGAAACTCTACAAGCCAGAAGAGAGTGGAGGCCAATATTCAACATTCTTAAAGAAAAGAATTTCCAACCCAGAATTTCATATCCAGCCAAACTCAGCTTCATAAGTGAAGGAGAAATAAAATACTTTACAGACAAGCAAATGCTGAGATATTTTGTCACCACCAGGCCTGCCTTAAAAGAGCTCCTGAAGGAAGGACTAAACATGGAAAGGAACAACCGGTACCAGCCACTGCAAAATCATGCCAAATTGTAAAGACAATTGAGGCTAGGAAGAAATTGCATCAGCTAACGAGCAAAATAACCAGCTAACATCATAATGACATGATCAAATTCACACATAACAATATTAACTTTAAATGTAAATGGACTAAATGCTCCAATTAAAAGACACAGACTGGCAAATTGGATAAAGAGTCAAGGCCCATCAGTGTACTGTATTCAGGAAACCCATCTCATGTGCAGAGACACACATAGGCTCAAAATAAAAGGATGGAGGAAGATCTACCAAGCAATTGAAAAACAAAAAAAGGCACGGGTTGCAAGCCCAGTCTCTGATAAAACAGATTTTAAACGAACAAAGATCAAAAGAGACAATGAAGGCCATTACATCATGGTAAAGGGATCAATCCAACAAGAAGAGCTAACTATCCTAAATATACATGCACCCAATACAGGAGCACCCAGATTCATAAAGCAAGTCCTGAGTGACCTACAAAGAGACTTAGACTCCCACACAATAATAATGGGAGACTTTAACACCCTACTGCCAACATTAGACAGATCAACGAGACAGAAAGTTAACAAGGACACACAGGAATTGAACTCAGCTCTGCACCAAGTGGACCTAATAGACATCTACAGAACTCTCCACCCCAAATCAACAGAATATACATTTTTTTCAGCACCACACCACACCTATTCCAAAATTGACCACATAGTTGGCAGTAAAGCTCTCCTCAGCAAGTGTAAAAGAAAAGAAATTATAACAAACTGTCTCTCAGACCACAGTGCAATCAAACTAGAACTCAAGATTAAGAAACTCACTAAAAACTGCTCAACTACATGGAAACTGAACAACCTGCTCCTGAATGACTACTGGGTACATAACTAAATGAAGGCAGAAATAAAGATGTTCTTTGAAACCAACGAGAACAAAGCCACAACATACCAGAATCTCTGGGACACATTCAAAGCAGTGTGTAGAGGGAAATTTATAGCACTAAATGCCCACAAGAGAAAGCAGGAAAGATCCAAAATTGACATCCTAACATCATAATTAAAAGAACTAGAAAAGCAAGAGCAAACACATTCAAAAGCTAGCAGAAGGCAAGAAATAACTAAAATCAGAGCAGAACTGAAGGAAACACAGACACAAAAAACCCTTCAAAAAATCAATGAATCCAGGAGCTGGTTTTTTGAAAGGATCAACAAAATGGATAGACTGCTAGCAAGACTAATAAAGAAGAAAAGAGAGAAGAATCAAATAGACGCAATAAGAAATGATAAAGGGGATATCACCACCGATCCCACAGAAATACAAACTACCATCAGAGAATACTACAAACACCTCTACGCAAAGAAACTAGAAAATCTAGAAGAAATGGATAAATTCCTCGACACATACACCCTCCCAAGACTAAACCAGGAAGAAGTTGAATCTCTGAATAGACCAATAACAGGCTCTGAAATTGTGGCAATAATCCATAGCTTACCAACCAAAAAGAGTCCAGGACCAGATGGATTCACAGCCGAATTCTACCAGAGGTACAAGGAGGAACTGGTACCATTCCTTCTGAAACTATTCCAATCAATAGAAAAAGAGAGAATCCTCCCTAACTCATTTTATGAGGCCAGCATCATCCTGATACCAAAGCTGGGCAGAGACAGCTCCAAAAAAGAGAATTTTAGACCAATATCCTTGATGAACATTGATGCAGAAATCCTCAGTAAAATACTGGCAAACTGAATCCAGCAACACCTCAAAAAGCTTATCCACCATGATCAAGTGGGCTTCATCCCTGGGATGCAAGGCTGGTTCAATATACACAAATCAATAAATGTAATCCAGCATATAAACAGAACCAAAGACAAAAACCACATGATTATCTCAATAGATGCAGAAAAGCCCTTTGACAAAATTCAACAACGCTTCATGCTAAAAACTCTAATAAATTAGGTATTGATGGGACATATCTGAAAATAATAAGAGCTATCTATGACAAATCCACAGCCAATATCATACTGAATGGGCAAAAACTGGAAGCATTCCCTTTGAAAACTGGCACAAGACAGGGATGCCCTCTCTCACCACTCCTATTCATCATAGTGTTGGAAGTTTTGGCCAGGGCAATTAGGCAGGAGAAGGAAATAAAGGGTATTCAATTAGGAAAAGAGGAAGTCAAATTGTCCCTGTTTGCAGACAACATGATTGTATATCTAGAAAACCCCATTGTCTCAGCCCAAAATTTCCTTAAGCTGATAAGCAACTTCAGCAACATCTCAGGATACCAAATCAATGTACAAAAATCACAAGCATTCTTATACACCAATAACAGACAAACAGAGAGCCAAATCATGAGTGAACTCCCATTCACAATTGCTTCAAAGAGAATAAAATACCTAGGAATCCAACTTACAAGGGACGTGAAGGACCTCTTCAAGGAGAACTACAAACCACTGCTCAATGAAATAAAAGAGGATACAAACAAATGGAAGAACATTCCATGCTCATGGGTAGGAAGAATCGATATTGTGAAAATGGCCATACTGCCCAAGGTAATTTATAGATTCAATGCCATCCCCATCAAGCTACCAATGACTTTCTTCACAGAATTGGAAAAAACTACTTCAAAGTTCATATGGAACCAAAAAAGAGCCTGCATCGCCAAGTCAATCCTAAGCCAAAAGAACAAAGCTGGAGGCATCATGCTACCTGACTTCAAACTATACTACGAGGCTACAGTAACCAAAACAGCATGGTACTGGTATCAAAACAGAGATATAGATCAATGGAACAGAACAGAGTCCTCAGAAATAATGCCGCATATCTACAACTATCTGATCTTTGACAAACCTGAGAAAAACAAGCAATGGGGAAAGGATTCCCTATTTAATAAATGGTGCTGGGAAAACTGGCTAGCCATATGTAGAAAGCTGAAACTGGATCCCTTCCTTACACTTTATACAAAAATCAATTCAAGATGGATTAAAGACTTAAACATTAGACCTAAAACCATAAAAACCCTAGAAGAAAACCTAGGCAATACCATTCAGGACATAGGCATGGGCAAGGACTTCATGTCTAAAACACCAAAAGCAATGGCAACAAAAGCCAAAACTGACAAATGGGATGTAATTAAACTAAAGAGCTTCTGCACAGCAAAATAAACTACCATCAGAGTGAACAGGCAACCTACAAAATGGGAGAAAATTTTCACAACCTACTCATCTGACAAAGGGCTAATATCCAGAATCTACAATGAACTCAAACAAATTTACAAGAAAAAAACAAACAACCCCATCAACAAGTGGGCGAAGGACATGAACAGACACTTTTCAAAAGAAGACATTTATGCAGCCAAAAAACACATGAAAAAATGCTCATCATCACTGGCCATCAGAGAAATGCAAATCAAAACCACAATGAGATACCATGTCACACCAGTTAGAATGGCAATCATTAAAAAGTCAGGAAACAACAGGTGCTGGAGAGGATGTGGAGAAATAGGAACACTTTTACACTGTTGGTGGGACTGTAAACTAGTTCAACCACTGTGGAAGTCAGTGTGGCGATTCCTCAGGGATCTAGAACTAGAAATACCATTTGACCCAGCCATCCCATTACAGGGTATATACCCAAAGGACTATAAATCATGCTGCTATAAAGACACATGCACACGTATGTTTATTGCAGCACTATTCACAATAGCAAAGACTTGGAACCAACCCGAATGTCCAACAATGATAGACTGGATTAAGAAAATGTGGCACATATACACCATGGAATACTATGCGGCCATAAAAAATGATGAGTTCATGTCCTTTGTAGGGACATGGATGAAATTGGAAATCATCATTCTCAGTAAACTATCGCAAGGACAAAAAACCAAACACCGCATGTTCTCACTCATAGGTGGGAATTGAACAATGAGAACACATGGAGACAGGAAGGGGAACATCACACTCTGGGGACTGTTGTGGGGTGGGGGGAGGGGGGAGGGATAGCATTAGGAGATACACCTAATGCCAAATGACGAGTTAATGGGTGCAGCACAGCAGCATGGCACATGTATACATATGTAACTAACCTGCACATTGTGCACATGTACCCTAAAACTTAACGTATAATAACAATAAAATAAAAAATAAAAAATAAAAAAATAAAATAAAATTTATCGAGACATCTGCTTTGAGGTGATAAAGTATATGGTAGGAAGAGTTAATACTCTGGTCATGAGTCCATGGTCATATTTCACTTGCTTTAAAGTGGGTCTCTTGTTCCAAAGCAGTATTATATAGGATCCATGTCACTAAATCATGATAATCTTAATAACTTGTAAGCCCTCAGATAGTAAAGCTAGCAGAGTATAGTAGAGATGCATGCTAAACCCATATTTGAAATAGTTGTCATTTTTAGTAAGGAAGAATCACTGCTTCTTCAGGGTTGAAAGATTCCAACTGGATCAATGTGCCACCAAGTGGCTGTTTGATCTTCTTTAGGGATAGTCCCATATTGAGCACTCAGATTCTGTCACTGCTGTTGACTGGCTATCAGCAGTGGCTAGATCAGCTTTCACGAGAGAGCCCATACAGAGCTTTTATCTCAGCCACCAGGACTGTTCCTTTTATAGCCCCATTGTACCAGGCCTGGAGTGGCCTACCACAGAAGCTGGCTGATAGCCACTGGATGAGTCATTTATCCACTGGGTTCTTTAATCCCTCATACACAGTTGAAGATCTCTGTTGGGTACTGAAGTAAGACTCAAAGATCTGCACACTTTTGGCCATTCCTTTAGATCCACTGACATGCCTCTTCTCTGGATCTCCTTTTATTCTGTCTTCTAGAACTGCTTATTTCAGCCTTCTAACCCAACCAGCAAGTGTCAAATAGGAAGCTTCTACAAATAGACAAAATGAATAGGGCTCATTTAAAAATAAGTAAAAAGAGCATGTTATAGGAGGAAGGAAAGATCCTATATCTGAAAAAATCAAGATTGCTTTATAAAATAAGTTGATTTGCACTTTGAAGGATAAAACAACAAAACTACTGTTTTACAAGCACACAGATATTTGAGACTAGTACTCTAGATGAAGAGAACACACAAGCAAAGAGGGCAGTATCAGGGTGGGTGGTCAGTGAATACTAAGTAGTTCTATCTGGGCTGGATCCAAGATGAGACAATTCTTTTTCAGAATGAGCGGTGTAGGAAATAAATGCTGTCATAATTTGAAGAAAAAATTATTTCATAAATTCTCTTAGGTCCTAATGGAGTCACCTCATGATCCACAGTGGGAGTATCATCCATTAACAAAAAAGTGCCCAGCCATGAGTTTCTAAAGCCACATGGCACTGATACCAAACTCAGATGTCTGTGTGCCACAGCCATTAGGGAGTGTCCACATTTTGAGTTACATAATCTTAAGGAAGGAAAGAATAAACTGTGGTTAATGTCAAGGTCTTGCCAAGGAGAACACAGAAATAATAATAATAATAAAAGCTGCAAGGTACAACCATGATTTTCTCTATTCACTCTTGAAACCAGAGATTTTTCTCAAAGCAAAACAGAACTGCTCTTTTTAATTTATTTTTTTCCCACGAGCTGGGCCAAGGTTTCAATTTTAAAGTGCAGGTAGACTTTCAAGTTATAGCACGGCAGGTCTCCCTGTTACCAACAACAAAACTTCTTTCATCATTTCAAATGCATATGTTTTCAAAGGGACTAAAGGAACTGATCATCTATAGAAACCAACCATACCTGTGAGCTCACGCCAACTATAGTCAGTCTGTAAACATGCTTGGAGGAAAATGCTGTCTCTTAAAGGGCAAACACCCTGTCCTTTTTTTGATACTTGATATGTTGCAGGCACCAGCTCCAAGTTGTGGATGAGAACCAGGGTCACAAACTTTTATTATCTTTACATTTTTCTTTTAAAATATATTATTAATATTATCATTATTTGAGGTGACTGGAGGAAGGGAAGGAGATAGCACACAGAAGGAACAAATAGACTTTTCCCTTCTAATTAGAGCCGGTGCTGCTATTGTCAGACTCATTTCTGGATTTGGGCCAGTGAACAAACTTTTCTCTCAATACTCTGCATATACCACATGGCACTGGCCTCTATCCCAGAACCAAGCATAGGTTCATCATGAAGCCAACTGGGTCCTGGCCCAATGGATAACAAAGTCTCCTCATTAAAATTGTTCCATTAGGTACATTTCTATCTAATAAAGTGAGCATAGTGCACATTCAGAAGCATAGTCTGGTACACTGCATTATCGGGGTTGGTTTAAGCACTCCTGCTCCATTGTCCATCTCTTCCTTGTTATCCTGTATTAATGTTGTCCTTTGGGACAATATGAAAGACTCCTCTGAAAACTGCCTTTTGATATTTCCAGCGATAAACAATGGACATGTTCTGATGAAATGGAATGGTTGCATTAGTGTATCAATCAGCCTACAGGTGACCATGTTGTTCATCCTCTTGCAGCCTCTCGGCTTATTGGACTGAAGGGGGACCATGGTATGAATGGAGGCTACAAGCAGCAGTTGACAAGTGTTTCAATACAGGTTAGCCTAATTTTAAAGGTATATGACACACAAAATATGTAAGTTGATTAATCAAGGGATCAGTGTTTGCTAAATTTAATTTAAAGCAGGATCCTTTAGTGTTAGTTTTATAAGAACTGTATAGCATTTCACTTAAATAACGAGGAAAATTACATTTATACTCAATTATTCTTGTAGATAAACACATGTTTATGTCAAGTAGAAATCCATCCACACATTCATGGAAGATAAAAGCAAACTCTATTTAACACACAACAGTTTTTACTGATTTTATTCTGACTTTTGTTTGTATGTCTAGCTTTCCTCTAGATTATAAGCAATTCGAGGATATGATTTTTATCTTAACTAATTTATTGTTTTATCCCAGCACTTAGCTCAATGTTTGGCCAAAACAATAATAGTAATAATAGTAATTCATTTTAGCTTAATACTGGTTTGATATTTGCTATGTGACAGGTAATATTTTAAGTGTGTTTTGCATACATTATTCCATGTGATAATCACAAAAGATGAGTAAACTGAGGCAAAATGACGAAAAGATATGTTTGTTTCCCAAAATCATACAGCTAGTCTGATGGAGACAAAGTTGAAACCCTGGTATTTTGACTGGAGAATCCATGTTTTTGCCACCTTAGTTATAATAAATTTTGCCTTTGATTGGGTTCCCATGGAAGGAGGGCTTGAGGAAATATTTAAGTGTAGCTTATTTGGGAAGTGATCTAAGAAGCATCGATAAGAGAATTGAAGAACGAGAGAGAGAAGGGAAGTACACCAATGACAGGATGCATTAATGAGCAGGTTACTGCTGAGCTGGGGCTCACCCTGCTGGGACCCATTGGGAGATGGGATAGAATCAGAATCACACCACCCGATTAGTAAGGAAGCTGACCCACCAGTTCCTACTTCTTTAGGGTTGTTCCTGGGGTGTCCACCCTCATACGTGTCTAGCCTAAATGGCTAGCACAATGGGAACTGAGCACAATCTCATGGAAGGCTTTAGCAAAGGAAGGTTTTAGCAAAGAGTCATGCCACCAGCTGCTGGTGGAAGAGTCAATGCCAAGGAGTCCTACGTGGGATAAAGACGGCACTGTTGTTTCAACATGAAAACACATTTTTGGAGAGAAAGCATGGATAGAGATAAGATGTATTCATCAATTCTGGTCCATTTGATGACCAGTTTAAAAAAATTGTGCAAGTTCTTAGTGGGGCTCCCCAGTTGCTCCTAGATAGGCATGCTGGTTTCATGGTCCTAGACCTGTCATGAGAAGATGAAGTTTTTTTAGTGACATTTCAAAGCTGTTCAGACAATTACTACACGGACATTTTCCCTTGCCAGACAGAGTGGGCCCAGCCTTCCCTGGCGCCAGTTAAGTAAAGGAAAAAAAAAAAAAAGGAAAAATTTAGAGTTTCTTGTACTGCTTCATTGCTTTACTTAATTGACTTGTTTGAGTGTGTGCCAGAACTTGATATATCTTGTTAGTGTGGCAAAGTTTAAAAATCGACTTACATTTCAATTCCACACAGCTTTCAACACAGAGAGGTTTATAGTTGTTGCTGATGGGGGGGTGGTAACAACGTGCTGGGAGGGAGAATGTGTGTTTAGGAAAGGAAACAAATTAGCAGCTTCATGTGCTGAAGTCTTTAATAATACGGTAATCTAGGGCCAACTTATTATAAATTCTGAATAAGCGTTGTCTGCTGTTTAAAATTTCCCATGGCTTACTGTCAAATATATTAAAATGGATTTGGAAAGTCTGTAAGCCTTCTAATCATGGATAAAATATATTCTTTTACAGGACTCTAAATTTGTGGTAATTATGTGCCATTTAGTTAATCTCTCTATATTATTTACCAAGCATATTTTGTAGTCAAATACTTGAAGAGTTGACAGGGTAATGTTCAACAGCAACTATGAGCAAAAATGGAAGAGCAAGAGGGGTTAGGAAATAAGCACCAGAATGTAAAACTGATTTGTTTTCATCTTAGTTATTTATGGATGCAATCAGTGAGACAGTTAATGGAGTCACCTATGTTCTATTGAACATCCAGGCTTGGGTGCATGGGAACACATGTTTAAAGGAATAGAATTCTACAAATACAATAACCCCTAAAACAAAAAATAAAACTGATTTAACGAGACTAGGCATTAAGAACCCAACTGTAGTGCCCATGCATATCATACGTACTGGCAAATAGCTGAGGCGTGTGAGATCAGGAAAGCTGCCTAGATATTCTGGAGCCCCAGAATAATTAGTCACAATAAATAGCTTTCCTGAAGCTGCTCAGAATTGGCAGGGATTTATTTTCCCAAATAGTAGACAGAGATACAGAATGATGTTGTATTGTGCATTTGGCCACCTAAATATTTTCAGATCCTTCTTACTCAGACATGGTAGCTGAAAATGCACTGATGTTTATACACTATCCTGCTCATGAACACCATGGTGGGGACCCTCAGAATGGTTCTGTAGTTTTACAGTCACCCCAAGAAAGAGCAGAGTGACCCCAAGACTTTGCCATTTACAACATTACCTTTACGGTGGTGAGAACACTTAACGTGAGATCTACCCTCATAACAGATGTTTAAGTATACAATACAATATTGTTAAGTATAGGCACAATGTTGTACACCAGATCTCTAGAACTCGCTTCTCTTGTGTTACTGAAACTTTGTAACTGTTGACTTGCAAATCCCCATTGCCCCCTTTCCCCTTCTCCTGGCAGCCAACATTCCACTCTCTGCTTCTAGGTATTTGGCTATTTTAGATACCTCATGTGAGAAGGATCATTGTATTTGTCTTTCTCTGACTGGCTTATATCACTTAGCATAGTTCCCCCAGGTTCATCCATGTTGTCACATATTGCAGGATTTCTTTCTTTGTTAGGGTGGCTATTACTAAAAAAACAAAAACAAAAACAAAAACAAAACAAAAACAAAACAAAAGGCAACAGGTGTTGGTGAGCATGTTACAAAACCAGAACCCTTGTATACTGCTGGTAAAAATGCAAAATTGTGCAGCCATTATGGAAAACGGTATGGAGGTTCCTCAGAAAATTAAAAATAAAACTATAATGTGGGGTCCAGCAATCCCACTTCTGGGTATTTACCCAGAGGAAGTGAAATCAGGATCTTGAAGAGATATAGCACTTCAGTGTTCATCACAGTACTATTCATAATGGCCAAGAAACAATCTAGATGTCCATTGAACGAAGAATGGATAAAGACACTGTGATATATACATACAAAGGCTCTTCCATTTTTAACTTAGCTGTGGAACACGTAAGAAGATTCAGTTCAAAAGAGGCAATGCCTGGGCTCTTGCATATAAAAATCCACTTTTTGTTTTGTTTGTGACATGAGTCTTGAATGTAAACCTTGGACAAACACAACTCTAACCACGCACACTCAGTAGGAAATGTTGATATTAAGATGAAAACATAGCAACAATACAATATATAAGGGATTACTTTAATTAGACACTCCAGCACTAGATACGGTTCTTTTGCACTTTGCATTTTATAAAGCAAATAACAAACCCAAACATAGGAAAAGAAATAGAATTCTTTTTCCTATATTTTTAAGCTAATAAGCCAAAATAATTAATGAGCATTAGCACATTTGTCATTCCCAGTGGGACTTTTTGTGCCTAATGCCAACCTCATTTGCCTACATAATGATTCCTATATTCCACTCATTGCCTTGGAGAAAGCCTGACAGAAACTGCATAGAAATTGCTAACTTTCCATCTTTTTAGGACAGTTCATTATGAGTGTTTAGGCTTCTGTTATCATATGGGCTCACCACAATCCTGGTAGTTTCTTATTTATTTTGAAATAGGCTAATGATATTAAGAACTGTGAAAGTTACTCTAGAAACTTTCATTTTCTTCTTGGCTCCAATGTGAGGTTTCCACATGATTATACTTCCTGTGATAGTGTATTTTTGTAAATAGGAAAAAATAGCAACATTCACTGGAATTGACTGGAAGCTCTTGGAGGACATAATCTTAATCAACTTTGCTTATTCCTCAAGCACCCAACATAAGGTTTTGTTAGAGCATGTAAGAAATGAATGTTTGTTGAAAATGAGTAGAACTGCATGCACAGACAGGTGACCTGTCTTTGTTTTGGCTCTTAAATGTCCTAAGCTCCAAAGCAACCATGAAAGGTCAGCAAACTAGTGTGCTTGAGCAGCTGACTTTAGCTATCGTAAAATCCATTTGCATTTCTGTGAAGATACACTTAGAATATAAACCACCTAATTTTGAGCCAGTAAACAAAACAGTAAAGGAGATTTACTGAGCAGGTGGAGAAGATAAACACAAGTTTAGCTGAAAACTCTAACATACAATGCATTCAAGGCTGGAGTGGAGAGGAGGACAAATATACCTGCTCTAGGGGTAGGAGGTTAGGAGGAAATGCCAATATCATCCATCATTTTGAATCTAGAGGCTTCTTGGCTTCAGAGTTGTCAAAATACATCTCTTTTTTTGGTGAATCAATACAATGAAGTATGCAGGAAAATGGCAATTACACCTATTATACAGATGGCAAAACTAGAAGATATAATTGTAGTTTTTATAGAGTTATTCAGATTGTGATGGTGATGAAATAAAAACCTACCCCCTACTAGCTCTGAATTCAAGGCTTTTCCTCTTTAACCACATTTACACTGACTTTCTTGTTCTCCCCACTTCCACTCTCCTTCCACGCATAACTAAGTTATGCGTGTTGGTTCTTCAGGTGTATTTAAAATATGCAACCACCTGTGAACTCATTCACAGATAAAGTGAGCATATCTTGCAAAGGAAATACACAGCTAATCTAAAAATGTACATGCCATTTTATTTTGTATATATGATAGCAAAATAGAAAAGAACTTTTAAATGTTCACTTATTCTGACTTCGTAACAGCATGTCAACCAGCCTTGTAAGTAATGACAGTGTTTACTAGTTTGTAAAGAGTGCTTTATTACAAATGGGAGCAAATCCAGGGGATATGATAGTTGTATGTATATGCAAATATTTGTGTGTGTATGTATTTAACTACTCTTCTCACTCTTGCCAGAGCAAATGCTAGAAATAACTGAATCCATCGGTCTTCTATGTTTTCTTTAAATATAACATAATTCACTGTGGGAGACAAACAAGTGGGAATTTTTATTGACTGATCTTTGATACTCTAAAAATAAAAATCACATTATTTCCTCATATCATAATACTTATTATGTTGTTTAAAAAACCTTTTATTTAGCTATAAATACTATTTAGAGGATATAGACCACACATAAAAAGAATGTCAAATCATAACTATGTCCAGGAGAGATCATGCAGCCCGAAAAAGTAAAAGTTGAGATGGTTAAAATAATCTAACTAACGCGGTCTGATATATTTCACAAAAAGGGAAAATACACTACATTTCAAGCAACCTGGGACACTAATAAAATTGAACTTATAATAATGAAGAAACTTTTAATGAATTCCAAAAAACAGAAATGGTGCAGATGATACTCTTTAGTAAAAAATTAATTAATTTATACAAGCTAGAAAATGAATAATGCAAAGAGAGAATAAAAAATGAAACCACAGTATTTATAGGAGGTAAAGTTTAAAAGACTTATATTTCAACATATGAGATATAGCTAAAGCAATGTAAAATGTAAATAATTTTCAAATAACAAAAAGTAAAAATTAAGCATGTATATCAACAAGTTAAAACTGACCAACAATAAAAACCTATGGAAAAAGAAGAATCTAGTCATCAAGATATAATAAAAAAGAGTTGGAGAAATCTAGGAAACATAATAAATAAATCTATTTGCTTTTCATTTGAAAATTGGAACAAAATAAAAAATTGATTATCCATTGAAATAAAATTAAAATAGGGAGAAAGCACACTTATAAAATAAATGGGACCAACGAAATAACTATTGGTACAAAATGTTATTAAACTAAAACATCTTAGCTCAAGTTTGTGAAAATATAATTGAAATCCATATGAAATAAATGCTTTCCTTAGCAAATAAAATTTCCTGTATCTATCCACAGAAGATAATAAAATAGGCAAATAGAGTAATAGTGAAAAATTATTCAAGTGTTATCAAAAGACTACCAAGATGAATGGTTCTATAGGTAAATCCTACTAAAGCTTTAGGAATAGACAAAGAAATGCTATTTAGGCTGGGTGCTGTGGCTCATGTGTATAATCCCAGCACTTTGCGAGGCTGAGGCAGGAGGATCACTTGAAGCCAGGAGTTTGAGACCAGCCTGGGCAACAGGGGAGACCCTGTCTCTACAAAAGATAAAAGCATTATCTGGATGTGGTGGCATGCACCAGTAGTCCCAGCTACTCTGGAGGCTGAGGTGGGAGGATCTTTTGAACCTAGGAAGTCAAGGGTGAAGTGAGCCTTGAATGCATCATTACACTCCAGCCTGAACAACAGAGCAAGACTCCATCTCTTAAAAAAAAAAAAAAAAAAAAAAAGCTATTTAAACTCACTTGAACATAGATGAAAAAAAAATTCAGCAAATAAAGACTCTACATGACAAGCACATAGCAAAAATCACATTCCACTGTGGAAAGTTGAAAGCTTTTCTTCTAAGATCAGGAGCAAGACAAGGATGCCAACTCTTACCACTTCCATCCAACATAGTACTGGAAGTCCTAGCCAAATAAATTAGGTGAGAAAAAGAAACAGTCGCATGCAGTGGCTCATGCCTCCATCTCAGCACTTTGGGAGCCAAGGCAGGAGGATTGCTCGAGCCCAGAAGTTTGAGACCAGCCTGGGCAACACAGCAGGACCCCATCTCCACAAAAAATGAAAAATTAGCTATGGTTGGTAGCACATGTCTGTGGTCCCAGCTACTCAGGAAGCTGAGGCAGGAACATCTCTTAGCCCGGGAAGTGGAGGCTGCAGAGTCGTGATCATGCCACTGAACTCAGCTTGGGTGACAAACTGAGACCCTGTCTCAAAAAAAAAAGGAAAGAAATAAAAGCCATCCAAATTGAAAAGGAAAGAGTAAAATTGCCCTTGTTTGCAGGTTAACATGATCTTATGTGTAGAAAAAATCTAAGTATTCCACCAAAAAATTGTTGTAACTAATAAACAAATTCAGTAAAGTTTCAGGATACAAAATCAACATACAAAAGTCAGTTGTGGTTCTTTACACTAGCAAAAACCTACTCCTAAAATAAATTAAGGAAACAATGCCATTTGCAATAGCATCAAAAAGAAAACATACTTAGGAAATAGCTTAGAGGTGAAGTATCCGTACACTGAAAATTATAAAACTTTGATAAAAGAAATAATTACTGAAGACAGAAATCAGTGGAAAAAATGTCTGTGTTCATGGATTGGAAGAATTATTATTGTTAAATATCCATACTACCATGTAGTATGGTAAAATTTGTATGGAACCACAAAACACCCTAAATAGCCAAAGCAATCTTGAGAAAAAAAAAATCAAACACAAAGTTGGAGGCATCACACTTTCTGATTTTAAAACATATTACAAAGCCTCAGTAATCAAAAGAGTATGACACTGGAACAAAAGTAGATATATAAACTAACAGAACAGAATTGAAATAAATTCATGCATATATGATCCATTCATTTTCAACAAGCATTCCACAACTACATGATGGAGAAAAGGTAGTATATTCAACAAACGGTGTTGGGAAAACTGGATATTCACATGTAGAAGAATACAATTGGATCTGTATCTAACACCACATGCCCAATGAGATATAACCTCACATCTGTTAGGGTGGGTATTACGAAAAATATGAATGATAAGAAGTGTTGGCAAGGATGTGGAGAAAAGGGAACCCTTGTAAACAAACTATTGGTGGCAATGTAAAGTAGTAGAGCCATTATGGAAAAGAATATGGAGGTTCCTAAAAAATTAAAAATAGAACTACCACATGATCCAGCACTTACACTCCTGGGTATATACCCAAAGGAAATAAAGCCAGCATCTTAAAAAGATATATGTTAATTGCAGCATTATTCACAATAGCAAGATATAGAAATGAACTTAGTGCCCATGGGCAGATGAACAGATAAAGAAAATGTGTTATGTGTATACATACATATATACAGTGGAATACTATCCAAACATAAACAAGAATAAAATCCTGCCAAGTGGGACAATATGGATGGACCTGAAGGACATTCTACTAAGCGAAACAAGCCAGATATGGAAAAACAAATACAGCATGATCTCACTTATATGTGGAATCTAAAAATTTAAACTCATAGAAGCAGAAAGTAGAATGGTGGTTTGCCAAGGGCTGTGGGGTGAGTGCAAAGGGAAGATGTTGGTTAAAGGATATGAAATTTCAGATATGCAATATAAATAAGTTATGTAGCTCTAATGTACAGCATAATGACCATAAAGTCAGCATATTATTATTGAATTTTAATAAAAATATTACAAAATGATAATACAGACTAATCTCTTTTATGAATGTCCATGCAAAAATTCCAGATGAATGTAACCCTGCAACATATTAAAATAATAATTGACACTTAAGTGTATTTTACAACAAGAATATAATAATCTTTCAAAATCAGATTTATTAATATATTTCACTATAATAGTCCAAGTAAAGAAAACCTTGTCCATAAATGTTTAAAAGACATTAAAATTCAATGACGCATTAAATTCTGAGGTCCATTCCTGACTTAATGTCTGTCTTTATAGTCTAACTACATATTTACCAAAAAAAATTCCTTTGCATATTTTAAATATTTTCTATAGGTGACATTAAACTGCTATCTTTCTGTAACATGCTTTCTAATATTTATAATGTATTTCTCATACTTAACTCGTAGCTTCAACTTATTTTAAATACAGCTAAGGCACTACTGACTTATTAATTCTCTTGTTGATAGTTACGTGGTTTCAACATTTTGCTTTAAAATAATAGTTCTAAAATCATGCCTTTATAAGTATTTTATAAACATATGTAAGAGTTTCTGTAAGTTACATTCCTGAGAGTATAATTGGTTGCTTGTAGGGTATACGCCCTGAATATTTACTAGAATTTACTAAACTGTTCTTCAAATTGGTGTTACCAGTGCTCCTACTAGCAGGGTGCATGGCTCCACATCTTTCCTAGCAGGTGGAACTGACAGATTTTAATTTTGCTTTATCTGATACATGTGAAATGTTATACTATGTTTTTTATTTGCATTTCTCTGATTTCCTATTCCAGAGCATAGAAAAAGAAGAGCTTCCTAATTCTTTTGCTGAAGTCAGTATAATATTGATACTAAAACTCAACAAAGATCACATAAAACATAGAAACAAAGGCCAATTTTTCATATGAATAATAGAGGATTAATAAATACAAAGTTATCAAAATAATTCCAAAGCATATTGACAGAAAATATTTAAATGACCATGTTTATAGTTTTTGTCAAGAACTAAGGATGGTCCAACATTAACAAATGATATGTAAAGTTTTTATACCATTAAATAAAATAATTATAAATTAATTTCCAAAGATGATTACAAGATTTTGAAAATACTCAAACATCATTGTTAATTAACAACTAAAGAAACTTAATTGAATAAGGATTTACAATACTTCCTTAATGTTCACTACTCTTAATAGAGAAATACTGCCAGTATTTCCATTTAATCTAAGATAGAGACAGGAATGGCCACCTTCACTTTTATTATTACCATAGTTCTGGAGGTATGGCCAGACTCAACTAGACAAAAGAAATGAGAGATAGTAAAATTGAAAATGTGACGTTAAAACCATCATTTTCTGCAGACCATTTGATTGTATACATGAGTAACCAAGCAATGAAATTAAAAAATGTTAAAAATAGAATAACAGAATAATTTAGTAAGTTTTACCCCAAATTAAATGAATATTTCACAGTTTTAAAAATCACAAATGACACTTTATTATATAATGTAATGGGATACATAATTTATAATATTAATAAACAATCTAGAAATGATTTTATAAAGGAATATGAAATATATGCATATAAATTAGTAAAAAAGGAGTAATGATAGCCAGTGCCAGGTATTAGAACACAGTATGAAGTGACAGGAATTAAATGAATATAGTCAATTGGGACATAACTGATAAAGTTTAGAGATTAGAAAAGGAATCAAATTAATATTTTAAAAAATTTGATAAAATGAAAGACTAGATATATATGTATGTGTATATATACACATACATATACATACATACACATACATATACATATATAGTGTATATATACATACATATGTATATGTATGTATGTGTATATATGTGTATGCATATATGTATGTGTGTGTATATATATACACACAGGGTCAAACCACATCAATGACATATATATATATGTGTGTGTGTGCGTATATATATATATATATATATATACATATACGCACACACACACATATATATATATGTCATTGATGTGGTTTGACCCTGTTCCCACCCAAATCTCATTTTGAATTGTAGGTCCTATAATTTCCACATGTCTTGGGAGGGACTAGGTGGAGATAACTGAATCATGGGGGCAGTTTCCCCCATTCTGTTCTCGTGATAGTGAGTTAGGTCTTATGAGATCTGATGGTTTTATAAAGGGCTTCCCCCTTCACTGGGCTTTCATTCTTCTTCTTGCTGCCAATATGTGAAGAAGGATGTATTTGCTTCCCCTTCTGCCATAATTGTAAGTTTACTGAGGCCTCCCGAGCCCTGCAGAACTGTGATCAATTAAAACTCTTTCCTTTATAAATTACCCAGTCTTGGGTATTTCTTCACAGTAGCATGAAAATGAACTAATATAATCATCAACAACAGGCAATGTAAGACTTTCCATCTAGAGAGATGAGAAACACATTAATATCTTAGTAAAAAGTAAGCGGTATCAATAAATGTAAAGAAAACTTCATCTAAGCACATTATAATTAAATGACTAAAACCAAAATAAAAACAGAATACTTTAAAATCAGCTAGGGGTAAAAAGATACCTCAGATATAGGTGAATGGCAATATGAATGACAGCCAACTTTTCCACAGAAACAATGCAGACCAGAAGACAAGAGAATGACATTTTTAATGTGCAACAAAAAAAGTGAATCCAGAATTCTACATTCAGTGAAATTATTTGTCAAAATTAAGGGTGAAGCAATAGCCTCACTGGCCTTTCTGAATTATGTGGTATAAACCACACATTATTTTAAAAGTCTCATGTCATAATCAACTGATCAGATCAATGCTGCCAGAAGATTCTTCTTGTAGGTGTATGTACCCTAAAACTTAAAGTATAATAATAATAAAATTAAAAAAAAGAAAAATACGCTTACATTTTAAATTAAGCGAAGCTGAAAAACAATAACATTTTCCTCTTCTGTCAGCCAATGTACTGGATATCCTCTTTTTCTCCATATGTCTCCATCATTTCCCACCCTCTTTCTGCCCTGGGATGCTGATGTTTATGGATGGCATTGACAGCCTCACTTGCTTTCCAGCTTCTACCTGGGTGCAACCACTGGAAGGTACCAGTAGGAGAGTGGGGAGTGAAAGGAGAGAGAATGGCTCTTTATTGCCCTAGTTGCCTCTCAGCTGTGCTAAAAACTGTCCTTGGCTGTATTCCTCCCCAAAGGCCAGGCTTCTTGCTACAGCCATATCCTTTAGCTACAAGCCTCATTCTGAGTTTTAGTGACCATCCCTGGCTCCCTCAGAGATGGTAGGGATATTGACTCCCTGCTATTGCTAGCTGCAAGAGGCTTCACCATCCTTTGCAGTTTTCTCTGAACACTGTCCACACCTTTGTCAAAAGCATTTATTTATCTCCAGTTATCCTTTTGACTGCATCATTTGTTTCACATAAAAATCTGGACTGACAGTCAGAGTACTTCTATGTAAGCAACAGGAAGAAAAACTGGCAATTTAAAGCAAAGGAGGAATTATTAAAGCTCCCACAACCTGTGAGAGCTGGAAAGCCAGGAACACTGGCTAAGCAGCAAGAACAAAGCCAACTATGGTGCTGAAAAACTCGTCCCTGAAAACTCTTGTGCTATTACTAAGTACAGACACACCAGCTTGTACTGCTGACACCATCAATGCCAGACCTGGACACTGCCAACCACATACTTGAACCTAAGGAAAAGAGGTTACAGATGCTGGCAATCATCTATAAGATTGACTATTTTGGCTACCCACATAGCCTTCTTCCCAACTTCTACTTACTAAAAGAAACATAAAGAAAGACAGCTCTTATCTAACTTAATGTTCCTTACAAAACCCTCTTACCCCCTTATCAAAAAATCTCAGCCCAGAAACTTATCAATTACTGCCTCCAATTCTGAGACGAGAGTCTGCAGGATGCTTATTCTTTTTCTTATTCTACGATGATTTTTTTGGTCTAGGAAGATGAGAACAAGATGGGATTAAATGAGCAATGATTTCATGCATACTAAAACATCCAAGGATTAAATATGCAAGCGGTTACCCAGGAAACCCTTGTAAAAGAAAATGAGGTGGATGCTGGGTGAGGCTTGGAAAGGTGCCAGAGTGTGGTAGAGGTCTCCCACCCACCCCCACAATGAAGTAAAGTGGGAAGGAAAGTTGAGTGGAATCATCCTAAACTTCTGTGTAGTCTGGGGAATGTGTAAGTCTAGGCAAGGCCATGGAAGAGCTCTGAGCTGAAGCTCTGCATTAAATGAGAGCCATGTCTCCTAGGAAAAAGCCTGTGTTAGCATCACTGCTATACCTGGTCATTGGCTAGAAGCAGTCCGTGGAAAACACTGCCCCAGCAGAAACGCAGTTTTGGACTTCAGAGCACAACAGCTGGGAACCTTGGTCAATTACACTCCCTGTGGTTGAGAATCTGTGGGGGGTATTCTTACAACCACTACAATGATCCTGTCTTAATGTCCTATAACCAAAGGACTACACTCATAAGTTAACCTTCGATATACCATCATATATCAAATGATGGGGCAAAGAAGAATGCAGAGGAAAATGAGTTTAAAGAGATAATTCTATAGGTGAATAGATATATGTGCATAGAATATATATGCATGCATGTATATACATGGCAAAAAAAAGGTAGATGTTACAGTTTTTATTTCTGTAACTGGCCCAAAGGCATAATTAGTACTTAAAATAATGTCTCTACTATTCACACCACATTCAAACTGCGCTCAGCAAGTACTACTGGAAGTTTTCCTGAGAGATGTTAGCTTTTAATGTTTCTGCATATATGGGGTTACCTGCAGTCCTCCATTAAAATATATCCATGATTAAAGCCGTACTAATGTCTAAAGGGATCCTCTAAGACTCCATATTCTTTCTTGCTCCCATTGTACAACAGCATCCCTTAAATCCCTTGCCAGTGGGAATCAACCATCCCAGGGGGCACTGTAACTCCCTCACCATTTTGCCTTTTTTGCCAGGTTGGGAATACCTGGTCAGGTGGCAGTCTCAGCTTCATTTCAAAGGAATCATTGTTTTGTGTGTGTGTGTGTGTGTGTGTGTGTGCGCGTGTGTGGTGGAAGAGTTCTCTCCTGACTATGGATATGTTTTAAGTTAAAACACAGGAATAATTTAAAACAGCATTGTAAATATATCTTTATTTAGAATAGTGACAACTGCATGCTCTCTTCTATCCCTTATATTATGCTAATGAAAGAACTACTTTGCATCTTTCACTGTGATTTTCTGGTTAGAAGCGACATAGTATTGGATGCTACAATGATGAGTAAGACATCCTGTAATTGTGTGGATGATAATGTTGACAGAAACACAGCAGGCAGAAAAGGGATAACCAATTTCATTTTATTTCATTTTTAGTTTTTGAGATGGAATCTTGCTCTATTGCCCAGGCTGGAGGGCAGTGCCACAAACACGGGACCATGGCTGACCGTGAACTCCTGGGTTCAAGCGAGCCTCCTGCCTCACCTCCCAAAGTGCTAGAACTATAGGCATGAGCCACTGTTCCTGACCACCAGTTTTAAAAACAAGTTATTTTTGGTGAAGACAAATCAGACATCTCTCCAAGATGGAAGGGGCCCAATGTAATCACCCTTTCCCCTTCGGCTAATGGATATAGTACCAGTTTGGTGACTTGGCGTTGATTGCTGCTACTGCAAAAATCAGGTATTTAACAGCAGCATTAGCTGGGGCCATCAAAAACACTGAAGGCATTGCTTTGTCTAGCTCTATGCCAGAGAACCATAAAGTGACTAGGCTCTTCAGGATAACAAGAAGTAGTAGTGGTTCAAGACCTGAAGTTCCCTCTGATTCTTATGGGATGAAGGCAAGTTCAGGTTTCGAGGATGAAGTACTGAAAAAGCTATTTCATAAATGAAAAAAAAAGAAAGAAATTCAACATGGAGAGTAGGAAAACACTGACCTTTCTCAGAAGTAATCCACATAGAAGTATATTTCTTATACATTTAAAAAATGATTGCAGATTAATCAGGGGTACCCTAGAGTTGCAGTTAAATATTTTGTCGATGGACATTCATTTTAAAATTCTGGCTCTGTTACCAGATATCTGATCTTGGTAATTAGCTTTTCCAAATCTCAGTTTTCTTATTAGTAAACAGGTATCCTTATTAGTAAATGCAATTCCTGCCTTATAACATTGTTATGAGACGCTTGAGAGTTTCTATAAAGTACTTAGCACAGATCATGGTACATTCTAAGGGTTCAAAAATGGTGACAATCTTTTTTTAAGGAATCATAATTTTTTAACTAAAACTAAAGTTTTCATAACTTAAATTAAAAAATATCAGAGAAGGCAGATGGTTTATGTATAGTACAGAAGAAAAAGCCCCTAAAGACTGTATTCTCTACTTTCAAAGGTGAAAGAAAGTCTGTCTATTTTCTGTTAGTTTTCGGCCTCTAGAGATGTATATTCCTTCATTGGGAAGACCTGTTCACCAGGCTTTTCTATAGTTAGGATAAATTTTCACTAAGTAAATCAATCAGATTTTCTGCATTTCACACACTATTCTACAGGTCCACAAACTTTCATTTGAAATCCCAATAGTTATCAAACCAAACTCCTCCTGCCTTTTTCTTTCTCTTTTTTCCTTCTTTCTCTTTCTTCCTTTCTCCTTCCTTCCTTCCTTTGTAATTTTTGTAAGAAATTCATTTGGTGGCAAAAACCTGAACTGTACTAAGGTAAGACTATTTTTAGTCATTATTTCCCTCCAACTTCCACCCCTGCTACAGACTGTATTGGGGGTGGTAGGCAAACTCCATGAAATATACTACATCACCATTTGGAAATCCAAACAATTCTGAATTCTTAAATGTATCTTGTATCAAGGGATTAATAGACCTAAAATTACAAACTAGTTTTTCAGATATTTCTGACATTACCATGGAGTATACTGAAAAGTAAGTAAGAGAATTTTAGACATAGGAAAAGTTAAAGTGTGATTTAAATTGAGTCAGTCTTCTCAATCAACTGAGACATTTCCATTTCTGGTCCTGCCAAACTGAGGGCCTTCAGTTTAGGCCATGCCTCACTCAAGTAGTTTCCACATAGACTACTTCTACTTGAGTAGCAATTCTACTCCACCATGAGTCTTTATGTTCAATCTTCACCACTAAGGCATGCTTCTGGGGGTTCTCATCTCCCCTCTCAAAAGCAAGGTGTTACTAGCAGTACAGATGACTTTGGCAGCACCTGACCCAGTGATGCTCCATATGAGATGCTACTACTGATAGCCTAGCATTTTACCTGCAACAAAGTTAGCTTTCTGTGTTGGCTTTCTTCTTTTCTCCTTGACTTAGGAAGATCAACTACTTTCCTAAGTATGACTACTAAAATTCCAAAATGTAACTTTGTAAACTTAAATCTTCAGATTGGTCATCAGGTGACATTTAAAACACACCATGTGTACTCACACATCCTTTAGCCAAAAATGAAGTTTTTTTTGTTTCTGTTTGTTTGTTTGTTTGAGACAGGGTCTCTCTGTATTGTCCAGGCTGGAAGGTAGTGACGTGATCTTGACTCACTGCAGCCTAAAACTCCCTGGTTCAGGTGATCCTCCCACCTCAGCCTCCCAAGTAGCTGGGACTACAGGTGCACACCACCAAACTCAGCTAATTTTTTAATTGTATTTGTAGAGACAGCGTTTTGATGTGCTGCCCGGGCTGGTCTCAAAGTCCTGGGCTCATGCAATCTGCCCATCTTAGCCTCCCGAAGTGCTGGGATTACATACATGAGCCACTGTACCCAGCCAAAAAAAATGAAGTTTTAATAGTTCCTTCCAAGTGTTTGGGTTATGATTGGAAGAACAAAGCAATAACTATAGTAATGAAAGCAGCGGTGGTGCTAGTGGTAGTAACAACAATAGTAATCATAGTCAATTACACCCCCCACCACCATCTCCACAAGTTATTACATTTTCAGTGCCTACCTATGTGCCAAGTATCGTGCAAGGTGCTTCACAGATATTATCTCTGACGCTGTTATCTAAAGAATATCACGCCTATTTTACTTCTGGGTAATGACATTTGAAGAGTATACGGCATGTAAATTTCCAAAGTTCATGTGGCCATTAGACGATGAAACCATGTTTTAAACACAAGTGTATTAGAATGAGCTGATAATCATCCTGACATTTTATTTTGCTTATTGAATTCTGTTCTGGCTTGTCTTATGTGACTTTGCCCTTTGTTATGTGCCTTTGTAAGTTATTTTAATACTTTCCTGACCACGGGTCCCCACCCGTAGAGTAAGCCTCTCAGCACTTCTGGTTTCCTTCATCACCTTCTTATCTACTGAGCTGCTGAGCAAAGGGTTCCGAACACAGCAGCTGGTAAATAAATATTTGTTAACTAATTTTCCCTTTTTTATTCATGTAAAATATTTCCCACAGTGTTCACTACTCCACCAATTATCTTGCTCCAAATCTCAAAGTCACTCCATAAATTAAAGCTTAACATGGGGCTGACACAATCTACAAAAGCTTTGCTCATTTTCCCAACTATAAGTGGTAAAAAGCATCAGTGAAGTTCTTAAAGAAAAACAAGAAACAAAAAATAAAAAGCAGGAAAAGATTGGGGGCTAAGTAGTTAAATACAAAACTCAAAGCTTGCAGTAGTCTAGTTAAAGAATAGAGGAGGAAGAAAAGAAAACAAATAAGAGATTTGTAAATTAAAATATGCAATGAGGCATTAGAACATTTTGACATTTCTCAAAGTGAAAACCCTGTTGGTCTATTACATTAAAGGAAGAGGGTAAATATGCCTTTTCTTCATTTCTAGTTTTTAGTTAATGCTGAGGAATGAAATTATATTTGCTAAGAACTTGGAGACGGTTGCCAATATTTTCACTTGAATTTTTTTTTAAAAGCCTCTTCAAAAAGAAAATATTTTACCCCTGCCAAGGCTCTTTGTAGAGAACTGTAGCCTTTAAAAATAAAGTTCAACAGATGCTTTTAAAGTTTGAAATTAATTTTTAAAGTAATGTGACTTTTAGTGGTTTGTTGATTGATATTTTCTACTCAGGATGAGTGATTAGGAGAAGAATTCACAGGACGAATAACAAATGATACTCTGGAACAGCCAACTTCGATCAAAAAGGAATATGAGAGAGAAAAAAATCTGCTTTGGCCTGTCTGGTTCCAGGTAGCTGGGGCATGGAATTCAGACTCGGGGCTGGCAGTTGGCCCATCCATCCCAATCTCTTCATAACTTAAGGCCACCTACTTAATAAGTCCTATTCCTCTCCTGTCACCATTCAATTCACTTGCAATCAATACTGAGTAAGTTAAAGGATCCCTTCCTATCATACTTGGAAAGTAAAAGAGCTGTGAGGTTTTTTTGGGTTTTTGTTTTTCTCTTAATCTAAGCAAGCCACATCCAATGGAAATAAAGAGTTCTTCCATATTAAATTTTAGGTCTTTATTTGAACAACTACAATGAAAAAAACATTGCTCATTAACACTATTACTTAGCCTCTCTCTTTCAATGGAGAAGTAGCCAATGATAACAATAAAGCCAAACGCTATTTCATTGAAGTTAGAAAAAAGTTTAACTCTTTGTATGTACAAACCTCTGTAAATTGACTAAAAGTTAGAATGGACCATTTGAAAACATTATGAAAATGGAGAGCTATGGTTAGATGTGATGACACACACATATCTGTGAACAGTTAATAGAATAAGACTTGCAAATTTAATAGAATAAGAATGAAACACAGAAATATAAAGAGGTTTACTAAGAAGCAACAGATCATGAACAAACACATGACTGACAGCTTCTCAGTGTATCTTTAATCTTGAGTGCAGCCTTGAAGTGGTTTACAAAACAGAACTCAAGAGAGGCAGCATCGCACAATGCCTTGCCCAGAGAATATACCCAGTATTTGTTTTTTGAATGCTATAAGCAATCCATTTAACTGGGTTGGCTTATTCCTTTCTCTTCTACCACCTTCCTCTAGGGAAAAGAGGAGAGCTGATTTAAGCTCTTAGGCTTTATTTTGGTTATGCCACTTCCCCGACTGCTTTAGTGACCTTTGGTAACTCAACTTTTATAGTCTTGGGCATCATTGACAAACCAAGTATGTACAACTAGATAATATCCAGGCTCTTAGACAAGTGCATTAGTCATGCTTAATCTTCAACAATACATGTGGGGTGAGAAGATTAAGGCTCAGAGTTGTAAGGTATGTGAATATGTTTTTGACTCTTGAGACTATACAAATATTTTAGGAAAGCACTTTATAGTTGACAAAGACCCAAAGACAGGAGAATATATCATCACTTTCCTTTAGTCTGCATTTTCCTTTCCAAACTACAAAGTGCAACAATGGATGGGCCTTAACCATAGCCAGATAAACACACTCTACCCACTGTAGATTCTAGTCAGTATGCAAGCCCATGGGAATGTATGAGGATATTGTAGTAAGCAGAGTCTCAAGACAGTCACAATTCTCAGTGTAAATATGACACCATGGTGATAGGCTCATGGCCCACTTAGAATGGTGGCAGTGACACAGTGCAGAGCTGTAAATCTAGAGACCTAGGCTCTTATCCCAGCTCTGTCATGAATTTGAGGTATGGCCTCAAACAAGATCCTCCATTTCTTCTGGTTTCCAGAATTATCTGCTCTCCTTTCAACCTTGTACATCGCTTGTAAGGATCAAATAAGCAAATGTGCACAAAAAACACTTTTAAAGATTAAAATCCTCTGCAGGTGCCAGACTATCTGAACCCATATGAAGCTTGTCAAAAGAAATGGATGATGTACTTAAGACCAGTGGTTCACCAAAGTGGTGATTTCCCCCTCCCTCTCCCTGGCAGACATTTTTGGCTGTCAAAACTTGGAGGGTGGAGGTGTTGCCTGCTACTGGCATCTAGTTAGTAGAGAAAGGGATGCTAAACATCCTATAATGCACAGAACAGCCCCCACAACAAAGAATGAGCCAGTTCAAAATGTCAGGAGTGATGATGTTGAGAAACCTTGATTTAGACAAAGGTCCAAAGTGGCTGGAAAGAAAAATAAAACTTTTCTAACCAGGCTTATCTCATCCTCTCCAACTCTCTGGCTTCTTTCTAAGGTAAAGAAGAAAATTGTGTCAACATTTCAGATGCTGACATACTCAGACTCAGAAAAACTCCAGTCTTTTAGGTGCCCAAAATAAATTCACGGCATGTTTAGTTCAACCCAGATAAATCTTTCCTAATGAGCTAGGGAGTTAGGAAAAACACCTTTCCCCAGAAGCTGCAGTCATCTAACTTCTAATTCCTAAGCTTTTATAGAAAACAGAGTATCTCTCCAGTCTTTTGGACTACATGATTTATTTGCTCATTTGGTTGACTATCCACAGGCCCAGGTTCAGGGCATTTCTCATTTCAGTTGAAAGTATATAAAGAGCATTGCTCAAACTACCTATAGTGCTGACTGTCTAATTCCATCCCAGACCCACTGAGTGGGGGAGATGAGAAGCAATAAGGAGCTTTGTAGGGAAATGCCAGAGAACAGTGAGGGCTGGGGGATGGTTAATTAGTCTGCTGTGATGTGCTCTCTCCAGCTGAGTCCCAGCACCACAACAATCCATTATTTTCAGAGTTGCCAATTAATTCAGCTGAATTTCTGAGCCGAGGTGCCTCTTCAGTATAGAGCAATTAGCTGACACCCTTTTCTCCTGCAAGGGAATGAATATGCTCTATGAGGGGTATCGGACTCTGTATATCACACAACAGGAGCCTCAGTCTCCTTGCCTGCCCTCTGTCAGATCCAGCACTGAGCTAAAAAAAAAGAAAAGAAGAAAAAAGTAAGTCTCTCCGATGTAAAGATGGAAAGCGGGGAGGAAAGGAAGAGAGAGATGTGAGAATGTAGGAGACAATTCCTGTTCCTGAGAGAGATTTCCATTTTCTACTGCCCATAGAACAAAATGGAGTTTTCTAGTCAATTAATGTCTTGCATAGATCTGAGAAGTTGAAGATACTGAGTAGAACATGTTCTGGAAGAACTGTGATCTAAGGTTGAAAGAAGTATCAGAGCCTCTTCCTGGAAATGTAAGGCACAAAGTGAGAACAAGTCCAGCAGAAAGTTGGTCTTATACAATTATATTGGAGTAGTTCTCAAAGCTTGCTGGATGTTTGAATTGTCCAAGGAGCTCTTGAAAACAATAATGCCGAGAACCAGCCATAGTGATCCTAATTTAATTGGCCTAGGATGCGGCCAAATCATCTGCTTTATAAATGCTCCCCAGGTGAGTCTCATGTGCAACTGGACTTGAGAATCACTGGAACAGTGTGGGCCACAGACCAGGAGCATGAGCATCACCTGGGAACCTCTTAGAAAATATTGGACTGTGCTTCAAATAGGCTGGATCAGAAGCTCTAGGGGTTGGGCCCAGCAATCTGTGTTTCACCAAACCCATCAGGTTATTCTGGTGCACACTAAAGTTTGAGAATCATGACACTAAAACAATGAGTTGCTTTATTTCTTTGCCTCTCTTTATCCTAGTATTAAGAAGTATTGGTACTGGTGGAGTCCTATTCCTAAATGTGTGTGTTTTCCCAAGTTCCCTTGGGTTGAATCCTTTGCTGTAATCTCTCCAACTGGGATCATGTACACTCTACCCATATGTTAATCCTGGCCTTATCTTTGAGCCAATCTCATCTCTACATCTTGATGAAAAATGAATAAAATGATAATGGATAGTGACTAAATATTAGTTGCAAGTACTCTTCACTTTCAGTGACAAGGCCATCAAAACCACACACAGAAGTTTCATCCAACTGCATCCATCACCTTTCCTGATGGGAACTTCTTGGTTTTCTCTTTTCTTTTCTTTTTTCTTTGTGTGTGTGTGTGTGTGTGTGTGTGTGTGTGTGTGTGTGATGGGAACCTCTTTGACAGGGAGTTACTTGAAAGGAGACACAACTCTTACTGCTAGAAAGCTGATTATTTAGTTATCTGCTGAGGGTCAGCGTCTCTCTCTTATGTGGAGGGGCCTGGAATTTATAGCTATTCTACTATTCTTGATTCACAGAAAAAAAAAATAAGAATGACAAATCATTGCTAACAACATGGGCTATGGCTGACTGGAAGGGAAACAGTATGATATCTGGAAGTTGAGGGAAACTTCCTCAGAAGTGTAACAGCATATAATAAAAACTGAACAAAAGTGTCTCCTTGTCTACACAACGAGGATTATTAAAATAATGCCAGAGGCTATTGGTGCTGGACATAAACTTGAGACTCAGCAGGGAAGCTTCCACTGCAGGACTACAGCAAATGACTTGCTTGCTGTTGGCTAGGGGTCAGTGAGGTGGTGATATGAGGGCAGTTCTGGGCTCTAGATTTTAGAAGGCAAAGGGAGGGAAAAAACCACAGTGCTTGGCACTGGTTAAGTAACGAGAGATGTACTGATTAAGAAGGGAAGATATAAACCTTCAGGGTCAGTGACTGCCTCCCAGCAAGGGTCCAAATTATTGCCATGTGTAGTAGAGCCAGTGCATCTGTGAACCGTTCCTTGGGGAAGCAAAGAGAGAACACATTGTATGTGTGTTACTGTGCACCTGCTGCCAGATTGCTGAAGTCTGGTTTCTGACAACAGATTAAATAAAAATTAAGTTAAAACAAAACAATATATGAGTTTGCTATCTGGCATTAAACTTTTATGAAAACAGATGGGTGAGCATAATCTCTCAGAGGAACTCGTCTGAGCTGAGGTACTTTTTTCAGGCTGCAGGTGTAGACATTTCAAGAGCCCCTTGGGTCTCCTTTTGAAGAACAGAAACTAAAGCAAAAATCTAACACAGAATTGCACAATACACATTTTTGTTTTGTATTAGATATTTGAGAGTGTTCTAATGATGAGAGAAAATACATAGTTCAGTATTACATAGAATATGAGGATCTGCATCTATTTGACGCATTGATTCTTCTAATCAATCAATAGAGGTTTTTACTGTCCTTTTAACTTTCTTATGCAGTTCAAGGCTTATGTGTCACCTCAGTAGTCCCTAATTTGTAAGGGAACATCAGTAGAGAACAGGAATTCCACTGAATTAGGCATTGCTTTATGGATTATGGGCTCTGCAGCAGAAAAACATCTCTTTGAATCCTGTTTCTGTAGCTCATTAGCTTTTCTACCTTGGGCAATATTCAGACTTCTATTAGTCTCAGTTTCCTCATCTATGAAGTTAAATTGTTTTGAGAATTAAATAAGCTAATACCTGTAAAAACAATCAGCCCCATGCCTGTTAGAAACATATGTAAATGTTGATAATGAAATTTGGAGGCTAATTTGGGAAGGATTAAATTAGACCTCTCAAGTCCTTAAGTGTCTACCCGGATTTAGGATGATAATCTATGTTATTTATACTAACATAAATAGATATTTTCTAATAAGAGCACAATAATCACACTCTAATAATTGTATTTTCAGGGACTTAGATAGGGTGCAGGTCCAGTCAAATTATCTGAAACTTAAACCTGTAAATTCAAATGCTGATCTAACATAATGTGGAATGTCTACAGAGAATAATTTGCAGAGGAAAAAGACACAAGCTCACTTTTGGAGTAGCAGTTCTCCCTCTGTCTCACATATGTTACACTATTCACAGGGATCTATTTTTATCTTATCCTAATTTTCTTGTTGCTACTTTGGCCATGTGTTAACTCATACGTTTTTATGACCTGTGAAAAGGAAGCAGGTGTTAACTACTCTACTAAACTATACATCTTTAGTCACCCTGGCCTAAAGGCAACTGTTGATTTCAATTAATTCAGTTCAAATTTGTGTTCTTAAAAATGTGCAAATCACTAGGGTGTTAAAAAATGATAAGACTTGGTCCCTGTCCTAAAGAAACTTATTTCCAAAGACAGGTAAACTTATTATACATGGCAGAATAAGATAAGAAATATATAGGAGCATTATAATTACAGGAAAGATAAATGGCTTCAATCTGGTGAGTTGAAAAAATACAGAATGGAAGATAAGGAGTATTAAGCGGACTTTAAAGAAGAATGTAGATTCTTCCAGGTGGAACACGGGAGGACTGTATAGTAAATTCTCACATAGGGCACACCAAAGGTATAAAAGTGGGAGAAAACGGTCATATTTTAATTAAAAATTCCAGTTTGCTGGATATAGAGGTTATATTTCAGACCATCCAAATTGTGATTAGATTACGAAGAATAAATTGAGCCGAACCGTGTTCATCCAAAGCCAGTGAGTGATAAGAGAACTTACTTAAAGCTGTAAGTTGGAGAATGGTCAGAGCTTTACCTTAGAAAGATGAATACCGAAACTAGAGATAAGATGTCTTAGTAGTCAAGTACATAATATTTCAGGCAAAAAGTAATGGAGGTCAAATCTAAAGGAGTAATACAGAAATAGAGAAACATCAGGAAGAAAAAAAAGCACAATGCTTTGGTGATTGAGAGAGGAGGATATAGAAAGAAGAAAATGAGTGAGAGAGAAGAAAAACCACCCATGTTTTAGTCATGATCTTTTCTCCCCAACTCACCCTTGTGGTCAGGAAGTGGAGGTTATGTGAAGAAAGGAGATACACCAGATTTTTGCAATACATGCAAAAATCTGGGTACAAGCAGGGATGCTGAGCAAAACCTGGATGAATAGATGTAAAGTTCAGGGAAGAGTTGGCAGCATTATGGATTTAAATTGGGGTTTCTCAATAGACAGAGGACAGCTGAAGCCAGAATAATCACCAAAGGACAGCACACAGACCTCATCTCTTAAAAAGATTGCAGGATGAGCTCTCAAAATAAAAATCTAGTGAATAGTATTCAATGGTAAAGGATGAGAGAAGACATTAAGGTAACAGAAAATACATGTAAAAATAATGACACTATAATAGTGCTGCAAATCAAGAAAAGCAGCCGGCAGAAGAACATTTCTTTTCAGTAAATATTGCAAGACAGAGAGCAGTCTAAGTCAGATTCAAGGTATAATAAAAGGTAAAATAAAGGAAGGGAAAGTCACGCACACCTGGTGAGATGCTCAAACTTTGTCAGCTAACATAAAGGACAGGAGTTGCTTTGGGCAATGCTCAGGATAACTGATTGTGAACTGCTTTTAAAACCTCATCTCTACTAAAAAAAAAAAAAAAAAAATTAGCCGGGCATGGTGGCACACACCTGTAGTCCCAGCTGCTCAGGAAGCTGAGGCAGGAGAATCGCTTGAACCTGGGAGGCAGAGGTTGCAGTGAGCTGAGATGGCACCACTGCACTCCAGCCTGGGCGACAGAGCAAGATTCTGTCTCAAACAAACAAACAAACAAAACAACAACAACAACTAAGCTAGTTGGGCACATCCTCCTCTTATTACCCATATGTTCATGCACATAGGAAGTTTGTCCTCTGAAAGACAACTTTAGAATTATTTTTCAAAGCAAAATATGTGATCTTCCTGGAGAAGAGTCTAAGTGTGGATGATGACATCTCAGAAGGCACATGATCCAGAACTTCATATGAAGCCTTGGTGAAGGGAAAAAGATAGGTGAGGGAGGAGGTTGATAAAACCACCTGGAATAAAATAAGCATGCCATCATCCAGAGTGAACCACTTCTTATTCTAGAAATTGTGGTAACCTGCCTGTCTTCCTTCTCTGCACCAGCACCCTACCAAAAGACGGGCTGTGGTCCCGCACATTTACAAAAAGGAATCAGACTTCCAGTCCATCTAAGTCTCAAATTAGCTGGGGCAAAGTCATGAAGAAAGAATGAATAATGAGGGAAGGATGAAGACGGAGGAAGATGGAAGACCAGGTGACCATGCTGTGGAGGGAAGGAGGAAAGAGGTTAAAGGGAAAGTGGGTAGAGAGTGGCTCTCAGGGCCTCATCATATGGGTGTGCTCATGCTTTCAAAATCATGCATCAAAATCACCTGGAAGGCTCGCTTAACCCGCTGTTGCTGCCCCCACCCCCAGCACCAGAGCACTTGGGTGTGTTAGAACCAGAGAATTTGCTTTTCCAATAAGTTCTCTAGTGACGATGATGCCGAACTAGGGACCAGCTTTAAGAAGGTCTAGAATACTGGGAAGTGCTGGACTGGGAGGAGATCACTGTGATCCAGAAACAGAAGGTTCTAATTTCATAGGGGCTTAATTTAAGGAGCTAGAAAAGGTGGCCAGAGAGGCAAAGGGTCTGGCAAAGTAAGCACCTTGAACATTGTATTAGTTTCCCATTTCTGCTGTAACAAATTTAGCAAATTAGAACAACATAAATTTATTTTATTACTATTCTGGAGTTCAGAAGTCCAAAATCAGTTTCACTGGGCTAAAATCAAGGTGTCTGCTATCCCTACATGTCTACAGAAGTAGCTTCTTCTAGAAGGTCTGAGGGGAGAGTCTATTTCCTTGCCTTTTTTGGTGTCTAGTAGCCACCTGGCAATGTTCCTTGGCTTGTGACCTTTCCCTTCGTCTTCAAAATGCATCACTTTAAATTTCTGCTTCCTTCATCATATGCTGTGACTCCATCATCTGGAGTGACCTGACTCCTCCTGCATCTCTCTCATAAGGACTATTGTGAGGATCCTGGTCCCACATGGATAATCCAGGATACTCTCCCCCATCTCCTGATTCTTAACTCAATCACAACTGCAAAGACTCCTTTGCTACATAAGGTAATATTCACAGCTCCTGGAGATTAACACATGGATATATACTGGGGGAATTATTTAGCCTGCTGCCACCATGTTCAGTCAAATGTCCTTTCCTTTGTACAGTCCTGTCCTTCTGCATTGCCACCCTGTACTGAGAAATGGAACAAAATCATGCCATGCTCGAAATGGCTGGAAGTCATGTAGTTCTCTCTCTCCCTTACCTCAAGGCAGTCTGTTCTTCAACTATCAAAGTGCCTTTTCCATGTTTCAAAGCAGCAATGCCTTTTGGCTGATTCCAAATACAAGTTGACTTCAGTTATATAGAACCTATCCATCTGGAACACTCATTTTACGCATAAGTTTTCCTTCTCTGTACAAAGGGCAAACGATATGCAAATAAATGACCCTCTTTGATGGGTTTTATTAGTACTTTCTAGGGTTTGGTTGAAAAGTATATCTGTTATCCCTACATTTAATAATTATGAAAAAAGAACACAACATAAATGAGAAGTTTGGAAGTTTGTCAGATATAATTATTGCACTTATTAAGGCAAGAGTGAGGACCTCACCCAATAGTCACTTGTTCCCTTTCCCTATTGTATTATGATGTTTTAGATAGTTTATCTCAGGCTGACTTACTTTATTTTACATGAGTAATTGGTAATGAGATATTTGTGTGCTTCTTTTTCTCTTGTTCTCCATATATCCTGATTTATTCTCATTTCGGGGTTGGTTAATCTTACAAACCCATTCCCTGATATTCCAGGTAACAGATCTTTTCTGTCCACACTGGTTATTATTAGTCTGCCCTCTCCCAAAGAAATGCAGAAGTGCCTGGATAAATGTCTTTAAAGAACTTATTTTAAGGGGCAGGGTCTTGCTCTGTTGCCCAGGTTTAGTGTCATAATCACAGCTCACTGCAGCCTCGAACTCAAGTGATCCTTCCGCCACAGCCTCCCAAGTAGCTGGGACTACAGAAGTGTGCCACCATGCCCAGCTGTTTTCACTTTTTGTGTGTGTGTGAAGACTAGGTCTTGCTATGTTGCCCAGGCTGGTCTCGGCCTCTTGGCTTTAAATGATCTTCCCACTTGGCATCTCAAAGTACTAGGAAAATGTCTTGTATAATACAGTCTCACACGCTCATATGCAGAACATCTGACTCCATACTCTTTGAGGATGAAGGTGAAATGTGGCTGCCTATGAGAGACTGTATTGTACAATGGTTAGGAGTGAGAGCTCTGTAATGTCATACTGCTTGGTTTGAGTTCTTACTGAGCCTCTTGCTGGCAGTGTGATTTTAGACGAGGGATAACTTTACTTTTCTGGACCTCTTTTTCTATTATGTAAAATGAGGATAATCTAGTTACTTTATAAGGTTGTTGCAGGGATCAAGTAAAATAAATCCTAAAATCTGGCACATAATATGCCATCAATAATTATTAGCTTGTTTTAAAATTTTGAAGCTGGGAGTGTTGTTTTTTAAACATCCTTACAGCTCCCCAACAGATGCAATGTGTAAGTAGCTTATTCTGTGATCATATCCTAGCTGCTACAATCACTGTAGTCATCTATTCATTTCAGCAAAGAGCACACTGAACAGTTTAAAATATTGCTTGTCCTCCCCAAAAGCAGTTGCTGAGAGATAGTTGCCGTCATTTAAAATGATGTGATGAGCTCACACCATATCTATATATTTTTTTCAAAATGATAAAAGTCTTTGTAAAGTAATATAAAATTCTTAATTGCTTCTTTTCACATATATAAAGGAAGCATACACTCCAATCTCCTACGTAAGAAATATATTTCACCACAACAATATACAGATACAGAAAATCTAGGAGAAGAAATTAGTATTTAAATAGTAGCTGTCACCCAAGACTAGCAGAGCACCACAATAATTCCTCAATGTTCTTTATTATCTTTAAGTTATGGCAATATTTTATTGCTTAAAATGAAATTTTTAAGACTAGTCTCTCTCGACAGAATCAAGAAGAAAAAGAAATGATCAGATTTGATTTCCTCCATTTTTCAGACAGGAAAATTGGAGATATGGTGAAGTTATCCAACCCAAACAAGATAAAAACTTCATAGCATCTCAGTGCACTGCTAAAAGTAGAAACAATTTTTATCATTGCAAAAGGAGAGAGAAATGGGTTTGATGACAAATTCTATGAATTTCCTTGAGATACATTCCTATTGAACTAGATTCTGCTTAGACATGTATACCTATGTAACAAACCTGCACGCTGTGCACATGTACCCTAGAACTTCAAGTATAATAATTAAAAAAAACAACATTAACAAAAAAAGAAAATTAGCCTTGTTGAAAAATAACAGCAACATTGTAACAAAGTTTAAATAATATGTTACAAAGTCACATAAATAGACTTAGGTCCCAGGAAGAGATTTAGAATCTGCTAATAACAAACAATTACCCAGCCTATATTCCATGGATGAAGTCAACTATTGCTCAGTGGACAGAGGTCTCAGAAACAAACATACACAAATAGGGCAAGAGCTCACTTATTTTCCTGCCTGCCCAGAGATATATACACATGGGGTGGACTGGTTTATTTTCTGGTCAAAGACAACTTATTTAATTTATCTGCAAATGAGAGTTTTCTCTATAGTTTTTTTATATATACTGTTAACTTCTCTGCCAAAGAGACACCTGTGTTGTTCCATATTTCAGTCAAGTAAATTGGAAGAAGTGGGTGGTCTTTCTTTACAATAAACAAATTGGCTGTGCTCTCAGTTAATTTCTAGATAAATATAACCTCCTTATTAAGGCTTCTGACAAGCTTCCCTTATACCTTTCTGGTTTAAGTTCAAGTGATGTACAAAGGGATTTAGCCAGGCTTTCATTTTCTGCAGTTTAAGGGGTGGGGAACATTTAAAATATATATATTTGATATTATTTGAGTTCATTTCTTGGTCTCTAATAAATTACTTAGTGAAATTGAACTCATCTGGAATCAGAAGGAAACTGAAGTAATGTTTTCCAATTAAATATCAGGAATTTATACAACATCTAGGAAAGAAAACTCTCACTTTTAGAAAAGTAAAAGATTGGCAAAGAAGGGGACTTTGAGAATAAGAAAGAAGGAAAAAGAATTTCAAGTCTGTGTTGAAGGAAAAAGAATTGGAAGAATTTATGTCAGAAAAAGAATTTGAAGTCTGTGTTGGGAGTCAAAATTAATTTATGGTAGATTAGTCACTGGTAGAAAGAGAATGCATTCTAGATAGACAAAGAATATGAACAAAGGCACTGAGTTGGTGTGAGGATGAAACATTGGGGACAATAAAGAGTCAATATATCTTGGGGAATAGAGGATGCATGCTGAGTAATGTAGAAATTGAAGTTGGCTAAGTGGGAGGTAAGGAAGGGTCATGGAAATCTTCAAGCACACAGAGTGGTGCCTGCACTTGATGTTTTAGGAATCGAGCATCTACAATTTTGTTTCAGCGCTGTTGTCATGGCCAGCTAGCTGAAGCCACACCCAGGTGTGAGGCGATTTAGTATCTGCAACGATAAGTGGGGTCCTTTAGCAGGCTCTCCCCTACCAAGCTGACCCTTTCTAGGAGAGAATTGGCCAAGTACAGGTTTAAAATGGGATTAACCCAGGACAGGTATGGATTGTGAATGCTGTCATTGTCAAGTGTCTTTTTTGGGCACTAATAGCTACTTCCACCCTTCTTTTTCAATGTCATTTGGGTACTTTCCTTATAATAAAGCTGGTTTGTGGGTAAGCTTTAAGGCAGGTGGCTGGGAAGCAGATTCGGAGACTATGATTCACAGTCAAGTGATTTATTAAGGAGACACCCCCCACAGAAAATCCAGTAGGAGAGTGGTGAAACAAACACAAGGAAAGGGAATAAGCCAAGCAAGGAAGAGATTTCAGGCAAAGAGCTGGCCTCAGCTGAATCTTGCAGAGGAATTCTAGGGGATGAATTGCACTTTGGAGTTTGTTCTGAATTCATCAAGGTGATGTGGGTGGGTTTTAATTTTGCTGTACTGATTAGTCACTGGCTGAGGAATACCCAGGGGAGACAGTAAGAAAGTAAACTTCCAGGCACTTCTAGCTCTCCAGGCTGGAAGGCAAAACAGCCCTCAGGCAGTCCTCTGAGTAGGACTTGGAGATAGAACCCAAAAATAAAAAAGCCAGGAGATGGATGGACAGTAATATTTGAGGGAATCTGGAATGAACATCAGTAGTAAATGCTTCTGCCGGGCACTGGGTTTATAAGAACATTATTTTTGTCCTCTTTTCATATTGGCCTGAACTTGCAATTTTTTACCCATTACTTCCTCTCACCTGAGAATCTGAAACAGTTTGGAGGGCTGACTTCCAAGATATCCACTACCTCTTTCACTTGTCCAGTAGAAGTGTTCAGATTTAATTCTGCATTGCAGAAAATAATTAGGTCTTTAAAGCCTATAAATTACATTTGTCAGCAGCAGAGAAAACAAATGGAGTTTCTGGTTCTCTGGTGGCAATGATGAATGGCAACATTGAGCTTTTGCTATAAGAAGCTTGTGTGGACCCAGGAACTTGTTTATTGACTCTTAACGAAAAGACCATTAATCCAAACCATTTTAGATTGTGGTGACCAAGCTCTGTGTATAATGGGACTGAGGGGTTCTACTGGGTTGGAAAGTTCCATATGGCTGACATCCCTCCAATGACAGGAGAACATGCTGTCAGGGCTCCAGTTTAGAGTAGAATATGTGGCGAAAGGATACAGATTAGACAGTTCATTAACTAAGATTCATATGTTGCTAGTAGCTATTAATAGGACTGATAGTATCTGTATAGGACATAGATTCCTGGCTAACACTCATGATGTAAACCCCTGTTAGCTTCTGACGACACACTGCAGTTCAGCAGCAAAATTTCCAAGTTTAAAGTAAAATGTAATTGATTAAAACATGATTCTAAAGGTAAGGAGTGTGTAGGCTGAGAAGCAAACCTAGATTTGCCCTAATGACTGCTAATAAGATACTAAACCCAACAGCACTCTGTTTGTAGTCCTTGAGGAATGTGGTGCCTGGAACAACCCTGCATACTTAGAGGTGGGCTGACTCAGTGCTTAGGACACAGCTGAAGCAGATCGTTATGCTGTGTATTTTGAAGTTGCTGAAAATAGACCTCCCCTCCACCTTGATCCTGCTTCCAGGGCAGTCATTAACTGCTCTGTTAAAACAGAGATACTGAGGTTGGGATTAACCAAGGACATACACATTTCCCCCTTCTCTTGGGTCCTGAGAAAGGAGCTTATAGCAAATGACTGTATTTAGGCAAATATGTGTCTGCAAGAGTTCAATCAAAGCTGATTTACATCCTGTAATATCGGTAGTAGGAATCTCATTTCCAACATGCTGATAAAACATAGCATCAGACAAATACAATAAACAAGCAGGAAAAACAGAACAAAAGAAGAAAGCGAAAAGAAACACTAAGACAGCATCTCAGCTTGCTTTTTAGCAATACACACAAGCAAATAGCAGAATAAACTGGATTCTAATGGAAGATGTTCTCTTGGCTTAATGCTCATAGAAACAGAGAAATCCATTCAAGGTCCCTGTTCAATATGGTTCAGGGAAACAGCCTTGCTGAATTCAACTTTCTACACAATTCAGTTACTGTGTCACCATCCAGAAACCTACATTTGTATTCATGAGTTAGGAATATTACGGTAAAATACAGGAAGTCTCTAGATTCTGTGGTCTTTATAAAGAAAAAAGCAGTCTTATCCCTTTTAATCAATAGAAAGGCATGGTAAAGGTATCTAAAGAGCACTTCAGGGCTCCTCATAATTTTTCATCGCTTCTCTTCACTCCCTGGAGAGAAAACTATTCATGTGTCCAGGATTCACTTAGCCCTGCAATGTGGAGGTGCCAGTGTTACATCCTATGAAGGTTACAGACATGCATACGGTTTGTCTCCATTTCTCTAGTGGATATTCCTTGAAGTTGGGAATCCAGACAGGTACAGAAATAATTGTTATAATAGGCATCCTGTAACACTGACCACACAATTGGAAGAGATACCAGATGTTTAGGAACTGGGGAACTGGAAAGACAGCAGTAGTTAAAATGAGTAAAATAAAATGCTGGATGTTCCAGCAGTATATTCTGTATAAAAAAGCTGGCCAGGATATGTGGAAGTCTCAAGCAAGCCAATAATTGAGCTCCATTACCATTTGCTATTTCTTAAACATTTATTCAATATTTGTAAATGAGGTTGAGAAGGTGATTTTTTTCTTAAGAAAATTATTAACACAAAAATATTATAAATAACAGCAGATTCCCTTTCACTACTTCACAGCCACCGGGGGAAAAAAGTTCTAAAAATGATTAGCCTACCAATTTCTGCTTTTATACAACTTTTATTATAGCTTCACTTTAAAATTTTTTTTATGGACTCAACTTCTTGAGATTCATAGTAATAATAATATCTAACATTTATTGAGTGCCTATTATGTGCCAAATCCTATAAGTGAGGTAAATTATCTTTCTTAAACTTCCTTCAAAACAAACTTCCATTGTCAATAATACCTCAATGAAGCCAGAAAAAATCCCTAACTTACTTATAAGTTGAGGCTTATAATTAGCCTTATTTAATTAAAGAATCTAAAATGTAGATACTAAAATAAATCACTGGTTCCCAACAAGGAGCATTAAGCCATGCATAAGCTGCTTTTTGAACCTCAGCTGACTGGATATACATGAAAGCCACAAAAGAATACTCAACTGATAGACATTTTGCAGCAAGAGTGAATTTCATTTCTTTACATATCCTTGGTAGTATGCTGTCCACTTTGCTGGAAGCTTGATCAATTTAGCTCAGCACTCTTAGATATAGGTGACCTGATCTTTAATCTGATTTGGAGGTCTATAAAAGTCTTATGAAATCCAAATTTTTCAAGTTCAGAAATAATTAGTACGATTGATATTTTAGTGCTAGTCTTAGTCCTTTTTTATTCAGTTATAACTTCAGATGACAGCTATAATACTCTTGAGTTCTTAAAGATAAAAATATTTTTCTTATAATTTGAACTTAAGATTGTGAAAAAGAGAGGCAAATTTGAAAATTTTCAATACATAACCAACATTCCAGCGTATTGAACTTTTAACATCTGAAATGTTTCTTAGGGATGTTTAATTGCCTCTCAGAGCATGGGTAATAGGAAATCACTTAATACAATATCCATCCTGCTCTTTATCCTACAGGATTTGATTTAGTCAACCAATTCTACAACCCTGTGCTAGGTAATATTGAAATTTAAAAATAAGATCTTCTTTCAACATTTTCAACAACTTATAATCTGTAGAGAACTATCATCCCTATTAACAGATAGGAAAATGAAAACTTAGAGAGGTCCAAGTTTACACGGACAGTAAATGGAGAAGCCAGAATTTAAAGTTGGCTCTAGCTTTAGAGTCTTTATTCATTGCTTGGTAAATTTCAATCCTGAGTCTTCAATGCTGATGTCAAGCTGACCCCATAAGGCTGGTATCTCAGTGTGTGCAAACATCTAGACATGTGTAGGTATGAAAAATAAGATGCTTCTAAAAGGCAGTATGGTGTAGGGAGCAGAGTTTTGGACATGGAGCTAATCCTTGATTTGGTGACCCCTGGCTATTTGAACTTGGCTTAATCAGGACATTTTGTTGATTTTGTACAAAATAGAAATCCCAGTTGTCCACTTGAGCTGTTTCACTGGCTTATGATGGTGACTGTTCAGTTTCATCACTGCACTTGTCAGTGCTGTTTTACTGTGTGTGCATTCTTCCATCTAGAATTTAGGTTCCCAGGAAATATTTACCTTATTCAGTGTGTTTATCATCATTGCATTCCAGCAACAAGAAAATGTCTGTAACATAAGAAGTGATTCCTAAGGTTGATCGAATGAAAGAGGCAATGGATCTCAAGGCTTCTGTAGAATATAAAAGGCACTTTTATTGTCAGGGATTGCTATGATTATTCTCACCATCACATTTCAAGGTGGTTAATCATTGTCCCCCACCTCCATGACAGCGTTGGCCTTGACTTGACTTGGTATCTTATCCTTCATTTCAGCTCACGGTATTTGGCATTTTTAGCTTATAGACTTTTTTTTGCATCAAACACAAATTCATACACACAGATATCTGAGACCGAAGACTAAACATTAAAATGAATCACTGTCAAGAAGAATCAGGCATGCTGTTTGGGGCACAATTGTTGCCTGGGAAATGCTAAGACATGAAATTAATGGAGAGAAGTTTGGGTAGGTTTGGTTATTTATTTATTTATTTGTTTGTTTTGTTGCTGGTAATTGACGGTTTCTTCCCTTGAGATGGAGGTGTAACTTAATTGCTGACCCCCAGCCTCTAGGCAGCCTATGAGCAGAGAGTTCAGCCAATGAGGGAGGGAGAGACAGTGAAAGTCCTGCTTTTCCCTTTGATGGTTCATCTGTTTCTGTTGCCTCCTGAAACTGTGTTAAAGCACTTACAAAGCAATTATCTTGCTGGACTGCTAGAGCCATCCTAGATCTATCCTTTTCATTAGGCAATTCCTGCTGGGGACCAAAAAGTCTGGAACTCGTTTAATGGAACACTAAGAATAATCACTAGTGAGTTCCTTACTTCCTGGAAACCTGAAAGCATAAACATATGGGTTTTGTTTAGATAAAAGTCCTGCCAGCCACGTAATTTTATTATTGTGTAGTTTCTGATAGATAAATGGCAGTATGGAAGTAGAGTTTTCTTTCTATTCTCACATACCTGGAGATGACAAACCTGGGACAACCAAAAATTGTATTTGTTTTTCATGAAGATTTACTACAAGGTTATTTTATAACTGGAGTGACTGTGAGTCCCAAAACACATTCTAGAGCATCCTGTGTGCGTGGACTTGGGTGGGAAGAGGTTCTATCAAAGTAACCTTAATTTCCACTGAGATGTACCTCCACCCTATGATTTTTAAGTTCAGCTCAAATTCATACTATAGGAAGAAAAAAATAGCATTGCTTCTATATATAGCAATGATTTAATAGGATTAACTTAATAACATTTTCTTACCCATTAGCACATTTTATTGTACCAAAATTCTATAGAGCAAATGGTTCTGGCATTATTTCCTTGATGTTTTCAAGTCGAGGGGAATGACTCATAGTGCTTAAGTCTTAAACACTTGCTCCAAGTTGACTTCAGTGATACTATTTCACGTACAGAGAAGGCTGAAATAATTAGGTTAAATCTTGACTTTGCCAGAATTCAGATTTTTCTTAACCTATAAACCTGACTCAATAGAAAGCAGTTTCATTCTAAGACAACCAGTCAGACAGAAATTAATTATCTTCAAGAAAGTGAGGTGGTTTTCCACTCTACGAGGTGATATCACATACATGAACTCATCTGAGGCTTATAAGAACCTCTTGGAAAAGGCTGAAGAAAAAATCTCTTTATTTATAATATGGGGTCCTAGTAAGTCTCAGTGAACTGAAATGACTTACTTCAAGTTTCCCAGCTAGGAGATGGTTGAGCTGGGACAATCCCAAAGGTCTTACTTGCTTTTCATAAGGATTTACTACAAAGTTCTTTTAAATAATGAACCTCCTTAGTGCATTTCAAGTAGGGTTTGATGTGCAGAGATATGATTTACATACTACCTTTTTCTACTTTTTCTTTTGCCTAATACTAAACAGATATTCTAGCAGATACTCATGAATATTCAATTTATGCCCAGTCTCAGGAAGTATCAGCAAGGTGCTCCTAGCTTAGGAAAGAAGCCAGGTTTCTGAAAATAGCAGTGAGGCTCCTAGAGCATCCAGCTTTGAGTTTCCTCACTGAGCCGCTACAGGCCTCCCTGTCTCTATCTAGTCAGCCTGAGATAATTCTGAATCAGCAGTCAGACCAAAGTTCTCAGCTTCCAGTCAGCTCAACACTTCCATTTTCTTTCCTGCTCAAGGCTCCATTCCAACCTTCCTGCGACAAATTTTCCTGGCACTTCCTTTGCACATCATATGATTTAATAAACCTTACATTTTGCTGAGACCTCCATGGATGAGAAGAATGAAGGACCAAAGTCTCTCTCTCTGTTTTGCTCTTCTTTCTCTCACTGCCATTCCTCTGGAAGCTGTCATTTTAGCCTAGAGGGATCTCTTCTTTTGAACCTCTCCACCATTTATTGGTTTTGCTCATTTCTCCTGGTTAATTATCTTGTGGTTTATCTTTCAAGATTATTGAAAGCCAAATGAGGACAGAGATAGTTGACTATATTAATAGTATATATCTATGACAGTAATCTGAATACTGCCTTCCAGATCAGAAATGCTAATGAGTATCTACAAAATGCTTGATTTTTTTTCTTGACCTAACCATCTCCAATGAGGATGTAAGCATATTTGCTTTGGTTGAGAACATTTTTAATCAAAGCCTAACATAGAAGATGCACAATTGGCAGCATCTGTATATTTTCAGGGATGCCCAAGTGTGTACTCCTAGATAGTATGTATTCTTCAAAGAAATCCATTTAGGAAGCCATCCATGATTATTACATTTTTAGTAATAATAACTCATATTTAAGATTTACTGAGTGCTTAGTATGTGTGTTCTAAATATTTTACCTTTATTAACTCATGTAATCCTTATAGGAAACAACCTTTGGAGAAGCAGAGCAGTGAAGAGGTTGAAAGGGTGTACCCTGCCAGACAGCACTGATTCATTACCCTGTATTCCTCTAGACCAAGAACGCCTTGAACATACGAATTTTCTTTTAATTTTTTTTCTTTTCTTTTTTGAGATGGAGTCTTGCTCTATCACCCAGGCTGGAGTGCAGTGGCGCGATCTCAGCTCTTTTTTTTTTTTTTTTTTTGTATTTTTTAGTAGAGACGGGGTTTCACCGTGTTAGCCAGGATGGTCTTGATCTCCTGACCTTGTGATCCACCCGCCTTGACCTCCTAAAGTGCTGGGATAACAGGTGTCAGCCACCATGCCCGGCCAGTTCCTGGTGCATATTAAATGTTTAATAAATATTTAATGAATAGAGGAATTAATACATGAATGCCAATATTGCTTGAAACCTTTTTTGTGGACTCCATGTTGGAAATTGACAAGAAAGAAAATCAGTCTCATTATTCTATAATCACCCTTCATTTCAATCCAGGAATGGTATTATTTAGCTTGATGAACCACCTTAATCATGAGACTTAGTTTCAACTGATCTTTGGATAAATCCACAAAGTCAACCAAATTACCTTTTGATGGACATTAGTGTAAATCAAGGTTTCTCAGTCTTGGCACTGCGGACATTTCAGACTGGATAATTACTTGTTGTTGGAGGGTTGTCCAGTGCATTGTTGTTTGGCAGTATCCCTGGTCTCTACCCACTAAATATCAATGGCATCCCCCCACCCCCTCCAGCCCAGAGATGTAATAAACAGAAATGTCTCCGGGCATTGCCAAATGGCTGGTGGGACCTGGAGCAAAATCATCCCTGCTGAAGAATCACTGTTGTAAACCATTAGGAAGGTTGTTTTTTAAATGAGCTGCAAGTGTTTGTCTGACAGTTCTCAGAAAAGATATCCAGACATGATTTGAGAAACAATAGCATCTCTGGAATAAGTAACCCCTTCTAAGAGGACTACATCATAGGGAACAACACCGATTTTGATGTTGAAGTTCTTGTGAGTTTGTTTACATGTAAGAAAATAAATTAAATTCCTCATTTCATTGTCATGTAATACATCTTCCTCTGTAAAGGCCAGCAGTGCTTCTTCTGAATCTTCTCATTTCTCAAATAAGAAAGGGACCCAGGGGACATATAGTGAAGTGGGTGAGGTGACTTAACTTGCTCCCAGGTGTCCTGTCTGAGAGGCCTGTATTCTTTCTTTGACTGGTGCCCCTTATTCTACTTCGTTGGCGGTTCCTTCTACTTTCCTTCTAGCCTCTGCACCTGCCCTCCAACATGTGGCCTCTGAGGACTCACACTGCTTCTCTCGTACAGTGTCAGCTTCACAGTTCACCTCAGATGGCTTGCTGCCTGTCAGAAACGATGAGAGCATCTCTCCAAGGGTGGCAACCTCTTGCCTTTTCAGAGCCACAGCCTCATAGCCAGTCCCACAATTACCAGTAAACACACTGGCCATACACAGCCCTGGGGTTGATGAGCCTGTCATGGCAGATTGACATAAATGCCACAGCAAACACTCTTCTTCCTCGGCCTCGAAGCCCCAAATGAGAAGAGCAGACGGCTGAACAGTTCACAGCCTTTAGCCATCAATTTGATTTAGCAACTGCTGCCACTCCGACAGCCCAGCAGCCAATTAGTGGCCCCAAGTCATCAGCATTAATTTGTTCACATTTCTCCCTGCAAATTGCTAATTGGTTGAACTGAGCAATGGTTGGCCTGGGCTGCTGGGGAGGAAGGAAACATTTGAGCTGTATCATTTCCTTGCTGAGCGTATTTAGATTAGAGGGGATGCTAAAGGACAAACTGCTCTGAACTCTTAGCAACTCAGAATGATAATCCTTTTTAGCAAGGTGTCAATTTTTATAAATTCTGGATAGTGTTCTGTTTCTTTCAGGTTAATTAGCATCCCATTTGTTGGAGTTGTCTGAAGAATGACTAGACTAAAACACTTTAATACCACTTCTTTATCAAGTATTTCCATGTGTTTACATTTTGTTCTTGAAAACGAATAGTAAGATATCAATGATACCTTGCTTAATACTACCAGGGCGCTGCTTATTCTTCACAGCCAACCTCTGCTTCTCCACTTCCTAAATCTTTGCTCTTCTCTGACTTTGGTATCCTGGGAGACTGACTCCTATGAACTGCATCACTCACTCTTGTCTTTTGGGTTGCCATCGGGTTGGCTTAGTGAGAATCACAAGGAGAATGGAGTGTAGGAGCAGACAGGCATTTTTTTCTTGCCCCACTTCCTCCCTGCTTTGGTGCACATTTCTGGTATTGGGAAGCACTCCATAACTACATTCTCTTGCAGGGAACAACCCACCCTTGGCTCTTTTATCATCAAGCCCCGGTAATTTTGTTTTCCCTCCTTGTTTTTTCCAGGTCTGGATATAGTAATGGTAATACTGCTGCTAGTTCCAAGGTACTTTAGCATAGTTTGATGGTCTTTTGAAACCTGCCCGTACCTCTGCTGGTTTCATTAAATCCTCCTTAAAATACCACCTCATTCTGCTATTATTTATTTTATATGCCTGATACTTTCTATATGTTTTTATTCAGCAAGTGTTTATTTTGCTTATTCTTTTCAAGGGGGTGGGTGTTCAGCTGTGGGCAGAACAGGTAGGATTGCTTTGTTCATGGAATTTTTAATCTAGTTGGGATGTCAGAAATTAACTAATTAATTAGAAAAGAGATCTTTCACAGTGGGATTCTAGATCAGGGATTTTAGAGTTAATAGTGCCCAGTTCTAACCCTGGGTCCACTACTTTCTGATTGTATCACCTTAGGCAAATATTTAATCTTAGTTTCTCCATCTGTAAAATGGGGAGATCTGTGGTACCTACTTGTATTTACTTGCTAGGGCTGTGTGTTAGTCCATTCTGCATTGCTATAAAGGAATACTCGAGACTGGGTAATTTATAAAGAAAGGAAGTTTGTTTGGTTCAGGGTTGATATGATTTGGTTCTATGTCCCTACCCAAATTTCACCTCAAATTGTACTCTCCGTAATCCCCACATGTGAAGGGCCGGACCAGGTAAAGGTAATTGGATCATGGGAGTGGTTCCTCCGTGCTTTTTTCGTGATAGTGAAATCTCACAAGATCTGACGGTTTTATAAGTGTCTGACATTTCCCCTGCTTGCACTAACTCTGTCCTGCCACCCTGTGAAGAAGGTGCCTACTTTTCCTTTGCCCTCTGTCATGATTGTAAGTTTCCTGAGGCTTCCTCAGCAATGCAGAACTATGAGTCACTGTGAGTCAACTAAACCTCTTGCCTTTATAAATTACCTGGTCTTGTGTATTTCTTCATAGCAGTGTGAGAATGGACTAATACAGTGGTTCTGCAGGCTGCACAAGCATGGCACCAGCATCTGCTTGGCTTCTGGTAAGGCCTCAAGAAGCATCCTATCATGGTGCAAAGCAAAGGGAAAGCTAGTATATCACATGGTGAGAAAGGGAACAAGAGAGGAGGAGGTGCGGAGGCTTCTTGAAACAATCAGCACTCACATGAGCTAACAGAGCAAGAACTCATTTATTACCATGGAGAGGGCACCAAGCCACTCATGGGAGATCCACCCCCATGACCTAAACACCTCCCACCACACCCCACGTCCAACATTGAGGATCACATTTCAATACGATATTTGAAGGGGAAAAATATCTGAACCATATCAGGCTACCATCACAAAATGACACAGATTGGGTGGCATATACATCATACATTTATTTTCTCACAGTTCTGGAGGCTAGAAGTACAAGAAAAAGATGGCTGCAGGTTTAGTTACTTCTGAGGCCTCTTCCCTTGGCTTGCAGATGGCCACCTTCTCTCTGTGTCTCCATGTGGTCTTTCTTCTGTGCACATTCGTACTTGGTGTTTCTCTGTGTGTCCTAATCTCCTCTTATTACAAGGCACCAGTCAGACTGGATTATGACACGCCCTATTGACCTCATTCAGCATTACCTTATTAAAGGCCTTATCTTCAAATATGGCCACATTTTGGGGTAGTGGGAGTTAGGACTTCAATATATAAATCTCGAGGGAACACAAGTTAGTCCATAGCACTACTTTATATGAGTGATATAAGGATTAAATGAGTAATACTATCATTAAAACACACACACACACACATGCACACACTCCATGAACACATCAGAGACTTAAGACAACCATTTCTTACTTTATGCTACATGTCTATCATGGGCCCTTTCTATCACACCTACTGAGGGACTGTATTAGGCCATTCTTACGCTGCTATAAAGAACTGCCCGAGACTGGGTAATTTATAAAGGAAAGAGGTTTAATTGACTCACAGTTCCACAGGGCTGGAGAGACCCCAGGAAACTTACAATCATGGCAGAAAGGGAAGCAAACACATCCTCCTTCACATGGTGGCAGGAGAGAGAAGTGAGTGCCCAGTGAAGGGGAAAGCCCCTTATAAAACCATTATATCCTCACATCTCCTGAGAACTAACTCACTATCATGAAAACAGGACGGGGGAAACTGCCCCCATGATTCAATTATCTCCACCTGGTCCCTCCCATGACACATGGGGATTATGGGAACTACAATTCAAGATGAGAGTTGGGTGGAGACACAGCCAAACCATATCAGGAACCTAGACTAATGGAGCAGCCACCATCCATTTTAAATATCACTAATAGGTGTGCTAGAGGAGAAAAGAGTGAGACAAATCCTGCATAGGTGTTTTAAAGCTTCTACAACTTATAATTCATAGGTAAAGCAGGTCACAGGACCACATATAACTTCAAAGGGGTGAGGAAGTATAATTAACCATGTGCCTAAAAGGTGAGAGAACCAGAAATATTTAGTGAATATAACTAATGACCATTACAATATCATTATTTTTATTTCCCAGACAATAAAACTTACAGAAGTAAATGGAATTGCCTAGGATTATGAGAAAGTAAATAGTGGCATAGGGCTTAGCCCCAGGTCTATTTAGTCTAAAGACAATGTTTTTAGCCATTATGGTATATGGAAACTCATTCTTATGAGTCGCATGTTTAGGCTAGGAACTTGAATTAGTAGGTGCTTTAAATATATATTTTGATCAGCTTCAAAAACATCCAGTCAGGTTGGATGGAAAGACCTGTTCTGACTTTCTTCTGAGACACAAGTAAAGACAAGCCTGGTTTTTATTCAATTCCATGAGTAAATTATTCACAATAAAGAAGAAAGCTTGATCATTGTCTTCTTCTCCTTTGTTTTCTTGTCCTTTCCCTCCGTCTTCCCTCATTTTTCCTCCTTCTCCTCCATTTCTTCTTCCTCCTCCTTCACTTCCTCCTTCTCCTTCCCCTTCTCCTCCTCCTCCTGCTTCTCCTCCTTCTCTTTCTCCTTCTTCTCATTCTTGTTCTCCTTCTCCTTCTTCTATCTCCTTCTCCTTTCTCCTTCTCCTTCTCCTCCTCCTTCTCCTCCTTCTCTTTCTCCTCCTTCTCCTTCTCCTCTTTCTCCTTCTCCTTCTTATAACATTAATACTAGGAAGGTCCAGTGCATCTGTGATCTGGAAGACCCTGACAGATCATGTATTGAGAACAGATGCATTAAAGTTCAATTGTTGCAATTTGGTGTGCCAAACTTAAATATTTCCTCTTGTGAGAGCTCAGAGATGCACCATATTGGTGCTGGGAAAATTGGATAGACTCAGGCAGAAGAATGAAACTGCACTCCCATCTCTCACTATATACAAAAATCAACTCTTAAAGGATTAAATATTTAAAGGTAAGACCTGAAACTATAAAAATACTAAAAGCAAATCTAGGGAAAACTCTCCTGGATATTGGTCTAAGCAAAGAATTTATGAATAAGACCTCAAAAGCACAGGAAGCAAAAAACAGGAATAGACAAATCAGATTTAATTAAACAAAAAAGTTTCTACACAGCAAAAGAAATAATCAACAGAATGAACAGATAACCTATTGAATGGGAGAAAATATTTGCAAAGTATTTATCCAACAGGAGAACTAATATCCAGAATATGCAAGGAACTCAAAAGGAAAACAGGAAGAAAAAATAATAATCTCATTAAAAAGTAGGCAAAGAATAGGATTAGACATTCCTAAAAAGAAGACACACAAATGCCCAACAAGTATCTGAAAAAATTCTGAACACCACTAATCATCAAGGTAATGCAAATAAAAACCACAATGAGCCATCATCTTTCCCCAGTCAGAATGGCTATTATTAAAAAGACAAAAAATAACATATGCTGGCGAAGATGTAAAGAAAAGGGAACTCTTATACACTGTTGGTGGCAATGTAAACTACTACATCACTATGGAAAACAATATAAAGATTTCTCCCAAAAGATGAAAACAGAACTACCATTCCATCCAACTGGGTACCTACCCAAAGGAAAACCAAAGTACCATTCCATCCTACTGCGTATATCTACGCAAAGAAAAATAAATCAATATATCAAAGAGATACATGAATTCACATGTTTATTGCAGCACTGCTCATAATACAAAGATATGGAATCAACCTAAGTCTCTATCAGTGGATGAATAGATGAAGAAAGTCTGCTACATATACACAATGGAATACTACTCAGCCATAAAAAGAATGAAATCCTGTCATTTGCAGCAACATGAATAGAACTGGAGGTCATTATCTTAAGTGAAATAAGACAGGCACAAAAAGACTAATATTATATGTTCTCATCTATATGTGGGAATTTAGAAACATTTTACACATTGAGGTAAAGAGTGGAAACACTGATAACAGACTAGGAAGAGTAAGTGAAGAAAAGAGGGGAGGATGAAGAGAAGTAGGTTAAACGGCGCAAACACACAGTCAGATGGAAGGAATAAGTTCAATGTTTGATAGCAAAGTAGGATGACTATAGTTTAAAAAATGTATTGTACTCAGGTGATGGACATTTATACTCTGACTTGAGTACTATACATTATATACAAATTATATATATGTAAAAATTTCTCATGTACCCCACACACTTTGACAAATAAGAAAAAAGAAAGCAAAAAAGAGAGAAAGAAATGCATCATCTTAATTCACCCCTTCAAGCCCAAGCCTGAGAGGGAGAGAGCAAAGCAGTCTGGTTATCTAGAGTGGCAGAGGGAGAACATCTTTAGTTTCTGGTTCATCTCTTTGATTTTGTAAGGAGAGAATTGGACTGATAATCCAGCATCAGAGGTTCCAATGCTGCTTTCTATCAATAATAATTAAGCACATTGCTAACATTTTTGGACCTCTTTTCAGGATGAGAAAATCAAAAAGTTCCTCCCAGATATAACGTTTTATGATTACAAATTTAATAAAATAATTTTCCACTGCTATTCTTTTCTAAAACAAAGAGGGCCCTATTTTACCTGGAGTCCCCTGATTCCTGGGTACAAAATCTTAATGGTGAGGGAGGGGTGATCACTCATGTTGTTTTTTTGCTTATGTAGATTTTTCTTTTCCCTGGATTCATTTTCTCCGTAATTAGGGAATAGTCACTTTATAGCATTCCCCAAGGGAATAAGACCTGGTATGCTTTACCATCTGTCACAATTCTGATAGTCAGAAAATAACCACTTGCTAGAGACATAAATGATGGAATTAAGTAAGTTTATGTCCTCTACAGTATAAGGCCCTGTGAAAATCTTAAGTAGCATAGGAGACACACTATTGTCCAGGAGGGGTTTTAGATCTGCTTAGAGGAGCAAACCAACACACATGACACTGAGGACAAAACACAAGAGCGTATAGGTAGGGACAGTGAACTAGGACCTGGAATATATCTGGTGCTGGTTTCCTCTGGCAATTGTATCACATGGTGGGGCCTATTTCATCTGCAAAGGGGTCTGATAAAGATGAACTCATGTCAAGTTCTAACTCACATTTTACTATGATGACTCTACCCTCCCATGGGCCCTCAGCGATGCCGAGAAATTCTACTGCTTCTCCCTCATCCTTGCATGGTCTAATTCTTCTAGAGGACTTATGTATTCTCTTGCTCCTCCAATACCTCCTTTTTCATCTTCAGTTTTGGCTGATGACCTCAGTTTCTATTTCATGGACAAAACAGTAGTAATGAGAAGAAAACTTCTGCCAGCTACCCCAACCATATGTGCAACATCAGTATCCATGCATTCCCCTTTCCCTCCTGGTCCAATAGCTGAGTTCTCCATGCTTCCAAGACCAGCACCTCCCCTGTGCTCCAGATTTCATTGTCTGTCACCTACTTAAGTACATCACTTCATGGATATGTTTCACTCCCCCACTTCTCTCCTGAATCTTCAGCTCTTTCCTCTCTCAACTAGATTATTTCCTGAGCTCACAAACGTACTGTATGTTTATTTAAGATGAGATACGTGTGTGTATCTGTTCATATAGTTCAACTACTTTACCATTTCTCTACCCACTTTATAGCAAATCTCCTTGAGAGTTATTCTAACTCTCAGACAGAAAACCTGTCTCTAATTTATCTCCAATTCAGCGTTCGACCCATTTCTATGAGGATTTCATCGCTTCTAATTCCACTGAATGGGCTCTTGTCAAAATCACTAATGAATTCCATGTTCCTAAATTCAATAATTAATTATCAGACTTCATTTTACTTAACCTATCAGGAGCATTTGACATCTTGTATGATCACATGCTCCTTGTTAAAATCTTCTTTTCACTTGGCTTCCGGGATCTGACATCCTTTTGGTTCTCCTTTCCTATAACTGAACATTTCCTTTCTGTCTTATTTCTTTCTCTGCATCTCTCTGACAGCCATATATTGGAAATATCTCAGAGCTCAGTGCTTGGACATTGTTCCTTCTCTTTGTACAACCATCCAACCTCATGGAGATAGATAGATAGATGGCATATATATTGGATTTGTCAATTTATAGATTACATATATGACATATAAATAGATATGCCATCTATAAATTGACAAATCCACTATATATATGCCATCTATAAATAAATAAATATTCTATGTATATATGTGCCATCCATAAATTGACAAATCCAAGGTTTATATCTCTGACTAAACATATCACGTGAATGCTACAGTTTTATATGTGCTGTCTTCTGGATATCATTGTTTGGATATCTAAAAGGTGTTCAAAAATGACTTCCCAGACCCTCTTCCAATTTAATTCTTCTATAGTGTCAGTAAATGGTAACCTCATATCTCATGTTGCTCAGGCCAAAAGCCTTGGAATTATCCTGGAATTATCCTCTTTTTCTTATACCCCACACTTGAACAAATCTTGTCATTGCCACCATCAGAATATAATCATAATCCTACTATTTTTAATCCCACTGCCCTTTTGTAAGTTACCATCACTGTTTATTACTTGGCTTATTATAATAGCTGCCCCAATTCCTCCTTTCTGCCCATTAGTCTATTTTCAACACAGTAGTAAATCTATGAAAACATAAAATACGTTACGTGTGTCTCAGCTCAAAACCCTGCTTTATTTTTAATGAACTCAGAGTAAATGCCAAAGTTTGTCCCTTCGTGTTCTACTTCCACAATCCTTTTCTGACCTCCCACACAACAGCTTCACTTCTATTGCTCAAACACAGGAAGAAGGCCCCACCTTGGGGCCTTTGCAATTCTCTTTGGCCTGCATTTGCCCTCTTTAGAGAGCTGAATGGCTTAATCTCTCACCCTTCTCAGAGATATTGAAATGCCACCTTATTGAGAACTTCCATTACCTCCATTTGTGAATAATGCACCCTTCCCTTTTCATCCTTATTTATAGTTTGCTGTATGTTTATATGTTTACTACCTGCATGTTCCAACAGAATGAAAGTTCTTTGAAGGCAGGGGCTTTGTTTTCCTTATGGCTAACAATCTCAGTGCCTACAAAAGTGCCTGAGAGCCAGGGGAAACTTAAAAATGTATGTTAAATTAATGAAAGAAAAAATAAATGAAGGAATTTAACTGAGAAGGGGCACTGAACCCTGATAACTACACATTTTTACAGTGTTTTATATGGGTCAGAGAGAAGAGAACAAAACACAGAGACTAGAAATGGAAGGTTTCCTTTAATTTCCCAGCCCCCTCTCTTTATTCTACCCCTTATTTCCTGCCTTTAGTGATATATTTTTACAACTTTTGTTTCAACCATAACTCAAAGAGCCTTTTTTTCTCCTATTTGTAGAGTGAGAAAGCATAAGGAGAAATGAGGCCAATCTGTTCCCAGATATACCCAGGAGACCACATAGTACCAATGTTCTAACAAGGTGGTAGAGCCAAAGAATGCTCTCTTTAACAGAGAAATAGCACAGGACCCAATTTCGTGGAGGAGAATTAATAACACAAGTCAATCAATCTACCTCTGAATGAACCTGTAATGCCTTACAGACTTGGCTATTATTCACAGATCCACCCATGACCAACACAGTTTCCAGGGAATATAAATCTGAGGCTGTCATTCAACTTAACAAGCAATGATAGGTTCTTGCATGCAGTAGAAATTTAGCATTGGATTCCACAGTGGAGGGATGACTGGGCAGGAGAGGTCACTAAACAGATGAGATTCTCACTGCTGTTGCTGAGTAACAGGAAGGTGTGTCAGCCAGGAAAGTAAGAGTCTTCGATGGAAGGCTTCACACATCTGACAAGGGTACTTGGCTTGATTCCGTAAGCAGTAAACAAGGAGTCACTGTATTTTCTTAGCTGGGATAGAGGAGGGGAGGTGGTGAAAGCATTGTTTAGAGTGATTGAGAAACTCATCTGTAAACCATATTAGAGTGTACTCTTTGAACAACCTGCAGCACCTCACTAGGATGTACGCTTTTATTGGTCTGGAGTGGACCCAGTAATCTACATTTTAATCAGAATCTCTGTGGGGGTCTGACAATTTGCATTTTTTAACCCCACCAAGTCAATCTGATGTATGGTATATGTTAAATCAATTTGTTTTTCAAACTGGGTTGCAACCCACTAGGGAGCTAAAAATGAATTTAGTGAAATGCATCGGGCAACGCAAATGAGTGTATACTGTATGATTCCATTTATATACAGTCCATAAATATGCACAACTAATCAATGATAGAAGAAATCAGAATAGTAGTTATCTGGGTAGGGGAGAGGGCTGACTGAAAAGGGTACAGAAACCTTTTGGAGTGTTGGGAATGTTCCATGTATTGTTTGGGTGACAGCAACATAAGTGTATACGTTCTCTTCTGCCTGCATTTGCATTCGTTAGAGAATTGGATGGCTCAATCTCTCACCACTTTCAGATCTGTTGAAATGTCATCGTATTGAGGATAAGTTCCATTACCCCCATTTGTGAATAATGCACTTTCTCTTTTCACCTTGATTTGTAGTCTGTTTTTCTGTATATTTATAGGTTTACTATCTGCATGTTCTGCTAGAACGTAAGTTCCTTGAAGTCAGGGGATTTGTTTTACTTATGGCTAACAATCTCAGTGCCTACAAAAAAGTGTCTGAGAGCCAGGAGAAACTTAAAAATGTGTGTTAAAACTGATCCAACTGTACACTGAAAATCTATGTACTTTGCTGTGCATAAATTATTCCTCCATAATAGCAAAAGTAGGGAAATGTCAGGACATAACCTGATTTAAGGGTATGGGGAGTGTGTGTGTGTGCGTGTTTGTGTGTGTGTGTGTGTGTTTGTGTGTGTGTGTGTCTACTGGGTCAAGATTACCCAACATGAGGGTAAGTATTGCTTATGGGTGTGTGTTTATGTGTGTTTTGGAGCACTGCTCTAGAGGGATATAGTCCGGGAACTAAGAGACCATTTAATTTATTCTGCCTCCCTCTTGCTTTCTATGGATTGATACTTTGATTTCCTGCTATCAATAGTCCCAGTATTTTTTTTCCTGCTTATAAGGTCACTTGAGTTTCTTGGCCATTTTTTTTTTCTTCAAACAACTCCAATTGATCCTAGCTTCTACAAATGTTCATGATGACATACTATTTTGTGTTTTTGATGGATGTGTAGTAAGTAAGACTCAGCTATGGAAAGGTTGATCATATTTGTTCAATAGGACAATTGACTGCTTCTGAATGCTTTGCTAAAATGGGTGATAGGTTTACAGAAGATCTGTGGTTATCTCCAATAAACACTGTATTTTCAAGGCAATTAATACACTGCCTATTCAAAGGGAGATGTTCAGAGGTTGTTCAATTCCCGTATGTAGGACTGGAAGAGGAAACACATGGCAACACTGGTAATCTGAAGAATCAGGCAAAACCCTTTATGCTTACACTTGTTTTCTGGCTAACAGAAGCATCTTAAAAACTGTCTTTGCTGTAAATCATCATAAAATCTACCATGTCCAAATTAATTTTGCTAGGGGAGTGGACAGTAAGTACACTATTGTGAATAAAATGGAGTTTTACTCTGACAGTTCTGGATATTGTTGATTTTCTTTTTTTTAAAGTAAATTTTACTGTGTACATTTGAGGTTTACAGTATGTGTTATGGAATACATGTAGGTAGTAAAATAGTTACAACAGTAAAGCAAATTATGCATCTATCATCTCATATAGTTACTTTTTTGTGATAACAATAGCTAAAATCTACTTGACAAAAAACCCTGACAATACAATTTTATTAACTATAGTCCATATGTTGTACATTTAGATCTCTAGACTTGTTTATCCCATATAACTACAACTTTGTATCCTTCGACCTACTAAATATTGTTGATTTTCGAAGTGAATATTCTTTTCGTACAATGAGAATTAAAGATGTTAAAGATGTATCACTCTGGGTAGAAATATTTACTATTTTATTCAGGTTTAAAAAAGAGAGTCAAACTGAATTGGAATGAGCTGTGCTGATTATCCAACTTATAGGACTAAGGACTGCTGACTGGTCAGAGTCTTCCTTTCTTCTGCCTTGAAACGTTTCTGGGTATATGTCACCTCTAACTTCATATGTTTCCAGGACAATCTTTTGATCTTCTTTCCCATGAAGTCTAACGTTAACGCTGTGCATAATTTGTACTCTATTTGCTGTGGACGATTTATGTAACACTGGCCCAGTCTTATTTTCATATGGGGATGCTAGTAAATAATCCAGCTGAATCTGAAAGGTTTAAACGTTCTAGTGTACACAAGAAAGTCATAGAACTATTGGAGGCATATATTGGTAGGAAAAATAGACAAAGTCTGTCTTTTCTGTCTTTCCTGTTAATGTGAGATATGGGATGCTATTGTGATAAGAGTGGGTGGGACACAGGTGAAAGTGGCTGATTAGAGAACTGAAAGATTACAGAAAAATCCCTTCATGGAAGGAATAATGAGACACCTCATACCCTTGAGCTGGACTAAGGCCATTATGTTGCCTTTTCCCATGGTGCTGGAAGGCACCATAAGATCAACAGATTTTCATAAGACTTTACAAGAAAAACTGGCTTCTTTTATATTTTTATTTCCCTGAAATTCCAAGGAGTTCATGGTTAAAATTAGAAGTCTGTACAAGAAATGTACCTATATGGAAGTCTATATGAGACATATACCTGTATAGAAGTCTATACAGGAAATATACCCCACTCACAGAGGTCTGAGGTCTATTATTTTTAACCCAATTCTCAATGTGCACATTTTGTTTCCTTTGCTTATATCACCTCAAAGTGGAGGTACAAAAACAATAACAGCACACCCCACCCCAAATTAATTAAAATAGCTAAGCAATTGTCTTCTAGTTATTTAAATTTTAGCAAATGATTTTCTTTCTCTGTAGAAGTGTTAGCACAGAAACACCAAGGCTTTGAAAAATAATAAGAACACATTAAGACTTTCAACTTATACCAAAGGAATATCAAATTGCAGAAGAAGGTAGCATCAAGTCTTATAGGAGTGTCTATAATAAGGAGGTGTATACCATTGATGAAACAGACTGACCTATTTGAATTCTTGGTTGCAAGCAAGAGAAGACAACTTTGGTTGTCTAAGCAATAAAATTGCTGAGATACTATAGAATACTGGGAGTCTGAAAGGCCAAGCTTTAAAAAGAGGTAGAATAAAGAAATAATACAGTTCTGGATGAATACTCTGGCCTGAAAATGATGCATAACATGCCAGATGCATTGGACATAACCACTGCAAAACCTGCTAGACATTGCCTCTATTTCTAGATACTTCCTTCGGGCATGTACCTAACTGCCACTATCAATCACCAACCCCCTCATTCCAGATTTGAATTACTGGGGAGGAAGATGACTATTTACTCTTAGTTCATGAGCTTAGATTCTAGCTGCAAGGGAAGAGGAAGTGATTGTCCACATTTCACTTTTACATTGAGATGTAGAATAATATGCTGTATCTCCCACTCCCTTTCCCTAAATTAGGCACATGGGAAAATTATTCCTCAAAGAAAAACAGAGTTTATTATTATGTAGGAAGAAAATAAAGATAAATTACCAGTACAATGTGTCTAGTAACTGGGAATTTTTAAGTAGAAGTATGAGCAAATACTGTGTATAGTGTTATATTGAGAAAGAAGCTACAAGCCCCTGATCTAATTCTAGGTTTCTATGAGATATGCGAACTTTGATGTCTTTCCGGTATAATTGCTAAGTTATAAGAGAGAAAGTTGGGTGGGTGTGTGTTCTCTATTAGGATGCCTCATGCTGCTTTGTATAATAACTGCATGAATACAGTCCCACCCCCACCCATTAAGATCTGGTTCTTAATTACAACACTGTAGGTTTGGCATCTAACCACTAGAGGTCATTCTTTTACATGTGTCATTCAAAATCATGTTAGAGGAGAGACCTGATTATGAGGCAACCTTAGAAGTTTGTTTTCTTTCCAGAAGTTTTAACTATTGCTACACATTGTACTGGGTGTATCTGTGGTTCCCGGGGCTAGGTACAGAATTAATTGCTATGGGATTTGTGCTGCTGTTGAAAAATAAATAAAGGGCTGGTGAGCGAAACTGGCAATCATTTCTACATTCTGTGTAACTTAATTTTCAGCACAGAATTCCTTTCACTTTAAGACCCTTCCGCTGCTCTGTCCAATGTGTATGCGTGCACATGCGCACACACACATATACACACAGGGCATTTCAAAAGTCAAGTGAGGTCCAGGCTAGTTACAATGTTATGGTTACATTAAAACACGGGGAAATAAAGACAGAATGAAGACTAAAATGTATTAGACTTAAAACTAATCATATAAAGTATCCCACAAGTTAACATGAAAATGAAATGATTCTGCATGTAATCCCCTTTGGACATGGTGGTAAATAATGTCTACATTTAAGTCTCTTTGTCCAAATAGGGTCAGACACTTGTGGCTCAGCAGCATAGCCCACCTGCCTAGAATGGGTAGGCCTGTGTGCTTGCACCCTGGTACGTATGTGTACCACCTGCACACATCCACTCTAGCGCACCAGACTTCATCTCAAGCCTTGAAGGAACTGGCATTTGGCCAACTCCTTTGTAAGGCTAAATAAGAGTTAATATAGTCTTCATTTTATAGTGAAAGTTACTTTCTGCCCTTGATAAACATGATCAACAAACATAGTGATTCTATAGCCAGTGGAGTCAGTTAAATACATCGTGGGAGGGAAGAAGCTTCATCTGGTACTACCAAACTCCCTGAATTCCATTTCAGCTTCATCACATGCCCATTTTTTTTTGTTTGTTTGAGTCAGTTCACAAGTTTAATTGTGGAATGCTTCACTTGGTTTGATCACGGAGGGGAGACTCTATCTGAAGAGTAAAAGGTCCTGATGTTGCCAACCTGGGCCACAGACCATCAGCATCTTGTGTCTGAAGAATAAAGCCCCAATCTGATCTCTTGCATTCATTGGGATGGCCATGCTGCACTGCTGTTGTAATTCTTCCCTTGATCTTTTCCATGACACTCAGCATTTAATTCTCTATTCTTCCTTTTCTTTCCTTTCAACATTCTTATTCTTCCCCATCCATTAGTCTTTCTGCTGAGAGAGAAGAGCTTCACAGTCCCTCCCCTATCTCCATCTTATCATGGTATTGTCGGGGACAAAGACAGAGTGGTTAACGCCCAGCAACATTTAAGAGCACAAGGAGAGACTCTTCTGAGCATTTAAATAGGCTCGATTTTCCCAGAACTGCAGAGAAAAGAAATAAAAGATAGTACACAGAGTTCCTGCCTTTTTCTTATTGCTGCCATGGGGATAAAGATCAAAGTCTTTATCTGTGATTATCCATCAGACAAATGCAATAAAATGTCCAATTTGCAGTCAAGGCTAACTCTGTACTGTCTTTCAAAACACATTCATCTCCTAATCTTCTTGAAAATCTTCCCCCCAAAGCCCATGGGACCTGTGAGAAAGCATCCCTGCCACCAGCAGCTCCGGAATCTATAGATTGTTATTAAATAATGGGTTCCCTCAGGGCAAGGACCTGCTCCTGCCCTAGGCATGCACAGAAACTTAATAAATGGTTCAGGAGCATAGGCATTTATGGAATCCACAGGGTGTGCTGGCATGGACTGTTGTGGAAAGAAGGTCTCGACAGCCAACCAACATGCTATGCTCCCTTTAGGATCTTGCTCTAAAGTTGGGGCTCAGGGATACGGTGGGTCATAGACATATAAATCAATTAGTCAACAATGCAGGAGGCTGGGTGCAGTGGCTCATATCCATAAGCTCAGCACTTTGGGAGGCCGAGGTGGGCAGATCATTTGAGGTCAGGAGTTCAAGACCAGCCTGACCAACATGGTAAAACCCCATCACAACTAAAAATACAAAAATTAGCCAGGCATGGTGGTGAACACCTGTAGTCCCAGCTACTGGGGAGGCTGAGGCAGGAGAATCGTTTGAACCCAGGAAGCAGAGGTTGCAGTGAGCCGAGATTGCACCATTGCACTCCAGCCTGGGCAACAGAGCGAGACTCCCTCTCAAAAGAAAAAAAATAAATAAAAATAACAATGCAGGGTTAAATAAGGGAGAGTGATGTGTAGGAATGAGACTGTGTCTGAATTATTCAGCTTGGATCCAAGGGCCATAACCTCCCTTCCTTTACAGCGTGCAGTGCAAATGGTTTCACTTATGTGAACAGCCTTTGGAGTAAACATGGGAAATTGCTTGGTGCCCACAGAAGATGATGGGCTACAGGGTAAAGAAGAAAAGACAATGTTCCCCAACATGGTGTGTTAATAAGAAGGAAAAGGTTTGCTGTATATCTGAGAAGGCACAGGAAAAGGAAAGGTTAGAGGCTGTTTTTTTTTGCCACATCCTCTCCAGCACCTGTTGAGGCACATATACACCATGGAATACTATGCAGCCATAAAAAAGGATGAGTTCATGTCCTTTGCAGGGACACAGATGAAGCTGGAAACCATCATTCTCGGCAAACTATCGCAAGGACAAAAAACCAAACACTGCATGTTCTCACTCATAGGTGGGAATTGAACAATGAGAACACTTGGACACAGGAAGGGGAACACCACACCGGGGCCTGTCGTGGGGTTGGGGGAGGGGGGAGGGATAGCATTAGGAGATATACCTAACGTAAATGATGAGTTAATGGGTGCAGCACACCAACATGGCACATGTATACATATGTAACAAAACTGCACGTTGTGCACATGTACCCTAGAACTTAAAGTATAATAATAAAAAAATAAATAAAAGTGATAGAAAATAAAAAAATAAAATAAAAAGTTGTTTTTTTTTTCAACAGGAATTTTTATTTTCTCTTTATTTACAGTTCTCCCTTCAATCCTTTTACTTGTCTCTCCTCATTGATTGTAGTGTGTGGGAGCTCCTTCTGTGATGATTAAGCCTGGGGAGAACCTGACATCTGTGAAGCTTTATTAGAGTGGCAGGCAGAGCCACTATCTGATACCAAGACAATGGGGTAATCTTCCTCCTGGTCCCCTTGTTCTTTTTTTTCCTCTTGGGTTCTTGGGTATCCTACTCTTAGAAAGAGACAGTTTGCCTTACTCCATGTGATAAGCAAATCAAACAGAATTTGCTTCTGGGGATCCAGGAGGACATTGCTGTCTTAGTTCCAAATTCTCTGCCTGCCATTCTTGGCTTAAGTCTGGGCTTACTCAAGTTTAGATTAAGGAGGCAAGTGGGAGGACTTGCTGAGTTCTCTGGCCAGCTTTGACAGGAAGTTAATCCCCATTTGACTCTTCCTTTCTTTTCCCAAGTGGTCACAACACAGCAGGGAGCAGTGGGTGATTTAACTGTGTTTCAACCTCAATGAATCTCTATTGAGATCATAACATGTTATGCATGGGACAAAGGCCCAAAGGGAAATTCTTGTCTAGGTTTCATCATTTTCCAAATAAAGAGAGTGAAGTCAATCAATTTTTATTGTAGTAGATTTTGTTATATATATAACAAAATCTCTCATTTAAACTATTTTTAAGTGTACAGTTCAGTGACATTACATGCATTCACAATGTTGTGCAACTATCACCGCCATCCATCCTCAGAATGTGTTTATCTTCTGAAACTCTGACCCATTACACAAGCACTCTACATTTCCTCCTTCCCTCAGCCCTTGGTGGCCACCGTTCTATTTTCTGTCTCTATGAATTTGGCTACTCTAGGTACCATATAAGTGGAATTAAACATTATTTATTCTTTCGTGACTGACTTATTTCACTTACTGTAATATCTTGAAGTTTCTCCCATGTTGTAGCATGTGTCAGAATTTCCTTCCTTTTCAAGGCTGAATAATATATACTGATATATATACATATGTATGTATGTATTCATATATCAGTATATATACAATATATGTATTTATATATCAGTATATATACACACATACATGTATGTACACACACATGTATGTATACACACATGCATGTATGTATGTATATACACACACATACATGTATGTATATACACACATAATATATAAACACACACATACATACCAACTTATATCAATTCATGCGTCAAGGAAAGTGAATGCCAATCTTTAATGCTAACATTTCCTATTTGTCTGGAGTTCTATTTATGCCTTTTGTCTCAGCATCATTGTTAACAGCATCACCTCCCACTCTTAAAGTGTTACACTTTAGACAATATATTATATGACAATCCCTTGAAGACAACTCTTCTAGGACCCCTATTCTTTGTAACTGACCTCATGTCCACTGAAAGCTTAAAGTTTTTCTTCAAACTTTCTTATTCACTAAACCTTGTACCAACTAAGCATACATCATTTAAGTGCAAGCAGGGCATGTCAGTGGTGATATTTTCCTGAATGAAGGAAGCAGAGATGATCTTCAGGCAGCTGGATGAATATCTTATAGATATTGCAGTTTACGAAAAAAGACTTCTTTAGGCCTGGTCAAATAGGAGAGCATACCTCACAAGTTTTAGAAGTTGCCAGAAAAGGTACCTGTCAGAAGTGCCTCTAATAGCTGGGAGAAAAGAATGGCAAACTATACAGGGAATGTGCACATGTCTTTCTTCCATGCTATTCTGAAACATGTCCTAAAAGCTGTTAAGGGAAAACGGGTGTCATTTTTCATTCACAGGGACTTTCCCAAATATAATTTGCATCTTTTGTTCATTCCATAAATAAGGGAGGCCATCTGATCATATAGCTGCAGGAAGGTTATTTCAGTGTAAGAGATGAGACATGATATATGAAAAGTCTAATAGCTGGAGAGACCCAGCATGAGCTTCTGGGATCTTCAGGTTGAAGGCCCAGGTTAGATTCCTCATTGCCACTGGGCATCCTCCCTAAGATTAAAGCTCTGTGTGAAAGGAGAGCTTGTCTAGATTGTTTGCTGCTGTTACCATCTTCACATAAGCAGTGACTTGTCCATGGTAGATGCTCTAATAAATATCAGTGTAATGAATGAGTGAATAACCAACTTTGGGTTCACCACTTAGTTATTCAAAAATCCAGTTGCTTCATCTGTAAAATAAAACCCAGAGAATGAGGCACTGTCACCTTCTTTGCCATTACTTTAGGATTACATAATCTTATTATATATTATATATATTTTGTAAATAAAATATATAGTTTATATAATGTATAATATATAAGATATAAAATAATATATATTTTAGGATTAATTATGTATATTATGTATATACATATAATCTTATATGTGTATTATATAATCCTATTATGTATATACATATATAACATATATAATATAGTATATATAATCCTATATGTATATTATATAATCCTATTATATATGTATTTACATATAATCCTGTATAATTCTATTATATATAATAATAATCCCATTATATAATCTTAAAATAATAACAGAGAAGTTGACATTGCTCCATTATCTGGGTTTCATTTTACAGATGAAGCAACTGGATTTTTGAGTTTGTCTTCATACAAAGTGTCATTTGACCTTCCCCTATTAGAAGTCTGGAGCAAGGTGAATTGAGACAAGAACTTTCTATATCTTCAATAAAGTTTTATAATTTAAAAAATGCTGGGTAAAAAAATTATCATAATCTAACCATTGTTAAATTTTAATGACTTCCGCTGGATTGTTTCCTCTTATCATTTTAGAACAAAACCACAATTACAGCAACAATCTGTAATACACTTAATTTAAAGAGTCCAATATTTTTAAAAATTCTGGCAGGACTGCTAACCATTCACCAAAATTTGTGTCCTCCTATTTCTCCTCGATACACAGCTAGGCTACATTTCCCAACCTCTGTGGCTGTTAGGAGCAACCCTATGACTGAGTTCTGTCAATGCAACTGGCGCAGATGTGGTGTGACTTTCTCAGCCCCACCCTTGACAATTCCCCATGCTCTTTGTTCACCTGACACACTTGGACAGTGATAAACACGGTGACCCCAGATATGAAGTTGAAGGCAGAGTTTCTTCTTCCTTGTTGAGCACATGAAAGACAGCCATATCCACATAGAGAAACAATCACTTTGGGCTGTTAAATGAGTGAGAAATAAACTTGCATTGTGTTTGAGTCCATGATAAACATGGGGGTTTGTTTGTTATAGCAATTAGTGTTACCCTGACAATAATACACAATCTTACAGCTGTAGTACTCTCTTGCCACCTCCATTATCTGCTTCCCAGAGGCAAATATTTTCCCTGTAAATTGCTTACTTTGGTATTTACATCAAAAATCTCTAAGTAACAAGCCTATATTACTAGTTCTATTTTTTTTTCAGTTTAAAACATTCTCTCTTGACTTCTCAATATGGAAGATGAGAATATAGCTTTCTTTTACAACCATCCTACCTTACATAATGATAGTATACGATTGTTCAGGTCAATATATTTATTATTTAATTCATTTTTACTCTCTTAAGATTGTTCATAGCTGAGACATGTGGTATATAACAGTTAGTTCTCCTTCCGTGTACAAGAGTTTGTTCTATCTGGAATTGATAATTTACTTAATCTTCCTCCTCATCCTCTTCATTCTTCTCTCTCTTCTTACCTTCCTAGTTTTCTAAGTATTTATCATGAGCCCAGCTCCCAAATCTTCACCAGCTGGGTAAATCTTCTCTCAATACCATCAAACTAAATTTTTTATCCATTTCATCTTTTTTTTTTTAAATCTCCCTTTCAACCACCTCTAATCTGGGAAGTAGCTCTCTAACCCTGCTGAATAACTGCTATTGTGCAAACTCTTTTAATATCATCATAAGGATATTCCTGCCTGTCTCTTTTGCTGACTCCCCTATTTCTCATATCCTGTTTTGTCTTCTTTCTTGGTTTTCTCCCTCATATTGATACGACTCACTTTCCAATAGCTTCCTGAGATAGAATGCATACACAAGCATTTTTTTTTTTTGGTGTAACTGAAAATATCTTGACAATCTGGCATACCTAAAACATACAATTCTGTGTTGAAAAATATTTCCTCAGAGTTGCGAAGATATTTCTCTCTAGTGTTCCAGCTTCTGGAGTTGCTATTATGCAGAGAAATCCTAAGCAACTATCATTTCTAATTCTTCATGTGAATTTTTTCTTTTTACCTGGAAGCTTCTAGAACTTTCTTTTTATCAACCATGTCTTTAAATTTGCAGTAATGCACTTTGGTGTTGCTTTTATCCAACATACTGGCCACCTAATGGACCCAGTCTGTATAATCAAGTCCTCTAGTTCTGAAAAGAAGATTGAATTATATCTTTGATGGTACCATCCACCCCCATTTTCTCCTTTCTCTTTATTCTGGGCCATTCATTATTCAAACAGTGCGTCTCCTGAATTGGTCCTTTAATTTTTCAGGGTTTTTTTTTTCTTTTTTGTTTTTTTAATCTTTTCTTCATCACGTATCCTTTGTTCTTTCTCTGAAAGATTTCTTTAACTTTGTTATAAATGTTTTATTATTTTAACTTATTTTTCTATCACCAATAACTCATTTATATTCCTTGCATATTCTTTAATGTGGCACTCTGTTCTTTTCTTGTGGATGCTATGTAATTATATTTCTAAGAATATTAATGATAGAAACTGTTCAGCTTATAAACTAAAGATACTACAGTTGAGAAGTTCTGTGTTTGTTTTCTGTGTTTGTTTTCCATATCCAATGCCTGCTTCTAATGTCTAGTCATCCCTGTTTTTGCTTATATTAAAGAGTGAGAAACAAAGTGTTGATTAGAAACTCTATGCATTCAGTTGGAATTTTGGGTGATGGTCGTATCTCTAACGTTATCTGGATGGGCTGTTTCTTTGGGGAATCCTTAATGTCAGCAGTTTTAGGTCTTTTAGGTTCAGTTGGTCAGATAATCTTAGAGGAGAACTGCTTCTGACTCCTATTGGAAGTGTACAAGCTGGCTGCCAGCTTTTTGGGAGACATGTAGGAGAAGACTAGAATAGGAGAATTCAATATTCCCTGTGAAACTTACATTTAACTCTCTCTATACATATTTATTTTTTAGATATGGGTTTCTCCCATTAAATATTTCTGGAATCCCCAGTATAGACTCTCTATTTCACTCTCCTCAGAGAATAAACTCTTAGTCATCAATCCAGGTTGAGGAGGGTCAGCATGTGACTATGTAGAGTCAGGGAGCATATCTGGGAGTCTTATCCCTCCTCAGAAAGATCTTCAAACAACCTGCTTAGGCCCATGTTAAACCCACTTCCAAGATACCTGTTTTTCTCAAATCCTACACCTTTCAGGGATTCACCTTCATACATGAGGTTTCTTCCTGGCCTTCTTACTTCAAGCACAGAATTAAATTTTTGTGGTCATGCTAAGTCAGTTTTCACTTTTCCATTTGCTTTTAGCTTCCAAAATCTTGTTTATGTCTCACCTCCCATTATTTCATTCCTTTGTGTTTTATGCCTTACACATTTTTGTCATTTTTGTGGGGCTTGAGGAATGTACTACATCTATATCTATAAATCTATACAGATACACAGTCTGATCAAATATACATGCCATCTTAAACTATAAGGTAGATGCAACTTAATTTTCATTAATAATACATTAAATCACAGACTTCTAATGCAGTAAGATTTTATTGAATGATATGAACTCTATGCTATCACCCAGTCCAGAAAACTCTTCTTCCTCATTGAGTACTATCAGCACTTCTTCCTGAAAGAGTACTTCCTGACAAGTACCTATCAAGTACTTGGAGTACAACAGTGAATCATCCAAAGTGGTAGAGAATTCAAATAAGTAAATATTAAAAGAATATTAAAAGGGCTTCAATAGGATTAACAATAGGGCAGTCTACAAGTGAGATAGCTACTATAATCTGAGTGAATAGGAGTTAAAGGCATATTAGGAGTCATCATTTCTAAGAGAAGAAAAGAGAATATTCTAGCTGTATAAAATAGAAATAATGAAAGCCTGGAGATAGAAGAGAATTAGGTAAATTTAGAGAACTAAATATGATGCTAGAAAGAAGGTGATAAGCAGAGGCATAAAGTCTGACATTAGCCAGATCATAAGGACTGTATATGGCATGTCAAGTAGCTTAGACATTAACCTATGCACAATGATCAGCCACCGAATAGCCTTCAGCTGGGACATCATGGATATATGGAGCCATGTAAGAAAAAAATCACAAACGGTTCTCTAGTGATGCTTCATAGTATCTTTGCCCACTCTGTTCATGATCCAACTAGTTCCCTTGTTGTTTCATGATTATTAGCCAATTATGTTGCAATTTGCACATATTTCTTGCAGTCTTTTTTTTTTTTTGCAAACAGCAGAGCATATTCACTGTTACTTAGTACACTAACAACTCTTATGAATTGTGATTCAAAATTGTGTCTTCCACCTCTACTCAGAAAAGATGAAGTACCATCATGAAGCAAAGAACTTGTTCTGGTTCTTTTATAAGAGAAGTGTGTGCTAGTTCTGACACAGTGCTAAGTCATTAGAATCCAGAGCTAATGAATTCAATCTTGCTTTAAGCCATTATCCCTTTTTCAGTTCTGTGGCTGAAGATCATATTTTAAATCATCTCAAGCCATCTAACAAATGAACAACTTTGGCCTGTTGAAGTATCCTTCCCTCTCCTTATGTGATTCAGAGCTTCGGGTCTTAGAAGAATCCTACTATCACTGTATTACCTAAAAATTTCCTCTGCCAAATGGGATTACTATACCTAAAGTGGTTGGGTATGGTGAATCCTAATCTCCTATTCTCCAAGGAGGATAGTACTGTGGAAGAAATGAGGTTGGATTTGTAAGAATCAGGTAGACTGAGATAGAAACCCTAGTTTCACAACTGGCTTATTATATGGCTATGGCAACTTGAGTCTTTGATTCCTTTCTATAAAATGGAGAAATATGAACATTCCCACAGGGTTATTCTAAGGATTAGATGAGGTAATACAATTCTAAGGAATTATTACAAATTTAAATATTATTATAGACTTTTTAATATTGTGAATTTCTAAATGAATGTTTATCTTGGTGAAATGTTTATCTTGTTAATTTTTGTATTTTTTTAGTACATGGTAGAGATTTAAAACATAAACATATTATATGTATAGGTGTATGTAATATATGTATACGTTTTAAATCATTATATTCTCTCTCTCTATATATATAGAATATATATTGAATAAAAGAAGCAGCCTTCTAGTCTAGAGTTAGCTATGTTTAAAACACCTCATGGGCCAGGCGCGGTGACTCACACCTGTAATCCCAGCACTTTGGGAGGCTGAGGCAGGCGGATCCCAAGGTCAGGAGATCAAGACCAGCCTGGCCAACATGGTGAAACCCCATCTCTGCTAAAAATACAAAAATTAGCTGGGCATGGTGCCACGCGCCTGTAGTCCAAGCTACTCGGGAGGCTGAGGCAGGAGAATCATTTGAACCTGGGATGCTGAGGTTGCAGTGAGCCAAGATTGCGCCATTGCACTCCAACCTGGGCAACAGAGTGAGACTCCATCTCAAAAAACAAAACAAAACAAAACAAAAAAACAACACTCATGCAGAGATTGTGAATTCAATAAGCTTTTCTTTGAGCTCTGCTAGTTTCTGCTTTCTGTGACCTTTCAACTCTCCTTACCCAGCCCTCCCATCTGTCATCGTGGATCCTCATATGTTCTTTCACTTTCTCTTCTCCATATTAAAATTTAGTTGTAGAAAATAAGGAATGAGTTCTTAGTATTCAGATATCATTTCTTTTTCAATTTAGGAAGATTTTTGCTACAAGTATCAGGAAAGCCTTCTCTAACGGCCTTGAAGATTATGAAATGAATTGTAAAGTATAAGTTCTGTATTAGGGCAGGATTCAGGTACAGCAATCTCACAGCTCAGTAGTGTTGGCCGGGGGGCCTGTTCTGCCAGTTATGGCATTGGCTTAATCCTCAGTCTGGTTGCACTTATGGACAGATGGCTGCCTATAACAATTGTCCTACCTGTTTCTTCATTCACATCAAGCAGCCAAAAATTCAAACCAAAAAAGTTCTCACAATTACAGAGTAAGTGATCAGCCTATTAGATCTAATAAAATGCCCAATTCCAGACCATGCACTGTTTGAGAGTATTACCTCCCCACCCCCATCCCCCTCCTCCCACTCCTGCCCAGGCCAGTCAGCCCTATCTTTGGAACTGTGAATGAAATAACCCACCGCACCTCCAGCCACAAAGGCTACCTGGGGTTCTTTGTTGGGAAGGAGAAATGGGGAAATGATGCTATTAGACAACTATTCATGTTAAATGCACTTCTCTCTTCCTTTAAAAAATGACTTATTCCCAAAAATGCCTCTGAGATCCAGTGAGAAGGTAATAGGACTAATTGGATGGCAAAGTCACCTCCTCTGTAAGATGTAAGGATGAACATGCTCCCTGGAGTTCCACTTAGCAGATAATCAGTTGCTTTCATGACTTTCAGCAAGAATGCCCATTTCCTGTGGGTCTGGATGGCTGCGAACATAGGAAAAAAGGTGTACATGTATTTTCTGCTGATCCCTTAACCAGAATCACCTTTGATTTTGTCCCAGACTCCTAGATCCCCAAATCAGAGTCTAAGCAATTTAGACGCCCCTTCCCCAAATCTCTCAGAGTGACTTTTAAAAAAGAGAGCAACCAAAAGCAAACAGGTTGATGCATTTTTAGGAAAACGTTTTTCAAAACCTCAGAAACAAATGGCATCTAAATTTTCCAAAAATAGGGGATAAAAGCTCCGCCATTCCTACTTCTCTTTGCAAACAAGGCTTAAGTTTGGAGACAGCATCTGGATTTGTTAACAATACATACTTATGTACCCACTTCACTTAGCTTCCTCACAAACTTGCAGACATCTATTTGGTTCTGTCAGCTTATCTCCATCACCACTACGGGTTCTCTCTTGAGTTAATTTTTCTTCTCTCTCTATCTCTGTCCTCATTTCTCTATTTTATTGCTTCAGTGCACAGGACCGTAAGCAGTGAATTCTTCATTGCTATGTTTGCTAACATGGAGAGTACTACTACCTACAAATTATATACTAGTGAAAAAAAGCCAAAAGACAGAACTTGTGCCTATGTAAGTTTTGGATAGAAAAAGTTTATTTTTGCACCAGGCACAGTGGCTCGCACCTGTAATCCCAGCACTTTGGGAGGCCGAGGCAGGTGGATCACCTGAGGTCAGGAGTTCAAGACTAGCCTGGCCAACATGGCGAAACCCCGCCTCTACTAAAAATACAAAAATTAGCCCAGCATGGTGGCGGGCACCTACAATCTCACCTACTAGAGAGACTGAGGCAGGAGAATCGCTTAAACCTGGGAGGCGGAGGTTGCAGTGAGCCGAGATTGCGCCACTGCACTCCAGCCTGGGTAACAGAGCAAGTTTCCCTCTCAAAACTAAATAAATAAATAAATAAAGATTTCCTTTTATGTTTGGTTTTATTACAAGGTTACAGATTGGTGGCACATGATAATAAAATTACAGATTTAAAAAGAGACAACAAAGATGAAAGAGAAAATTCTGTAACACAAGTCACACAGTCGTGGCGGAAGACAAAGTGGGAGCAGGCATCTCACATGGCGAGAAGTGGAGCAAGAGAGAGTGGCGTGGGAGGTGCCACACACCTAAACAACCAGATCTCGTAGGTACTCACTATTGCAAGGACAGCACCCAGCCATGAAGCATTGGCCTCTATGACCAAAATACCTCCCACTAGTCCCCACCTCCAACAGTGGGGATTACATTTCAACTTGAGATTTGTGTGGGGACAAATATCCAAACTATATCACTAATAAATCCCTAAGTTTCCTTTTAATCTCTTTAGAGTCAGGGTGTTGCCACTTGTCTTCAACCGGGTTCAGATTCATGCTAATATGATGTCCACAATGTGTATCAACCCTGAGATTCTAACTCTATGTGGATGGTCTATAACACAAGTCACACAAATCTGTTCTTCAGGCCTGGGCCAGAAGAACCTGTATTCTAAAGCAGTCACAGAGCCCTCCAAGATTCAAGAATAGGAGGCATAGACCCCAACTCTCCATAGGAGGAGTATCAAAGCTTTTGAGACATCTTTAATCTGCTACAGCCCTATGGGGTAAAACACTGTTATTCCCATGTTACTGAAGGTGAAACTGAGCGAAAAAGAAAACATATAACTTTATTAGGGTCACAGAATTAATAGAAAGCTATAGGTCTGACCTCCGGCAGTCTGGCTCTAAAACCTGCATTTTTTTTTTTATTATACTTTAAGTTCTAGGGTATATGTGTACAACGTGCAGGTTTGTTACATATGTATACATGTGCCATGTTGGTGTGCTGCACCCATTAACTCATCATTTAGCATTAGGTATATCTCCTAATGCTTTCCCTCCCCCCTCCCCCCACCCCATGACAGGCCCCAGTGTGTGATGTTCCCCTTCCTGCGTCCATGTGTTCTCACTGTTCAGTTCCCACCTATGAGTGAGAACATGTGGTGTTTGGTTTTTTGTCCTTGTGATAGTTTGCTGAGAATGATGGTTTCCAGCTTCATCCATGTCCCTACAAAGGACATGAACTCATCATTTTTTATGGCTGCATAGTATTCCATGGTGTATATGTGTCACATTTTCTTAATCCAGTCTATCATTCATGGACACTTGGGTTGTTTCCAAGTCTTTGCTATTGTGAATAGTGCCGCAATAAACATACGTGTGCATGTGTCTTTATAGCAGCATGTTTTATAATCCTTTGGGTATATACCCAGTAATGGGATGGCTGGGTCAAATGGTATTTCTAGTTCTAGATCCCTGAGGAATCGCCACACTGACTTCCACAATGGTTGAACTAGTTTACAGTCCCACCAACAGTGTAAAAGTGTTCCTATTTCTCCACATCCTCTCCAGCACCTGTTGTTTCCTGACTTTTTAATGATTGCCATTCTAACTGGTGTAAGATGGTATCTCATTGTTGTTTTGATTTGCATTTTTCTGATGGCCAGTGATGATGAGCATTTTCTCATGTGTCTGTTAGCTGCATAAGTGTCTTCTTTTGAGAAGTGTCTGTTCATATCCTTCACCCACTTGTTGATGGAATTGTTTTTTCTTGTAAATTTGAGTTCATTGTAGATTCTGGATATTAGCCGTTTGTCAGATGAGTAGATTGCAAAAATTTTCTCCCATTCTGTAGGTTGCCTGTTCACTCTGATGGTAGTTTCTTTTGCTGTGCAGAAGCTCTTTAGTTTAATTAGATCCCATTTGTCAATTTTGGCTTTTGTTGCCATTGCTTTTGGTGTTTTAAAACCTGCATTTTTAACCACTTAACCACCCTTAATTCTTTCTGGATATAGACATTATCATGCATGAAGGCTCCTTCTCTCAAGGCTGACTTGCAGCTCTGTTTCCTAGTTTTGGCAAGAAGTGGGGTCACTGGCAGGTCTGGCCTCCGAGAAAATCCCAGATCCCAGTTTAAAAATCTTAGGAAATGCCTTGACTGGCCCAATAAAGGTCATGAGCCCATCCTTGGATAAATAAACATAGTCAAGGTGTAGAGATATTCCACTTACTCAGAGGAGGTTCTGGCCAGCCCCTATCACCAAGTAGCCTGTGTCTGTTGCTAGAAAGAGGGAGGAAGGGCTGTAGGGCAGACAAGTACCATTGAGGTCCAGGACAATGGACATCTAACCTAGCACTTTTGCCTAATACTTGAATCACTTTCACTCTCTATTTCAGTTAAATGCTTAAGCAACTTTGCTTTCCATAGAATTCATTTCTTCCTAAAGATGCCCATTACTGTTTAAAGAATTTCAAGCTTCAGAGAGCAGACGAGGAAAGTGTTTTGAAGTGCTAAACCCTTTCCCAGTCTTTGTCTTAGAATTGTGCCACAATTTCCCGTCAGAGAGTAGCTGGTCTACTTAAACCTCTGTATGTTTTTGCCATGGTATCCCCAGAGTCTATCACCGTGGGATGGATGTGTGAACAAACCGGGTTCAATGCAATTTAACAAGCATTTATTGAACCATCAGGTTGACAGATTATCTCCCTAGAAAGGCTGATAATTTTGGTATTGAGGTTAGTAACAGACTTAGGAGTTGTGAGAGTCCTTAGGGAATTGTGATTCCCGGATTGGACAATATCTGTGGAAATTCTCCAAAGAAACCAAGAAACGGTCTGTGCAGAAAAGTCATCATTAGCCCAGGCCAAGCCCCTCTAGGTACATGGTCACTTATTTATAAAATGGAAACTTTCCAATCAGTTTCCATGATGTCTCAAATATTGGGTATTATCCTTCTTCAAGAGCTTCTCCTCAGAGCTAAAATGTTAGAATTTAAGCTGTGTAATCAATAAGATCTCGCCTAACACTGTCTGTGATTTATAATTTTAGTGTTGAAAAGAACCATTTCCTGGAACATTCTGTATAATTTTTTTGTTGAAAATTAAGTTATATTGTAAATGTTCTTGGAGTAATGCAATTCAAAGAAACTCTGTCATTAAATCCACAAAGTGAAGAATTATTTTCAATAATCCATTATTTAGCATCTGTGTAAACCTGGATTTTTCACAGGTCAAATTTGCCCAAGTCGCCACTGCAGCACCCCACTTCCTGTGTGCCAGCCCCCTCCTGAATTCCATTTGACCCCACCATGAGCTAGAGGGGAGCTGTTAGCCGCTGGTCTAATAGCTCTACTTCTGTCATATAATCTTAGGAAATCCATTGCACTGGAGCACCGGATGGATTCAAAACCAACACAAAAGGGAGTCAGCCAACTCAAAATGCCCCGGCACATCAGATGATTTGAATGATATATTTCAAACGCAGTGAGACTGTGTATTGTCCCAGAAAAGAAATAAGGTAGCAGAAGTCATATTCACTGTTGCTTTTGGGTGTGGGGTCAGAATACCTGAGATTACCAAGGATGTTCATAACAGATGCACCAATTCTAGAGTTCCCAAATAGAACTTCATACTTAATTTTACTTTTTTCCCCCTAAAGAGAAGAAGGATTCATAACTTTCAGAATATTAATATGAATAATTATTATAGAAATATAGAGATATGAGTATGTATATTCATATATATACACACACATATATTTACACAGATATGATACACAAATGCATTCAGAACAAAAGATTCTAACTTCATTGTGTCAGAAAAATCTAAAAAATACAATAAAACAAAACAAAATTTACGCCAGTTAATTGCTTTGCAGATACATGATACAAATCAAGCTAGATCTGAGGTGGTCCTTTTCTCAAACAAGAATGGTGCTAGGCATTGGAGGTGCAGAGTGAGAAGAAAGGGGCAATTAACTTACTGAAGAAAATTAAATATCAAAAAGGAAAGTTTGGTTTCCCAAAAAGAAAAGTGTGATTTGGTCCATCAAGTGTTCCCTATAGCTATTTTCTGAATGCATTCCAACCTATGTCTGGGTAGATTTTTTTGAGATGGAGTTTCACTCTTGTTGCCCAGGCTGGAGTGCAATGGCGTGATCTCAGCTCATCGCAACCTCCGCCTTCCGGATTCAAGCGATTCTCCTGCCTCAGCCTCTGGAGTAGCTGGGATTACAGGCACGTGCCACCATGCCCAGCTAATTTTGTATTTTTAGTAGAGATGGGGTTTCTCCATGTTGGTCAGGCTGGTCTCAAACTCCTGACCTCAGGTGATCCGCCCACCTCAGCCTCCCAAAGTGCTGGGATTACAGGCGTGAGCCACCGTGCCCAGCTGATTAGACTTTTTTGATCTCTAAATTATATGTCTTTCATAAAATTCTATGAAGTCAGAGGCACAAAAGTAGATAAACTCCCTTTAAATTTGAAGGGGCCAATGTAGTGTGACTAAAGGACTATATATGGCACATTCACACACATGCAAAGAATTAACAAGGATGCTGGGTTTCTCAACAGCAGCGCTATGGACATGTTGAGCCTGATAACTTTTTGCTGTAGGTGGATGTCCTGCGCATTGTAGAATATTTAGTAGCATCCCTCACTTCGATGCATTAGATGCTTGGCAGCATCTACTTCCATCCCCAGACTCATCACAACCAAAATGTCTCCAGATGTTGCCAAATGTCCTGTGTTGGGCACATTTTTCCTGGTTGAGAACCACTGCTCTAAAGTCAAAACCTCTGTTACTTCTCTATTTTGGCTATCCCAGACATTCTTATTGTATTAGGCCTTTCTTGCGCTGTTATACATAAATACATGAGACTGGGTAATTTATAAGAAAAGAAGTTTAATCGGCTCAGGGTTCTTAGACTACACAGGAAGCATAGCAGTATTAGGAAGCTTCCAATCATGGCAGAAGGCAAAGGGGGAACAGGCATGTCACATGCCAAGAAAAGGAGCGAACAAGAGAGTGTGAGAGGGAGGGGTGCCACACATTTTTAAACCACCAGATCTCCTGAGAACAAAGAGAGAGAGCTCATTTATCACCAAAGGGATGGTCCAAGCCATTCATGAGGAATTTTCCCTCATAATCCAAACACCTCCCACCAGGCCCCATCTCCAATACTGGGAATTACATTTCAACATGAGATTTGGTGGGGACACACATTCAAACTATATCACTTACCTACCATAAGTATTATTTTCAAATATTTATTGTCAAAGCACATAATTTCCTTCACTCTAATTTTAAGGTTATTTGTCTTAGGTTTTATTCCTGAAAAGAAGAGCCAGAGAGAGGGATTTGTGTGCAAGCCATTTGTCAAAGGAGTGTTCCATGGAGAAATCGGTGAGTGCAAGAAGCCAATTAGAGAAGAGAAAAGAGCAGCAAACACATGGATTCAGATGAGGTCTATCCTTGGGCTGCTTCCTTGAGAAGCACCAACATGTAAATCACACCATGGAATTTGCTCAGCTTTGAGGCAACAGAACCATGCTTCTGTACCTCACATTGAACAATTATTATCTAACAGCCACTGTAGAGAGTGTTGAAAATTGGCTACATTGAGCTGCACCAAAAACAGCTGGTATGCTATTTCTTCAAAAGAAAAATTGGATGAGCCTGATTGGCTTAATATGTTTTATCCAGAGATGATTATCATCATGAAAATAGAAGCACACCAAAAATGACCAATATCAGCATTATCCTGGTTTAGCACACAAAACCCATCTATTTAAAGTATAGTATTTTGGAAAAAGATGTTTTAATGGAAACTAAATTAGTGACATTTCTAAGTGCCCTTTGACTATAACTATGTTCCCAAGCATAATTTCACAAAACATCTCTTAAATTTGTATTTTTCTCCACAATGGGAATATATATTAATGTGTTTTAGAATAGTAACAGCCCTGATCTACAATATACACTTGAAGTATCTACAATGTACACTTGAAGTATGTCTCCTGTCCTCTCTTCTCATTAGTTTGTTTGTGCTCAGGAAAAGTGAAAATGATAATCAGAATAGCAAGGATGGGAGAACATTATCTTAAACAAAGACAAGCAGTTTAGCTTGAGAATGGCAAGAGAATATTATAAAGAAATATATTCCATTCAAAAGCCAATACAAATAACTTTCTGATTATTGTGTGAGGTTATTGTACCGTAATTCACCCATGTATTGAGGGAATACTCACATACACACAGATACACATACATCAAATAATGTTTGTTTGTGAAAAACCCTATAATTTTATCTGTGCAAAACTTCATGCATATGTTTTAATGTATTTATTTTTAGTTATTGTTTGTAATGGAATGAAATCTATAATATTATAAAGATGAACAAAAATAAACCTGCCAGAGAGACCTGGTTATCTTTGTTTGAAAATGGCAATGGATACTCTAGAGGCATTTAAGTTATATATCTACAAGTCCCCTAAATACTCTGCTAATTGCTGCCATGGGACACTTTACTTTCTCAAGGTTTACAGTCTAGTTGGGTACACAGAATAAGCACACAGGAGAGGATGACAATTAATTTCAGGCCATAAGCAGTTAAATAGGTGCTAGCTATAAGGAATTCTGGAGGAAGAGATCCTGACCTCTTGAGATAACCAGGACACATTTTAAGGAGAAGGTGGTCTTTAAATTAGGTTTTGAAGCTGCGTTATAGCTCAGCTATTCTTATGCAATACCTAGCTATTGCAAAGATTCAAAGTTACATTTTTGATAGTCTAAGTTCAAGTAGCAGTGCTGGCTTCCTTAGGCAACCCAAAGGACATACTTCTTCTTTGAAACTTGTTATTTTTTCTGTTTGAGAAATTATGTGTGCTCATTTTTAGAATATTCAGAAGATCTGAAGAAGAAATTTAAAAGGACCCATAACTCTAACAACTAGGGTAAACCATTATTAAAATTTTAATAAATATGAACGGATTTCTTTTTAGAGTTTCAGAGGCATAAAATTGCCTTATGTCGCTAGGCTAGAAGTGACCTGTGACCTGGGAGGTTATGGACCAACCTATAGAAGTTGTTTCAGTACCGACTACCTACAGATGGTAATCCAATGTATTCTTTTTTAAAAAATAGATTTATGTATTTTGTTTTGTAAAAATCTGTGGTGTACAAGTGCAATTTTGTTACATGTATAGATTGCCTAGCAGCGAAGTCAGGCTTTTAGGGTATCCATCACCAGAAAAAAAGTACACTGTCCCCATTAACTAATTTCTCATCACCAGCACAGGGTGCCTCACACCTGTAGTCCCAGCACTTTGGGAGGCTGAGGCGGGGAGATCACCTGAGGTCGGGAGTTTGAGATCAGCTTGACCAACATGGTGAAACTCCATCTCTACTAAAAATACAAAAATTAGCTGGGCGTAGTGGCGGGTGCCTGTAATCCCAGCTACTTGGGAGGCTGAGGCAGGAGAATCACTTGAACACGGGAGGCGGAGTTTGCGGTGAGCCGAGATCGCATCATTGCACTCCAGCCTGGGTGACAGAGCAAGACTCTGTCTTAAAAAAAAAAAAAAAAAAGTAATTTCTCCTCATCCACCTCTGTCCCACCCCCTGCCCCAATGTCTTCCAGAACACTTCTTTTGACAGGTAACTCATCAACTCCCAAGAAAGCCCAGACTATTTTCAGATAACTTGATGTAGTTTAAAATGCTTTAATATGTTAAGTCTAAATCTCTAACCTCACAATTTCTATCTATTTCCCTGATTCTGGGCACCTCTAGAATAAACTAAATCTTGCTTTCAAGTGTAAATCTTTTGTGGCTTCTCTGTCCTTATCAGTGTCTCCTGAGCTGGCCACTGTTTGCTGTCCACTGAATGGTCTAGGAGGTATTCACAAAAAATTACAGCAATAATATTATGGAAGAAGTTAGAGCTACTCTCTAAATTGGGCACAGATGGATTAGAATGGTATTGTGTTTTGAGAAAATGTAAGTAACTAATAACTAATAATTGTCATACAGTATGAATAACAATATTGCTATTATGCAGGAAAGTCTTCATTACTTACTCATCTCCTATCCCCCAATCCCACCCCAGAAACAGTCTCGACAATATCTCCTGGGCTTGTTTTTTTCTTCAGTATCTAACAGGAAATAATTATGTGTGTTAGCTTTCAGCTGTCAAAAAAAGAGAGAGAGAATGATTTATAAAAGAAAATTCAATTTCCAAAAGTTGGCATTTTTATGAATTTCTGTATTTTTAAAGGAGCATATGTTGTTAAGCAATAGCTTGAAGCCTTTGAAATCACTCTCTGTCTGCACCTCCCTATTATCTCAGTGGCCACCAAGAATCTGTGAACATTCTGTACAAGGAAGATGGAGACAATGAATTCTTTTGGTACTCACGTTACCTGAATAACGTTAAGAGAAAAAAATCAGTCAAAATATAAATTTATGTGTGCATAGTGAGCACTGCTCCTTATTCAGGGAGTAATTGTTTCATGCTCTTCCCAAACTGGGAAACGGAAAACAGGGTCTTCAAACTCAAACGCATATGGGGCCTAGCAAGTAACATACTTGGGTTAGGTGAGATGATGGCAACTTGATAGGTCATGGTCCATTTAAGGGGAAGGGTGCAATTCAGCATCAAATGTTGCTCTATGAGAGTTTAGCCTCACCTGCTATTGCCAGATCTCCTGATGTTTTCACAAGAGATGCCCAATAAATTCTTATTTTTGTGCATGCCCTCTTGTCTTTTGAACTCTGGCAATTAATTACATTTTCGAAAACCTAATCTGAGTACCACAAAACCTTTCTGTGGATTGAACTTGGACAAAGGTAAATTGGGACCCGCCCCAGATGTAGAGGTTCCCTCAATGCCAACCGGTGAGTCCAGTAAGTTGTGCAATTCAAATGATATAACAGAAGCTCACAATGCTCCTTGAAGAGTAAGTAGGGTTAGGATTTCTGGGAGGAAATGGGAACATCTCAAGTAGAACAAAGAACCGTGTCTGAAGACAAACATGGGGATGTAACAGTGAGATGTCCCAATATTTGGAGTATATGGTACCAACCGGGGAGGAAAAGGAAATGGATATTAAATAGGCTGCATGGGTTGTGATCATGGAAGATATTTCATGCCAGCCAGAAGAAAAATTATGAATAGAAATAATTGGAAATAGGGAGACAATCAGGGTATTGAAGCAGCACAATACCTGCAGAATTTCATAGAGATATCCAAAAAGGGCTGCCCAAGAGGATGATCTGAGTCATTCTGAAGATGGTGTTTTTGTCTTTGTTGACCACCTGCTATTGATCCAATGGAGAAGTTTAGCCTAGGGAAGGCTGAAGAACACCTTGGCTAGTTGGGAGATGGAGAGAGATACCTTTTGGACTCTTAAGAATTATAAGTTTCTTTCTAATTCCATTTGTTTTTTTCTTCATTCATTTATGCCACAAATATTAGTAAAGCACCTATTCTACATCCTGCCCTATAGTTAGAACTACAGCATGCAACAGAAAATAAAATGGAAGTGGAAAAATACCAGTGATATTTGCAATAATGGGTAAAAAATATTAGAAAGTGATCCAGGGAGCTGTGGGAGCACCTACAATGAGCACCTGGACCTGTCTCTGCAGTGTTAGGTATTCAGGAAATATGTCCCAGAAGCAACATTTAAGCTGTAATGTGGATGATCAGTAGGAGTCAGGCCAAGCACAGAGGACAAGGGGGTTCCTGGGATACGGCGGAAGGCAGCATGTTGGTGTTGATATGAGAGCTGAGAACATTTAATTATGCCTGGAGTATAAAAGGAGAGGAGGAAGTTGGTGAGAAGTGAGTGGAGAAAGGTAATCAAGAATGACATTCTGTGGGCTTAGAGGCCTTGTTAAGGAGTTCTCAAAAACGTTTTAAAGGGCCGGGCATGGTGGCTCACACCTGTAATCCCAGCACTTTGGGAGGTCGAGGTGGGTGGATCACAAGGTCAGGAGATCGAGACCATCCTGGCTAACACGGTGAAACCCGGTCTCTACTAAAAATACAAACAATTACTATAAAAAAATTAGCGGGCGCCTGTAGGAAGCTGAAGCAGGAGAATGGCGTGAACCTGGGAGGCGGAGCCTGCAGTGAGCCGAGATCGCACCACTGCACTCCAGGCTGGGTGACAGCGAGACTTCGTCTCAAAAAAAAAAAAAGTTTTAAAGCAGGATAAAAATAACGTCCAAATTTTATTTTTAAAAACGAATTGACAACGGTGTACCTGGGGGCCAAAAAAAAAACCAGTTAAAATCCTTTACCCAGAGATTTGACCTTACCAAGCAACTCAGAAAGCCTTTCTGGTGTTTGGACACAAAGGGAAATAAATGAAAGTTCCTGAGATGATATGTGGCAGCACTGTGCCAGACAACCAAGGAAGGGTCTTGGTGTCAGGGTATCACAACACTGGACTGTCCAAGATGAAAGGGATTGTAGAAGCCATTGGCCATTGCCTGGCACTCTTTATACTAAAGAGAAAACGGAGGCCCAGAGAGGACAAACAATGTACCTAGGATCACACAGCAAGGCAGTGGTAGAACCAGGCAGGACCCAGATTCCAAGAAAACTATTTTTTTAATTAGTACAAGGGCAAAACACACTACTTATTAAGGTAGGAAAAAAACTTACAGAATATCAGAATTATAGTTGTGGAATTCCCTATCTCTGAAGAAAAAGAGGAACTAACCCAGTCAGTGCACAAAGTGGAACACAGAACACAGACACACAAAACAAATTATTAACAGTGTAAATGTTAGTCATTTTTACACTCTAAATTTATGATATTTTGGGCTGTGCATCTTTTCTAAAGAACTATACCCAAAGAAAAAGGGCATTCTGTTATAGTTTGACATCCTTGTGTTTTTTTTTTTCTTCTTCTTTGCTAAAATCAGGATTTAACAATCTAAGGAGAAAATATTTTCACATCTCAAAAGAACTGTCTGAGGATACAGAAAGAGAATCTGGGGGTGTCAGCTCCTAGTCCCTTCATCCCTCGTGAGTAGTATAAGGGGGGTGAATTGAGGATCCCCAAGAGTTCTACTTCAAAGATTCATGGAACACAGATAACAAAAACCAGATCTTTTCACCCTTTTTAATATACTTGATTTTTCAAGTAAATGAGTTATTTGCAAAAAACAAATTTTTTATATGTACCACTGAGTAGGAGTGGATATTAATCATTTCGGTAAATAGATTTCAGTTTACTCCCCAAACACTGAACTGAAGCAGCATGCAAATTATTTATAAATGAACCAAGGGAGACAAGGAGGTAAGACTGTGGAACTGCCAGTTGTTAAAACAGTTCATGGAGTGGATTTAAATAATGCCTGCTCTGCCACTACACCGGAGTACATTTCTGCATAGAAGCTTTACATATGGATCCTTCTTCTACACGGGCAAAATAAACAGGATGTTTTTAGGTAGAGGCATCACATACTCACTGAGAGTGCCAACTCTCCCCCAGCTCAATGGTTGGAACACAATAAGCACTTAATAAATGTTGCTGGGTAAACTAATAAAGTCACCAAGATGTTAATAGCCGGGTTTGGTCTCTCTAGTGGCCTGTGTTTTTGATGGGAAATAGCAAATGGTTAACAAAATGAATCTATTTTAAGGTAGACTTACAAGCTGCTATTTGGAATGAAGTTTGGGGACCACAGGTGTATTCCAGTGCTGTTTGCAGAAGCCACTGATTTAAAAACAAAAACTATGATTTTTATATAGAAACTGAATTGCTGAGACATTTTATCCTCAAGATTATTTCCATGTATGCAGTAAAGACAACCTGGAAGGCCAAAAATTTGAGAAGAACTTGGCAGAAGTTCGGAAGACACTGGATACACAGATGCTCAGGATGAAGAGATAACACCTTCTGGCTCATCTTCTTCTTACTTTTAATCTACTGCTTTTCCAAAAATAAATTTTCATTTCCTGTGAATGCTACAGAATGATTTATGTTCATTGAGTGTAAGAACTAGGCACTTAGGAAGCAAATATATTGCTTTTCTGTAAGCTGAGTAGTAAGAGTAAATATCTCTATCGCAATATTTCTAGCATATGTTGCATATATTTTTAAAGTGAAGTTTCCAGTGCTGCCTGTTTATTAAGAAATCCTAAAGGGATTGACTTTTGCTACACAAAAGTAATATTCTGAATTGCAAAGGTAGGTGCATAAGTCTGAATCATGTTAACATAAAAAGACAATTATCTACCTAACACTAAAATGTAACTGTTTCCTTCAATTGAGATAGAATAGTGCATTACACAAAGAGTCATCACTGCAGATTTTAAAATATTTTACATCACATTGAATCTAGCAAACATCTAGTGAAACTGACATTCTTCCAATTTTAATACTTGAGATTATACCCGGAGCAACTCCACTGACAATAAGCAAGGTATAGGAATGTGGGAAGACAGAAAATTTCTATTTTTAGTCATTTCACTATCACCTGGAAAATGTCCAAGTAGGCTATCTATTGCGTTTAAGACCTATAGAATAATTGTTGCTGGCAAATTCTAATACAAATAAGTCCAGAGAATGCTGTGGAAATTATTGTTTTTTAACATGCCCGCTTCTAGTGTTGTCTACACTGCAGGACAGTGGCAACAACAGTCAACAGATTAAGATAAAAATTACCACAAGCTTTTTTTTTTTTTTTCCTACAGGAAAATAAAATGCTTACACAACATTAATGAAAACCTTAGGTCTTTGTGTTCCAAAATTGTGGGAACCTACATCATAACCTAGAGCAATAGCAGGCCATCAGGTTTCTCATTCTCTGGAAGAATCCCCACTGGTTCGCACATGGATTCAGCTTGATCTGAGACCACTGACCAGTAAGAGGGAAAAGAAATTGCATGGATGTGAACAGACACGGCTCCTAGAGGCCAGAGTTGGAAGGAATCTTAGAGGTCAATAAATTCAACTGTTACTTGTCATTTTGGTTCTTCCACTGAATCTGGGAGCGTAGACTAGGGTTTCAGATAAAGACCAAGTTAGAAAGCTCCCCTTGGCAGATCTGAGAGTACAGTCCAACAACACTGCACAGAGATAAATCCTTTGCCTCCGCATAGTAACCCTGCTTTAGCTGAAATCCCAGAGAATGAATCAAAGAGCCTTCTAATGTGAGTTTAACAGAGACCCAAAGTTAACACTGCTTTACAACAGCCACCCAGAAAAGTAATGTTGCAGATTGGTACTCAAGGCCTGTAATACTGGTAGGTCAAATCTTGGTAGGTTCAGCCACTAGTTTAACATATTTGGTAGGTACAATAAGTTTTTTTTTAAATGCCAAGACTCACTATGTGTTCATTTAACTAAAACTTTTTATTGAATTTAATGCTCATAACAACTCTACAAGTCAGATGCTATCAATGCTCCATTTTATTAATACAGATGTGGAAATTACAGCATAGAAAAGCTCATGTATCTTGGTAAAGATCACATGTGGTGAGGCAAGAATTCAAATCTGAGCAGCGAGATTCCAGAGTCTCTGATCTCACACAGTCCCCTGAGCTGCCACATAGTCTCTTGTCCTCTCCCTCTCTGACCTTTCCTCTTTTCAGGAAGTTTGGGAACTGAGTTTGTGTGAAGTTGTCAAATGATTTCAGAAATGGTGTCCAGAAATATTTTTTTAAAAATCTCATTTCTCTTGTTCCTGTCTCATCAGTAAAGAAATACTGAAATAGATGGTAATGAGAGACCAAGACCTTTTGAATTTTTACAGTAAAAGTTTTACCTGTGGGCATTTTCAGCCTAATGGTCATGACCAACAGCAAATAGATGTTTGAATAGGAAATGGTCAGTGAAGGGCGATGTTGGAGTTTGGGGCTTGGGCCTCAATGGGGATGCCTTGAGAAGCCCCACTGAGAAGCATCTGTGGTGAAAAGATATCTGTGGACCTCAGTCTTCTGGGCATACAAACCAGATCACATCATCACAAGACAAGCACTATGTTTCACAAGAATAATATAGATCAGGATGATAATTCATTGACTTACAATGAGAAATGCAGTCACCCTGTGGCCTGGAATACTCACATTAGAATGGCCAGCATATTTTCGCCCTGTAGGCAGACCAGTGAGGGAAACCAAATTATAATCAGAAGGTTGCTTGATTAGTATGGAATTAGAATAAGGAGAGTGAATTAGATGATTTTAGGCTTAATGGTGGAGACAAAAACAGCCTGATGTGTCCATCTCCACAGCAGGGATAGCCTTTCAAATGGCAATATAATACTCAAATTTCACTGACCTAATTCTCTCTGCCCCAGTGGAGCTTGAAGAGACACAGCCAACTTTTTTCTTGTGATTGTGATTTTTCTCTCATTGTTTTCAGACCAATCTCGCTTATGTTAAACAGAATTATCTTTATTTTTTAATAGTATGTTGAATATTTTTAGTTTAGCTTTACTTGAACCTAAATCTCTATTTCTTTAAAATGATTTCTACTAACTTTTGTAATTCATCTTTAGATTCTTGCTCAGAGAGCAGTTCAAGTTCCAAGCATTTCCATGTGTTATTAACTCAGTAATGTAAAAATCTCGAAGAACTAGAACATAAAAAGTATGACTTCGTGTGTATATTCACTTACATCTATACACTTTGCTTATTTAAAAACATTAACAAATATCAATAAATGAAGATTTGTTAAAGAAATTATAAAACCTGAGGGTATATCCTAGACTTAACTCATGTTCAACTCAAACTTCCATACAGTTTTTCATAGCTAGTCTGTGCACTAAAACAATTGATTCTCAGAAAGAAAATCTCAATAATTTATCAGGTCCTTAACATCAAACAACTATTTACTCACATGTATTGAACTGTCCTTTTTAAAACAGGTAAAACAACAAGGAAAACATTCACACAAAAACTTGTGCACAAATGTTCACAGCAGCATTATTCATAATAGCCAAAACAACCTAAATGTCCAACAACTGATGAATGGATACACTAAATGTGGTATATCTGTACAATGAAATATTACGCAGCTATATAAAGGAACTAAATTGTGACACATACGACAACGTGGGTGAATGAATGAAGAAGCTAGATACAAATAAGCACACACTGTATGTCCCTTGTAATAGGCAAATCCATAGAAACAAAACAGAAAGTGGATTAGTGATTGCCACATGCTGGGGAAAGGGAGGAAAGAAGAGTGACTGCTAACAGGTATGATATTTCCTTCTGGGGTGGTGAAAATGTGCTCGAATTAGACACTGGCATTGCTGTAGAACCTTGTAAACCTGCCTTGGGTTAAGAAGGAGGAGGGGCTAGTGTGAAGTGGGTGTGGCTATAAAGGGGCAACATGAAGGATATTTGTGGTGATGGAAATGCTGTGCCTTGACTGTATTACTCTTGATATTCTGGTTTTGATACTCTACGATAGTTTTGCAAAAGTTATTATTAGGGGAAACTGGGTAAAAGATACATAGGCTCCTTCTGTATTTTTATGAGTACATATGAATCTGCAATTATTTCAAAATAAAAAATTTAACTTAAAAACACAGGTAAAATAACTCTGACTGTGGAAAACTATTTTTATCAAGTATTAAAACCAGATATTTAAATTTTATTTAAAATATTTTTGTTTAACTTGAAAATTCAGTTTACCAGACTCTCCTATTCCCAAGTCATCTGACCAATTGATATATTCACATTTATACCAAATCTATAATATAATAATAGCTCTTACACTTTGATCATAGTACAATGGCCAGAGTTTGCTGTAGGCTTGGCAAATTCCTAGAGGAAGGTCCTGAGTTCTTCGTTTCATTCTTCCTTTGGATTAAACACTATTAGCAAGAGGCCCTCATTCCCAGGTGCAGCAGATGCTACGTATTCACTTGGCCACCTCTGAACTCACTTATAGCTTCAGTGGACACATCCTAAACACCCTAACAGACTCTCACCACACAGGGTTGTATTTTTGTTTCCCTGCCTGACAAATTTCTCCAATGCCAGGAGAGCAGAACATCCTGAAAATACTGGTATATGACACACCCAGGACAACCTGATTAAAGTTGATAGAAAAATACTCAGCTTCCCCAACTTCTATGACAGCTAATTACATAGAACATTTTACAAGGCAACTAACAGTTCCCAAGGCATTGCTCACTTATTAGCACACCTTTTATTGGCTCCCTCTGTTACCTGTCAGACTTTTCCCACTCCATTTACTTGAGTTTCCTGGGATCTACTCTCAAATTGTGCCTAAGTCTTTATCTCAGGGTATACTTGTGTAGAACCTAAGAAAACACCATATCCATGATGTATTAAAGCAAAGCTCCCTACTTCTGATGTTTTATAAGGCTGAACTCATGGTGTTAAGTGTTGAGTCAATCAACTACATCCCACTGTTAGTGAATAAACCTCCATTTAGAACTATTAAGTGATACATGATAGACCTAATTCTAGCACTTCATTATGACCTGCAAATAAAATTGTGTTCCCTGTTTTTGAGGTTTCCAAGAACTAGAGGAGATTTTTTAAATTTGCTGATGGTCAAGTGTGTTGACTTAGTGAGAATCCAAACTTTCAAATTATTATAGTACTTTTATAAAGTAATTTGTTAATATATTTAAAAAACAGTAACAACAATCATAGCCTTTGGCCCATTAATTCCACTTGTGGGAATTTACTTACGGGAAATTTATATCACCAAAGGTATACACACTACAGGCATAAAACGATGTATTATTTCAAGATTGCTTACAATAACACATTTCAAAAGCTTGATAATAATCTAAATGTCCAACAATTAGATTTTTCTGCCTTAACTAGCTGCATAATCAGGCAGCTAGAGGAGATGGCACTAACATTCATGGTTTTGCTATGATTGTAAATAAAAAAAGAAGGAAAGTTGTATTTGTGTTATGTTTATTATATAAATATAATATTTGCATATGGACAAGACCTAGAACAGAACTACCTAAGGTCACCTCTAATCTGTCCAAATAGATGTGGCACCAAAATCAGATACGAGAAGCAAAGAATGCTGTTGAAGGTATACTATTTTTTAAATACAACTCTTTTCTTTAATGCCTGAGGACTTGTCCACAAATCTGTCCCTAGTATTAAGTATAGTAGAGGAACAAATACTCTGTCAGCCTGACTTTCTTCTTGGGAAAGGAACACACTACTCAGCTTTTTTCTGAGTATGTTTCTTTGGCAATAACTTAAAGACTAAGAAAAAGTCAAATAATTATAAAAATTATTAGACATTTGCCTTATTTCTCCCTCTCAATAAGAACAAAAGGAATTGATAAGAATATCATTACTATACTATTAACTTGAGAATCCTAGATTCAGAATGTTAGGACTGAAAGGCACACATGAAAAGAGGAACTGATTCTGAAGAACTAAAGTGACTTGCTAAAGTTCATTGGTGGTGAAGCCAGAATCATCTCTAGTTTTCTGATCATTAGTGTAGAGCTTAGCCAATTTCCTTAAGTGTAAGTGGAGTAATAACCCTTGCCCTGCTACAACCCTTTGGCTTCTGTAGGAATCAAATAAAAGGAGGTTTATGAAGGGGCTCTGTACATTGCAAACCCAGTCCACGATAAAGCAATGTAGACTTTATTTATTTTAATGGAAATGGGGTCTTTCTCTATTGCCCTGGCTGGAGTGCAGCAGTATGATCCTAGCTCACTGCAGCCTGGAACTCCTGAGCTAAAGTGATCCTCCTGCTTCAGCCTCTCTAGTAGGTGTGTACCACCATTTTTTTTTAGAGATATGATTCTGATATTTTGCTCAGTTTGGTCTCAAACTCCTGGCTCAAGCAACCCTCCTGCCTCAGCTTCCAAAGTACCTGGAATTACAAGCATGAGCTACCACGTTCAGCTCCCAATGTAGAATATTTTTTTTAAGTCACAAAGAATGATAGATGCTTGAGGTGATTGATGCTCCATTTACCTTGATATGATTATTACATATCATATGCCCGTATCAAAATATCTCATGGACCCCAAATATATATACGCCTACTATGTATCCATAAAAATAAAAAATAAAAAATTTAAAAAGTCAAGTAATAATGGTTGTTGCCTGATTGATAATCTGCATAGGTCAAGGGTATAAACTCTTGCAGAGAGGATCATTATCTCCTGTTACAGGAGATGCAGCCTGTTGGCTGGTCCCATGATTGATTCTGAGGAATGGGCGCCTTAGCCAGAATAGTGGCGGATCAGCTAGATGCGCTGATGCATGGTTGTCTTTCTTCAGGCACGACAGGGCCCATTCTTTGTTCCTTTACCACCTGGGAGTGATTCAGACAAGAAAAAGGTAGAGCTGCCAACTTGAATTCTATCTTCTCCTACCCTCATTTTTTCAGCTGTGCTGCACACACTGTCTCCCTTGATACTTAACTCTGTTCTCTTCAACTAGGTCCTATTTCCTGGACACAGCCAGGGGCAGTTCAGGACCAGCTTTTAGAAGAATCCATGCTGAGCTTCTCTAATCCTCTACAGGCTCTTCAGGAGCAAGAAGCCTGCTAAAAGCTGCTTGGGATGTGAATAAAACAAGTCTCTGCACATAACAGATGGCCAATCAGATCTTTAATCAATCTATTGGCTAAGAAGGGATAGAACTCTACAAAGTTAACATAAGATTCAAATTGCGAATTAGTACTTTAAACACAGAAGACACTATTATTCTTATGTACCATATGTTATGAAACACACACACACATATATGTATATATATTCAGTATTGGAATAAACACAATACGAAATGGTTCAAGATCTGGATTCTATTCTTGGCTCAGCCACTAACTTGCTCTGTAACTATGGACAAATCACTTAAACTCCCTAGGCCCCTTTATAAAACAAAGAAATCCTAGATGATTCCTAACACCTTTCACTCCTGAAGATCTATTGCTATTTAAGAACAAGATGAAAAATAATGAGGAAAGCATCTACATATATCTCTCTGTATACACACACACACACACATACACATATATAGGCATCTATATCAAAGGGATGGTTCAACAATAAACCAAATGTTTGCAAGACATATCACTCAAAACTAAATCACTCCTAGTGTATATGTCAACACAGGTTTTACTAAATACAGTTTGAATTAGGCTGCAGTAAAGTGAAGAGCACAATGAATAGTATATTTCTGTCAACTTTTTGCTTAAGAAGTGCTGTTTCCTTTTTTTCTGCCTTTCCCACCTTTCTCTAGTTTAGTATATATTTTAAGAACAGTTAGCCAGATTGAGTTCAAAGCGAAGGTCTGCTACTATCTAGTTGTATGAATTTAGACAATTATTTAACTGTTTTGTGTCTCATTAAAAACAATTATAATGGTAGTACTTATCTTAAAGGGTAGTTATAAGGATTTAATGGCATTATTTGTAAAATCCTTTGAACACGGGAAGAACTTGTATGTGTTAAATCTTCCGATGTAATTAATAGAGAGTATATTAATATCTATTTACTCTTTACAGGTGGGTGGTGAAATCTGGAGGAAAAGATAAAAAAATTGATATGGACTGTGTTAAGTGTCTATAGGATACACACTATCAATGTTGGGCAGGCAGTTCAAATTTTCAAATCCAGTCTAGAGGGGGATCTATGCTAGAGGTTTCTATTTGACAGGCTACCTATATAGATTTTACATCCAGAAATGACTGAGATTAGCCATGAACAAAAATTGTGTGTGGGAAAAGGGAAGAGGTCAAAAAACAGTACGTTCTTTTCTTTTGACACCTACTCCTTTTTATTCAGTTTTATTGAGCTATAATTGATAAATAAAAGTTGTGTATATTTAAGGCATACAATGCAGTCTTTGGATAAGTAGACCTTGTGTGATGATTCCCACTATCAAGCTGTCACATACCCACCACCTCACATAAGTTACCTTTGTGTGTGTGTGTGTGGGTATTAGGCCATTCTTACATTGTTATAAAGAAATAATGAGGCTTGGTAATTTTTAAGAAAAAGGGTTTCATTGGCTCATGGTTCTGCAGGCTGCACAGGAAGCACAGTGCCAGCATCTGCTTTTGAGGAGGCCTCAGGAAGCCTCCAATCACAGTGGAAAGTGAAGGGGGAGCAGGCTGCTCACATGGTGGGAGCAAGAGCCAGAGAGAGAGTGAAGTACCACACAGTTATAAACAGCCAGATCTCGAGAGAAGTCACTGAGGACAACACCAAGAGGATGGTGCTAAACTGTTGGTGAGAAATCCACACTCCAGGTCCATGATACAGTCACCTCTCACAGGCCCCTCCTCGAATACTGGGGATTGCAATTCAACATGAGATTTGGGCAGGGACAAATATACAAACTATGTCAGCGCGTACCTGTGTGTATGTGTATATGTATGTGTGTATGTATGTGTGTATGTATGGTGAGGACACTTAAAATTCACTTAGCAAATTTTCTGTGTACAGTATGTTATTGTTAGCTATAGTTATCATTACTGTGCATTAGATCTTCTAGGATTTATTCATCTTATAGCTGAAATTTTATACTCCTTTGACCAATATCTTCCCACTTCCCCCACCCCCATAGCCTCAGTCAGCCACCATTTTACTTCCAGTTTTCTAAGTTTGACTTTTTTAGACTTCACACAGAAGTGATAAAATGCTATTTTTGTCTTTCTGTTGATATGAACTCTTAAGGAGCAGCTTAAGGTAAAGGAGCCAGTGGAAGATACTGACAGAGACAGGCAAAAGCACTAGAAAAAGAGAAGAGAATTGTTCCATAAAAGCCAAAGTGTAACGTTTCAAAAAGGAGGCACTTGAGTCAAGTTACATAGACTTGAAACCAGATAAAGGCTGAGAAAAAGTCACTGCATCTGACAATGCCAAGGTTATTGCTAACCTTTGAGAGAGCAGCCTTGGAGAGACGTTGATGCAAAATTTCATTTGGTTAAGGAATAAATGGGAAGTGAAAAATATGAGGCAGGGAATGTAGATAAGTGTTTCAATACGTTGTCAGGTAAATGGAGCTCATAGCCTGATAGAGCTGAGAATAGGAACACAGTAATCCTCCTTGGTATATATCAAGGGAGTCTATGAATTTTCAGGTTATAACTAAATATTTTGCACATTTCATCTTGTGGTAGTCTGTAAATCAATGATGTGGAATAAAGGTTTCACTGGAAAATAGTTTAAGACTATTGTGATAATGTACAGAATTTCAGGGGATTAATGCTAAAATAACTACTTAGTAAATATCAGAAAGGCTATACTTTTAGCTTGTTGCTATGGGACCAAGCCTATGTGATACCCAACAACCATGAGTTAAGTGGGAAAACTTAGTTAATCAGCTCGTCGTTTTGTCTGCATGGTGCCAAATATCTGCTTTGACTGATTTTCTCACTAGATTGACTCAAACATTTGTGGTGTCATCATTTAGAGAAGACCCTAGGTGTTTAAAGAGAGCATTGCTTACCTAAATTGTACTACATGACTGGAATTTACTCATCCATAAAGGCAGTAAGTGTGTGTGTGTGTGTGTGTGTGTGTGTATGCACACACGCAAACACACACGCACATATACAATCTTCCTACTGCATTTAGCTGTCCAGATAACATTTTTTAAGTTTTAAATTTTTTCTTGATATTTAGCATTCTCAGGGGGATAATTTTGTGTATTGTGTTATTGCCTAGCACTATTAAGTCAGAAGAAACTGAGTCAAGTTAATATTCATAAAGTTCCTTCTATTTAAAATGGCAGAAAGTGAGGGGAAGGAAGAAAGAAGGAAAAGTGCTAAGGACTTGAGATATTAATAGTGTAAAAAATAAAGACAGACAGGAAAGCTGGAGTTAGGGGAGCATTGCTTTTGCCAATCAGAAGGAAGCTAAGGGCAAGTTAGGAAATCCTTGCTGATGGATTCAGTTCTTATCTCGGATATCTATTCCAAATAACAAGGCAAGACATTTTGAAAGATTTCTGGGGTCACAGCTAAAATTTTCAAATCAGGATTAGTTTAAATCTCTAGATCTCTGACTCACGACCTCCTAAACAGAATATAACATTTTCTATCAGAAGAAGGAAGGCAAGTTAATCTAGGGGAATGTTTTAAGTAGCTCCCAGGAAGAAACATTTTTATCCTTTCTATTTAAATAGGAGGAAGGGCTAAATTTATCTGTAAAAGACCTTTGAATTGTCCAATAAATGTCATTGTGACTGCTTTCAAATAAAATAGCGTATGCTGAATAGGAAAAGGCCAAAGAATGCAGTATGAATACCATTATTATAAATGACTGATTCAATTGATGTCACCATTTTAGATTATTTCACCATGGAAGAACCGTAATGATTTTGAATATTTGTAATTGCAAATATTTTTTATGGAAAATTACTCCTTCTGAAAATAGATTTTGAAAAATATATGTAATGTTAATGCCTGACATGCTGATGTCACAGGACAATTCATTTAATTAAGAAAGCCCGTGAATGGAGGCATACTCCTGGCTCACAGAAGCATGAGAAGGTACAAATATGAACTGGCCCTAGTATGTTCTGTTTCAGAAACAGCGACTTTAGATACACACGTCTTAAAAGGGAAGTTCCTTCATTTTGTGTTTACTCCATAGAGCAAAAAAAAAAAAAAAAAAAAAAGAAAAAGAAACCCACAGTAACCCCATTAATAGAATTGTAAAGAAGACCAAGTTAGACATAATTATTCTCTCTTCCTTTCTATGTTCACATATTCCTTATTGTTTTCTCAACTAGGTGTTTATATTGAGTTCTGGTTTTTAAAAATTTTATTCTCAACCAGGAGTCAATAAAGGTGTAGGCTGGACGGGTGCAGTGGCTCAAGCCAGTAATCCCAGCACTTTGGGAGGCCAAGGCAGGTGGATCACAAGGTCAAGAGATCGAGACTATCCTGGCCAACATGGTGAAACCCCATCTCTACTAAAAATACAAAAATTAGCTGGGTGTGGTGGCACGCGCCTGTAGTCCTAGCTACTCAGGAGGCTGAGGCAGGAGAATTGCTTGAACTCGGGAGACGGAGGTTGCAGTGAACAGAGATCACACCACTGCACTCCAGCCTGGGCGACAGAGCAAGACTCCATCAGAAAAAAAAAAGGTTACGATCTAGTCCCTCCAGGGTATATGCATTTAAAACAATCCATCAATAAATCCTCACTGTGTATATCTTATATGTGTGGCACAGTGGAGTTACAGAAGACCTAGGTCTTGCTCAGAGTGTAGTATCTTCATTGAGTAGATAAAATATGGTATGAAGAGTAATAAAAATCATACCTAATTAAGTACTATTGATAAAATCACTGTCTTACATCATATCATTCCAAACAATTTAGTAATACCGTAGTATATAGCCTGCTAGTTAAGATGACAGAATCTGGAGCCAGCCTACTTGGGTTCAAATCCTAGTTCTGCTACGTACTAACTGCATGACCTTTGTCAACATCTTTAAACTATATGTGCTTCAGATTCCATATATTTAACATGTGGACAATTATAGTGCCTGACAGAGCTGTGATAATTAAATTTGTATTATATATTAAAATACTCGGCATATACTTACATAGTGTTTACTATGTTCTAAGTGTTATTCTAAGCTTTGGTGTTAGTATAAGTAGACGGTGGCATAGCCAGGTACCATAGTTTGTACAGGAAACACATAACAATTGTCCTTTACATGCTAAACACATTACTGGCTTTGAAATAGAGAAGATATAATATAGGCTATTTATTTGGTTCAATAATAAGTACCGAGTACTTACTTTGTTTAATGATTGTTCAAGATACTGTTATGTGTAGTAATTATTACAAAGTCATTGCCATCATAGAGCTTATAATCTTGTTGAGAAGCAGATAAAGCGATATGTGGTTGGATGATGTCAAATGATAATGCCTGCTCTGACGGTAAAGGTATAGTGAATGGAGCAGGTGCCATTTTAAATAGCACCGTCAGGAAATAATTCTGAGGAGTTTGTCTATGAGCAAAGTCCTGGGTTTAGTGAAGGAGAAAGGCTATGTTACTATCTGGGGGATAAACAATCCTGTCAAAGGAATGGTGAGTGCAAAGTTCCTGAGACTGGAATGTACTTGGTATTTTCAAGGACGAATGAGGAGGTCAGTTGGTTTGATGTGGAATAAACAGAGTGAGGGAAATGAGTATAACGAGAAGGTCACGGGCCAGATCCCATAGAAGCTGGTGGACAAGTGGTTCAGTCTCAACATGTAGGCAAGTTACTGGAGGATTATGGGCCATGACACGGAATGATCTCATCTACATTTTAGAAGTATTCGAGAGGTACATGTGTGGCTTACAGTCCAGGGTAGGCATCAGACCGACAGTAGAAGCAAAATGACAGGGACTTCTTGCAGTTCAGATGAAAACTGGGACTTGGGAGGATGAACGGTGGAGGTAAGAGCTGTGTGGGATTTGAGATATATAATGTAGAAATGAGAGAATTTTCTGACAGTATCTAAAAGAGTGAGAATATTGTTTCCATAGGGCTAAGCTTGAATTTGACCTAAATTGTGAAAATATAAATTATTCACAAGTGACTTACTAGTAATGGATTACTTGTGACACTTCACTGCCACCCCCGCCACCTTAGTGTGATTCCACAGCAGGGTCTGAGTCCCATAGCTGCAGGTTGTGACTGGAGTGTTCTGGGAAGGAAATATGGAGCAGGTGAGGTCTGAGCCAAGCCTTTAATGACTGGGTCAGAACAGAGAGGATAAAGCCATCCCATTAATGGCCAGATGTTGAACATGCCACTCTCTCCAGACCCTAACACTGATCCTACGAAACAGAATGAAAGACAGTGAGCTGACATTTGGGAGAAAGAAGTGTGGGTCACTTTTCTGTCTAATTAACTGCTACACACATTCCTTTACTCACTAAACTCTCCAGAAAAGTATGCAAGAGGAGATATCTTCATAAGAAAAGAGAAGAATTTGAGCGCACTTTCCAGCAGTATGTGTCATTCCTCCCATCTGTGGGAGTTGTGGGGTAGGTGATGAGCTCTGCTAAGCAAGTCTCTCCAACATTCTTTTCAGGTTTAGTAGATAAACGTGAACAAAAAGAACTCATCACATCTAATGAACTTTATGGGGTTGTTTGATAGGGCTACAGCTGCTTCTTTATGTGGTGACACTAAATGTATTCTCTTCTTCACTGGAGTCCAGATGGCTACACAGGAAAGGATAGAAACCACATAAAAAGCTTGATGCCAGTGTCCGAGAGTTGGTCAAAAAGTCCCTGACCCTAAACTGCAAGGCAGTGGGTTTCATTTAGCTCAGTGACACCAGTAGAAGGGGACATGGATTAGTGGGTATAGGCAGGAGGACAGCAGGAGGGTGACTGGACATTGGGCTCCCTCTCCCTGAACAGGTTCTCCAGCCTATGCCCTCACCTGTATTTTCCCTATTTGTATGCCCTTTTCCACCCTCTCCACCTGCTGAAATTTTAGTTGTTCTTCAAAGCTGTATCAATTGGGAATATAAGCTGTGTTTCATTTCCCACAAAAAGTAAAAAAATTCAACAGGTAGGACAAAATATATATGGACTTAGATAATTAAAATACACAGGCAAGACCAGAGGTGGAGGTTCAGCTTTGAGTATAGCTGAGTTCAATGCTTAAATGATATCAATAGCAATGTGAGAACAGAGCTTAGGTATAGAAACACAGCCATACCATAGAAAGGCGTTTATCCTGTGGAAGAGAAAAGAAGCTTTCCTGTTGGGTCAAAGACAGAACTAGGTTGATTGACTTGTTATGGATTATGTTTTCACCACTGAACCAAACATTGTGGCCAGGGCCATGGACTCTGTTGACTGGCCCAGATCTTGCTGAGTGCTCAAGTATCACTAGATAGAATTATTAGCACCAAATCACAAGAGCCGAGAGTGGGTTCTAGAGAGGGAATTCCTCACATGAAAGGGAGATCATAAGAATCTGTTGTAGCAGATGGGATAAGTGGTTGCTATATGAAAAAAAGAAAAATCCACCACCAAACTACAAATGCCTACTGAGGAGACCTTGTTTATATTTTCTTTCATTTAGGAACTATTTTCTGACATCCCAGCCAGAAGTGAAAACTTTTTCTCCAAACTCTGCTAAGCAGTTTTGTTTGCCTTGTTGTATTTATTTGTGTGTGTGCCTTCCTTCTCCTTTTATAATCCTTGATGAAAGGGACTGTGCTTGCACCTGAATTGAACACAAAATATAGCACAGCATGTTGCATACAGAAAGTGTGTCATTAAGAAGGGGTGTTACACCGCATGTTCTCACTCATAGGTGGGAATTGAACAATGAGAACACTTGGACACAGGGAGGGGAACATCACACACCAGGGCCTGTCGTGGGGTGAGGGGTGGGGGGAGGGATAGCATTAGGAGAAATACCTAATGTAAATGACGAGTTGATGGGTGCAGCAAACCAACATGGCACATGTATACCTATGTAATAGACCTGCATGTTGTGCATATGTACCCTAGAACTTAAAGTATAATAAAAAAATAAAGAAGGGGTGTTACAGTGTGTATAGATGAATTTTGGATTTAAAGAATAGGTTAGTATCATTTCTAGAACAATTAAATAGGTGTAAATAATTAGGAAATCATGGAAATCAATAATGGACAGTCTTGTGGGATTTCTCATAACAACATCAGAGATTATTTACTCCTCTCATTTAGTTTTATAGATCCTTATTTACCCACATTTATTTCATTTTTCTAAAAATATTAACCAATATTTGTCGAGTGCCTTCTACTTACAGGAAGTGAACGAGGCAATTTTGGTATGTAATCTCACTTTCTCATAACAAACCTAGTATTGCTATATCTATTTTATAGATTGTGAATCTGAAGTCTAGAGAGGTTAAGAGAGGTTTAGAGGTTAACTGCAGAACCAGGAATAGAAATTGCATTTGAATTCAGATCTGTTGGATTAAAAAACATTAGTGCTTTCAGAATACCATAAATATCTCAGGTTTATGTTTTAATATTTACATTTCCTGGATTTCATCATGTAGAAGTGATCTGATGCTTTTTCTCTGACACCTATTGAAAGGTGAGGACATTTCTTTTTTTTTTTCTTTTTTACCATTTTCTTGTTTTTTAAGATCTTAATACTAAGTGATTATATTTTTTGCTCTTTCTTTTCTTCCTTTCTCCCCCTTCCTCCTTTCTTTCTTTCTTTCTGTCTTTTTTGTTATTATTTTTGAAGAACCAGTTGTGGAGCCTTTAACATTTAGAGAGATAGAATGGCGTTTGGGTTCCCAGTTTGGCTTCTGGGTGTAGGCAGACTTAGGCTCAATCACTGCTTTCATGACTAACATTACTATGATCTTGAACAAGATAGTAAAACTTGGTTTCCTTTTTCTTAAAATGGCTAATAACAATAGTACTTACGTTATAGGGTTGCTATGAGAAATACATGCTATATTTTGTTAAAGGAATTAGCTCTGAGCCTGGCACATAGTAAATACAGAATAAAATATTTGCTCTTATTTGCCACTATTTATCTCAGGAAGTAAATTTGATCTCCCATACTTTATGATCTTAGAATTGTTTGTAAAAGTTGCATATCTATTTCTAGGACTAAAAAGTGGTATTTTTGGAAATTACTAAGATATATCAGTCAAATAAAAGTTAATAAGAATTATTCACATACATAGAGGATTAAATGTATAAACCAATAATGAAAGAACCCTGTGGCAGCAAGCTCTCAAGGGAATCAGGAGCTCATATAAATGGACTAAAAAACCTCATATAAATCAGTTTCTAATAAGGTCAAGTCCATCTTATGAGCAAGAGAATAGGTGCAATATCCTATAGCAAACTGAAATGTACAAAACAAAAATTAGCCAATGAAACTGTTGAAAATATTTTGCTTTTTAGTTATTTTTTTTTCTCACTCGAAAAATGTGAGAAAGATCGGAGGCATAAGATTCAAACAGGTCATTGTTATTTTTAACTGTAACAGTCCCTCCACTCTGTGAAAGAATGCTTTTCACAGGATCTTTGGTTGGATCAGATCATTGGCTTGGAAGGTAAAGGATGAAATCGTAAATCTTGAGTTCTAGGTAGCAGTAGGACCTGCCATTTGAAATGACCGATAGATAACACGAAAGAAAGGGAGATAGCGGATGGATCATATCTAACATCTGCAGAGTTAATGATAGTTCCTTCTTTCTGCAACCTGCTCTAACATTGCCCTCTCTCCAATGTCCTGTGGTTGCTAAGCAACCTCTCATAGATGTAGTGGAGTGAGCAAGATCTGTCAAATTCATTAGTTTTGCCTTAAAGAGGCAGTGTCTGTAATGAAAGTGAAAGTGCTATACTTTGTCTCTGTTTACACTAGTGTAGACTAGCAAAAAAAACCTTTCTCTTTCTCTCAACCCCACCCCTTTCTGAAAGTCCTTGAGATGCAGAAAAGACTTGAGGTTAAAAACTGTTTCTTATACAGGGGAGGAAGCAAAGTAAAGAAAAATGATCAAGTTGAAAATGTGCACTTATTTTAACATTTTCCATTTTCAGTTGCTCTGGAAGCAAGTTACAAAATCTTGTACAATCTTGAAATTCAGCAAAAGAAGAGTAGTAGGGAAATTAATGGTAGTTTTGTCCAAAGGAACATATACTTTAAGGGAAGAAGAAATCATAGCTTTTCCTATCCATTTATTACATGTTTCTGGGAATAGCTGGTATTTTCCGTATGTTGAAATATTAACCTGAGACAAAATTACAGTCAGGAAGTAAAGGCAGGACAGTTAAGACTGAGGTGGCTATTACACACACAGCCTCTATTTCTGCATTTTAACTTTCTTCTAAATATTACATTAGGACTGGAATTTCTTACGTTTGATTTCTTCTAATTGAATTATTATTATTTTTTGGAGACTAGAATAGCCTGTATTTCTTTCTTCAATGAAAATCTGATGAATCTCTTTAAAATAAAGGCTTGATCTCTTCCCATGAAATAGCTACACAGGATAAGATGGTGGTAGCATTCATTTTGGAAGCATGCAAATATGAAATTATGGCTTAATTGCAATTTATTTGTTGGGTGATATGGGATGAATCATTTAAACCTTGCTAATTCTTGGTTTTCTGATCTATAAAATGAGAACACTAAAAATACTGTCTCCTGAAGTTGTTGCAAAGATTAAATGACATTATCCATGTACAGTGCATATACAAGTGAATTATACAAAATAAATGTCAAATAAATATATTCTTGTTATTATTTTGGGGTTTGGTTTTCCCAGTCATTTTGCATTTTTTAAATGTTTTATTGCGGTTATGTGTTCAACAATACTAAGTATACTAATAAAATTAAAAAGTCAAAAGTGAATATCTTCATTCAAACCTCAGAATTATCCTAACCCCACCCCTGTAGGACAGAAACATTTACATTTTTTAGTAGCCATAAAAGTTAATATTTTTAAAAAATACTTTTTTTTCGTTCCATTGAATGCCAGAGTTTCTCGCCGAACAGAAACTAGCATTGTGTGCTGCTGTAAGTCCATCCAGGTGGGGCTGCTAAGGGATGATGACTCCAGGCTTTCTCTCTCTGCCCCAACTTTAGACCAATAGAGTCTTGCATTTAAGCAATAATGCCAAGGAAAAAAAATAGACTGGCAAAGTTAATCCAGAAGATTTCTAAAACAAGATGAAGAATTCCAGGTTTCTAGGAACTTACTGGATTTTCATTATAACTGGATCAGGTTGAAAGTCCAGAGGGTTTTGTAATACTTCCACTTTTATAAATAAGAAATGAATATTTTATGTCCACTGTCATGGCTCCGTACTCACATTGTCTAAGTGATTTTCATACTTTCATTTTCTCTGTAGCCACATGTTACTCATCAGCATGTTTAAGAAAAGCAACTGCATGGCAATTTATTGATAATAACTTTTAGAATGGAAGAATTTAGAACTAAAATCAAATTTAAAGTATATTTTTATATGCACATATTTTAAATGTGGTATAAATAATTCTTAGTAAGAAGATACCTAAATTAGGAAAGTGAATGGGGATTTGAGTGATTCAATGATAGACTTCATCACTGACCTTACTATGTTTTTCTCTTTCTAGTTCCTCAGCAAATAAATAAGACCAACAACATACTACCCTGTGTGGCTTTCAAGAAAACTGTTATTAATAAATAAGAACATCTCTAACTCCTCTGGAGAAAGTGCATCAGGAAGAGGATTTCTGGGGAAATTTCCAGTGATCCAGCTGGATTTGAGATGAGGATTATTTCTATGATTTCTCCATGCGGGTGGCAATATTTTATAGTGGTTAGGGCTGTGTGCTTTGAATCAGTGAGACCCAGATTTAGATCTGGATTCTGCCATGCACTTCCTTAATCTCTCTCTCTCTACATCTTGGTTTTCACTATAAATGGAGAGGGCTGATAGAGTTGTAATGACTCCGTGCCTAGCACAGTGACAGGAACATATGTGAGCTGTTATAGCCATCATCACTATCTGCATCAGCATTATCCTGTCTTCATTTAGATCTGTACACTCAAGCTGGTTGTCACTGCTTTATAAATGAACAAATCATCAAAAACTGCTCCTAAGCCCAGGATGTCTCGTCTATAAGTAACCCTACACTTCCGGTTTTTAGAGTAGGCACATAACTTCTACCAGGAGATGGAATCTCATAAATTTCTGTGGCTTAAGTTAGGAAGAAAACTGACTAGCAGTTAGGCAAGAATGAGCGGTAACGCTGATAAACACTAGGACTTGTGGATGCTATTAACTTTGCCTGCGATTTTCTAGTTCAGGAATGAACATGGCAAAGAAGCTCTGAAAGATAAGCCAGAAGAGACAGGTCTGATTCTTTTGTGAGCATTCATTTCCTCACTTACAAAACTAGGCAATCATTGAGGGCTTTTTTCATGTCATTCATAATATAGGCATTTTATATTAAATAAATCAAAAGATCACTTGCAGTTCTAATACTAAATGCCTTGGGGTTATGGGTTTTCTCCTTCCTTTCTCTCTCAACTTGAACTAGTTATAAGAAATCAATAAATGTCACGTCAAAGTGTTGAAAATTATTATTCAGTTTCTGTCAAGCGAATTACGCTATTCCATGAAATACAATGGTGCTGCTGGGATCATGCTTGTAGGAATGATCTGAAACTTTGCCATTAAAGGCCTCTTGCATTAAAAAGCGAAAAGAATCTAACATAAGGATGTATAATGTAAGTACTGAACATCTCATCAGGGTCTTCTTTCAGTTACAATGTGTAAGTTACACTCAAGGCACTCATTTCCTGTTTGTTTGTAAGGAAGGCAATCACATCCATTAAAATTTCTGCTCTACAAGTGATTTTCCCTCTTTTACCAATCTATGTTCCTTTTCCGTCAGATTACATCTTCCAGAACTAATTCCCAATTCATTGGCAGCAAAGTCTTTTATAGGGTTTAATGACTTTTCAGGAACTCTCCCCAGAAACATATTTTAGTTCAAATTAATGCAACTATACATCTGTAACATAATTTCCCAGATAAAATTTATTTCATTCAACCAGCACGTACTTTGTGACTACTATGTGCCTAAATGAGTGCCTTTTCTAAAAAGAAATCCTAAACTAGACCACTTGGATCTTTGCTAGAATCAGTACGCACACATTGGTAAGTTAAAACTATTACAGGTATTATCATGAGTTGTCCTTAGAGAAATAGTAGTTGGGTGCCTGGGAAGCAAAGATTCTTTCCAAACCTAGAGACAGATTTGCTTTTAGTCTAGTTGGTAACATGCGGCCATTTTCTAATGCAGAGCTGCAAACTTTTTTCTGCGGAAAAAATTCTATCCAAAAAGGAAAAAATCCCCCCACCCCTATCCCCTATTTCTCTTCATCTGTCTGTTTCTGTCTATTCCTCTTTTGCATATATATATATATATGCAGGAATGCATGTGTGTGTGTGTATATATATGTGTGTGTATATATATATGTGTGTGTGTGTGTGTATGTGTGTGTATATATATATGCATGGTCCCTTACTCTCTCCAATATTATGTGCTGAACACATCAGGCTGTAAGGCTGTGTAGCTTTTATGTGTTTCTACCATAATTATGCAGCTTTAACCTTTACACATGAATAAGTTGCTGTGTGGGTGGCAGGATGAACAGTTAAAGAGCACTGCTGTTGCAGAACAAGAATGTGGGAAATAGAACAGCACAATGACTTAAAAACTTTATGCTCTCTTAAATGTCTTTCTGTTGTGGTTACATTAGAGCAAGATCTGAAAAAATATTATCATTATGCTTGTTTATCCACAACTGCATTTCTTCCATCCTTAAAGAAATTTTAAAATCTTGTCCACGAAGATTTGTGTAGTGGAAGGATCTCCTCTTTTCAGAATCAGTTGTTTGCAAAATACCCAAACAAAGCTTACATTCATCTTTCCGACCAATGATACTTTTATCCTGTCTCAATTAAGAGAAATAAAGAAGCTATTCCAGAGAGGTGTTAAATCCTTGTTGGATCTCTTGTAGAGCCCCTGGAATCCATGCAAAATATTAATAATTATAGTATCTGTGACAATAATAAAAGTGACCCAATCCTTTCTAAGATGTTTATTTGTGTGTGTGTGTGTGTGTGTGTGTGTGTGTGTGCGCGCGCGCCTGTGTGTGTGTGTGGTAGAGGAGGATTGGATAGGATTAGAGGGACATTAGTTAACAAAAAACATACATCACGTTTCTTTCCATGTCTTTGCCATTAAATGTTACTTACATTCTGAACTGTTGCTGCCAAGTGACAGCTAAAAGCTTGTCCTGAAAATACAACCCTTGTTTTTTATTTCCCTTATGCCACTATGTTATTATAAGCATTTACACAGTCCATGGACCTGGCAATGTACAAAAGAATCTGAATAGAATTTAGATAATCAATATGTCCCTTTTATTTTAGAACTTTCATTGAAGCCCATACTGTTCCACCAAAGGTGACAGGGAAAGTCAAAAGGAAGAGAAAGGGTTAAGGCCCAGGCTGTGAAAGATGCAGGCAACGGCATAAGAGTAACAACAAGCAAAGCCACAAATCAAGTTAACTAAACTGTTCTTTATCTGAAACGTGCTTTATCAGAGGCACCCATGAGTTAAACTGCTGAATGAACTTAGATGTTATAAATATACTTACGAATTTCAAACACATGTTCATTTACTAACAATTCCTAATGACCACTAGTGGCTATAACCTAGAAAGAAGCTTTCACAAGCAAAACTCACATAATAGCTTTGTCAGTGGGGACAAAAACTGAAGCATCATTTATCCTTCATCATAAACATAAACCAGGAGTCAGTCTTTCCTCTTGATGGTTTCTGGCTAAAATCTAAGTTAATTTTTGGCTCATCAATTGCAATATAAATTGTATAAATGGGATGATATTTAGTTATGCTAAAATAATATGAATCTACTCTCAATTTTACTAAGTAATGGTATATGAAATGTTAATCACTGTTGATGTTAAGGATGGGTGTTAATTTAGGAGTATGTAGGATAAATAGAAGACATAACCTTAAGTAGAAATGATTTAAATTTCTATTTGTGTTTCAATTACTGTATCATTGCTTTACAATGTTTGTTCTTTCCATTTTGGACAGCAGCTAGTAATCTCTGGCTAATTTTTATGATAACCACTCCCACTGATAGCAACCTGAGTTTGTGGTTTAGCGAGACTATGTGTATTAAATGAAGCTGAAGCTGTCTCTCAGAGATCCTAGAGTCTCTGGGTTAATTGGAATGTTAGTTATATATGCAGTCACAACATATCGGTCTCATTTTTTTTTTTGCAATAAGAACTAAGGCTTTGCAGCGAGCTTATTAAATTATTCCATCACTCAAAGCCATTGTTTAAGAAACAAAAGCAAGTAAGTTTTTAGTTTATGCCTCTTGAGGCATGTAGAATGAGAACAAAAGGTTGTCCTCAATCTAGACTTGGCAGACTCTGGAGATGCACAGCTAATATTTTTCAGGCTGGAATTTGAATTTTAAAACATCTTTTGGATCAAGAAAGAAGCAACTGCCATCCTAATCAATAAATACCAAGGGGATTTCCGCTTCTGAAATAAGCAGTTCTGAATTTATGGTTCTACTTTCATGTGGTCTAGAGCTTCCTTGTGAATGATACAATGAAGAAACAATGATGTGAAATCAACACTAATTGATGAAACTGTGGGAAAAGCGAGGGGAAACGACACCTAAGAGACATGATTTAAAGTCCTGGTGCTGTGTCTTTAATAACAACATAATCTATTAACTATCTGTAAGGTCGAAGGTCCCTTTAAGCTCTGAAATTCTGTGAATCGCTAAGTGAAGTTTGATTTTCACTGAATCATAAACAGTACTGAGAGCCCACAGGCATGTTGATGGCACCAGGCACCTGCCAATGGCTCAGGAAGGGAGGAATAGGACCAGGTGGCAAACTACTCCGCACGTTTGCCAAGAACACATCCCTGCCTCTAAATGCAGTTAGCCTTAGCCTACATTAATTAAGAGCCTGCCCCCTTGCTGTTTCTGCTCTCTGAGCCTGATGGCTGATTCCCCATTTTTCCATTTTAGAATTGTGTGAAAGAGAATTTGTTTTGTTTTGCAAAAGGGCTTGCTTGGCAAATAACCTCCCCCTCCTCTCCCTTCTCACAGGCACCATAATAAGCACCACCAAAAGAGGGTAATTTTGCCAGACTTGGATTCCATCAGCCAGCGCTTCCCAAAGATTGCCATGTTATTGCAAAATTAGACTTTTTATTACTGGAATAAATACTGTGCAGTCTTTGTAGCCACCACTTAATGGATTCCTTTGCTAATTCCACTGAATAACAAGGATTCCTTGTGAAAATAAAAGGCAGACAAGGTAGAGTAAACCAGCAATTACATATAATGTGCTGCTGTTAGCCTGCCAAAGCGGTTCATAAACCCTGCAGGGAAAGACTGGGGCATTTTTCAGGGCTTTCACCCCAATTGCCTTGCTGAACGCCTCCCTCTTGGTGAGCTGTTTACATGGAGGTGAATAGATTCTGCAGCTGTCTCTTTCTGTGGCCTGGTAGGAAGGCTTTATTACCTTCTTTCCCTTATTTCTTTCCCTGAGAGAATTCATTTTCTATCCTAATATCTTATTTACTTATGCGCCAAAGCTCTGAGAAGGCCTTCAATACAAAAGAATACTGTTATCAGAGAAGCGCAATACACTATGTTGATTCACAGCATGGGCATTAGAAGTAGAGGAACACATGTCTAAGTACCCTCTCTCCCGCATTTGAGCTGGATGACTTTAAGGGAAATTGTCTAAGTTCCTTTATCCTTAATTTTCACATCTTTAAGATGAACGTAATGCAGGAATACTCAAACTTCAGAATGCGTCAGAATCACCTGGAGAGTTTGGATCAGTGTACCAGGCAATCACAGAGTCACACGCCAGGGCTTCTGATTCAGAAATTCTGAGTTGATGACTGCAAATTTGCATTTGTAAAACATTACCACATGTTTCTGATTGTGCTGGTCTGGGTGGGGGCCACACTGTGGTCTACTATAGCATAGTGATATTGTGAGGATTAGATAAGACAATGTATTAAAAATCTTTAGTTCACTTTGGGAGGCCGAGGCCAGTGGATCGCTTGAGCTCAGGAGTTGGAGACCGGCCTGGGCAACATGGCGAAACCCTGTCTCTACTAAAAATACAAAAATTACCTGGGCATGGTGGTGTGCACCCATAATCCCAGCTATTTGAGAGGCTGAGATGGGTAGATCCCTTGAGCCTGGGAGGCGGAGGTTGCAGTGAGCTGAGATCCTGCCATTGCACTCCAGCCTGGGTGACAGAGCAAGACCCTGCCTCAAAAAAAAAAAAAAAAAAAAAAATCTTTAGTTCATACGGTGCAGCCATTTAGCTGTCAATCAATATAATATATGTCTGTGTAAATACACCATCTTTTTTCTTGGTTTTTTTTTAAGTTCAAGGGTACAGGTTCAGGTTTGTTACATAGGTAAACTGGTGTCATAGGGGTTTGTTGTAAAGATTATTTCAACACCCAGGTATTTAGCCTGGTAACCATTAGTTATTTTTCCTGATCTACTCCCTCCTCCCACTCTCCACCTTCTGATAGGCCCCAGTGTGTGTTGTTTTCCTCCATGTGTCCATATGTTCTAATCATTTAGTTCCCACTTATAAGTGAGAACATGCAGTATTTGGTTTTCTGTTCCTGTATTAGTTTGCTAAGGATGATGGCCTCCAGCTCCATTCATGTCCCTGCAAAGGACATGATCTCATTCTTTTTTATGGCTGCATAGTTTTCCATGGTGTTTATGTACCACATTTTCTTTATCCCATCTATCATTGATGGACATTTAGGTTGATTCCATGTCTTTGCTATTGTGAATAGTGCTGCAATAAACATACACGTGGATGTGTCTTTATAATAGAACAATTTATATTCCTTTGGGTATATACTCAGTAATGGGATTGCTGGGTCAAATGGTATTTCTGTCTTTAGGTCTTTGAGGAATTGCCACAGTGTCTTCCACAATGGCTAAACTAATTTACACTCCCACCAACTGTGTATAAGCATTCATTTTTCTCTACAACCTTGCCAGCATCTGTGAGCTTTTGACTCCTTAATAATGCCATTTTGACTGGTGTGAAATGGTATATCATTAAGATTTTGATTTGCATTTCTCTAATGATCAATGAATGCTGTTGAGCTAGCTTTTTTTTTTTTTTTTTGAGATGGAGTTTCATGTATGTTGCCCAGGCTGGAGTGAATGGTGTGATCTCAGCTCACTGCAATCTCTGCCTCCCAGGTTCAAGCGATTCTCCTGCCTCAGCCTCCCGAGTAGCTAGGACTACAGGTGTGTGCCACCACGCCTGGCTAATTTTTTTGTATTTTTAGTACAGACGGAGATTTCACCATGTTGGTCAGCCTGGTCTCAAACTCCTGACCTCAGGTGATCCACCCACCTCGGCCTCCCAAAGTGCTGGGATTACCGGCATGAGCCACCACACCCAGCCAAGATTTTTTTTCATATGATTGTTGTCCATATGTATATCTTTTTTGAGAAGTACGTATATCTTCGTCTGTTCATGTTCTTTGCCCAATTTTTAATGGGTTTTTTTTTTTCTTTTTATAAAGTTAAGTCCCTTATAGTTGCTGGATAATTAAATCTTTGTCAGATGCATAGTTTGCAACAATTTTCTCTTATTCTATAGGTTGTCTGTTCACTTTGATGATAGTTTCTTTTGCTGTGCGGAAGAAGCTTAGTTTAATTAGATCTCATTTGTCAATTTTTGCTTTAGTTTTAATTGCTTTTGGTGTCTTCGTTATAAAATCTTTGTCCATGCCTATGTCCTGAATGGTACTGCCTAGGTTGTCTTCGAAGGTTTTTATAGTTTTGGGTTTTACATTTAAGTCTTTAATCCATCTTGAGGTAATTTTTGTATAAGGTATAAGGAAGGGGTCCAGTTTCAATCTTATGCATATGGCTAGCCAATTATCCCAGCACCATTTATTGAATAGGGAATTCTCTCCCTATTGCTTGTTTTTGTCAGGTTTGTCAAACATCAGCTAGTCATAGATGTGTGGTTTTATTTCTGAGTTATTTATTCTGTTCCATTAGCTTATGTGTCTGTTTTTGTACCAGTACCACACTGTTTTGGTTACTGTAGCATTGAGAAGTTTTGTTGTAACTCTTTTTCTACCTCCTAATTTCTTTAAACTCTTAATTTCTTTCAACTTTTTCTAAAACTCTTTGTATTGCTGTTATTTTTATTTATTTGTTCGGAGGATCATGCACCAAGGTAGTTCCTCCTCCTTCAACTTTTTTCCATCTTTATCACATATAATAAATTTTATTGGGTTTTGGAATTTATTTCCAAGACATTTACCAATTCAGAAGACTACTCTTCCCTATTTCTAATCTATATCCTATAAGCCTGGGTTTTTGTGTGTGTGTATGTGTGTGTGTTTTTAATGAAGCCAATACATAGAAATAATTGTTTTGTAAATGAATTCTATTGTCCCCAAGTTCCAATCTAATTTCTTCATTTGTCAGTCATAATTTGAATTTGTTGACATCCATGTGGAAAAGCACTAAGGCTTTCTCTTATTCCTGGAAGAGCATGGAGAGAAGATGACCCCATGCTTGCATGGTTCAGTTTTTTCCAGCAGATTTGTAAAGGAACCTAGTTTCAGAAGGCAATTCCTTCCCAGGTGATTCTGTATGAGCTGTCCTGGGGCAGTGACAAAAAGACAATGAACTGCTGGTGTTGTAGGCTGGATTCACGCCCTGGCTCAATCACTAGCTACCTGAATAATCCTGGTCAAGTTCCTCAATATTTCTAGACTCAGTAAGTTATTCTACTATTCATCATTTGTAAAAACAACAGTAATAATTCTCTAAGATCCCCATAAGTTCCTCAATTCCGTGATTCTTGAAGACTTTTCCTAAAAAGGCCTTTTCCAGAAAGCATGTTTTCTAGGTAACTCACACAACAGAATATTAAGGGATCAGGTAACTTTGATTATTTTCCTAAACTTTTTAGATAATGTTACTACTTATAATTTGAATAAAAAATGAAAGTATCTTGACTGACATTTCCCAAACTATGTTTTAAGGAACAGTGTTCTAAGAAATCATAGTGGATATGCCATGTCTGCCCTCCCCTAATTCTAGTGCTGAGTGGAACACTTGGTACTATAGCCTTCTTTTGGAAGTCCACATGGCATATTAACACATCAAACCCTCTGAGAAGTCTTGCAGTAAATAAAGGCAACTTATTCAACTCTGTCTTACTTGGACTGGTATGAGGTGGAAACATATTTACAACACACACCCACACCCCACAGCCTTTTTCAGTATCTATTAACATTCTGCTGAATACTATTCCAGAATACAAACAATTTGGGAGAAGCTGGTTTGGAATTGAGTCCTATATATTTGGATAAAGCTATCTAAATTTCAGAATTCAGAGCAAGGAGAGATCACTGCAATACCTGGAGAAAGTGTCATGTAGGCACTGGCCTTGAAGAATGAGTTGAATTGGGTCACTACATCAGGCATGTTGCCCCACCAGGACTTGCCACACCTATGTGATGAGGTGGGAAACTTTGCCTCCAAAGCAACTTGTCTCAAGCCTCACAGCCTGGAAATTTCAGAAATGGTAATAAAAAATTACATGGATCAAGTCTAGTACACTTTATTCCTGTCCTTAGTCCTTATGTGCAAAATAACTTCATCATAAAGGAAGCAGTTTAACAATGTGATAGATACCAATGTCCATCAGTGATACTGAGCACATATATCAGGAAAGCAGCTACAGAGATATTTTGAAAGGGTGGGACTTCTAGTTCCCCTCAGAATGTATCTTATGTGTGAAAGAAAATCCACGTCAAAGTTGCCTCAAAAACCATGTGAGGGGCTCCATTCCAAGATGGCTGAACAGGAACAGCTCTGGTCTAAAGCTCCCAGCACGATTGAGGCAGAAAACGGGTGATTTCTGCATTTCCAAGTGAGGTACCTGATTCATCTCACTGGGACTGGTTGGACAGTGGGTGCAGCCCATGGAGGGTGAGATGAAAGAGGGTGGGGCGCTGCCTCACCTGGGAAGTGCAAGGGGTCGGGGGATTTCCCTTTCCTAGCCAAGGAAAGCAGTGACAGACTGTACCTGGAAAAACAGGACATTCCCGCCCAAATATTGTGCTTTTCCCACGGTCTTAGCAACCGGCAGACCAGGAGATTCTCTCCCATGCCTGGCTCAGCGGGTCCCACGCCCAAGAAGCCTTGCTCACTGCTAGCATAGCAGTCTGAGATCAACCTGCCAGGCTGGAGCCTGGCTAGGGGCTGGGCGTCTGCCATTGCTGGGGCTTGATAGGCAAACAAAGAGGCCAGGCAGCTCATACTGGGCAGAGCCCACTACAGCTCAGCAAGGCCTACTGCCTTTATAGACTCCACCTCTGTGGGCAGGGCATATCTGAACAAAAGGCAGAGAAACTTCTGCAGACTTAAACACCCCTGTCTGACAGCTCTGAAGCGAGCAGTGGTTCTCCCAGTGTGGCATTTGAGCTCTGAGAATGGACAGACAGCCTCCTCAAGTGGGTCCCTGACCCTCATGTAGCCTAACTGGGAGATACCTCCCAGTAGGGGCAGACAGACACCTCATTCAGACAGGTGCCCCTCTGGGTCGAAGCTTCCAGAGGAAGCACCAGGCAGGAATATTTGCTGTTCTGCAGCCTCCACTGGTGATACCCAGGCAAAGAGTGTCTGGAGTGAACCTCCAGCAAACTCCAACAGACCTACAGCTGAGGGACCTGACTGTTAGAAGGAAAACTAACAAACAGAAAGGAATAGCATCATTACCAACAAAAAGGACGTCTACACCAAAATCCCATGTGTAGGTCACCAACATCAAAGACCAAAGGTAGATAAAACAACAAAAATGGGGAGAAACCAGAACAGAAAAGCTGAAAATCCTAAAAACCAGAGCGCCTCTTCCCCTCCAAAGGATGACAGCTCCTTGCCAGCAACAGAACAAAGCTGGACAGAGAATGACTTTGACAAGTTGACAGAAGTAGGCTTCAGAAGGTCGGTAATAACAAACTTCTCTGAGGTAAAGGAGCATGTTCAAACCCATTGAAAGGAAGCTAAAAATCTTGAAAAAAGGTTAGACACATGGCTAACTAGAATAAACAGTGTAGAGAAGATCTTAAATGACCTGATGGAGCTGAAAACCGTGGCAAGAGAACTTCTTGACGCAGGCACAAGCTTCAATAGCTGATTCCATCAAGTGGAAGAAAGGGTATCAGTGATTGAAGATCAAATTAATGAAATAAAGTGAGAAGTTTAGAGAAAAAAAGAATACAGGATACAAAATCAGTGTGCATAAATTATAAGCATTCCTATACACCAATAACAGACAAACAGAGAGCCAAATCATGAGTGAACTCCCATTCACAATTGCTACAAAGAGAATAAAATACCTAGGAATACAACTTACAAGGGATGTGAAGGACCTCTTCAAGGAGAACTACAAACCACTGCTCAATGAAATAAAAGAGGACACAAACAAATGGAAGAAGATTTCATGCTCATGGATAGGAAGAATCAATATCATGAAAATGGCCATACTGCCCAAGGTAATTTATAGATTCAATGCCATTCCCATCAAGCTTCCAATGACTTTCTTCACAGGATTGGAAAAAACTACTTTAAAGTTCATATGAAACCAAAAATAGCCCACATTGCCAAGACAATCCTAAGCAAAAAGAACAAAGTTGGAGGCATCACGCTACTTGACTTCAAACTATACTACAAGGCTACAGTAACCAAAACAGCATGGTACTGGTACCAAAACAGAGATATAGATCAATGGAACAGAACAGAGGCCTCAGAAATATCACCACACATCTACAACCATCTGCTCTTTGACAAATCTGACAAAAACAAGAAATGGGGAAAGGATTCCCTATTTAATAAATGGTGCTGGGAAAACTGGCTAGCCATATGTAGAAAGCTGAAACTGGATCCCTTCCTTACACTTTATACAAAAATTAATTCAAGATGGATTAAAGACTTAAATCTTAGACCTAAAACCATAAAAACCCTAGAAGAAAATCTAGGCAATACCATTCAAGACATAGGCATGGGCAAGGACTTCATGACTAAAACATCAAAAGCAATGGCAACAAAAGCCAAAATAGACAAATGTGATCTAATTAAACTAAAGAGCTTCTGCATGGCAAAAGAAACTACCATCAGAGTGAACAGGCAACCTAAAGAATGGGAGAAAATTTTTGCAATCTATCCATCTGACAAAAGGCTAATATCCAGAATCTACAAAGAACTTAAACAAATTTAAAAGAAAAAAACAAACAACCCCATCAAAAAGTGGCCGAAGAATATGAACAGATACTTCTCAAAAGAAGACATTTATGCAGCCAACAGACTCATGAAAAAATGCTCCTCATCACTGGTCATCAGAGAAATGCAAATCAAAACCACAATGAGATACCATCTCATGCCAGTTAGAATGGTGATCATTAAAAAGTCAGGAAACAACAGATGCTGGAGAGGATGTGAAGAAATAGGAACGCTTTTATACTGTTGGTGGGAGTGTAAATTAGTTCAACCATTGTGGAAGACAGTGTGGCGATTCCTCAAGGATCTAGAACTAGAAATACCATTTGACCCAGCGATCCCATTACTGGATATATACCCAAAGGATTATAAATCATGTTACTGTAAAGACACATGCACACGTATGTTTATTGCGGCACTATTCACAATAGCAAAAACTTGGAACCAACCCAAACGTCCATCATTGATAGACTGGATTAAGAAAATGTGGCACACATACACCATGGAATACTATTATACAGCCATAAAAAAGGATGAGTTCATTTCCTATGCAGGGACATGGATGAAGCTGGAAACCATCATTCTCAGCAAACTATCACAAGGACAGAAAACCAAACACCGTATATTCTCACTCATAGGTGGGAAGTGAACAATGAGAACACTTGGACACAGGGTGGGGAACATCACACACTGGGGTCTGTTGGGGGGTGGGGACTGGGAGAGGGATATCAGTAGGAGAAATACCTAATGTAAATGACGAGTTAATGGGTGTAGCAAACCAACATGGCACATGTATACCTATGTAACAAACCTGCACTTTGTGAATATGTACCCTAGAACTTAAAGTATAATAATAAAAAAATTCACATCTCATAAACAAAAAAACCACGTGAGATGATGTATATGTACATATCTCACATAAATATGAAGAAGTATTAATATATGAATTATATTAATTGTGGCATTTCTTTGTATTAACCTACATGTGCAGATTTCTGTGTTAAAATGCACATTTCCCAAGAATGTTAAGATATTTAGACTTGAAACATGACTGTAATAAGTACATTTGAGAGAAAAGAGACTGAGGGTAAAATAAATGGGAAAAGGAGAAAGCCTGGGATGTCAGAATTCCAAGTGGAATCCACCCTCCTCTCGTCCGTAGCTTTGCTAAGGACAATCTGGAAAGGTCACTGAGGTGAGGAAGGGGGAATCGTCTGATCTCTCATGCATAATCTTGCCATATATTTGTTAAGACTCTTTTTAGCTGCAAGTAGCAGAAAAGCATAAATTGCTATACATAAAATGGGGGAGGGAAGAGAATATATTGAAAGAATTTGGGGAATATCTTAGAAAGACAGGTAATCCAAAGGTAAATAATTACATACGGAGTCCTGAGGAATTGAATCAATAAACAGAAAGTTAGAATCAAGTGTCACTCTTTCACTTTCTTTAGCACCCCATGGACTTACTGATTTGTTTCAAAGTGACAGCTCCACATTTCTTCTCTCTAGACTGACTTTCCCTCCATGGCATGAATATGCCAGATGTGGCCGCTCTCATCCTGACTTCATAACACTTCTCAGTTTTAGCATGTGCCAAAAACAACTAGTACCTCTGAACCTTGCTTCAGATTCTCAGGACAAATTATATCAGCCTGTATAGGGTTCAGTCCCTTTTTCTGATCCTTTTAACAATGGCCAGGACACAGACTATGCAGAGAGTGCAAACATGACAGAGGGCCCTTTCTGTGGAAAGAAATACCTCAAAATGGGGTAGGGGCATAAGCTGGGCTCAAATCCTAAAAGAAATGTACTACATATTATGAATAATACAGTCATTGAAAAGATACACATACTGACCTTTGTACATGTAGAGTCTGTGAACGTGGAAAGTGGAAAGATTTAAGATACCTCAGAGAAAACTGTTACTATTATTTTTGTTGTTGCATAATCATGGGACATAAAGACTTCAAAGGGAAAAACTACAATCCAGGAAAGGCTTTAGAGAAGAAGTAGGGCTTGTGATTCACATGCAGTTCTTTACTAGACAAAGCGCATGAAGAGGCGGGAGCAATAGCAAGAGCACAAAGGTGCAAGAACTTCTACCTTATATATTGCATTGCATATAACTGCTTGATTAACAGAGAGGAAATACTTGAGAGGATATTTAGGAATGCAGGTGGTAGAGTCCAAATTTCAATTTCTGTCAACAGAATTTTAAAAACATAAGTTGATAATCTACAAGAGATTATTCATTCAGGCAAATGCCTTTGCACAAACAGTAAAACAAACAAACAAAAAACACAAAGGGAAAAAAGAGCAACATAGAAATATCTATCTGTTTCACTTACCTCTTTCAAGATATTTCAGTACACTCCAACACTCCGTGATGACTTCAACACACTCCAAGTGGTGTTCTTTTGTAATGTAAATCAAGTCTGATACTTTCTGGGATAACTGTGTAAGGATATCTTTTCTAAATTATGTTATTTTGCTGAAATGTATCAATATAGTGTTATAATTAACATGAAAATCAAGGAGGGGCTTGGTGAATTGCTGACCCTCCAAATGTGATTTGCTAGAGAAAAGTCACGTGCACATCTTCAGGACCTGCAGATATATGAGTATAGAAGGTACAGATAACAGCAGTGCCCTTCAAACATGTGTGATGAGTTCCGAACAAGACCAGTAATGGAGGGAAAAAAATTTTCTTCAAGACTCATAAATATGTAATGATAATTATTATCATTCAAATCATGACAACTATCACCATTATCATCATCTTCATTATCATAAAATCATAATCATCTATTTAGCACTTATTATTTGCTAGACTCTATGTTAGGTGCTTTGCAAGAGGTGTCTCTAAGCCGCTGAAGACACAAGGAGGTACATATTCTCATCACCCCATTTTACAGATGAGGAAACGGATGCACAGAAATAATAATAAAATACCAAACACTATACATGTGTTAATGGTAGAGTTAAGATTCCAAATCTGGACAGTCTAATTTTAGAACATTTGTACTAACTTTACATTCAACTTTGTATATTGGATATTGAGAATGACCTGTCAGTGGATAGATAGCGCTCTCACTATTTGACTATTCTTTGCCAATGTTTTTCTCTAAAGATGTAGGTTCTAGTTCATAACATTTCAGATTAAAGCTGAACTCATCTCCATAGCTTCAAATAACATCAAATACCTAGAAATGAATCTAATAAAAGATGTGCAAGACCTCTCCACCAAATGTTACAAACATTACTGTGAGGAATTAGAGAAGACCTAATAAGATGTAATAATACATCATATTTTGTATTGAAAACTTAATATTATGAAGATGTTCATTCTTACCAAATTGACCTATAGATTTAAAAGAATTTCAATCAGTTATTGCCAAAGGTTTTGGGGGTAGAAATTGACAAGCTGATTCTAAAATTTATATGGAAATACAAAACTCAAGAATAGCCAACAAAATTGCTCAAGAATAGGAAAGAAAAACTTGAAGAAAAACAACAAAGCTGAAGTACCATACTACCAAATATTCAGGCTTATTTTAAAGCTATAATAATCAAGACAGGATGTTATTGCTCTGAGAATAAATAAATAAACCAGTGGAATAGAATAGAGAGCTCACAAGCAGACTTACCTAGTTTATGACAAAATGACACTAGTGTGTTGTAGGGAAAAAGATGGCCTTTTCAATAACTGTGGCTAAACCAATTAAACACTTATATAGGGTAAAAAAGGAATCTTGACTCTCATATCCCATTCTTTATAAAAATCAATTATAGGTATATTGTAGATCTATAAATAAAAGGTAAAATCATAAAAGTTTTAGAAAAAAATATAGGCTATTTTCATGACACTGGGGATAAACAGAGATTTCATAAACAGGACACAAAATGTACTACTAAGTAATAAAATGGAAATTTGCATTACTTTAAATAAGAACTTCTGTTAATCCAAATATACCATAGGTAAGTCATGTAATGAGATTGACAAAGCAAACGACTCATCAAAAACTTTATTAAAAACTTCCCAGAATCAATAAGATAGGGTAAAAGAGACCAACTAAAAATGGGCAAACAACTCGAATGAATACTTCACAACGAAGGCTATTCAAATGATGAAAACACATTGAAAAGTTTCTCAACTTCATGTTGTTATGGTAAAACCATGATGCTCTGCAACTGAATGCCTGCCAGAATGGGTGAACTGTAAAAACAGGGAATACCAAAGCATTAGTGGAGGCATGAAGCAGCTGAGAGTATCACACTCTTCTGAGGGAGGATAAATCTGTATTACCACTTTTAAAAATTATGCTTTAAATGATAAAAATTGCATATATATATACAATTTTATATATATATATACACACATATATATAGTGTTTCATAACTACTTTAGAAAAAATATTTCTAAATATAGAATCTATTTAGGAATATTTCTATATATATTACATATATATTCTATATATAACATATAATATATATAATATATATTACATATAATACATATAATATATATTACATATAATACATATAGAATATATATTACATATAATATATAGAGAATATTATATAATATATATTATATATAATATATATTGTATATATTCTATATTCTATATAATATATATAGAGAATATATATTCTATATTATATTATATATAGAATATATATTCTATATATTATATATAGAATATATATTCTATATATTATATATAGAATATATATTCTATATATTATATATAGAATATATATTCTATATTATATTATATAGAATATATATTCTATATAATATATATAGAATATATATTCTATATATTATATATAGAATATATATTCTATATAATATATATAGAATATATATTCTATATAATATATATAGAATATATATTCTATATATAATATAGATACATATTCTATATATATTACATATATTATATAATATATGGAGAATATATATTCTATATATATTACATATATTATATAATATATGGAGAATATATATTCTATATATATTACATATATTATATAATATATGGAGAATATATATTCTATATATATTACATATATAGAAATGTTTCTGTATATGGAAATGTGTATATACATTATTTTTTTCTAAAACTAGTTGTAGAACACTATATATAGAACACTATATATGTATGTGTATATATACATAGTGGTCTGGAGTGCTGGTAATTTTTGTTTCTTGATCCTTGTGTATGTTGGAAGGTTTTGTTTCTTTTCATGAAAATGTATCTATATATAGACCACTAGTGTTCTATAGCTACTTTAGAAAAGTATTTGGCAATATCTAAGATGATCATATGTATAAACTTTCACCAAGAAATTCTACTCCTGAGTTTTCAGAATTCTACCCAACAAATTGGAGTACGTATGTTTACCAAAAAGCACACAGGACTGCTCGTGCCAACACTCTTCTTTTTTTTTTTTTTTTTTTTTGAGACAGAGTCTTGCTTTGTCGCCCAGGCTGGAGTGCAGTGGCGCGATCTCGGCTCACTGCAAGCTCCACCTCCCGGGTTCACGCCATTCTCCTGCCTCAGCCTCCCGAGTAGCTGGGACTACAGGCGCCCACTACCACGCCCGGCTAATTTTTTTTTGTATTTTTAGTAGAGACGGGGTTTCACCGTGTTAGCCAGGATGGTCTCGATCTCCTGACCTCGTGATCCGCCCACCTCGGCCTCCCAAAGTGCTGGGATTACAGGCGTGAGCCACCGCGCCCGGCCAACACTCTTCTTAATAATCTCCAAACTAAAGGAAAGTAAAACGTCTAATAGTAGAATGATTAAATTGTAGTATATTCACATAATAAAAAGTAGACTGAAATAATGATAAACTACGATTCAAGCAAAAGTGCACATGACTCTCATAATATTGAATACAGTAAGTCAGACACAGAAGAGGACAAACTGCTTGAACCCATTTATATAAGTTCAGAAATGAACGAGCGTGGTCTGGAGTGCTGGTAATTTTTGTTTCTTGATCCTTGTGTATGTTGGAAGGTTTTGTTTCTTTTTATGAAAATGTATCTAGCTGTAAACTTGATTTGTGAACATGTTTGTTAATAGTATGGATTTTATTTCAAGGGAATGCATACTTTAAAAAGCCAACTCTCAAAATTTACCCCTGAAATTATTTTTATTTCAGTAATTTTTGCGAAAAAGTTCCATATAAATAATCCTCTGCTACGGTTAGAGCCCATGTCTACTTTGTGTAGTACTGCTGGTGTTTACATACTCAGATTTGTAAGCTCTGGGCACATGGATTGATTTGAGAGGACAGATGCTTTATTTGCAAATGCTTACCCTCTTGTGTTGCAGTTAACAAGCCTGCTAAGCAGGCTGCATACAGAATAGTGAAAGATTTACAGCCAAACTCTACATGCTCAAGAAAAAGATGGAAACTGTGTGTCTAATCGTCTAATCAGCAATTGTATATTGGTGAAGTACCAAGATATCTTAAAGGCATTCAATGTCCAAGCAAAACACAGGAGGATAACCTAGGAGTCCTGGGGGTTGGACACATGAGAGAGGTGGTCTCAGAACTCCCTCTTCCATGCCCTATTTCTTCTTATCAGTGGGAGTTAAGGTTGAGAAAGATTTCTGAATTCTCTACCAAGAATAAACAAATATTAAATTCCTTTTATGTGAGCACTCCTGGCAAGGCAATGTAAAATATAAGAGCAAAGATGTAACTGATAAGGTAGAAATACTTCCTGACCTTGAGAGACTCAGAAGGTAATCTTACTAGTTTTGAAAAACCACGAAGATTTCACTAAATTGAACTTCAGGTTTTGAACTTAAAGATAAGAAACGTGTCACAGAGAAGCTGACCTCATTTTAGGTTTACCTGAAAGGTTCAAGATGCTCTTGCCAGCATTTTCCTGCTACTCCACATGCACACATGCCTTGAATAGCCTGTGTGGTGTTCATCTTAGCACATTTACATGGCCCTCTTCCTTAGTTTGTTGGAGCCCTTATATCAGTAAACAGACTTTAGTTCACAGATTCAAGGATCAAAAACAAGGGAAGTGTTGAGTCCTAGATAAAGCAGAGGACTATTGCATCTAACTTTGTCTTCCATATTAATGATCTTGTGTGCATGTGTTTGTAGCCACCGTCAATGTTGCAATGTCAGCGGTCACTCCTGAATCGCAGCCTGAAGACCTCACCAAATCTGATTGCATCCCTCCTTTCCTTTAGTAAATGTTGGAGAATGACTGCAGCACCTGATTAAACCAGGCAATGGGTGTGTGTGCCATGGTGGGGATGAGGGATAGGGGCAAGTGAGAATCATTTTTATTTTGTTGAAATGTTAAAATAGACAAAGAAATTGAGAGTTACTAGGTCAGGGAGTTTGGGCTGAAAGTTACGTGATTAACAGAAACTCCAAATCTTATTTCCTCAGACTGTATACATGCTATAAATCTGATATGGGAGAAAGGATGATGATGCAGCACTAATGGGAATGAAAGCAGATTTGGGGAAACACTTACCTTGCACAGAGTAGTAGGTATGATTATTTTAGCTGCATGCAACAATATGATATATTTCTGCCATACAAGATTGCTTTTCTAAAATTTAAGTCATCTTCTCTTGTTTAATGACCAGAAAATTAGCCTTACAACACCACCGCTGGGAGCCATTTTCTACTAAGGAGGGGATGTGCTAAGTCGGACTCCTGGGCTGACTAAATCCCCTAATGAGTAAACAGAATTTAAGAGATACTACTCATACTTTTGAACAGTAAAACCTCAAACAGTGTCATCCAGGGACTACAGATTTCAGGCATTTCTTCTTTAACAGGAAGGAATAAAGATATCTTTAAAAATCAAGACAGAAGGATAAACCCTTGCAGATGTAGAAGTTGTAAAATTTATTTCTCTACTATTCTACTAAATTTTAAAAACTAGCCTGTATATAAAATTTCTCTCAGAGAATCATCTATCAACTTGTTAACATATACATATTATTTATTACATATGCACATATGTGTGCATATATATGCACATATTTTATATATATACATACGTATAAAATATAGATATAATGTATGTATTAACAAAATGAAGTTTAACTCTTGCCCATAAAAGAAATTGGATGTTGGATGAACCTAACAGACTCTAAATATAGGGCCTGGATTGTCAATGCCTGGAGTTATCTTCATAGGAAGATAGACTCCTGAATCAGGAGGAAATGGTGTATACTTAGCCAAGTAGGCTGTACTGAACTTTCTAACAACAACAAAAAACCACAGAAAGTGAAAGTAGATGGGGCTGAGGAATGTGTATGGCTTGAACAGTAGCCTTATGGGGGATAGAGATGCACTGGCTCCTCATGTTTCATTTTGGCTATAGGCCAAAATCTTATGTGTGATCCTTCAATTAACAAAAGGTAATTAACAAAGATTTGCCTGTCCCTCATGGGAGGAAGTCACCCTTCACACACCAGACTTGGTATTCAGCAAGTGCCCGGATGTGAAGGAAGGAAATTGCAGTCAAGGACTCAGCCCTTTATTAAGAAGCCACCTGTGATGGTTAATACTGAGTGTCAACTTGATTGGACTGAAGGATGCAAAGTATGATCCTGGGTGTGTCTGTGAGGGTGTTGCCAAAGGAGATTAACATTTGAGTCAGTGGGCTGGGAAAGGCAGACCCACCCTTAATCTGGGTGGGCATCATCTAATCAGATGCCAGCTCAGCTAGAATATAAGCAGGCAGAAAAATGTGAAAAGAGAGACTGGTCTAGCCTCCCAGCCTACCTCTTTCTCCCATGCTGGATGCTTCCTGCCCTCAAACATCAGACTCCAAGTTCTTCAGTTTTAGAACTTGGACTGGCTCTCCTTGCTCCTCAGCCTGCAGAGGGCCTATTGTGGGACCTTGTGATCATGTAAGTTAATACTTAATAAACTCATATATATATATATATATATAGCATTATATTTCATATGCAATATATATATGCTATATATATGCTATATATATGCAATATATATATGCTCTCTCTCTCTCTCTATATATATATGCAATATATATATATAGCATTAGCTCTGTCCCTCTACAGAAACTTGACTAATACACCACCTTATTAGGTGCCTCAGGTAAGGCCCTTCTTTGGCATCTTCACCAAGTTTACCTGATTGGGGCTTTTGGCTGAAGAACTCTGTTCCAGTTTGACTCAGTACCTTTTCACTCCTATGCCTTCCCTGTACCCTTGCCTCTGCCCAGGGGTCCATAAAGAGACAAGATCGTTTTGTTCAGGGATCCCTAGCAGTGGGATGATTCCCCTATGTCTGTGCAGCATCCACCTGACCCTTTCCTGGTTCCCTTCCCCGGGAAGCAATGGAACAGAATAGGGGGGCTTATTTGGCCCGTTGCTAGTACTGTCTCAGTTGGTAAATAAAGGTTTGATTGTCATATTCAGTTTAGTTCATTTTGTAAACTGTACACCTTGATACCTGATTGCTTGACAAAATTAAAAAGACTGCAAGTGAAAAATACTTTTCGGTAAGGCAGAGTAACTTTAATCAAACCATATCTACAGAGAAAAGCTATAAAAGTTGAAAGAAATACAAAAACAGCTTTTTGAAGGCACCAGAAATCAACCAAGAGGGTGAGGATTTGAGGGATCTTGAGCCCTAAGTGATTGGTGGCACAGTGATGTAAGCCATAAATTCTCTGTCATTTTTTTCCCTCAAGGCAGTTGTCATTTCTAAACACTGGGATAAGAGGATCATCAAAATTGTGGGATCTGGGCTTTCAGCAGTCTCACAGGGCTGGGGATATAAAAACTAGAAATTGGTACTACCAAGGCCAAAATCCTGGAGCAAAGGAAGCCTGTACAAGGAAGCCTGGTGTTCAGCAGCACTTTTCCACAAGGCATTTGCTGCTTCCTAACTTTTGTGAGGCAAGACCAGAAGGCAGGAGAAAGGGAAAGGTAAGAATCTGAAAAGCTAGGCTGAGCTTTTGGTAATCTCACAGTACTGAGAAAATGAAAATTGGAGCAGACAGCAACAGGGAGTTGAAGCCCTGGTAAAACCCATATTTTCAGTTGAGAACGTAAAACGTTACCTCCACACAGTGCATACGTTCCAGACAGACCTTCACAAAGACTGAGCTGCAGGCTTGAGTCACTTGAAAATCTAACTGGATTAAGGCCATCTTCCTTTACATTAAATATACAAGGAGAACACAAAACCCTCTCTAGATACAGATAACACCTTAGAGTCTTTGAAAATTCTCGTCCATATAGCCAGAATTCAGCTTGCAACAAGAACACCAGATATACCTGGAGACAGGACCAAGTAACAACAATCCAATAAGAAGAGAGGGAAAAATAACAAACAAAATATCAAACCAAACAACAATAAAAACCAACCATATAATAGAAATAGACTCAGATCTGTACTTTTCAGATACAGATTTTAAAACAACTGATACTTAATTTTTTAAGAAAAAAAATAACAGGATAATAAATTTTACCAAAGAGCTAGATGTACAAAAGATAAGACTGGGCACCGTGGCTCACGCCTGTAATTCCAGCATGTTGGGAGGCTAAGGAGGGTTGATCACCTGAGGTCAGGAGTTTGAGACCACTCTGGCCAATATGGTGAAACTCCGTCTCTACTAAAAATACAAAAATTAGCTGGGCATGGTGGCGCATGCCTGTAATCCCAGCTACTCAGGAGGCTGAGGCAGGAGAATGGCTTGAATTCCAGAAGCGGAGGTTGCAGTGAGCCAAGATCATGCCACTGCACTGTAGCCTGGGAGACAAGAGCGAGATTCCATCTCAAAAAATAAATAAATAATAATAAAAAGGGGAAATTACTGAACAAAAAATACCATAAATTAAATTAAAGAACAAGTAATGGGTGTAATAGTATATTAGACAAATTAGAAGAAAAGATTAATGAATTAGAAAAAGAAGCCAGGACAAAATATTCAGAATGAAGATTTTTTTAAAGGGATGAAGAATACAGAAAAGAGAGTAAGGGCTGATGAACCATACAACAAAAAGCTAAGAAATGCACTTTGGATTCTTGATGGAGATGACACAAAGAAATACACAATATTTGAAGAGAGATTGACCCCCTCCCCCAAAATTTATATTTGATGATAGACTATGGACTCAAACAGGGTAATCAAAGAAAAATACACATAGGTACACTAGAAAAATACATTAAAAAACTATTAAGGATCAAATATAAAGACATAGTCTTTAAATAAGCCAAAGAGAATATTATTACTCTTAAAAGAGTAGCAAAAAGATAGACAACTCATTTGTGAATGAGACCAGATACAGGAAGAAATAAAATGTTATCCAGAATGGGCTAAAATCATATTGTGGACAGCCTAAAATTCTATATCCTTCAGTAACATCCTTCAAAAATTAAGGCAAAATCAACATTTTCAGGCAAATAAAAGCAGATAAATATTATGTCAACAATCTCACTCTCATCCAAAATGCTAGAGCAAATTCTTCATGCAAAAATATTAGTTGGAAGCACAATAAAATGGGAGATAATCAAAAGCAATACATGTATAAATATGAGTCAATTTAAATTATGTTTGTTTATGCAAATTAATTAAAATGTATTATATAATTGAAATTTACAAATAAAATAAGGGACAACAATAGCACATAAATATGAAGGCGATAAATGAAGTTAAAATTTATGAGGTTCTGGCATTGTCCAGAAGGTACTAAAATTTACATCAGAATCAAAATGTTTATATGATACACATTGTACTGTCTAGGATAACCCTAAACTAATAACAACAACAAAAGTATATTACTCTAGTCAACAGAAACAAGAATATGATAATAATGATAACAATAATAACAATTTTTTTTTTTTTTTTAGACAGTCTCGCTCTGTCACCCAGGCTGGAATGCAGTGGTGCGATCTCGGCTCACTGCAACCTCCGCCTCCCAGGTTCAAGCAATTCTCCTGCCTCAGCCTCCTGAGTAGCTGGGATTACAGGCGCCTACCACCACGCCCAGCTATTTTTTGTATTTTTAGTAGAGACAAGGTTTCACCATGTTGGTCAGGCTGGTCTCGAAACCCTGACCTCGTGATCCACCCACCTCGGCCTCCCAAAGTGCTGGGATTACAGGCGTGAGCCACCACGCCTGGCCAATAATAACAATATTTGATTAATGCAAACAAAGGTGAGAAAAAAGAACAAAATATAAAATAGAGAATAAAAACACATGGGAAATGTAGACATGAATATTATTATGGTAAATATAAACCCAAATATACTACCTATTGCATTAAATGTAGAAAATCAAAATATTAATAATTCAGTTAAAGGATATAGATTTTTAGCAGGATAAAAACGTTAGTGCTTATAAGAGACACAACTGAAATAAAGAACAGAGAACAAAAGGATTAAAAAAGGTATAAACTCTAACCAAAAGAAAACTTGGGTAATTATACCAAAATGAGACACTATAAACTTTAACAGAGTAAGTATTACTAGAATTATAGAAAGATATTTTGTAATGAAAAAACCAGACTATAGGAAAGATAATTCTAAATTTGTTGTAATAAAAAATTCAAAATATATAAAACAGATACACTAAAATTTTGAAAAAGAATAAAATCATTTTACTAAGTATTTCTTTCATCATAAAATACTATAAAGAGGGAGAAAAGGCAAATCTTAGACTGGTAAAAGATGTTTTGGGGTGCATACATTTTACCAAAAGCTAATATCTAGACATATAAATAACATTTATAGATCAATACAAAAAGGGCAACATCATTAAAAGGGCAAAATATTCAACAGATACTTCACCAAAGAGATACATAATGTTCAAAAACCATACAAAATGGATCTCAACAGCATTAATCATGAGGAATATGAAAATTAAAACTATACAAAATACTATCTGCCCGTCAAGACAGTAAAAATTACAAGACTGACAAAACTAAATGTTGATGAAGATGTGGGACTCTGGACCTCTTATACACTGCTGCTGGGAAAGTAAATAGTTACAACCGTGTTTGTAAACTGTTTGGCAATTTCGTTTGAAGTAAAACATATACCTGCCTTATGAACCAGCATGTGTACTCCCAGGCATATTTCCAGAAAATATGAAAGCCTGTTCTCACTGAAAGACAATTACAAGAATGTTCACAGAAGATCAAAACTGAAAAAGAAAAAAAAACCCAATCTGAATATCCACCAGAGAATGCATAGTACATTTTGGTTTATTCATACAATGAAATACTAAAAAGCACTTAAATTGGGAAGTCCAGAGCTACATGAAAGCAACATGTATGCATCTCAAAGCCCTGAAAGAAGCTAGATGAAAAAATGTGTGTATTACATGATTTTCTATGACGATCAAGAATTAGAAAATTATTCTAAGTGGTTGGGCACAGTGGCTCACGCCTGTAATCCCAGCACTTTGGGATGCTGAGGTGGGCAGATCATGAGGTCATGAGTTCGAGACCATCCTGACCAACATGGAGAAACCCTGTCTCTACTAAAAATACAAAATTAGTCAGGTGTGATGGTGTGCTCCTGTAGTCCCAGCTACTCAGAAGGCTGAGGCAGGAGAATCGCTTGAACCCGGGAGATGGAGGTTGCAGTGAGCAGAGATCGTGCGACTGCACTCCAGCCTGGCGACAGAGCAAAACTCAGAAAGGGAGCGAGGGAGGGAGGGAGGGAGGAAGGGAGGAAGGGAGGAAGGAAGGAAGGAAGGAAGGAAGGAAGGAAATTGTTGTAAGTAACAGAAGTCACAATATTTGGTGGGAGCTTGAATATTGCCTGGAAAGGGGTATAAAGGAGCAAAGTTGGGTGCTGAAGATGCCTATATCATCCATCTCTTTAGTAGTTACACAAGTATGTGTACTTCATGATATACATACTTGTGAAGTACACAAGATGTTGTGCACTTCATGATATACCTCAATTAAAATGTACACAGAAAAAATAAGCAGCAAACACAAAACCAAATATTTATACCAGTTAATTTAAACCATGTTTAGAGTTTGCTTCCAATACCATGTATACATTGATCTTCCTGACTGGAAATCCCTGCAAATTCAAACCATACCCAACTATCAAGCCTAGTTTTCCATGTAGGCTCCTTCAGTCCTTAGATCATTGCATTTTTGTTCTCTCCTTTAAATTTCTTTAATATATATTGTGACATTCATTCACATCAACTTTTACCACACACCATTCTATAAGTTGCAGAGTAGCAACAAAATAACCCCAAAAATGAATTTTTATTATATTATTCAGTGGGGCAGAAGATCAATAACTTCCATTTATGTCCAGTGGTAAAATTCAAAAATGACAACCTGGGTACTTCACTGAACCTAGCAACTGTAAATGGCCCCACACAGCTGTATTCTGCCTGTATGCCTAGGCTGAAAGATTCATCTCTGGATTTTTGCTTTGATGATAGAAAACATAAACATAAAAAACATACACACTTTACATTTAAATGTGATATGTATTTCTAGTTCTCAAGAAATAGAGTTATCAATGTACCTTTAGAAAAGTTAATTTCTTAATATTTGAAAAACAACATTAAATAAAACCAAAATATGTAAATAGATTTTGATTCTAACACAGATGAAATTTTATATTCTGAGTCACAAGGTCTTTTCATCTCCTTTATCCACATCTCCATGTCAAAAAAGCAGCATTTATTATGCAAATATGAAGCCACAAGGTATTTGCACCTATCAAAATGTGTCTTAGAGAAAATAAGAAGGGTGGGAAAGAAGCATAAGGATCCTTTATTCCACGTGGCCTCTTGGATTGAGTTTGCATATGAAGGACAGGAGTTGATTGGATGCCTTCAAGAGAGGTTTTGTTAGCTCTAGGCATCAACCCATCTGCCCTCTGCAGAATACAGCAGAACACCATTCTTCTCATGTTTACCTGGAATCTGCTTCTGCTTGAATATGGAAGATTAGTAGCAACAATGAACAATTGACTTTTCTCATGTATTATATGGAATTATTTATATTACATAGCAGTGCTAGTGGCATCTTTACTTATTTGTACCTGGCTGTCATATTATACTGTCTTATCTGTTCTTACAAAATCTAATATGTATATACTCAAAATAATCATTTCACTGTTTATCACTGCATTAGTCAGCTCAGGCTGTTGTAACAAAATAGCATAGACTTGGTGGCTTAAACCACAGAAATTTGTTTTTTAATGTGTTCTGGACAATGGAAGTCTGAGATCAGGGTGCCAGCATGGTTGGGTTCTGGAGAGGGCTCTTTCTTGGCTTGCAGACAGATAACTTTTTGCTGTGTCTTCATGTGGCCTTTGATCAGTGCATGTAGGTGGCTGGAGAGATAGATATTGCTCTCTTCTTCTTACAAGGCCACCAATTCTATCAGATTAAGACCCCATCCTTATGACCTCATTAACCTTAATTACCTCCTAAAAGCTTAAATACAGTCATATTTGAGGTTAGGGTTTCAGTATAAAAATTTGGGGGAACAGTATTTGATCCATGGTGGTCACCTATTTCATATTTAACCCCTGACTGCATCTTACCTTTCTTTGCTACAAAATACATTTTCACTACTTATTAAAGAAAATGACAATGGAATTGCCGGGTCCTAAGGGAAGGATGACTTTGAGTACAGACATACTAGACGTAGAGTGACAGCTATGAAGCTACATCAGTGATAGGTTAGGTACTGATTTAGACTAAGATCATGATTTAGACTAGGATAGATGCAGGCCAAATAAAAAAAAATTACAAGTTAGAGAGATTTTACACAAAAAAACTTTGACTTCATGAGTGTAAAGCAAAAAAATGTGTAGACTTCAGCCCTGATCTGAAACATATGATGGAATTTAGTTTTTTACAAAAATCTCACAAGTCATTGGAATCAATTCTGAAAGTTTTTCAAAACGTTTCTGTAACTTATCGATTCACATTTCATAATTTCTTAGGATAGATTCCAGGAATCTGTATGAAAAGCCACTGGACAATTTGGATAATAATCCAAATTTGGAAAGCACTGTTCAAATTAACAATGACTAAAGAATTTCCCATAGTTTAATATTTACTAAAATATATTCAGCAACAGTTGAATGGAAGGAAATAAATTTGAATTTCCAGTTAAAAAAATACATTCTAATATTTGATAGTGCAGTAAGGAAATCAGAGTTAGCAATAATTTATTGTATATTTCAAATAGCTAGAAGAGAAGAATTATAATGCTCTAATACAAAAAAAAGGTAAATGTTTAAGGTTATAGATTTCCCAATTACCCTGATTTATTGATTACACACTGTATACAGGTATCAAAAGATCATATGTACCACTAAAATATGTACAAGTATTATATATTGATTAAAAATAAAAATAAGGTGAACATGAACATAAATAGTTCTAGTCATTCCTAGATATTTTTGGATATTCTTCAGTTTCTAAGAATCCCATTTTAAGAGAAATTTTCAGATATCTTAATTTTTTCCTGTAGAGCCTATTTTTCAACAGTATAAGCAAAACATCTTATAGGAATTTATATCTTTGTGCTTTATTTCCACTTGTAAAAGCAGCTTTATAAATGCTATTTAATTTGCTACTCACAGCCTGGAAATTAATAGCCAAAGTCTTTGAGCATTTATGCATAACCACATACTATGCTGAACACTTTGAATATATCACCACATTGAATCCTTCCAATGACCCAATAAATAGATACAATCAATGTCTCGCTATTAGACCAGTAGGTTCAACCCCTGAAGCTTACAGAAACCAACAAATTGTCCAAGGTGACAAAATTGAAAAGTAGTGAAGTCAAGTCTCAAGCACACAGAATTGGGCCATCAACTGAGGCTTTTACCATTATATCAGTTATATATCCCACTTTAATTAAAGACACAGTCAACATGTGTCACTTATGTTGTAGTTTGAGGACAATGGGAGCAATAAGCTAAAGCCATCGACATATATTTATAGAAAACCAGTGTACTTTTCACACTTCCATATTTTAAAATATGTACTTCTTTCTCCCCAAAATATCTATTTTGGTAAGGTGGATGTGATGAAACCCAAATCATGCTTCAGATAGCCATCAAAACAGGGTAGAGTGTTCATGCCTTTCTAGAATGAAGATGATGTACTGGGTGTCCATTAGTAGCTTCCTCCAAGAGAGTGAAGAATCTACAATTGCCCCGGTATGGTCCAAATTTGGGGACTGGAAAGATGAGGCTGTCAGTCAATGTAATAAGGGCCTTGTTCTGCAAATGCCCCTGAAGTTAACTAAAGTCTAGATGATAGCACCATTCTAGATGACAGCACCATTACTGAGGGCTCTGAGACCTCAACAGTCTATACTTGCAGGAGTTCTCTGGCATTACACAACATAACTACTCATAGGCCTCCTACCCCTAGTCTTTCTCTTCCAAAAGCTTTGGACTTCGTTTAGCTAAGCCTACTATTTTGTTCATAGGGGAAATGAAGAGTTCTTCGTATTGTTATTAGAGACAAAAAAACAAAAACAAAAACAAAAAGAGAGAAAGCTGGACATTAGACTTGGCCCCAGAGTCTGTCTGTACTCTAATGCAAGTTCTTGTTAATAGGCACTTGTGATTTTTTGGTTTTTCCCATATCCTATGTAGAAATAATTCTTCTTTCATACAAATACCTATTAAAAAGCAGGATACACAGAGTGTCACCTAGTCACCAAGAAATGTATCTGTGAGGCCCTTGAACTATAATAATAAATAACACTTATCAGATTGTTTGCCAGGCACTGCTTCTTGTAGGCATTTTTCTTGTACTATGTTTACTCTCATTACAACCCAACAAGATTAACACTACTTGTAACTCCACTGCACAGATACAGAAACAGGCCCAGAGTTAGTATAATAGTTAAGTAATAAAGCCATGATTAAAACCAGGAAATGTGTTACTAGAACCGGTCTTCTTAACCACTCACCTATACCTATCCTCTCCAGACTCTGGGCTGTGTTTCAACTCACTTTAGCAGGCTGCTAACATCAAATGTTTAAATATATTGAGCTACCTCTGAAAGGGGTGTTCTCTGCCAAATGCTGTCTGTAAGCAGTTTTCAGAGTACTCTAAAGTGAAGTAGATTAATACAGGTAAGGATGTGAGAGAGATATAATCAATCTCTATCAACTTCACATATGAACCCCTAATAGATGAGAAAACTTGATGTTACTCTGTAGAACATCTGTGCTCTTTGTACATCCTTAAAATGCCCTTTCATTATTAATGCTCTGATGTGCCTCCACTTGTTTTCCCAATTCCATCAAATAGCTAATCGCTATGGTTTTAACTTATTTTAACTTAAACAATTTAAAGGCAACGATGTTCTGGAAAAAAACAACCCCATAGAGTCAAGTCAATAAAAGCAATAGAACAAAATCACCATTCCCCAAACAATGCTATAGGGGACTACTTCAGTTTCTATTTTATTGGAAACAATGATCAAGTGAAAATCATTCATTAATACACTGAAAGTCTACCTATGTGTGTGCAATTTCCAATTCTATCTGGCTCTGTTCCTTAAAACATGGGTGCTTATGAATGAAGACAAAGCCCTCAAGGCTAGTGAAAGGCACAGCAAATAAACTGCTTTTTCTATCATTTCCACCTTTAGGAGAAGACTAAGTCCCATATATAGCAGGACACAGTCAAATGGGATATTATTTTCTTAAATAAATCATAGTTCTAGTCATTCCTAGATATTTTCGGGAATTAAATGTGTGGTGTGATAAAATAAACATATAACTCTATTCTAAATTTCTTTACTTTATTGAGAACTCTTAATGGGTTAGGATCTAAATTTGTTTGCTTGAGACAGGGTCTTGCTCTGTTGCCGAATCTGGAGTGCAGTGGCGTGATCATGGCTCCCTGCAGCCTTAACCACTGGAATCAAGTGATCCTCCCACCTCAGCCTCCTGGGTAACTGGGACTACAGGCTTGTGCTACCATGCCATGCTAATCTTTTGTATTTGTAGAGACAGAGTTTCGCCATGTTGCCCAGACTGGTCTTGAACTCCTGGGCTCAAGTGATCTGCCCTCCTCAGCCTCCCAAAGTGCTGCGATTACAGGCATGAGCCACCAGGCCTGCCCATGTATTTTGTATATTATCTAAACAATGGCTCATAGTAGATGGTCAACACATTTTTTTAATGAAGGAATTGAACTTTCTTAGTCTCCATATGCTTTCCTACAGTATTATCTGGTAAAGATGCATTGAACACTTATTTTACGCCAGGCACTGATGTCACATTTATTATTGAAGTCCCTTATGTGCTACTCATAAAAGAGTTAATGATACAACTTTAAAAAACACATTTTATTGTGTATATTTAGTGTATATTTAAGGTATACAACATGATCTTATAATATACACATAATAAATATGTAATATATATAATAAAATAGTTACTATAGTAAAACAAATTCACATATACATCATCTCCCATAATTACCTATTTCCCTATCCTGTGGCAAGAGCAGCTGCAATCTATTCATTAATCAAAAATTCTGAATACAATATACTATTACGGGCATACCTTGGAGATACTGTGGATTTGGTTCCATACCACCCACAATAAAGCAAATATTGAAATAAAGCCAGTCACAGTATTTTCTTTTGGTTTCTCAGTGAATATAAAAGTTGTTTTCATAATATTGTAATCTATTAAGTGTGCATTAGCATTATGTCTAGAAAAACAATATACATATTTTAACTAAAAAATGCTTTATTGCTAATGATCATCTGAACTTTCAATGAATCGTAATATTTTCCTTATGGAGAGAGTTGCCTCGATGTTGATAGCTGCTGACTGATGTGGGTGGTGATTGATGAAAGCTGGAGTGACTGTGGCAATTTCTTAAATTAAGACAATGAAGTTTGCTGCCTCTATTCATTGGTCTTTTCATAAGAGATTTCTCTGTAGCATGTGATGTTGTTTGTTGACATTTTATCCACAGTAGGACTTTTTTCAAAATTGGAGTCAATTCTCACAAAACCTGCTGCTACTTTACGAACTCAGTTGTTGTAATATGCTAAATCCTTTGTTGTCACTTTGACAATGTTTACATAATCTTTACCAGGAGTAGATTCCATCTCAAGAAACCACTTTCTTTGGTCATTCATAAAAAGCAACTCGTCATCCATTAAAGTTTTATCATGAGATTGCAGCAATTCAGTCAGGTCTTCAGGCTCCACTTCTAATTCTATATCTCTTGCTATTTCCACCACATCTGCAGTTACTTCCTCCACTGAAGTCTTAAACTCCTCAAAGTCATCCACAAGGATTGGAATTAACTTATTTTAAACTCCTATTAATGTTGATATTTTGACCTCTGTCCATAAGTCATGAATGCTTTTAATAGCATCTAGAATAATGAGTCCTTTGCAGCAAGTTTTCAAATTATTTTGACAAGATCCATCAGAGGAATCACTACCTATGGCAGCCACAGCCTTATGAAATGTATTTCTTAAATAAGACTTGAAAGTTGAAACTACTCCTTGATCCCTGGGCTACAGGAGGGATGTTGTGTTAGAAGGCATGAAAACAACATTAACTTCCTTGTAGATCTCCATTAGAGCTCTTGGGTTACTAGATGTATTGTCAATGAGCAATAATATTTTGAAAACATCTTTTTTTTTTTCCCCTCTGAGCAGCAGGTCTCAAAAGTATGCTCAAAATATTCACAAAACCATGCTGCAAACAGATGCACTGTCATCCAGGCTATGTTGTCACATTTATAGAGTACAGGCAGAGTAGATTTAGCATAATTCTTTGGAGCCCTAGGATTTTTGGAGTGGTAAATGAGCACTGGCATCAACTTAAAGTCACCAGCTGCATTAGTCCCTACAAAAAGAGTTAGTCTGTCCCTTGAAACTTTGAAGCCAGGCATTGACTTCTCCTCTCTAGCTATGAAAGTCCTAGATGGCATCTTTCTTCAATATACAGCTATTCAGTCTCCATTGAAAATCTGTTGTTTAGTGTAGCCACCTGAATTGATTACATTAGCTGGATCTTCCGGATAACTTGCTGTTGCTTTTACTTGAGCATGTGCTTTTTCGCCTTGCATTTTTATGTTGTAGAGATGGCTTCTTTCCTTAGCCATTATGAACCAACCTCTGCTAACTTTACACTTTTCTTCTGCAGTTTCTTCACCTCTCTCAGTCTTCATAGAACTGAAGACAGTTAGAGCCTTGCTCTGGATTAGATTCTGGCTTAAAAAAATGTTGTGCCTACCAGAGAGTAGAGGTTGTAAGAAGGAAGAGGATCAGTAAAAAATAATGGGTACTAGGCTTAATACCTGGGTGATTAAATAATCTGTACAACAAACACCCCCCTAAGACACGAGTTTACCTATATAACAAATTTGCACATGTACCACTGAACTTAAAAGTTAAAAAAAGAAAATAGTTTTTTAAAATCCTGATAAAATAAAGACTTTTCAAGCATACAAAACAAAACATACAAAAACAAAGAAATCATCAACAGCAGAGTCTCATGAAAAAAAGATGTTGTGGCTGGTTTGATCTTCTATTCAGACCACTAAAACTTTCTCCATATCAGCAATGAGATTGTTCCACTCTCTTATGTGTGTTCACTAAGGTAGCACTTTTAATTTTCTCTGAGAACTTTTTCTTTGCATTCACAACTTGGCTAAATGTGTGGTATAAGAGGCCTGAAGTTTTGGCCTGTCTCAAGCTTTCAACGTGCCTTCTTCACTAAGCTTAATCATTTTCTAGTTTTTGACTTAAACTGAGAGACATGTGATTCTCTCCTTTTACTTGAACACTTATAAGCCATTGTAATGTTAACGGGCCTAATTTCAATATTGTTTTATCTCAAGATATAGGGAAGTCCCAGCAGAGGGAGAGAAATGAGGGAACAGCCAGTTGGTAGAGAAGTCAGAACATACGCAACATTTACCAATTACGTTTGCTGTCATATGTGGGCAAGGTATATTGTGCCCCAAAACAATCTGTAACATCAAAGATCACTGATCACAGATCATCATAACAGACACACAAATAATAAAATGGTTTGAATTATTGTGAGAATTACCAAAATGAGACAGAGAGAACAAAGTGATCACATGCTGTTGAAAAAATGGTGCCAATAGACTCGCATGATGCAGAGTTGCAACAAATTTCCCACTTACAAAAAAAAAGGCAATATCTGTGAAGTGCAGTAAAATGAGTTATGCCTTTATTAACTATAGTCCTCATGCAATATGTTTCTTTCTGCAGCTGGCTTATTTTACTTAGCATAATGTCTTCCAGGTTCATCCAGGTGTGCAAATGGCACGATCTCCTGCTTTTTAAAAGGCTAAATAATATTCCATTGCATATATATATATATATATATATATATATCACATTCTTTATCCATTTTTCCATCAATGGACACTTAGATTGTTTCCCTGCCTTGGCTATCGTGAATTATGCTGCATTAAACATTAGAGTACATATATTTTTACAAGGTGATGGTTTTATTTCTTTTGTTTTATACTCAAGAGAGGGATTGCTGAGTCACATGGAAATTTAATTGTTAACTTCTTTAGGAACCTCTATACTATTTTTCACAATGGTTGCACCAAACTACATTCCCACCAACAGTGCACAAATGTTTCCTTTCTTCCTCACCCTTACCAACACTTGCTCTCTCTTGTCTTTTTTGGTAATAGCCATCATAATGGATATGTGGTGATATTTCACGGTGGTGTTGATGTGCATTTCCCTAATGAGTAGTAATTTTGAGCATTTTTTAAATATATACCTATTGGCCATTTTTATGTCTTCTTTAAAGTAATGTTTATTCAGGTCCTTTGCCGATTTTTAAAATTGGGTTATATGTTTTCTTACTATTGAGATGTATGCATTCTTTATAAATTTGGATATTAACACCTCATCAGATGTATAGTTTACAAATATTTTTCCCCAATCTGAAGGTTGTTCTTTTTATTTTGTTGAGTGTTTCCTTCGATGTGAAAAAGCTTTTTAGTTTGATGTTGTCTCATTTTTTTTCTTGACATGCCTTTTAAATGTTCAGTGAGATGCGGGTGTCTAGAACTAGAAAATTTTCAGAAAGCCTATCTGGGCAGCACAAATAGGTAAGGAAAAAGCGTAGTATGTCTTGGAGATAAAGGAATGTACACAGAGAGACTAGGATTGAGTATCCAATGTAAACATCTCAAAACCACATGTTCGGAGTATTCAGGGGCTAAGGAAGTAAGAATACATGGCGGGTAAAAGCACAGGCTATAGGATTTAAAGATGGCACAGCCAAAATTAAGCAGGCTGTGGTATGTTGGGTAAAGTACAAAACGCCTCTCAGCCACAGTTTCCTTATATGAAAGTGGAGATAATAATATCTTTCTCAAAGAGATGCTGGGAAGACTAACCGAGATAATGCATAAAGATGTTAGCACATTTGCTAGCTCACCTTAGCAGCTCCTATTAGTTGAATCATTATAATTTCCAAATTCTGCATAGCAGCTCTGTTCTGTCAAGAACCTGACATTCTTTTTAATGTAAAAGAATGATGATGACATTAATGATTAAGGTGAAGCAGTATTATAATTCAGAGGCCTTTTTTTTTTAAACATTACTGCTGAACACTTTTGTTTACGTTTTGGTTCTAAAGCTATGGCACCATATTCAAAATGTGTCTTCTTTTCTACAGTACCTCCCAAACAAGGAAGGCATCCAGATTAAACCATCCCCAAGTCCATGTGTAGACAAGGGAGGTAGTATTGTGTGTAGCAGAAGATCTGAATTCAGATCTTGGCTCTGTCATTTATTAGTTCCCTGCACTTGGGTTACTCTTCCAAATGCCCTGCACTTCAGCTTCCTCATCTGCAAATTGTGGATTAAAGCAGCCCTCATTGAGAATTATCATGATGATGAGATAATGTATAAAAATCACATCATGATTTCTGTCTAGTGGGTCTTTAATATACAGACAGTGCGACTGCTGCTATAGGGCTGTCACTGATACTCTGGTTCTCTTTCCATCTGGACACACAGAGTACTGTAATTCCCCACCCAGGTGACTCATTACAGTGAATGAAATGGAAGTGGAAGTGCCCTGTTATTTCTAGATAGAAGCTTCAAGGGCATGGATGTGCTTAATCCCGCTGTCTTTCATCCTCTGCCACAATGAACAGCCCATCATTAAAAGAAGGCCATGGTTCATCAGCCTAGAATCAGAACAGAATGATGTGGAACACTGCTCCCAGCTGACTCTCAAGAAGTGGGTCTTTGTTTTAATCCACTGAGATTTGAGCTTTCTTTGTTACTGCAGCCTAAACCAACTTATTCTTTCTGATATTATTATTATTATTGTTAATAGGAACCTCATTGCTTCTGAGTTCTTTCAAAAAAATGAAAAGAGAGTTGGTACCTGTTTGATGAGCTAACAGTCTTTTGAGCTGCTAGTTAATAATAATAATAATAATAATAATGGTTAAGTATCAGCTTTTGAAGACTTATTCTATCATAAAGTCTGCTCTACACAATTTCCTTATGTAATCAGATTTCATCCTCACTATGAGTCTATGATGTAAGTACAATTGCCCACTTTGCACAAGAGGACTTTGAGGCTGAAACTGGAGTTTGAATCTTGACCCACTCGTCTTAATTGTATTGTCTGGACCAAGTTACTTAAATTTTTGATCCTATTACACAGCATTTCCTTTCACTGTCTAAAAGGAAATCTAGCAGTATGGCATAACTTAAATATGAGAAGGTCAAAGAAAATTAAAAACGACAAAACTATTTGGAAATTTGTTTCTCTCTTATTGTTCATAAAATTGGAATAGATTCCTTTGGTTTTGTTTTAGCCATTTTCTGACTTTTATTTTCCTTTTCACTTCTCTCTCTCTCTTACTTTTTTTTTTTTAAACTAGCTCCTTTTTTGTCAGGGACAACAAACTAACTCTTGACTTGGGCCTGTAGTGGCTGAAGTGGTTAGGTGCTCACAGTAGAAGATGATTCACTTTGATTTTCTCTTATCTGCCTCTTATTATCCATGCTTTTCTTTTGTTAAGGGTCTTTTTCTTTTCTTTTTCTTTTCTTTCTCTTTTTTTTTTTTTTTTTTTTTTTTTTGGAGACGAAGTCTTGCTCTGTGGCCCAGGCTGGAGTGCAGTGGCACAATCTCGGCTCACTGTAACCTCTGCCTCCCAGGTTCAGGTGATTCTCCTGCTTCAGCCTCCTGAGTAGCTGGGATTACAGATGCGTCTGCCACCATGCCGGAATAATTTTGGAATTTTTGGTAGAGACAGGGTTTCACCATGTTGGCCAGGCTGGTCTCAAACTCTTTACCTCAAGTGATCTGCCCGCCTTGGTCTCCCAAAGTGGTGGGATTACAGACATGAACCACCACGCCTGGCCTGTTAAAGGTCTTTTCTAACTAAAGGGTAGTAACTTAACAGAAATAATGGCAAGACTTCCTTCTATCCTACTTACCTCTATGGAGATGTAAGCAGCTAAAAACAAAGAAGTACAGTTTTCATTTTCTGGACTGGTTGTGTACTATTCTCAACTTCCTACTTGTAAAGATGTACATCCTTACCAAGCATGGACCATACTGTGCCCTCGATATGGGATGAGTGGGGCTCACGGACGTTCAAAGGGCATGGAGAAAACATCATTTTCCCCAGAGGGAGGAGTAGTCACAGGGAAGAGAAACTCTGGTGGAGAACTCCAGACTCTGTAATTCAGGAATTAAAACCAGACTCTGGGCCGGGTGCGGTGCCTCACGCCTGTAATCCCAGCACTTTGGGAGGCTGAGGCGGCCGGATCATGAGGTCAGGAGATGGAGACCATCCTGGCTACCACGGTGAAACCCCGTCTCTACTAAAAATACAAAAAAAATTAGCCGGGCGTGGTGGCAGGTGCCTGTAGTCCCAGCTACTTGGGAGGCTGAGGCAGGAGAGTGGCCTGAGCCTGGGAGGCGGAGCTTGCAGTGAGCAGAGATCATGCCACTGCACTCCAGCCTGGGCAACAGAGCAAGACTCCGTTTCAAAAAAAACAGACTCTGGGAGGTGAGCCAGTTTTGACCAACAGTTTAATTTGTCCAAGTTTAATATGTTGTGTTCTCTGGCCTGGCCAGGGGCATCTCCAGGCACTATCAGGGCATCATGTTTATTACAAGCCTATCTTGACCCATCTTCACCAAGACCATCTCTTTCTCTTTCATATTTTTGGTCTTTTCTCTGCAATTGTCCTTTTCCCCAGGCTTAAAAATAGACCTTAGATTCTCAGCCCAAAATCTCCTTAAGCTGATAAGCAACTTCAGCAAAGTCTCAGGATACCAAATCAATGTACAAAAATCACAAGCATTCTTATACACCAACAACAGACAGAGAGCCAAATCATGAGTGAACTCCCATTCACAATTGCTACAAAGAGAATAAAATACCTAGGAATCCAACTTACAAGGGATATGAAGGACCTCTTCAAGGAGAACTACAAACCACTGCTCAAGGAAATAAAAGAGGATACAAACAAATGGAAGAACATTCCATGCTCATGGGTAGGAAGAATCAATACTGTGAAAATGGCCATACTGCCCAAGGTAATTTACAGATTCAATGCCATCCCCATCAAGCTACCAATGACTTTCTTCACAGAATTGGAAAAAACTACTTTCAAGTTCATATGGAACCAAAAAAGAGCCCGCATCACCAAGTCAATCCTAAGCCAAAAGAACAAAGCTGGAGGCATCACACTACCTGACTTCAAACTATACTACAAGGCTACAGTCACCAAAACAGCATGGTACTGGTACCAAAACAGAGATATAGATCAATGGAACAGAACAGAGCCCTCAGAAATAACGCCGCATATCTACAACTATCTGATCTTTGACAAACCCGAGAAAAACAAGCAATGGGGAAAGGATTCCCTATTTAATAAATGGTGCTGGGAAAACTGGCTAGCCATATGTAGAAAGCTGAAACTGGATCCCTTCCTTACACCTTATACAAAAATCAATTCAAGATGGATTAAAGACTTAAATGTTAGACCTAAAACCATAAAAAACCCTAGAAGAAAACCTAGGCATTACCATTCGGGACATAGGCATGGGCAAGGACTTCATGTCTAAAACACCAAAAGCAATGGCAACAAAAGCCAAAATTGACAAATGGGGTCTAATTAAACTAAAGAGCTTCTGCACAGCAAAAGAAACTACCATCAGAGTGAACAGGCAACCTACAAAATGGGAGAAAATTTTCACAACCTACTCATCTGACAAAGGGCTAATATCCAGAATCTACAATGAACTCAAACAAATTTACAAGAAAAAAACAAACAACCCCATCAAAAAGTGGGCAAAGGACATGAACAGACACTTTTCAACAGAAGACATTTATGCAGCCAAAAAACACATGAAAAAATGCTCACCATCACTGGCCATCAGAGAAATGCAAATCAAAACTACAATGAGATACCATCTCACACCAGTTAGAATGGCAATCACTAAAAAGTCAGGAAACAACAGGTGCTGGAGAGGATGTGGAGAAATAGGAACACTTTTACACTGTTGGTGGGACTGTAAACTAGTTCAACCATTGTGGAAGTCAGTGTGGCGATTCCTCAGGGATCTAGAACTGGAAATACCATTTGACCCAGCCATCCCATTACTGGGTATATACCTAAAGGACTATAAATCATGCTGCTATAAAGACACATGCACACGTATGTTTATTGCCGCATTATTCACAGTAGCAAAGACTTGGAACCAACCCAAATGTCCAACAATGATAGACTGGATTAAGAAAATGTGGCACATATACACCATGGAATACTATGCAGCCATAAAAAATGATGAGTTCATGTCCTTTGTAGGGACATGGATGAAATTGGAAATCATCATTCTCAGTAAACTATCACAAGAACAAAAAACCAAACACCGCATGTTCTCACTCATAGGTGGGAACTGAACAATGAGATCACATGGACACAGGAAGGGGAATATCACACTCTGGGGACTGTTGTGGGGTGGGGGGAGGGGGGAGAGATAGCATTGGGAGATATACCTAATGCTAGATGACGAGTTAGTGGGTGCAGCGCACCAGCATGGCACATGTATACATATGTAACTAACCTGCACAATGTGCACATGTACCCTAAAACTTAAAGTATAAAAAAAAAAAATAGACCTTAGATTCTCATACCCTAAAAACAAACAAACAAACAAACAAAAAATAGGGAAAAGACATATTTAGTTGGTGGTGAAAGTATCAGAAAGGAACAGTGTAACTAGCCTGACTTGAGAGAAATATTTAGTAATATCTGTTGTTAAACAAAATAAACCGGATTATGTATGAATGGTCTGGTTTACTGCTGAACTTAAGATATAAAAATATATCTACTTTAATCTTTCTCAGATAACCTCTGCAATGCAGAAACACTTGAATAAAAAACTGTTCCTATGGTTAGGAGGAGGCAAGGAATATGTCCACACTAGACACACACATTTATCTGTCAACCATGTGCAGATACCTCAAAAATAACCTAACATGAACATCCAAAACCTCCCTGAGAGAAGTGAGGCGAATTTGGTTTTGATGCATCCTTTTCTTTTTCTCTCGAGAAGAGAGAAAGTTGCCTTTTACCTGAAAGAAAACCAGGTTGTTTTCTGAACAGCTGTTCTCTGGAAGCGGAACTCAGCAGAAGTACGTCAGCAAAGCCACACTGATTGTCCGCCTGCTTCTTTTTTAAGGGTTGTAACGCTGATCTTCCTCACTCACCAACTCATTCTACTCGGAAAAGCAGAGGATTCTAAAGCCTTGGAAACCCAAGAGGGTGACACCAGGAGCCAGTCAAATGTATGGCTCACGAGGACTCTGCAATGCTCACTAGGCCCGCTTTGTTTTTTCCTTAAGATAAAGTCAACAGATCTGCCACAGAATGTTTACCAGGGAGAGAATATTCTCTGGATAAAAACTGTACAATGCTATTACAGTTATTGTAGTGAGGCTATATCAAAAAATAAATATCCTTTCTTCTCCAAATTTCTGAATAAGCAAAAATGGAGAGGACCTTAGAATTTAAGCTTTGACATCTCTAGGGGATTCTACTGCATAACTACATTTAGGAACCAGTGGTTTAATCCAACCCTCTAAAATAATCTTGGATTTCCTTAACCATATCCGTAAAACTGGTCACTTAGACACTGTTTAAATTTCCTGTAACAGGACATAGAATATATTTTGATCTGGTACATTTTATTTTTGATAGATACCCTTGACAAAAGATCCTCCTTTCCATGATTTAATCATACTTTTGAGGTGTTACCTTATGATTTTTACACTTGGATGTGTTTTGGGAAAGATGAATCCTCAAATTTATTTCAGGAAGAAAACTTCGAAGTTTCCATCTGAACTCCGGAAGGAAGCAGTAGCATTAACTTAAGGTGAGGCCAATGCAGAAAAGGCAGCTCTAAAGGCCCCATAGTGTTGAAATAATTTCACAGACAGCTAGACTTTCCTGTGTCTCTAAGAAAGTTCCAGCCAAAGGCTAGCTAAGAGAGAGATGGTGTATCCTGAGGGGTGTATACAAGAGCTGTAAAGCTCTGTGGATCATAAAACTGAGCATCCAATGGAGACACAAACATTTTATTGGACATACCCATTCAGTGACCAAAGCAGTTAATTCTCAGCAAATGCCTGCCTTTAACAGAGGATGAAATACATGTCTTTTCCCCCGCCTTTCAAAAAAACCAAGATTGTGGACAAACCACACAAAATGTAGTCGTGAACGTAAGGAAAAGAAGGGAGATGGGAAAAATGCTGATTTCACCAAACTAAAGTTGAAGTAACTGAGAAGACACTGAAGCACCTGGATTTACCCAGAAGTGACAAAAATTATACATTCTGACATCAAATTCACATGTTATGACATCAAGAAGAAGTTCAATACAGGTTGAGTTTCAGAAAGCTAAAACAAGGAAGATATTAATTATATTTTCTTTTTGTTTGTTTGTACATCTAAATATATATGGATCTTGAAACAATGTTACAGCTGCTACATATTAAGTTGAACTCCCTTAAATTTCTCTTATATTTATTGTACCTTCTGGAGTCACTAAAAATATCATTTTCCATATGACAGCTCCTATAGAACTTAAAGAAAACTTATCCTTCCTCTGAGTCATATCTTTTCCAGGATGAAGATGGTCACAATAATATGGCTTATAATTCTATTTCTTATTTCCTAAAGCTTTCAGTATCTCAGTTTCTATTCTGTCTATAATGGTTTTAGACAATCCTCATAGAAAAGTGGATTATGAACATTTCGTCCGGGGTTTAAAAACAGTAAGGCCTTAGTCTCCACCTCCAAGACTTTTTAATTCAGCTGGTCTGGAGTGATGCCCAGATTGGAGTGGTGTTTACAATGTTAGATTTGATAGTGATATGAAAATTCTTAGAGATTAAAACTCAGAATTGAACTTAATGAAAAAGACGTGGGCAGGGTAGGCCTACATGATTATTTCCCTTTCCCTGGATATCACTTGTTCATCAAGGCTGCTGAATAGATACACTTTCACTTGGCAGCCACCTATCTGATTATATCACCCAGTCACCCAGCCTATGCCTCCTTTTCTGCTGATGAAGTTATTCGTTCACTTAAACCAGTATTCATTAAGAGTAATCTTGGTATCCACAGTGTTTCACACACTGTTGCTGTTAGTGCCTTACACAAAGATGATATAGGTATAAACTATGTTATGGAGGAATTTATGGTCTGGCAAACCATACTGATAGATAACTTCAGTGCAATGAGGCAAGTGCTACGATATAAAAAACTATTCCAGGGATGTTGTAGAAGCACAAAAAAGGGGGGCACTTACCACATTTGGGCATGGAGACAATGTAGGGATGTTGAAGAAACAGCATGAGTCAAAGCAGGAGGAGCATCTGAAGCTAAAAAATCCTGGGCTGCAGCCCGAGAAGCATAAACCAGGTGCAAATCATTTCTGGAACAGCTGATCATCAAAGTACCATACCTTCAAAACAAGAAATAAACCCTGGCCCCAGGGTAATTTAACTAAGTGTAACAATCTCAAGTTCCTGGTCTATGTAGCAGAACATTATCACTTGTGTCTTTTAGATCAGTGTTCCACAAACTGTAATAATGCACATACTAATGCCCAAATGTGGTAAATGCCCCCTTTTTCGTGCTTCTCCAACATCCCTGGAATAGTTTTTTATATCATAGCACTTGCCTCATTGTACTGAAGTTATCTCTCAGTATGGCTTGCCAGACCATAAATTCCTCCATAGCATGGTTTATACCTATATCATGTTTGGTTTATACCTATATCATCTTGAGATTTTGGTAAAATGCAAATTCTGATTCCATGGGTCTGGAATGAAGTCTGGGACTCTATATTTACAACAACCTCCCTCATGGTACTAATATTGCTGATCCCAGAGCACATATTAAATATCAGAGTACTACAGAAACACCACGAGCGAAAGAAAGGCTTCATGTTCTGAATCTGGGTAGCAGAAAGGTAACTACGTCTCAGAAGATAAATTAACAGAGCACAGAGTTGGAAGTTCCCTGCTTCAATCCCTCTCCTACCTCTTCAGCACAGTAAGAAAGGAAATTTGCGTGAATTGATCTTAATTTGCTGCCAAATCATCAACACAAATTATTAGAGAAATTCAGTACATAAAAAGATGCTCATTCATTTGGTAATGGAGCCTAAGTAGGCATCTGTGCTACCCATCCATCACTTCCTTCTCTTGTCATCCTCTCTAAGGTACATTTTAACCAACGTTTCTCCTATTTCACACGAGTCCATTTCTATGAGGGAAGCTACAAATAGGAAGTGTAAATATGGATCTGGTATGTGATTTAAAAAGACTGCCTGCCAGTCCTACTCATTCAGCTCCTATTCTCTCTGGTTAATTTATCCTACATGGGGATTCATGTGCATGTCAGGGAATATTGGAACTGATTGAAACAAAGCCTTCCATTCCAATTTCACTGCAGATTTCAAGTACCAGTGTGAGACGGCTTGGGTAAAATGCTCCCAGAAGTCTGCATCAGTTCACATTGTGAAACCTACTCAATTTCATATATATCAAATGTTTAGCAACATGTCACTGTTTGAAACTCGACTGCTTCTATGGCTCATAGGCTCGTTGTGGTGCTCTGTTCCTTTTTCCACAGATAGTAATATTATTCCTATTATTCTGCTTGTCAGCCAGACTTGTGCTGTATCATAGATAGAATTTTACTAAAACTTACTTATGTGACCTATGTTCTAAGCATAATGAGATTAGTGCTTTATTAGGTAGTGAGCCCCAGAAGCACTGATGAAATGTCTTAGAAGTGTAGAGGTCTGGGCCATATCCTAGATCTGTTGCATCGGAGTCTCTTGCCAATTAAAAAAAAATCCCACAGTTGATTCCATGGCAGACTCATATTTGAGAACCCCTGGATTAGACATAATAAGATTTTCTAAGAATATGTGTTTTAGATACTGAAACTGAAGGCAGAGGATTTTCTTTTCTCAAGAGCTGTAAGACCAAAGTAGATATTGGAAGACATTTTATAAGCAGTCTAGGACTGAGAGCTTAAGGTCAGGATTGGCATTCTGCAGATACTTTACCCTGCTAGAACACATTCAAAGCAAAAGTGATAAAATCTTATAGCACATTAATATAGAGAAGCTATCCAGTCTTCTACCTGCAGGACATAGAAAATGGTGATAAGCAAATAAAGACCATTCCTGAGTGACCAAACTAAAGTTCCTTTACAATGGCCTTCCAGGTTTTTTGTGCTGAGTAAATGATTGATGTGGATAAAAATCTCTTGCACAGGGCAAAACATATAGCTTGTGCACACTAAATGTTATTTCCCTTCCACATATTTAAAGGCAAAAAAATAAAATGCAAGTGAAACTCAAACTAGGTCCAGAATTCTCAACTACATCAACCTGACCAACCAGGAGTAAGTACTAATACACGGTATGTCATTTTATATTTAAGACCATAGTGAGCACAGAGGCTAGGGAGTCCCTGAACCTAATTAAGCTTTTAACTTCATCTCTGTTTCCCTGTTGTGCAGAAATGGCTGATCAAAATTAAATTGCAATATTTTGACAGAAAAATAATGACTTCCTGACAAAGATTCCTAAAATGCAAATGGAAATGAATATGCTACAGTGAAATTCCAGTAGCACTCTGAGATCACATTTCATCTCTTCAGCTTCAGTTCATTGCAGGTTAAGTTGCTCTAGAAGAGTTAAAACTACTTGAGCTCAGGAGTTCAAGACCAGCCTGGGCAACATAGTGAGACCCCCATCTCTACCAAAAAAAAAAAAAAAAAAATAGTGGGGCATGATGGCATGCCTATATTCCTGGCTAATCCAGAGGCTGAGGTGAGGGGATTGCTCGAGCCCAGCCAGGAATGTGAGGCTGCAGTGAGCTACGACTGTGCCACTCCAGCCAGGGCAACAGAGATAAACTCTATCTCTCGCAGAAAAAAGAAAAAAAAAAGAAAAAAAAGAAAGAAAAGGAAAGGAAAGGAAGAAAGGAAGAAGGAAGGAAGGAGGGAAGGAAGGAAGAAAAAAATAAAAACAAAAAACAAGGGAAAAAAACTCCAAGCAAGGTATGAAACAAGGTTTGTAGAAGGGTCAGGTAGAAGAGAGTCTGACCTGAAGTGACCCCTTTAGAGGTCTCCTCCTTCTTCCTCCCCTTCTTTTCCTTCTTCCTCCCTATGCCCGTCCCCAATACTGGAATGTTTTGCTCCTCTTTAAGTCTTAACTAATACTTAAAATTCCTGGCCTTTCTTGAATTATTATTGAGATTTTTCAGTTACTTTAGAAATAATATTTAGAAACATATGTTTCTGGTACCCAATATTTACTATTTAGAATGTTAGAGCAAAATGTCCCAAAGTGCTAGGAGCTGCCCTCCAGATGCTTTGTGAAAAGCTGGCTCCCTTATCACATATGTCCAGGAAATACTGCACTGATTTTCCCTTTGGAGCATCACAAAGCAGGGAGACAATGCAAAAGCTTACCATTGTTTTACTCATCATTTATAACTTAATTTGACCATGGAGCCTTTTCTTTAGAAAATATCTCCTGACAAGTGATTTGCTTTGCATAACATGCTTTTGGAAACACTTGTTTAGATATCAGATAAAGATGGATTAGATTATCAATTCCCCTGTAAGTTATGAGATCTACATGAATCAGGGCACTATCCCTCCTTCACCCTGCTATTTTTACACTCTCTAAATAGAAAAGAGCATAATGAAAGTAAAAAATATTGTTCCATTTTCATAACATATTCAGTATCATTGTTGAAGAGTATGATGAAATTTCCCAGTGTTATAAGTTGTGTAAAGATGTGCTTTACCGTATTTTTCATTCATTGTGTTGAACATTTACTTTATGGCACCTTTCTTTCTTTTAATAAAATTTTTATTTTATGCTGGGTAAAATTTACAGAAATATTATGAAGTAGTACAGAAGTCCCTTGTACCTTCTACAGCCAGTTGCCCCTATTATTATTATGCATTAGTATGGTACGTTTGTCTCAATTAATAAAATAATATTGATACATTATTATTAACTAAAGTTCATGCTTTTTCTTCAGATTTTCTCAGTTTTTCCCTAAAGTCCTTTTTCTGTTACAGGATTGCATTCTGAATGCCACATTACATCTAGTTATATCCTAAAGTTCTTTCAGCTGTGATAATTTCTCAGACATTTCTTCTTCTTTGTGACTGACAATTTTGAGAAGAGCGCTAGTTAGATATCTTGTTGACTGATCTTAATTTGGGATTCTTCTGGTGCTATTCTTGTTTTGGGGAAGAAGACAAACACATAAAGTATTTTTATCATACCATATTGAGGGTTCATATTAGCAGCATGTCTCATAACTGTTGATGTTAACTGTGATCACATGGCTTGATATAGTATTTGTTAGGTTTCTTCACTATACAGCTTTTTAATTTTTTTTCTCATTTTCCATACCGTACTCTTTGGAATAAAGCCACTATGCCCAGCTCATATTTAAGAACTGAAAAGTTATGTTCAACTTCCTTAAGGATGAGTATTTATATAAATTATCTAAACTCTTCTGTATGAAATATTTATCTACTCTCCCATATTTATGTA